>NC_090212.1:8310000-9024166 GCF_033026475.1 Channa argus
AGGATGGTAAAATATAAAACTCATGACGACTATCATGATAATGAGCTACCTTTTCAAAGTGCAAAGAGAGCAGGTTGACTATGTATAGGACCTGATGTCAGTATGTTACAACTGTCCATGCTTCGGTAGCAGAGGAAATCTCACTGACATAAGAATTAGAGTTCCTAATTTTTAGGGACTACCTCTTTACTGATATAAAAGTGCAGGCACTATAGAGATGTAGAACATCTCTGTCTTCAAGTAAGGTCAGTGTCAATGTCTTTCCAATGTCTGGTTGTTTGAATTCTGCTTTACCTTTACGGCAAGGTCCTCAGGACCTCATTTAAACCTTTGTGGACATTGGCAGGTTGGGAGGCAGCACAGTCACTTAGGCTGGGCCCCATTTGTGCATAAAGGGCTTGGCAAAGGTTGGCGGTAGCACTCCTCATGCTGCCGCCCCGGCCATGAACGGTGCCGCTCTGGGTGGAAGTGCCCAGGAGGTGCCACAGCAAAGGCAGCACTTTCTGCTCCACCATCTGGGGCTTGCGAGGGTAGAGATCTGTCACTAGCTCTGGAAAATCAGGAGTAACACAGGGTGAAACCAAATGATGGCCCATAATAAGCTGATTATAATATTCAGAATGATTACACTGGGCATACCTGCAACTTTTTCAATAAGATCCACTTTTGCTTTACCACCTAAAAATTGAGCCTTTATGCAAAAAGGTTGAAGTAGAAGTATGTTATCTGTAACAGGAAAAAAGAAATACAAAGTCAAAAAAGAAAATTAACCAAATTAGAGGGAATACCAAATTTTACACCTAGCAGAACAATTCTAAATGAGTACCAAGATTTGAGGTAAGTGCATTAATAGCTCCAATAGCAGCAGAGTAGATGGCACCGTTCTTGGAGTTGAGATGATTGTCCACTACCGCTGGTACTAGGATGTTGACTACCTGGGACAGGTTGTTCTTCAATAACGGGATGATTGTATGTAGAGACTCAAGAGCATACAGGTTGACCTTACTGTTGGACTCCTGCAACCTGGCCTTGAAGGCATCAAAAACCTGAAAGAAGACAAACCCTTTTTAAATATTGAAATAGAACCACAACAAAGTCCATAACAAACACATAATAATAGGGTTTTAAATAAATTCTAGTACTTACGGGGAATATACTATTGATCACTATATTAGGATTGTGCTGGCAGTCAGCGACTAGCTGGTCAATTCCCTTGATCCTCTCTCTGAAGTCCTTTGAACCCAGCAGACCTGAGATCTGCTTAATGTATTCAGTCTTGTCTGCAATACTCTGTGTTTTGGATCTGGAGCTGTAATGGTTATTGGAATCCCTGTAGATGATAAACAATGCACTAAAAAACATCACACAAAGCTGCATTACCTTTACAAACCTGCAACTAAACAATGAAAAGCATACTTCACATTTATTGGGCAATTTGTGAAAGCTACACCTCTGCCTATGAGGTGGAATTCAGTGTTTTCAGGCAACTTTGCTGCAGTGATTTTCACACTCACCTGTTGGTCTGAGTAAGAGGCTCCCTACTAAGAGACGAGGCTCTGACAGTACCACTCCCTGGAACAGAGCGTCTACCCCTAGCTGACTGGGTGTCTTGGGGCATCTCACCAAGACCCTAAAATAACCCACAATTTCAATTTGACAGTGTTTGACTTCCAGCAAAAATATGAATTTCACACTACGGAAACAAAAATTGTACCTTTGTCTTAAGGCTGGTGATGGTCTCTCTGAAGGCTGGCAAGTCTTTGGTGGGAATATATCTCTCCAGGATCTTGTCAAAGTCAGGATGGGATGACAGGAATAGCAGCATTCGCCGCCCAAAGTACCTGTGTTAAAACGTAGTACAATATTAGGAATTTATATACCACATATAAATATTGCTGATTTTAACGGCATTTTCTGTCTTGTGCAAATTGTGCAATGATCTTGGTTTTGCAGATATCAAGTCCATAAATCAGCTGAAAGGAGAAAATGTTTTAGGTAATTATTTCAGCAGTTCAAAATCATGCACCAGCCAGAATGCAGGTGTATTTTCTATAATGCATTATATTGAAGCGGTTGTATTGTTTTCCTATTCCTAGGTCTGTACATGTCCCAACGACATTCAACACTGTAACTGAGGACAACAGTACATTGTAGTCTATTTTTCTGGTCAACAAGTGGATGTTTTGGCATGTGCTAACCAATATCCAAAACCTCACTCATCCAGTGCTCTGCTATGGTTGACTAAACCTAAACATAAAATGTCAAAAGCACCAAATCCAAATTTTCTGGATCCTCATGTATTTTTCCAATAGCTGTTGTGTTTTATACACTATTCAGTCCCTCCAGTATTTTGCTGACATTTTGGTGATTGTTGTGGCCCAAAATGCCAGATTTAAATCAGCTTTCTTAAATTATTGTGATGCATGTTGCATTTTTTTGCATTGGTTGATCATTAGGTTTTAATTTCTAACGTTTTGCAGAATTTACAGGGGATTGAATTAATTAATTCACAACATCACAAACTACTATAGGGACTGACCATTTAAGACCCTACAATTTTCCACAATCTATGATAAGATTTATCTGCTAATCAGCAAGTTGTACTGTTCCTATTTTGTAAAACATAATCATTATAATACTTAATACAACTACACTTAATACATTTACATGAAAAAAAAACTGTAAAGTTAAAGTCGAATCTGTGTTTTCACACCTAACTGCAGCATGCTGCACCACAAAAAAAAAAAAAAAAGTTTATCTTTATACCTGGCTTCCTGTGAGGAGTCCTGAGCAAGTCTTGTGACAGCAGGTAGGATTTTGTCAGTGAGATCTTTACCTCCAGACAGAAGACGGGCAGCACCAACCTTCTCTACCAGATTGGCCAGATGCTGGGCAGTGCATTTTCTCACCAATGCATTGAGGTGACTATCAGTAGAGGGGAAACCAAATCAGCAATCACTAAATAAAATTCAGCAAATATTTGGTAAAATGTATTGTGCCAAAATAACTACAAGAATTCCAAAACATAAATTTTTATTTACTGTGTGCTTTATGTGGGGCATGAATTCTGACCTGAGTCCCCCAGTGAGCAAAGCGTTGATGCTACGAGTGGGGGTGCAGTGTTGGACCATGCAATCCAGTGCTGCATCCACAGTCTGTCTAATGAAGGCGTTACTCTCCCCGGCCTTCTGCAGTAAAGCTTTAACGGTCCCCTCCAGTTCCTGGTCCATTGCCTTCTGCATGTGGGTATACAGGTCACCCAGTGTGCACACTGCAACTCTAGAAACAACTGACCGCAGATTTTTCACCTGAAGAAGTAGCATGTTATTAATAACAAAAAACAAGAGCATTAAATCACCAATGAAAAGCTTGTATGTAACAAAAACACAAAGAATTAATGTGTTATTACAAATGAAACTGCAAATTAGATATTAACTATAACTACAAGGACAGAAGCAGTTTTTAGTTTAGATGGAACACACTGGCATAATGAATAAATTTCTAAATGATGTGGGTGTTATCCAATGATTATAATACCTCTTGAATGAGGCACAGGCAGACATCATGAAGTCTGCCCTGGAGTGTGTCTGAGTGGTAGTGGGCCAGACTTCGCAAGAACATCATGCCCTCGATCCTCTTCTCCCTGGATCAAGAAAAAGGACACTTTTCTCTGTCTAGACTTTATTCTCTTTACCAAATGCCGTTTGTTGAAAGATTTCTACCAATATCTCAAAATCTATAGCTTCAGCGATAAGATTTAACATAAGGTAAGATAACATCATTACTATTGGAATGCCAAATCTGACTTTTCAGTCAGGACTTTTTCTCACCAGTCATCTGAGTCCAGCAGATTGAAACTCTGTGTCAGAGCCAGGTTGGGTTTGGAAAATGGACACAACTCGGGAGGCTCTAAAAGGTTTTTCTCATGACCCATAGCACCAGAAGAAAGCTCATCTAAATGGCCCATTAGACACAGCACAACACAAAGACAAAGATTTGGTCTCATGTTACATCTCTAGCCATTTGAAAACAAGTAGTATGTGTGGGTGGAGGTGCATTAATAGGAGGTTGTCAAAACAAAGATTTGTGTTACAAAGCAAACGTCTTCTTGACCTATTGTGGCTAAAAGTAATGTTAATGTTAATTAACATTAATGTTAATTTTCCTCATAATAAACCTCATAATGCAGTGGAAAAATGATAAATTGAAACCAGTTTCAGAACATAAATACATAGATATGCACAGAGCAACAAAATGAAGATACAATTACATAGCTTGATTAAAATACAATTGAGCTTGACATGTGAAGAATGTAGTGTCTGGTTTTTAGATTCGCTTACCTGAGCTGTGGTACAGCGAGGGTTGGATTCTGTTGAGGCTAGGAGCCCTCCTAAGCCGGGGCATGTTTTTTGGGATGGGTGGCACTGTGGGTGGGCTTGGCTGGTGAGGAAGTGTACAGCACTTAGTGGGGCTTTGTAGTCCTGGTGGACTAGCAGGGCTGGTGGGGCTTACAGGGGACTCATCAAAGGAAATGTCTGCTTTTGTAGAAGTCAGTGTGCTGCCATTCAGATGCAGATCTACACCAGGAAAGAGCAACACTTCAGTTCTATCAAAAACTATAACTGTATTCTGTGCTGTGTTATTACATGAATATCCTCAAAGTATTTTTTGCCAGTGGGACCATTTTGTTTTGTTTTTTTTGTTTTGTCCTTGCGGCTTATCCCGTGACTTCAGGGTCACCACAACGGATCATTGTCACATGTTAATTTAGCACAGTTTTTATGCCGGATGCCCTTCCTGATGCAAGACTCCCCAATTTCTACCGGGCTTGGATCGGCACTGCACAGCTTGGGATGGGGGTTCAGTGTCTTGCCCAGAGACACTTTGACATATATAGCCGGGACTGGGGATTGACCCACTGACCCTGTGCCTTTACCAACTGAGCTACAATGGCATATTATAATTAAAAAGCTGTCGATTTAAAAAAAAAAAAAAACTTGGTAATTTAGACCGGAAGATAAGAAAGCTCTAGGATATTATATATGTGAATTTAAATATCAGAAAAGTAAAACTAGTTTATTTCAGGAACATGCTTAGGCAATAATAAAAATAGCGGATTATGATTTCCTTGCCTTTGATGATTAATACTCTGTTTTCCTCTGTGGGTGATTCAGAAAGCATCTGTCTGACACGGTGGCGAATCTTGTCTCGTGCACTGTCCCCTTGTCTCCCATCCTGCTTGCCCAGGTTCTGCAGCTGCAACTTATCCTGGCCAAACCTTCCATTCTTCACCCTTTCCTGCATATGCATTGGTAGAAAACACCACCACACAAAGGGGAACTTAGGTATCGGAAAATGTCCTAGAGAATGCCATATATGATTTACCAGTGGACAAAGTGTGACGAACCTTGGGCTCATCTGAACATAACCTGTCATCATTATCTAAGTGACTGCCAGAAAGAGCAAGGTTGTGGAGGCCTGCTGATGGATCAGTGGGGGATTTAGCCACCAAATTACCATGGTCAAATGATAAGGTGGCTCCTTGATGGCTGGAGGACACTGCAGTGCCAAACATGCCTAGAAGAATCAAGTAGAGGTTTGTAGGCAACTTAAATGTAAGACCAGAAAGGTAGACACCAACCTGTTAAATAATGACTGTGGTAAAGATGGAAGAGCTTTACCATTTCTTTATAAATGAAAACAGAGAGCTAATACATAAAAGATAAAAATACTGAACAATAAAATACAAATATATGACCTACACAGATGTGGGACGACTAACCTCTTCCAATGATTCCTTCAGGCACATCTGCCCTCGGTGAGTTCCTGTTGTTGTAGCTCTGGGATCCTAAAAGAGGTTTTACTGATTATTTAAGGATAGTGTACAATATATCATTTTGAGATAAAACCATTATCACTGCTGGGTGACCTTTGGCAGGCTTCAGAGCCCTAACTGATGGTTTGACTAAGGAAAGGGACAGTCCTGTCATCTCATCCTCAGTTTTGATGGCTCCGTTGGAGTAAGTCACTTTCTCTCCAACAACACCCACCTCAGAAGACACGTCACTTCTCTGTGACAACCCTTGACAAACCAAAAATCAAAACATAAGATGCAGACTAATGCAAGATAATAATAAAAACATAGTAATTTTATACCTTTGAGGTTGCTGAAGTCCATGGACACAGATGACCTCATTTTTGCAGAAGGCACTCTTGAAGAGTTAGCATTTTTGGGACTGATGACAGATGAAACAAAAGAAAAATTATGCTTCTTAATATTCCTCAATTTATCATTAGACAGAAAGCAGATGGGTGTCAGATTACCACTGTTAAAACGCGTCACAAAATGTGACAGCATTTACTAAAGTGTAACTACAGGCATCTGAGATGCCTCATGTACCAACAACAAAAGTTAACAGGGTCAAGAAAAAATTAACTAAATAAACAAATTATTTCCAACATGTCTGTCCTTACATAAGAGCTATATTAAATTATGGAAATTTGAAGGATTTTTTAAAATTTGCACAAAGGTCAAATCAGAAGACTTAGTTAACTGAATAAACCTGAAGGGAGAAAATATTAAACTTGGAAAATACAGCAAAATGAAACTTTGCCTGGTTTTGATGCCATTAACGCTGGAGTTAGTGACTGAGCTCAGACTGGAAAGACCACTCTCACTGGCGGAGCTGGTAAGAATTGGAGTGGTATGTGATGAAGATTCCAGACCCATTTCAAACCTCACTGCGGAGTCAGGGCTGTCTGGATCTGGACTGCTAATGTTCACTTTAGCCCTCTTCTTTGCAGCACTGTTGCGCAATGAGCGGAGAGAGTTCAACATCTGTGAGAAACACACAAATTGGCAGATGGAAAGAAATATTAGGGGAGCCAGTCTTGAACCCCCTAAACAGGCTTCATGCTTAGTCAGACAGTGCTAAAAATACTGTTAACTTACTTCCTTACTTAAGGAATATCACATGCTGAGGCTGCAAGTTGGAACAAACAGTGTCCTATATTGTCCAGCTGAGTCTTTCTAAATAAAACACACAGACATTGTGCTCACCTCTTGCATGTCAAGAGGATCATCCTCCAGAGAATCCTGCACAAAAGTGAAACCACCAGTGTCCAGAGGAAAACCTTTTTCTAGCTTCTGATTTTGTGGGCTGTCTGGAGCATTGGACCTCTGGCCATCGTGGGACCTAGCTGTTTGTGATGCCTGCTCTGCTGGAGGGACAACTGGAGGGATAAAGAGGGTTGCCCTGGTGCTGCTAAGAGCCCGTCTGAACGACGAAGTGGAAGGAGAGCTCACAAGGGAGGCACGAAAAGGCCTGGGAGAGCTTCTGCTGGAGAGATTGTCTCCTGAAGGGATCAAGACATGGAGGAATAGAACAACTGGGGATACAATATGAAAGCGAGAGACGTTTTGCATTGATCAGACAAACAAAGTCCACTTTGACTATAGTGTTCCTTTATTACCCTTTGATGCTTTGTCTCTCCGGGGGCTGGAGTCTTGCGGTTGAGGAATGTGGTCTCTCTTATTGGGCCAGGTGTTGGACATTGAGACAGAGGAGTCTGCATGGTGGTGAGACAGTGTTGGAGTAAGCATACCTCCAGGAATTGTAGCCAGTGGGTAGGAGGGTAATAGGAAGGAACCAGATGTGTTGGGATTAGAGGGGAGGGAAAATGTGCGCTCAACACTGGGGTTTCTTGGGAGCATGTGTCCCCTTGGTGCCACTGTCAAATTTACATGTAAAGAAACAAACCAAAATAATTTGAAAAATAAATAAACACAGCAAAGTGGCATGTTTTGCATGTTTAAAACATTCCATTTAAGTTCTTCCTTAGTCATTAATTCTTTATTTATAACCTGTATGCAAAGTCTCTGAGCTTTAAATAGATGGATTTCTTTGTGTGTGTGCATGTGTGTATGTGGGGGGGAAATCAAGCTAATAATTATTTGTTGATTATTTCTTACAAATATCGGGGTCAGAAAAGTCGGTGGTTTTAAAGATGTCATGATCTAAGTTGAGGCTCCCACTTCTCCTGAGGCGTGAAGGAGAGTCTCTCCTTCTGGACGGCTGTGGTTTCTGTGGCTCTGCAGAACCTAAAGGAAAATCAATTTTTGCTATAAACTAACAGGCAATTCACAAGTAGAGGTTAACATAACATTAACAATTCATCTGTAGACCAGTAAAGATCTATCTTATATAGCATTCACAGTAGATAACAAAAACAATAATACTTGTAATAGTAAAGATTATAATAACATATATGATGGTTAAAAATACTTTGTCTGTACGCTTTCCAGGATACTCCGTAACCTTTATGCATGATTAAATATCCTCCTATGTCCTGAACAGTGCTTAGATTCAGGTAAAAAAAAAAAAAAAAGACTTAAGGTATTTGAGAAATGACACTAATGACTATGATGATTGGTAAATACTGCTAGCAAACATGGCAGCCAAAAGATGAAGCGTTTTAAACCTGGTCTTCCCTGAGAGAACAGACTTACATGTAGACCGGCTATGAAGGTGATCAGACACAGCTGTACAAAAGCCAAAAAATTTACACAGTGCTGTTTACAAGAGTGGAAATATCATGCAAAGCAAAACGTGCCTTCAATTACAACACTACATACTACTCTAGTAATCCTCATATGAGGAGGTGTCTAAATGACATAAAATATATGGTGAGCTTCTGGCCACAAGCTCACTAGTCTAACCTTTTCCCCATTTTTAACCTGCATACCACTGCCTATATTTGGTGGCCAGACCTCATTGACTTGACTGCAGACAGGCTGTTTGCTACAGTTACAACAGCAGTAATGGTACACATTTGTTACGCTGGGTATAAAACTGGCATATTGCTCTTTATGACATATCCTTTTACCCTTTAGGACTAAACAATCCTCTTACAAATTGGTTATATTTTGTTTCTAGACTGACTCTGTTTACTCAGTAATTGTAGAGGAAAGGTTGTTAATATTAACAAAAACATTTCATCATCTTCACTAATAAAATTACAATATTTTACGAAATCTCTAGCTGTGCAAAATATTAAATGCTACCAAGAATATATCTTAAGTTACATATAATGCAACCCAATAGATTTATATGTTTTACTAACTGGGAAAGATTTGGATATCTGAACAGCTGGTGAGTCATCTTGCATAATTGTCTCCTATAGGATGTTATGAGAATGGTTTGACAATTACCTGTCCAAGCTGCTAACCTTAAGGATTTTGGTGTGGTAGAGTGACTCAGTATGTTAATTGAATATAAACCTGCTCTATTTTCATCAATTAAATTTGACATTGACAACCAGTTATCAGTATTTGTCATCGTGTGACACCCACAAATGGTTTGTCACAATTGTTGGATCTAACTGTGTGTATTTCTGTGTAAGCAAGGCAAAATTTTTATATATTTACACTGGTTTTAAGTGCCAAGCTCTATATTGCTAATACTACATTACCCGACCAGGTGGGGTATTCACCAAAGTGAGCGCTAGTTAAAACTAGGCCTCTGCTTCTCAGACAGACAACAGCCTGATTGAATGGAAAACTAACATCTCCTGTCTTTATATTTTCCTGTACAAAAACAGGCTAGTGTCATAAAAATGGATTTGAGTAGTCTGAAGCCTAAGGTTAGTTGCCTTTTGAAGCAAAGTTTTGCCACCTCCCGTGGATGAACACAAAAGAATGGTGGTCTTCGAGTATATTCATTTGTGAGATGGAAATCACAATGTATATTACTAGAAACATGTTGAATAAAATGATTATGAAAGAAAGAAATGTGCATACAAACACAAAACAGATGATTGAAATGAGAACAAAATGCTTGTTTAATAAAGACAGAACAGCCTGATTGAACAAAAACAACTAACGTCTCCTGTCTCTATTTTTTCCTGAAACAGGGCACATAATCTGTCTACAGGTCACTGCTGTTGGAGACCTGTAACAATTGCACATGAGAAAAATGCAAGAGTAATGTTAAGAGAAATAAATATTTGCACTTACTGAAACTGGGTATGTAGGTCTCTGGACTTAGCTTTCTGGGAAGGAAATCTTCACTGGTCACCTATAAGCAACGGCAGCAGCGCAGAAAGACATTCAAAGTTGATCATGTAAAACAATCCCTAAACATTACAGGGGCCTCACTGTAAGTCTGTCCACTGGCCTGAACAAAGGGATGTAGTTGATATTTTGTCTCCTAAATTAAAGGCACTGATATTTGGGTGGGTCTCTGCTTTTGTAAAGAGACTTAATGCACAAGATGTGAACAGTTCTCATGAAACATAAATAACTGAAGTAGAGCGAGAGAGAATAATGACACGAAGGGGAAAGACAGTAGTTGAGGTTAGTCACACAGTCTACAATCTGATCACATTACTGGAAAGCACTTGACGTGGTTGTAATCAACACAACAGCAGAAAATAAGCAACATTTCTTTAACTTAACCCAGTGATATTACCAGTCATGTTTCATCCCCCCTTTAATAGGTGTGCCTTGTGGTAATGGGGTTGCTAGGAAACAGACACTGTTGTAAACAGAAGGTGTGTCAAATGGAGGCACTAAGCTGAAGTTTCCAGACCACAATATTACCAATTAAAACCACACGAAACAACAGCACACATTACAAGCAAATGACATTATTAGAAGAGAGACAATGTCTAAGGTTTTTTTAGATAAAAAAATAAAACATAATTTGTTCCACAATAAATCCTTTCCACAAAGTAGTACCCTAACCCTGGTTGTCTCAAGGCTTATTCTGGAGACATAGGATGCTTATCTTTGCAGTAACAGTGTCACCTTCCTGGGAAATGAGTCACCTCTTGCATCTCTTCCAGGAAGTGATCCTTGAGTTTACCCATCTATTCCTCTCTCAGTTATAAAGAAAGGAGAGGAACATATTCAGGGTGACTGAGTTGACTCCAACTAGAAATTCTGTGAGCATAGAAGTCAATCAACAATCACAGAGCTCTGCATAAGATCTAGAAGATTAAACGCTGCCTGTCTGCTTCAGTCCATCCACATTGTGTCATGAGAGACGTATCTATATTTAGCCATCTTTGCCCAAATTGTCTCTGAAGAAAGTGTTACATTTAAGATTTCTCTATAGTCTTGCAAAAGTGATACAGGTAATAATGGTTGTGACCACAGATTTTATAGACATGTTATAAAGACAAAAACAAACAACAAAAAAACAAACAAAACAGAGAAATAAAGCATACAAACAAATATTCTTTTATTTACCTCTTTGCAATATCTAGACTTGCTGACCGATTGGGTTAAAAACAACATAACTGCCTGACCTCTACAAACCTCTATGCAGGTAGTCAACCAATGACTGATTAATTTCTAACTGGTATGGATTTCAGAGTCCATGGTGAACATTGATTTTTGCAGCAATATAACCTTCCTTAATGTTAATAATGACAACTAAAAAGGACATCATTTTACACCTGCAACCCTTTAGAATATCTTCTACGCTGTAGGGTTTTTTTATACACTGATTGAAAGGGCTGGTAAAAAGCATTCGCTGAAAAAGGAAAAAGGCTTAAGTACCAAAACAAGATACATTTGAATATGGTAGGATTATTGTGATGTGGAACCCACCTGTTTAGAGCCCTGTCCATTGGGTATATGGGATTGCTGGTCATTCTCAGTGGAGAATTCCCAGGGGAATTTGTTTTTCCCTTTACCTGCACTGACGATCCTCCTTTGAAGTGGAGGGTCATCAGTAAGAGGGCCTACACTGCCACAGCCATATAACTGGTCACAGTTCGGTTCAGTTCTGAGGCTTCTGGCACTGCTTACCCATCTTCCGTTCATCACCCAGTCCAGATCAGCTCCTGAACCATACTGCAGTGAGCACCTCTGTCCTGGTTCAGGCACCACTAAACCATACTCCACCATCCCTTCTAAGGAGAGTTTTGGAAGGACGTTTCTTGCTCTTCTTGCCTGTACAGCTGCCATAAGACCCTCTGCATCAGCATTGAGTTCAACCATGTCCACAGCTTTCATCAAAGGCTTCTTTTCCCCAGTTTCAAGGCAATAGTCTAAAAGGGCAAACAGCTCGAGGGCAGCATGGCGGACCTTCCTTTTGCTGTCTGCGAGATATGGTGCAACGTCAAAACAAAGCTTGGGGATGTTGAAATCTTTCCTGTGATGAGTGAGCATAGCTGCCATGATGATGTTAAGGACATCTTCCCGAACTCTGGAATTTCTGTGTTTCAAATTAAAAATTACAAGATCTAATACTTGTTGCGGTGCAACAAATTTCATCAGATGTCGAAACACATTCATGTATTCATTCCTGGTGATAGTGCGAGTGTCCCCTAGGGCCTTGAGAGCCACTAAGACTAACTGTTTAAAATATGTGCATACTCTTGTATCGAGCTTCTGAATGAGTACATTTAAAACCTGTAAGGTGCAGTACAAAACTTTAAAATTGCTGTCATCTAGAAGTTGAGGAAGAAAACTGATGAAATTCTCAATACTATCAGAAGGGACTCTTTTAATATCAACTTCTGAGAGGATGTATTTAAGTTCTTCTACCCCATTTGTGCGATTTTGGTAGTTTTTTGGGTCCAGAAGCTGCTTGTGTAACTCCTGGGAGATCAATCCAGGTATCATTATTGATGATAATGTGGTTCAATTAAATCTGAGAATCCAAAAAAGCAAACACAATCCTGTGAGGACAATGATATTCCTCTTCCTTACTTGATGCTGTCATCCTGAGTGGCCGGTGATAAAAATCAAACAAACAAAAAACAAACTGTGTCAACCTGTGGACGCAAAAAATAAAATCAACCATAGTACAGTCCCACTTGCTTACAGTGAAAAGAATGCAAAGAAGCTTTGTGACAGCCTTGGTTATATATAACCATGTAACACAGAGCCACGTAACACACACATTTTAATACCAGGGACTGCGGTAAAGTGAGTCGTTGTAATACGGATAAGACAGCCGCCAAAGTCTTATTGCGCTTTCTCCTCGTATTTACGGTATAGTTACTAAGACTAGCCAAAAAGTCTGCGTAGAGGCTCGGGGATATTGTTGCAATAAGACATATTCACTATAATTCAGTATTACACGTAGTTGATAGAATTTATTATTAACATATTGTGTTAGGACACATATAATATGACAATTATAAGTATTAACAGAACAAATAAAACCAGTAAAAAATATAAATATGTTAAATAGTGTATTTCCCCTGCTGATTATTATAATTCAGTATTGGAAATATATATATATTTTTTTAAAGTGTGTGTGTATCGTTGGCATGGTGATAACACACATTGGTCTAAACAAAAATGTATTTAAGTATGTCCTATTTAATCCTATGTATGACCATCCAAACTAAAGGATTTTCCCTTTAGTTTATTATCAAACTGTAGAGTAAAAAACAAATCCTTCAAAATTGATGTGGTTATAGTGAACATCGGTCTAAACAAGAATGGATTGAAAGTTTCAGATAACCTATGAAGAAAAGCTTTTATAAGCATCCAAACATCAGGCCCCTTATATTTATAATGCGGCTTTGGGGGGGGGGAGTTTTCCTTAACTTTATTTTTTTAATAATTCATCGACTCAAAATTGGTTTATTGATAATTTCTGAATTACTGAATTATAATAATCAGCAAAGAAGATATTTCAGAAATAAAACGTGTTTTCACTTGTATCGTGCGCTCTGTTAAAGACATATGTTTGTCATATTTAAACGATGTGTCAATAAATAAAATACAATCAATTTAAAAAAATAAATAAATAATTGCGTTTGTCTGTGTGCAACACTCCCCGAGTCCCCACGCATTCTTATTGGCCGTTTCTAGTACCCTTACCGTAAGCACGGAGGGGGAAAAGGCGCAACAAAACTTAGTGGCGGCTGGCTTCAGCGTGTTCGAACAAACGACGGCTCACTTTACCGCAGTTAACAGAGGGAGTGTCTTATCGCTCCTTCACGTTATTATCAATCACGGGGACATGCACAAAATCATTTGTGGCTGTCAGGTAGCTACTACATCAGAATGGTAGAGAACATGATACTATCGTGCAATGCGTTATGCACAGTTGGAATAACTGTTTCAACTGTTTGTACGGTAATAAGTGCTACCTTCAAACGGCTTACAATCAATCCCTGACTACACGTTACCGTTAACCAGAGGAATTCATTCCTTAGCTGGGAACATTAGCTAGCTAACTGCAACACTGCTCAGAGGGTGCTAAGCTAACTCGCTACTCCGCTAACTAACTGTGTTGGTGGTTAGTGCTGGCTGACTGGGCTAGGAAAGTTATAAAAACACCCAGAAAACATACCTTGCATTTCTCCTGCTCCTCTTCGGTGACGCTGGGCGAGACTATATACCGTTACATCGTTCCCACGTCACGCTGCGGCAGCTACGGTGATCTAAGTACAGACATTTCCACCGTTTGTTTTAGCTGCTGTCTGGGGTGTTGAACGTTTGGAAGCTACAGAGGTATTCACATCGAGAAGAGTCTCCCCATACACACTCCCACACACATTAGTGATGTGTCGTTCGCGAACGAGCCGGCTCTAAGAGCCGATTCTTTTTAGTGAGCACAAGAGCCGACTCCTGTAAGGGAGAGCCGAATCTTCAGCTGCTCAGGTTGAGCTCTGCAGAGAATCCATACAGACAGGGGCGGGACTTTATTTTGATGGGCACAGGATACGCCCAATCACATGCTATCATACCATTACTTGAAAGAAGGAAGGGCGGGCTTTATTTATCTTATTTGTTTGTTGTGGATGTGCAGTTGTTCGTTTAAAGGTTTGATTAAAATGTTAAACAATAGTAACTGGGTATTTTTTGTAACAAACAAATGCATAAAAAAAGCCTTTTATGTAAATGCTGAATGTTGCTTACCAACACACAAACCATTCTAAATTTCTAAATGAAGCTAAAATATAAGGCTACAAGTGATACTAAATTAAGAGCCACTTCGGAGCCGTACGAGGCGGCTCTTTTAAGGCAGCCGAGTCAAAAGAGCGGAATCTTTAAAACGAGCCGGACCTCCCATTACTAACACACATACACCGAGGTAGCAAAATGGCGAATACACGTCGCAAACTGAGCGCTACCATGGTGACGCGAGATTCCAGTTCGCTTCTCCAGGCGGTATCATCATTACAGGACTACAGCGCATTGACCTGAATAGTCATGAAACTGACTGGTTGAAAGCCCAGAAAATGAAACATAACAGCACAAACTATTTTCTACATGCACAATCTTTTGGAAATGAACACATTTGAAAATGTCCACTCTAGAAACAGCACGAAAAAATTACTCATAGAAAAGAGTTCTTGGCTACAGAAACCAGTAAGTAGTAGGCGTGTTTAGGCTAATTAAACGCACATTTGGTGTATTTAGAAACGCCACAAACTCAATACTAATGTAAAAGTGCAAGTATTTGCTTTGAAAATTACTTCAGTACAACTTTACCGAAGTACATGCTCTAAAAATTTCTTTAAGTACAATTATAATTACTCCAATAAGAAATTACATTTCCCTTGGCATCGGGTATTTTAAACAAAAACTATTTTTATTCAATGCTGTTGCATCAAAGAAAAGATATAGTAATTAATACAATAAAAAAAAAACTCAGCTAACAGACTAGCTAGCTAGCTACAGATGTGGACCAGAAAAGAAAACAGGTGATTTTATAACCCACAGAAAGTTAATATAAAATATTATGTTCAGTATTTAGAATTTGTGTCTGCAAGTAACCAGTAAACAAAGCTGTGAAATACAAGGTTGTAATAATAACTACTTGCCTCTAAATTGTATTGGAGTAAAGTAAAGCAATTGTAAATACTCAAGCTTTAACGTTACCAGATGTGCTTAAATACAGTTGCTTGAATACATGTACTTACTTGTCACAGATAATATTTCAGAATCAAATGTACAAATGTTTTATGTAATTTTTACTTTACTAAATTTGGAAATAGCCTATTATGTCTTGTAAACCTGCTGTATAAGAGTTTACATAAAAACCCCTCAAATTATCTTATTAAATATAATTAATTGTTGATTTTGCATTGTTTTGCTTCAGAATGTTTTTTTTAAAGATCATATGAAAATGTGTTTCACCTGGATCGGATTTCATTTAATAGTGACATGACATTAATATTATTTTTTTATTTTATTTCCAAAGCAAAACAGAACTGTCTAATTACTTTCTTGATTTCCAGCCCCCAGTGTTTCTGCCACAGTTGTGATCTCAGAACTCGTACAACTATTACCAAGTTCTCAGAACTTGCCTGAGAGTAACCAAGTTTTTTTTTCTTTTTTTTAAAAACAATTCAGTGACATTTACCTGTGCAGTCAATAGTACACAGCACAAAACCAAAATGTAATAGTTACCCATTCGGAAACGGAAACAAATGCGATGAAAAAGTTGCACTTCGTCTCCCTGTATCTAGAGAGCACAAGGAAACATAATTTTTCTTGTCAATGTTTAAATCTGGTCACATTAATGAGCATGTTTCACCTTTAAATTGCAGTGTGGTGCTTTGGACTGCTTTGTTTTTTTTAACATATGTTACATTTTTATGAACTTTTAAGTACTTAAGTACGGTTCATTTTTGCTGTGTCAAATTTAATGTCCAGATAACTATTGGTTCGATACTGAAAAATCTTAAAAATATATACTGTATAATTATTCTCATGCATGTTCCGGAAAGAAGTAGTCTTATGGTAAATTCTCATAAATATAATATCACGATCTTGTAATTACATTATTGTGAATGTAGTGCGCATCCGTATACTTCCTCATACAAACAGGTAAAGTTCATAACCATGAGCACATTTTTGAGCTTGTCGCTTGCAAAAGGCTCTTCCTCGTAAATAAATACTGTACACAACCTTTTATTTTGAAAGCAGCGGAAGTAAGTGTGCTGCGCTGACAGTGCGTTGTTATAAGAGCTGCTCTGAAGCTTTTTCTAACTAGGTTGGCAGAGGGTTGTTTTCCTGATAGCTGCTTGTGGGTACCCAGTCGTCGCTGCTGAACTCCGCCACTGCAAAATCAGCGATTACAGCGGCAGATCAGACGGAGTATAGGTTACAGGTATGTTTCCCTCTATGTGTAGACATAACATTATTATCTGTCAGCTAGTTATAACGTCATGTTTTGTATCTGTCAGCCATGTTACTGTATATCAATCAATGATGCAGCTAGCCACAGTAACCGTGTTTATTTTTAGCAGCTAACCTGCGCTGACTGCAGTGCCATGAAACAGAGATGCAGGTACAGGGTATTTGCTGGAGACGATAAATGCGCATGATAATCGTTTTATTGTAATAATAATGGTATTTGTGTAAAACTGTTTCTGTGTAAGGGAAACTGTTTACTGGTTTTACGGTGTTAGCTCGCGCATTAGCTCTCTAGTGATACAAGGTAACATTAGCTAGCGAGTTTGGATATGGCCATGTCCTCCGTTCATAAATCAAATCTAGGCCCAGTCAGCAAACTAATACTTGATGCGATTATAAAAGAATGTTATACATTCTACATCAATGACAGTATTTAGCCGGCCGCCTTGAAGAAATTTTATTTTTAATGCTTTTTCTACAATACTAGTGGTTTACTTTTAAGCAGCGTTAGCATTGGATCAGATCATGCTTCTTTAGTTTGTCCAGTACACTGCTAACAAAACAGGTCGGAATAACTTATGCATCACTTCAGAACGTCCCATAATTCGTGATACTGCACAGGCATGTTTCTGAACGTGTTATAAGTGCATCGTATTGCACAGGCTATTTTTTTTTTTCGAGACTCGCAGATGACACTTGATTTGAGGATTTATCTCCATTAGTTGTTAGTCACATGTTAGTTAATCAGACGAATCCATTAAATCACTAGCATTTACAAAATGTCAATACTGCACTGATATTTGTTTTTCTGCTCTCAGATGGAACAGCAGGACCAGTCTTATATGTTTGCCAGTCTAACACGGCCTCACTCAGAGCAGCTGCTGCAAGGCCTCCAGCTGTTGCGGCAGGATCATGAACTATGTGACATTGTCTTGCGTGTGGGGGATGCCAAGATCCATGCCCACAAAGTGGTGCTGGCCAGCATCAGTCCTTACTTCAAGGCCATGTTTACAGGCAACCTGTCAGAAAAGGAGACATCTGAGGTGGAATTTCAGTGCATTGATGAGGCTGCTTTGCAGGTATGCCTAGGGGCAGCAGATCTAACCTGTACAGATTAATTGTTGTAACATCACATTTTTTCTTTTATGACAGTTGCTCTTTTTCTTCTAGGCCATTGTTGAGTATGCCTACACTGGCACAGTGTTTATCTCCCAGGAAACTGTGGAATCTCTTCTACCGGCTGCCAACTTACTTCAGGTTAAGCTAGTACTTAAAGAGTGCTGCTCTTTCTTAGAGAGCCAGCTGGATGCTGGGAACTGCATAGGTATCTCTCGTTTTGCAGAGACATATGGCTGTCATGACCTGTGCCTGGCTGCAACTAAGTTCATTTGTGAGAACTTCGAGGAAGTTTGTCAGACAGAGGAGTTTTTTGAACTGACAAGGGCAGAGTTGGATGAAATTGTGTCCAATGACTGCCTTAAGGTGGTCACAGAGGAAACTGTATTTTATGCCTTGGAATCTTGGATAAAATATGATATAACTGAGAGACAGCAGCATCTGGCTCAGCTGCTGCACTGTGTTCGCCTTCCTCTCCTCAGTGTAAAATTCCTCACTCGCCTATATGAAGCCAACCACCTTATACGAGATGACCATGCATGCAAGCACTTGCTCAATGAGGCTCTCAAATATCACTTTATGCCTGAACACCGGCTATCCTATCAAACCGTATTGTCAGCACGGCCCAGATGTGCACCAAAGGTGCTCCTTGCAGTTGGAGGGAAGGCTGGACTGTTTGCTACGTTAGAAAGGTAATAATGATCATGTCTAGATTATATTTTTGGAACTTTAGAGAATTCCAATTTCCAAAGTTGTGCATTATCTTTATTTTCTGTGTTTGTCTGAAAGGAAATCGTCTTTTCAGATGATATTTGTCTTCCTCTTGCAGCATGGAAATGTATTTCCCCCAGACAGATTCGTGGATTGGACTCGCCCCTCTCAGTGTGCCCCGATATGAGTTTGGAGTGGCAGTGCTGGACCACAAGGTCTATGTGGTGGGAGGCATTGCCACACATATGAGACAGGGAATTAGCTATCGGAGACATGAGAGCACAGTGGAGAGTTGGGACCCTGAAAGCAACACCTGGTCCTCTGTGGAGCGAATGGCGGAGTGCCGTAGCACTCTTGGAGTGGTGGTTTTGGCTGGAGAACTTTATGCCCTGGGAGGCTATGATGGCCAGTACTACCTCCAGTCAGTAGAAAAATATGTCCCCAAGTTGAAGGAGTGGCAGCCTGTGGCACCCATGACAAAGTCCCGTAGCTGCTTTGCCACTGCTGTGCTCGATGGCATGGTGTATGCTATTGGGGGCTATGGCCCAGCCCACATGAACAGGTAATACTTTTATGGGGAAATGGAAGGTGTGTGTGTGCTAATGTACACCGAGTTAAATATCCCTAAATAATAATATAAATTTATTTATTTATTTAAAACTGTCAGGTGATTATCCTATGTGTGTTTATTATTGAGGTTCTTGTAAAACCTTGTCATGCCTTAAACCAGTTGTGAAATGTTATTTGTAGGCGCTAACAACAGCAGCACAAGTCACCAACATCGCCATTTTTTCAAAGGTTGTGGTGCTCTACCACACCTTTTGTAAAAAGAGTCTTTGATCCATTTCAGACCTCCTCACCTGATTTTCTCTCTCTCAAGGTCTTATTAGTCATTAAACAGAATTGGCAATCAAGTGAAGGATGCCAAGTGTAGCTGAGAAAATGGCCAGGGGGCTGTTAATGGGTGAATAGGAGTCAGAACACAAGTGGTTGCTAAAGATTTATTGAGAGGGTGACTGGCTGTGTGCTGGTGGGTAGACCTCAGTTGTTGCTGTGGATCTCTAGAGAGCAGCGTGTCTGTTGCTTGTTTCCTTGACTCCCAAAACCCCTCAGGAGAATTTGTTAGGACAAAGAATCTTTTGGGACTTCTTTTTCCAATTTTCCCAGTGGTTTATACTCTTGCATATTGCAAGGCAGTATCAAATTAGTTAAGACTTTGTTTTAGACTTAAGGTTGGAGTTGGAGGCTATGGAGTTGTGTTGGCTGAAGTTAAAGTAATGTACTGTATTTAAAGCAAATTGCTCCAATTAACTACTATATTAGGATAAAACTCCATGTGGGGCAAGTGTGCTACTTTCAGAGTGTGCATCCCTTCCTCAAGGAATTTGCAATGTTGTGATCGTAACCAATCCCCTGTAAATTCTGCGCTACATGCATCACAATTCTATTTTTAATTTTGTAGCAAAATCACGCATTTTAGGCAGCAAGTCGCAAAAATTTCCACAAAATCCTAGAGGGATAATCCATCATAGCGTTAAGCCTCTCGTGTGTTAAGCAGCTGTAAAGAGCTTTACAATGTGATATCAGCAGTAACTAATTTAAGTAGTTTTAAAACTATTTTCTTTGTTGTTGTGTCTGCTCCAGTGTGGAGCGATATGACCCCAGCAAGGATGCCTGGGAAATGGTAGCCCCCATGGCAGACAAGAGGATCAACTTTGGAGTAGGTGTCATGCTTGGTTTCATATTTGTGGTGGGAGGACACAACGGAGTATCACACCTGTCCAGCATAGAGCGGTATGATCCACATCAGAACCAGTGGACAGCGTGTCGCCCCATGAATGAACCACGCACTGGTGAGTGTGTCCTACTTGTAAAATATGATATTGTATATAAACCCCTTAGTTAGCATGGGGTCATATTTGAACCTGTTGTGATTTCCTGTAAATGGCCACACATCAAGGTATTATCCTTGTCTTGCAGGTGTGGGCTCTGCCATAGTGGACAACTACCTTTACGTGGTGGGAGGTCACTCTGGATCATCCTACCTTAATACTGTCCAGCGCTATGACCCAATCTCAGACAGCTGGTTGGACTCAAGCGGCATGATGTATTGCCGTTGTAACTTTGGTCTAACTGCCCTTTGACCCATGGCCCAGTCAGCTAGGACCCAATAAGAAAACTTTGACAATAAGACTATTCCCCCCCTTTTTTTATTGTTGATGTCGTTTTGGCCTCCTCGTTCCCCACATTCATCCTCCAGGTGCAGAGGCATGCTGTACAGCAATATTAACACTAGAGAAGAGTAGGGAGAGCCTTCTGCATGGATGAATGTGCAGGGCTAGCTGGCTGGCCAGAGGGGCTAGTTCAAACATACCTGAAGAGATGAAGAGGAGATACAACATTGTAAAAAGCATTACTGGACAGTTGCAGTAACCAGCACAAGAAGACGTGTGTGTGTGTGTGTGTGTGTGTGTGTGTGTGTGTGTGTGTGTGTGTGTGTGTGTGTGTGTGTGTGTGTGTGTGTGTGTGTGTGTGTGTGTGTGTGTGTGTGTGTGTGTGTGTGTGTGTGTGTGTGTGTGTGTGTGTGTGTGTGTGTGTGTGTGTGTGTGTGTGTGTGTGTGTGTGTGTGTGTGTGTGTGTGTGTGTGTGTGTGTGTGTGTGTGTGTGTGTGTGTGTGTGTGTGTGTGTGTGTGTGTGTGTGTGTGTGTGTGTGTGTGTGTGTGTGTGTGTGTGTGTGTGTGTGTGTGTGTGTGTGTGTGTGTGTGTGTGTGTGTGTGTGTGTGTGTGTGTGTGTGTGTGTGTGTGTGTGTGTGTGTGTGTGTGTGTGTGTGTGTGTGTGTGTGTGTGTGTGTGTGTGTGTGTGTGTGTGTGTGTGTGTGTGTGTGTGTGTGTGTGTGTGTGTGTGTGTGTGTGTGTGTGTGTGTGTGTGTGTGTGTGTGTGTGTGTGTGTGTGTGTGTGTGTGTGTGTGTGTGTTGCCTTTTTCTCGGTTGTAAATAGTCTAAATGAAATGTAAATAGATATGAATATATCCTCTGGTGCATTGCCTGTAAATGTTTTTCTGCACTGGGTCTTGCGTGTGTATGATTCCAAGGGTCAGCATAGAGGTGAATGACAAACTCTCTAGAGAGCATTTGCCACTTCTCTCAGCCTCATTCTTGGAACCATTTAAAAATTGCCATGTTCTAGCTTCTGTTACATCTTCCTAAGGTCAGGTCATGCACTTAGTTCTCTTCACAATAGTTGAAATAGACCATGGCCCTCTTTTCACCCTTTGGTCCATACACAATACCAACTGGTGCTATATTTAGAATTCAGGATTCAGCAGTTGTCTGTGTTGCCTCACTCAATTATGTCAACCCTTGTTCAGCCTCTATTACATTACTGCATTCCATGTTTGTCACTTCATTATGTGGATTAACATCTATTTAAAAATGGCCCTGAACCATGCAATAAAACAAAGACCTGCTGAATAGAAAATCTGTGGTTGGACAACCACAAACTTCTGTTCTCACAATTTCATGATGTTTAGAAAATAGTTGTTTAGCTTTGGTTTATAATCTCTATCATTGTTAAAATTCTGCCTTTTGACTGGTTCAGATGCCTGCTTGTTACTCACTGACCTCACCCCTAATGTGATCCTCATGTGGCCACGGTCTTGCTTGTAAGCTCAGATTTAATTTGATCAGTTTAGCTTCATGTAAAGTGCCAAAACATTTTTTTTTTCTTTCCTCCAATCTCACCCACATTTAGTTATAGAAACAACTTCCCTTTTGTAAGGATTCAAACTTTTTTTCCTCTTTCTTAATGGTCATGTGTTAGCAAAACATTCTTCCATGCTGTCAAATGGACAGACAATAAAGCACCAAGGGCTGTGCTAGCCAACTCAGGCCAAGTTGCCACTGTCACCAGTTTTGTGTCCAGGGAGAGAAACCAGACTGGCAGACTAAAGTGCTGTCGGAATCCAAGTCTCGAGTGTTTAACTGATGTACAGTCAATGAATGCACAGGAATAGAGAAGACTACTAAAGGCATGTGTGGTTTCTTGTTGATTCACTGTTCATGTTAAAAGTCTAGTTTAAGTTGCTTTGTGCACTAATGTTTGCACACTTTAACCAAGCTCTGCATTGCACTTACCAAACTCTTTGATACATATTATAATTTGTACATATGTTTTGATTTAGGCTAATGGCATTTAGATATTGCAATAAGATTTCTGTTCCCTCTGTGGAAGAACATGTTTTGTGTTTCTCTGTTAAAAAACGCCAAGGCATCTCGCGCTGCTGTAACAGAACCCTATGTCATCTCAATCAATTCTCACTGTTTGCTGGTTATGGGTATGTCTAAGGAAACATCCAATGACACCACTGACTTCATCCAACTTTTTTTTTTTTGGTTTGTTTTACACATTAATTTAGGCTAATTCACAGTTGGCCAAACTAGTGTTTTGTTTTTGGCCACATGCAAATCTTGTAAACTTGATGTGTTAACTTTAATGATGTTTGCCTTGCATATTGGTCAGGGTGTCACTGGTGAGACTTGGTTCATTGAAGAGTCTTTGTCAGTTTTCTAGGTTTATTTTGAAAGGGTAAAGCATAAGCAACCCAATTTGTATTTCTGCAAATATGTAATATTATTTTAGAAAGCAGTGTATGACATATTTATAATTTATATTACATTTAGTCTTATTTTCTGTAACTTGATTTTTTTTTGGGTCATGTAATAGATTTTGCTAGTCGCTTTAAAGCCACAGCACAAATCACACAGGCGTAATTATGTGCTCCTGCCATGATTCTTCTAGCATCAGTGTCACGATGTACAGTGTCCTGATTTCTAAGGTGTATACAAACTACTACTTTATTGGGGTTTGGAGAAGTTGATGAAAACTGCAAACGTGAATCTGCAAAAAGACAGGATGTTCAAAGGGTTTGTATGCATTTTTATTACAGCCTAACCAATGTCATGCTTTTGCCACCACTTTCACCAAAGTGCTTGTTCAAAGGGAGCAGATGGATGACTAACACCTACCATGGACTGCCACTGTTTGTCTAAAAGAAAAATCTTTTAAAACTGATGTCAATGTTAGCCAAAATGATCACTGCTTCTTTTACATTTCCCATCATGTGTCCGGAGAAAGTAAGGCGATGATCTTGAATTTTATATCCTGTGGATTTAATACTGGAAGTACAAGATAACGTTAGGTGTATAAACAGTAGCTTTTCACACTTTGTCATGTTTTGATTTGTTTTACGTACATTTTAGTCAGTTTGTGTGGTGCAGTTGTACCCAGTTTAAAATAAATGCCTGCCTTAAAGGGTACCGTCTACTTTTACGTGGCTCTTGTTATAGTTATTCATGGAACAAAATAAATTACTATGCATGTACTTCAAAATATTTTATTGGGATTTAAAAGACATTTTATGCATAGAAAATAGCCATTGAAAATGATTCGTAGTCAAGAATTTAAGCTTGAGGATTCCTTTAACAAATTCTTTGGCAGAGGCACCGTGTGATAACAGTAATGTTTTTTTCTAAGTATAAAAATTACATGTAAATGTACATATTTACTTTTTTTGTAGCGCATGCAGGATAAAGTGCTTGAACCTGATTTATCTGTATGGGCATACTACCAGTTTAAGAGACCTGGGAAAACCAGGTAATATTTAGTAGTGTCAAACAGATGGATGCTAGACTGCCATCAAGATGTATTTAAAACTTCAGTAACTTTGTTAAAAACTTGCCTCCAATTTAGACATCTTAACAAAATTAAGGATTACCCTTCAGCTAGTTTGGTTGATTCTAATCCCGAAACCACAGTAATTAGAAAAAGCACCAGTTTAATTTTGGGAAAGGGCCGATATGCATAAATCAAAACCTAAGGAGACACTTGAAAAGTGAAATACCACAGTTCATAAAAGGAATTGCACACTCTTGGTGAAATCCATACAGTTTTAAAGTCATTTGAATCTCCTGTGTGGCAGGTAATGCACACTACGCACATTTATGCATATCAAACCAGAACTATTATAGTCCATTATATTCTTGGATTCCAAGCATGCCCACACAAGAGGTAACTTCCCTTCTGCACAGTAAGAGATCTGCAAGCATTCAGGTGAAATGGAGCTTGTGTCATTCAGTCTTAAAATTAACTGAAAAAGAAAATGACAGGAAATTATTTAAAATTCTACGTATGCATTACGATTGCAGTATAGTAATGCCATCCATGGGGTCATGACAAAATAATCTTATGAAGGGTGGATGAATGATTTTACTTTAGTGCTTGGTGATGAGCTCACTTATCAGACGCACGAATGTAGACCAGAGAGGACAGCGACAGGAATTCTGGTGGCTTGTGTAACAGGATAAGATTGTCATTCCTTAGACCGTCATAGTGCATCCAGCAGCCATCTATCTGGAAGGCTGCAGAGTAGTGATGCTCTTCCTTGTTAAAGAGTGTTGCACCCTCTAGAAAATACCTGTGAAAAAGAATGTTTAACACAATTTTGTTTATACTGTACTGTCAAGAAAATTTTAAGGTCAAATGTGTTTAATAAGTAGTAAATGGGGAAAAAAACACATTGCATGAATTAAATCTATCCTGCTGGCACAAAGCCTGTAGCAAGAAACTTGCTTTTTTTGCAGGTTGAGCTTTAATCAGTTTAGTTACATCGTATCTATCAAGTGGGTAATATTTCCATCACATTTTAGTAGCTGTATATAAACCTTTTCTTATTTTTCATAACCTGCTGATAATGTTGGGTGACTTTAACACTCACTAAGTACA
The DNA here is from genome assembly GCF_033026475.1 of Channa argus. Classification (NCBI taxonomy): domain Eukaryota; kingdom Metazoa; phylum Chordata; class Actinopteri; order Anabantiformes; family Channidae; genus Channa; species Channa argus. The sequence goes on from NC_090212.1 coordinate 8,335,725, forward strand.
CTCACTGGTCAATTTATTAGGTACACCTGTACACTCTAATGCAATCCAATATAGCAGCTCCACCATGAATTTCAATTTTACAATGTTATCATAATTTTACTCTCTGTTTATTATTGAGATCATATTGGGTAGTGGAGTCATACTGAAGTGCATTATAAGAAAAGGTAGTTCTTAAGTTTTGGCCCCTTTATTTTAAATAGGGTGGTCAAAACATTTAATATATTGTATTAATAACACATCTGCTTACTTGCTTAAAACAATGGCCATATAATGAAGCTTAATAGAAGTTCTACAAATTAATAGAAGTTTGCAAATCAAAACACTGGTTTGCACCACAGCGTGGCCTAAGTATGAACTTCATAGCCTTCTGGGATAAGCATGCTGATGTTGCATACCTATGCTGGCAGAGCGCCAGGTAATATGGAACATAGGACAGGTCTTCCGACTTCCACTGTTGCATGTTGAGAATGACAAAGGGTGGGGGTCCATGGCAGAAAACCCTCTGAGAGAACTCCCTTAGACCATCACATCTGTTACCAACAACAAAAGAAAAATCAATTAGTCAAAGAAGTGGAATAAGACTTCATATTCAATTTTATATTTTTGACTCTCACTATGTCTCACCCTATTTCTGAGCAGAGTAGGAGCTTTGGGCAGAAAAACCCGTCCACAGCTGACTGAATAGGGTCTCGGTGAGGCAGTTCATGAGGAGGGCTGGAGGCAACATCAGTGTGAAATGGTAAGAAAACAAAAATAAAAAGTACCCAACTTTAAGATGAAGTGAATTCCTACTTACATAAATTAGAAAAGCTAAGACAAAGTCTACCTGAGTTCTGTTTAAGGCAATATATTTTTGACTTACGATACTAAGTCAAAAATATATTGCAAAGTTACAAGTACAAAGTATCGTAAGTTACAAAGTATCGTAAGTTACAAAGTATCGTAAGCAAATATGCCAGATAAAGAGAGCAGTTGCTGCATCAAGTTCACTTCGTAGCAACAGGTTATGACACTGCCTGTCAGCACATACCTGATGTTGATTGTAGTCTTGATGAAGTCTTGGACGCGGGCTGGACAGCTCCAATTGGTGCAAAGGCTCTCCTGCACGGTGGACATGATGTTCTCCAGGTTCTCTGTGAAGTTCTGGTGCTCATTACCAAACAGGTCAATCTCCAGTGCTGCCTGATGGATCTCTGAGCGGTACTGTCTTTTAGACATCCTGTCCCAAATCCAGAGCATCTTCACTGTGGTGTAGTCACAGGAATCCATCAGGTAGAGGAAATACTCCACAAACTGCTTGCCCAGGAAGACGGACAGCTCCCTTGAAAAACCCTGGTTTTCCCGCAGGATCACGTACAGAATCATGAGGAAGCCATCAATAGTGCATGTGTTTTTTAGGTTGATCTTGACATATAGGGGGGTACATGATATAGCTTTCCGTCCTGCTTTGATGGTAAAGACACCACCCCATGGGAGCACAGGCCTCCAAAAGGAGCGGTCTTCTTCATTGTTGTTAATTGAGGCACGGATTTCTTCAAACAGTGTCTTCGACCTGAAATGACACAATTTTAGGATTTGAGCTTTTCGCTAAATGTGGACGAGGTATAGTGCATCGATGTACTTGGACTGGATCTGCTAGCCGGCGGAAACAACATAAACAAGACTATGCAAACAACTACAAGCTGCGTTACGTTAGCATACAATAACAAAACAAACCACTCTTAGTAATCCTTCCGACAACAACAAGTTAGATTGGATTCGACACCATTAAAGTAGCTGCTATCAAATTACCTTTCGAAGTGGGTGATGTTCTCAGTGTATGAGAAACGCGTTTGTAGTTCTGCTGTGTCGTTCAAAGCACAAAATCTACTCCTCATAGTTCTCCGTTTGTCTTCACATCTTACATGGAAGTAGAAACGAGATTAGTATTTAAAGTATTTTCTCGCACTTTGTGATGAATAAATGATGATACCATCCAAACCAAAAAAAAAAAAAAAAAAAAAAAAAAACATCGCACAGAAGTCAAAACATAAACTAAACAAAGCTAAGGGCTTTTTGAAAGATACGATGCTGTATTCACAAAACTCGACATTCTTCTTCTGTATTTATTTGGCGGTGTGAAAAGAACGTATATGCTTTACCGCCGCCTACTGACACGAATAAAGAAAATATGGCGTTATATAATCATATGTTATCAAGTAAAAACATAGGCACTACTTCTGTAATGTGTACAAGTACAGTGGTAGGAACAGAGGGAAGGAGGATTTCTCACAGCTGACTACTTTGACAGGATTCACACTACCAGCGGATGAGCACACTAAAGAAAATCAAAAAACTCCATTCCGGTGTTCTAAAAAAGGCAGTGGAAGGTGAAGGTGGGTCTCTCACCTTCTACAAAGTAAAAATTGTTATTTAATGTACTAATTTCACAAAGGCTGATTTTAATTTTCTGCACTAACCGCTCCAAGATCATTCATGTGTAATCTAAATAAATATGTCCTCGGCGTGTAACGTAGGTGTTGCTTGGTTGGACAGTGCATAGAGTAAGTGTGATTTTTCTACATCTCACTGTCAAATGCCCCGTTTATATCCGTGCCATGAACACGGAAGCTTAGTATGGACTATCTTCCTATTGGATTATAAAACAACATAATACTGACAATACTGTATACAGAACTGTCTGAAAGGACTAATAATTAACAAGCAGTAGAAGACAGCAACATGTCAGTGAAGCATCTAGCCTGCCTAACCAATAGAAAAGAAGCTTAGCTTACACTCTGGGGTGCCCTCAGTTAATCTGGGTTGCTCTTGCTGCACCAGGTGTACTGACAGGTAGACACTTTGGCACCTTGGTGTAGAGCTGGCCTAACTGGTCAAGGAAGGATCTCGTCTCCAGGTGCCATTTAAGCTAACCTCTGGTCAGACCTCACCAGGACCCTAGGTGATGTGATGCACTCTGTGCACCGCCTTGTCTAAAAGTGCCACCCTGTCATCACTGGTGGCCAAGGTGGAATCTCCACTGTGCTGGTAATGTGCACGTTAAATGGTTGTCAATCTCCTCCAGGGAACAGGGTTTAGGACCTGAAGAAAAAGAAAAAAGAAGCATGAAGTCCATTGGCAATGTACACTGGTAAGAAAAAGTTGGCAACATCAACACATTTTGTATTGTACTACCTTCTGTTGGTTTCATTCAATCAAATGATTGGAAATGGGTCACAAAACGAAATAATGAACATTTCGTTTTTAGGCATATTTGAGCACAAAATAATGTTCAAATCAAACTTGCGTGTTAAACTTTAATTACTTTAAAAAGATGCTCTTTGCAACAAATCTGTGACAATCTAGTCATCAGTATTTGCAGATATTCAGGTGTGATTGGTGATTTAGTGGATGTGTTTGGTTTAACACCTGCGAGGGCTTGCACGATCACCCACACTTGAATTTTTGGTAAATGAAAAGTGTAAGATGCAAATTTGATTTGACCTATATTTGATGCTTAAATGTAATTAAAAATGGAATGGGTCTCCAATTTGTGTGTTTTATGGTCCATTTCCAACCATTTGATTAAACAAAACCAACAAAACATAATAACAAAGGTGTTTCCAAACACTTTCTTGCCAGTGTATGTGAAAAGGACAACCACTGAAATGAGAGCTCTCACTTTTATGACATCAGACCTATTCCTTTTCTTTATGTGTTTTTATTTGGTGGTTTACAAACACGTTGTACATTACCCATCTACAGAATTAAAATACATATGACTGAATCCTCCTACCTTAATTGTTTTGTGATGCAACCATCCCCCCTAAAACCAACATGGACTAAATTCAATCGCACCGGTGTATGATTGTGTGTGATTTTGAGTTTAAATGGGTGAATAAGAAGCAATGTAAAGTTCTTTGAGTGCCAATAGGTAGAAAAGCGCTATATAAGTGCAGACCATTTACCATTTACCATTTAAATTTCTTAACGTTTAAACTTCATGTAATCTCTTTCCTGTTTCCCTTTAAACATTAGTCTTTGGCTGAGGACACTCCATTATTACATTTTCTACTGTTTTCTCTTACTGTTTTTCTACTGTTTCATGCTCTTTACAGTGATCACAGTCCTGCTGTATGTTTACCAATAATCCTAAATCATTCTCTGTGACCAAATCTCATCCTAGACCAAGGTGTTTTACTTTAGAGGTTCTCAGGTGAGCACCTTGCATGCCACCGATGTGTGAGTGTGTGTGAATGGGGATAGAAGCGCTGTATATAAGTGGCCATTTACGTTCTGTAAGTTTTATTTTATTCCATTATTCAAATATATTAATTTTTCTGTCAATTCCCGATTGAAAACGACAATGTAGAAACTTACTTAGTGCAGCTAAACACAGAATAAATGATGGCCTCCTTTATCCATGTCACACATGTATAATAATTTACTTTTCATGTCAGGACCTTCCGCCCATTCTGCTACCCCGCGCGGGTGGAGCAGCAGATCCGCCAATATTATTGGTTAGTGTTTTTTCGCTGCATGCATGTTGCATGTTGTGATTGGCTATTATAGTTCCGGTAGCCCCGCCACTTGGATTGTCATCTACGCTCACGAATGTTTAGGGCTCCATGTGCACATTGGCCTTGATACTCTACGCCAACGCCATTCCTCAAAATTTATACGCCAGGTTTTAGCGGAAGTGTTTCTTTTGCGAATGGGGTCAACTCTCGACACCTTTTGAATCAAACTTAAGTTTGTAGAAGAGCTCCCCGTGCTCCGCATATTGGCAGACAGCGAGTGCAGGAGACACCAGAATCTTTAAACAGCAACTTCCCGGACGCAGAGATGTCAGCTCAAATCATAAGTGGAAAAGAAGTTTCAGCGTAAGTAATACATTTTCATCCGGTACATTTTGGGAATGCAAAGATCGGTGTAGCCTGTAGAAGCATAGTGGACCGGCTAACAAATGTTATAGGGAGCTAGCTGAAGCTAACAATCTCAGTCACATTAACTTCTTAGTTAAAGTTAACGTTACGTGAGTCACAATCAAGTTCTATAACTCATTCCAGCCTTATGCACGTTTTATAATTGGATTATATATTTTTGTGCTAACTAAGTAATAGAGTACTTTTTGTACATGGTACTGGTCACTGGTGGAGAGGGTACCTGCAATCTCTGCTGTAGTTTGTAGATAACCACATACTGAAAAATCACTGAGTAATGCATGGGCTGATTTTTTTTCGACAATAATGCAGACAAACGTAGTATGCATGAGTTGGCTAAATGCACTGACCTGTCACCCCCAAAAATCTGGTGGTAACTCCATCCTTTAAGTTTGGGCATTGTAGTTTTTGGAACGAATGGCTGCAGATCCTGCAGTATTATGAAAGAGTCTGTGGGGGTATAATATGATCTTTGCTCCAGTGTCTTCAAACGATGAAGTTTACAAGAACTTACATTTTCAAAGTATTTTAATATGTTTCTAATTTCATATTTTATTTATATGTTTATTAGAGTACAATCTGAAAATGGGTTACTTATGTCTTAAATATTTCAAATTTTGAATGCATGTAAGATGTATTTCCAGAATTTCGTACAAATTTATTTAACAAAACCTGCTCCCTTCAACAAAAAATGGAGGATATTAAGCATGTGTTTGTCACAAGACGTGACAGCCTGCAATCTGTTAGCTACCCTGACAGTACTTAACTCAATAATTTTATGCACCAAAGACACAGACAGTGTCACATGTTACCAAACGGTTGTTCCTTCAGTTAGAGGATTTAAACATATTAACTCACAATACAATAGCTGACAGGCCATGGATTGTGCTGGTTAACAGACCATTAGAGAACTGAGATAAGCTCTTTCTTTCATGAAATGCAGTTTTCTTTCCTGCTAGTTATCCAAAAGTGTGTACTTTATAGAATGTTTTTATTTTATTTTTTCTTTGATTAACACTGGGACAACAATGACGACTACTACAATACAGTATGCTATTTAAAATGTTCATGTTCATTGTAATATGTCCATAGTTAATAAATGACCAGCAACGGCCTAATAAGGGATCACTTTGATAAGAATTATTATAATGATATAATATGTTATAAAATTCTCAGTGAATGAGGTATAGCTTTAGTAGATGACTCTTATTAAGGTCTTTCTTTAATATTTTTATACCATATCATTTTAGACTTTTGAAAGTTTAGGGTTGAAATGCCTCAGGTTGAAGACTTTAAGATCCATGTTGCTAGAACATATTATGAATATTTGAACAAAACAAAAATTAAAAGGTTAAATAAAAAATTCTTTGAATGGTCTCTAGCAAAAATCCTGAGGTTACTTGAAAGAAAGAAAGTTTAAATTGGTGTCACTCTGTTAGTGTAATGTTAGTCATTTCGCTTTGTCTTTTTCTTTTTTTTTTATCTGATTAGTTTACTAAACTTTGTCTCTTGAAGGCTTGATTGTGGTTTATCTCTTCACTCAGTGTTTATCTCTTCACTCAGTGAATTTCTCCCAGTGTTTGTACCTCTATATAAATAAAGATAAGACAAAAACCAGCGATAACTCTTTTGAAATAACTATGTCCTGGATTCTCATGTGCAGCTTTCATCATTTACAGCTGATGACTAGAAGATGTATTATCCATTTCATGTTTCAAATGTGTCTCCATGTTCAGATACACACTATCATTGATTGTGGATCATTTCTTTATAGTGCTGTATGAGTGGTAAACATGTGTCTGCACAGAGATTTAAAGTGGGGTTGTGTTGTCTCGTCTTGTTTTCTCAGCCAGGTTAGAGCTCGTCTAAAGAAGGATGTGGAGCAAATGAAGCTTCAGAATCCCAATTTCAGACCTGGTCTAGTGGTTCTGCAGGTCAGTGCAAAGTGAGGGTTAGGTTTTTAGATCTTTTTTTAGATCTTTTTGTGTCTAATCCTGCTGGCCTTCCACTGGAGATGGTTGGCAGGTAAGGGCATGGGCTTGTCATGTGTGCATGACCTTTTGTCATTACATGCTATTACATGGATACAGAGAGCCAGATGTACATTAAAAGAAGTGTTGAATAAATTTGATTCCACCACAGAAAAAACTGTTGGTTTTAACCAAATATAATATTCACAAACTCAGTTAATTATAGTCTTTCTGTATACTTATTTCATTAAGGGGCAGTAAATTAAACAAAAAGGAAAAAGATTAAGCTGTGATTAGGTGGGTTTTTGGTTAAGTGGGTTCTCGACAAATCACATGGTTGGTGGTTTAAGTACTGGTTCTTCAGGGCTATATGTATTGAGTCCAGTGACATTATATATCTTTGCAGGTTGGAGACCGCGATGATTCAAACCTCTACATCAGTATGAAATTGAAAGCAGCAGCAGAGGTACAAGAATATTTTTGGATAACTGAGGAATTATCATGCAATATGTACACCACAACTCTGCAATACCTTGTCTTCATTTTAAGCCTAGCCTTATTTTTATTTATATGCAGATTGGAATAAATGCCACGCATATGAGACTCCCTAAGACGGCGACAGAGGAGGAGGTGAGGAGAGTTTTGAATAGCTTGTGTAGCGAATTTTTTTTATTCATCTGTGTGTGTGTGTGTGTGTGTGTGTGTGTGTGTGTGTGTGTGTGTGTGTGTGTGTGTGTGTGTGTACACACACACACACACACACACCCTTTTGTTATAATACTTAATAAATCTGAAACCATAGTGTAAAGTTCATTTCTTTGTAGGTGCTTCACAGTATCACAAAGGTGAATGAGAACTCGTCTGTTCACGGCCTCATTGTGCAGCTGCCCTTAGACTCAGTCCACAAGATCGACACAGAGAAGGTTACCAACGCCGTGTCGCCTGAGAAGGACGTAGATGGGTAAACACACATACATAATCTAAACATCAGAATACCCATTTTTAACATCCTTTTTCCACTGCTGTTTTAAATCAGGCTGGTATGTTTCTTGGTTTCCTTTTGAATCTGATTAAATAAATAAATCTTACTTGAATTCTTCTAGACTTTTTAACATGGCTATGTACCATATTTAAGGTTTCTGCATGTGTTTTTTGTCATTTCTAGACTAACTAGTATAAATGCAGGAAAGCTGGCTCGTGGAGACCTGGGAGACTGCTTCATCCCCTGCACCCCAAATGGCTGCATGGAACTGATCGGACAGACTGGTAAATTAAATTACCAACACGTTTTGAAATAACAACAGAAGTCAACAAAGACTATGAGAAAGAACTGAAAGCATTGTCAGTGAATTGATGGTTCAAGTGCTTCTCTACAGGTGTGTCTGTGGCAGGAAAGAGAGCAGTAGTAATTGGTCGTAGTAAGATTGTGGGCGCACCGATGCATGATTTGCTGCTGTGGAGCCATGCCACTGTCACAACCTGTCACTCTAAGACTACTGATCTTGCTGCAGAGGTACAGAAACAACACCTCTATCCACCTTAGCTAAACATCTCGGATATTGCTGAAGATATCTAAAGAGATTTCATCTCACTTCAGCTTCCCTTATGTAATACCATATTTTGAAATCTGCTATTTCGTGTTGTTGGAAATAATACCTTACAACTCTTTTGTTCATTATGCAGTGATTTATTTATATCCATCATTCTTTATGTATAGGTGGGACAGGCAGACATACTGGTTGTTGGCATCGGAAAAGCAGAGATGGTAAAGGGAGAGTGGATCAAGAAAGGAGCGGTGGTCATCGACTGTGGCATCAACCACATTCCAGGTTTGTAGTCTGCTACAAACGTTTAACTCTGGAGTTTGCTTGTGGAAGTAGGTGGGGGTTTTTACATTAAAGTTTCTCTGTGTCAGATGAGACTAAATCTAGTGGGAAGCGAGTGGTAGGTGATGTTCACTTTGCCTCAGCCAAGGAGCGGGCTGGCTTCATTACCCCTGTGCCTGGTGGTGTGGGTCCTATGACTGTGGCCATGCTGATGGGGGTAAGGTCCATATGTGGAATGAATGCATTTTGTCAGAATTTGCCCAAGCCATAATTTAAATTTCAACTAAATATTTTTTATTGCTAACAGACAAGCATTAAAAACGCAGTATATCAGTTAGTTTGGGAAATGTAAACCTTTTGTTGACATGGTGATATTGCAAAAATTCCATTAACTAAATAAACAAATGAACATGAGTTTTGTTTGTGTTTGTTTAGAATACAGTGCTGAGTGCAAAGCGTTTCCTTGAGATGCATCAACCAGGAAAGTGGAACATTTCCTATACAAAACTCAACCTCCAGAAACCTGTGCCAAGGTTTGTCTCCCTCTATGTCATGTGCTTTGGTAACTTCTCAACAATGGCTTTGTTTAATTTAATATTCTTATATTAAAGTTGCTTGTTTAATTTTTATAAAAGCTCTTGAAAGCTCTGAATGTGCTTTTTCTGTCTTTGATGATCCTTCTTTTGTACAGAATGAGATTTGTGCATTTTCTTTATAACTTCAACAGCGACATCGAGATCTCTCGTTCCTGTGTGCCCAAGCCCATTGACTGCCTGGCCAAAGAGGTGGGTCTTCTCACCGATGAGGTGCAGCTCTATGGCAAGACTAAGGCCAAGGTCCAGCTGAATATCATCAAACGCTTGCAGCCCCAGCCAGATGGAAAATATGTGGTGGTCACTGGGTATGCTGCCAGTACTTTTATCTGCTGTACTTTAATAACCTGCAGGAGTTTTACAACAGGTTGTTGTTGGTGGGTTTTCGGTTACGGATTTCTGCCTGGGAGAAAAAGTTTTTTTTCCTGAATTTTTAATGTTGTGACTGAAATTACCATCCAACGCACTGAAATACATCTGTTTGTGTTTGATTTTGTCATTTCTATTATTATTTTTTCCTTGTCTACAGCATTACACCCACCCCTCTGGGTGAGGGAAAGAGCACCACCACCATTGGTTTGGTCCAGGCCCTGGGAGCCCACTTGAAACTCAATGTGTTTGCTTGTGTCCGACAGCCTTCTCAGGGACCCACATTTGGCATTAAAGGTTAGGTTGTGAAAAACGTGCACTTACAGAGGTTGCAGAGATTACAAGCATTTCAAATAAAATTTAGATTTATTAACTTGTATATTTATCTGTAGTTTTGTCTTCTGCCTGCAGGTGGTGCTGCAGGAGGTGGATATTCTCAAGTCATTCCAATGGAAGAGGTTCTGCACTGCTGTTCCACACTGTGCTGTTTGTTTAGAAATAAAAAATAACATTCTTAACGAATCTTGTTCTTTTTAGTTCAACCTCCATCTCACTGGTGACATTCATGCCATCACTGCTGCCAACAACTTATTGGCTGCTGCGATCGATGCCCGCATTTTCCACGAGGCCACACAATCTGATAAGGTGGATACTTATTACTTATTTCACAGGATGTAGATGATGTACATAGTTGAACTGCACAGACTGAAAATAAATTAAGAATTTACTGTTATCTTTCTCTTTGTATGCATTCTTAGGCTTTGTATAATCGCCTGGTTCCTATCAGTGGTGGAGAGAGGAAGTTCTCCCCCATCCAGCTTAACAGACTAAAAGTAAACGATTACATCAAAGATAAATAGGTTTTGATTACCTCACAGTGCAGAGCAGAGGGCACCTTTTAACATTGAAACTTACTCCATTTCCGTAGAAACTGGGCATAGAGAAAACCGATCCCAATGCTCTGGCTGAGGAAGAAATCACTCGCTTTGCCCGCCTTGACATTGATCCAAGCTCTGTTACCTGGCAAAGAGGTATGGGCGTCTCTTAGTCCTCATTAATCTCATATACGCTGCCTTATGTGTTTTGGATGCACAGTTTTAAAATGCTTGTTATCTTTTTGCTTCCCTTCAGTTTTGGACACCAATGATCGATTCCTAAGGAAGATCACTATTGGCCAGTCGCCAACTGAAAAAGGATACACAAGAGAGGTTAAAGAGCTTGTTATGCAATAGGGCCACAATGGGCCCCCCAGTAGCAATAGCAGTTGTGGATGTTATTGATCAGAGGATGTCCATTTCCTCTCTCTGTCCTCTAGGCCCAGTTTGACATCACAGTAGCCAGTGAAATCATGGCTGTGCTCGCCCTCACCAGCAGCTTGGAGGACATGCGGCAGCGTTTGGCTAAAATGGTCGTGGCCACCAGCCGCAGTGGACAGCCTGTCACATCTGAGGACCTGGTCAGTGCATAACCTGACCGTCTATGTGAGAGTTATGGAATGGAATCCTCCGCTAATATAATATTATGTTTTACAGGGTGTGAGTGGTGCTCTAGCTGTGCTAATGAAAGATGCAATCAAGCCGAACCTGATGCAGACTTTGGAGGTAGGTCAAGCACAGCACGTTAACCTCTTTGGAGCTTTACATACCAATATATCATGACAGCCCTTGGACCTTTTGATTTGAATTTGTTTGGATTTACACTTTAGAGTCAAAGCTTCAGTCCTTCTAGTTCTTTGTTCTTGTTACTTTTAAAGTGGCTTAGTTTATTTTTTTTTAATAAATCTTTTGATCCATATCTCTGTGTGTGCCAAAGAGATGATTTTGCCTTGAGTTATTATTTTTTTTTTTGTATTGCATGCATCCACAGGGAACCCCTGTGTTTGTTCATGCTGGTCCCTTTGCCAACATTGCACATGGCAACTCCTCCATTCTGGCTGATAAAATAGCTTTGAAGCTGGTTGGACCCGAGGGCTTTGTGGGTAAGTGTAACTGAGACAGTGGCTCTGTCTTAACATATGTTGATCTATATTAACTAGTTTTGCTGATGTACTACTCCATAACCATGGTAGAGCCATTGTTTATACTGATAGAATAAGTGATGGTGCAGCAAATGTAAACAGATATTATCTGCATCTGCAATTCTCTTGCTATCTCACAACCCCTGCATATTCTTTCCAACAGTGACAGAGGCTGGGTTTGGTGCTGACATTGGCATGGAGAAATTTTTCAACATCAAGTGTCGTTACTCGGGGCTAAGGCCCCATGTGGTGGTGTTGGTAGCTACTGTCCGAGCCCTGAAGATGCATGGAGGAGGTCCAACAGTAAGTAATGTCAGGTTCCCACCAAGCCAACCACCAGCTTTCCAGTGCCAAATGATGCGTGTTGCTTTGTTTTGAAAATCACAAAAAACATTACATTTAGTTTAACATGACTTTGATATTACTTTCCTGTTAATTGTGTATTTTGCACAAAACAGGATTGGTTGAAAGCCCAATCACTGTAATTACATTTTCGTATTACATAATTGTTAGCTTACCTGACAATGATGAGGGAAACAGCTGATTAAAAGCAACTCAAATAGTCTACATTGTGTACAATATAATGAATTAATAGTAAATATTTTATAAATTAGTTTTTGTTTGTTAATTAACTGAAACATTGTGGTTATTGTTTTGTTCAGGTCACTGCTGGGGTACCACTGCCCAAGGAATATATTGAGGAGGTATTGTGTAAGACCATAATGTTGTCTTTATTTAAAATGAGACTTTTCTGTTAAGTTGGTCACCACGTGGAAAACATGCATTACATGTGAAATGCTGCACAACAGTTTTAGGGTTTGTACATTCCAGCATATACAGAAAACTCCTGTACATTGTTGAGCTTTCTGGCCTTGTCATAAACTAATGAAATATTGTGTTTGTGTAGAACCTCGGGCTGCTGGAGAAGGGTTGCAGCAACATGAGGAAGCAGATAGAGAACGCACAGCACTTTGGCGTGCCTGTGGTGGTGGCTGTCAATGCTTTTAAGTAAGATGATGATATAGTAGGAACATTATTAAATATCTGTACAACTATAGACACACACAGAATTGCTCATATTTTATTTAAAGCTGCTTTATTTATTTAATAATGGTTGAAATGTGACATAATAAACCGGATCAGTTTCAGCGTACAGTGTTTTAGTGACCATTGATATTGGTCTACTATTTTCTATTCAGTCTCACTATTCTCATTAGCACTTTTTGCAGCAGGTGCTTGTATAGATTGAGTTTTCATAAATCTACTGTACACTATTACCTTTTTGTACCCAGCATCATACAGTAGAAAGGTTATTTTTAAAAGAAGTGAAAGGAGCATGAATATTGGACTTTGTTTTAAAGACTGTTCAAATTAAATGAGTAATCCGGATAATGTGTCTTGTCATATGACAGTGTTTTCAAACATTACTAGAAGCCATTTATTTTCCTCCTTCCATTCGAATAGAATCTTCATTGTCTGTTTATCTGTAATAAGTTGATTGTTTTTTGTACTTGATCATCCTGCAGAACAGACACAGAGGTTGAGCTGGACTTGATCTGCAGCATTGCCAAAGCTGCTGGAGCCTTTGATGCTGTGCGATGCTCCCACTGGGCTGAGGGTGGAGCCGGTGCAGTAGCCCTGGGTCAAGCTGTCCAGAGGGCCTCCAACGCACCCAGCAACTTCAAGTTTCTTTATGACTTGGAAGTATGGGCTCGATCTAAGCTGCAGCGCATTGCTTCTGTGTTTTCCTTTATTTAACTTGCACTATTCAAAGATGGATAAGAATATAGCATAAGGAGTAATTTGATTATTTAGTATTATATTTAATTTATGTTTAGGCTCTATACTCATATTAGGTAATGAAAATGTGCACATTTCATCTAGTTGCCATTTATTTGCATACATATCAACTAAAGATATACACTGATGGCTGTGTCTATATTCCTCATTCCATTTAAGCTGCCTATTGCTGATAAAATTCGAATAATTGCTCAGAAGATTTATGGAGCAGATGATATCGAGCTTCTCCCAGAAGCCCAGCACAAAGTGGAGCTCTACACCAAACAGGTCAGCATCCTTCAAAGTCCATCTGTTGCTTTTGTTTGGCACGTGGACCTGTTCATTGGCTGCTCCTGTCAGAGGCGATCATCACAATGAGATGGATCAGCCTGTCCGACAGTTTCACTACATTTTATGTGTCATCTTCTCCCTTCAGGGTTTCAGTAGTCTCCCAATCTGCATGGCGAAGACTCATCTGTCGCTCTCTCATGAGGCAGACAAGAAGGGCGTTCCCACTGGGTTTATTCTGCCAATCAGAGACATCCGAGCCAGTGTGGGTGCTGGTTTTCTTTACCCACTGGTTGGCACGGTAAGCAAACTGTGGCTCTCCTTTCCATAGTTTTCCTCCAGAATCATCTGACTGTGACTGTGCATGTGTTCACACTCAAACTGGATCATACAGTTTGTGTAAACTGAATGCATGTAGTGACTTAGAAATGAAAGTAAATGACTAGACCCATACATGATCAGTTGGTGTAGACTTTTCGGTTTCAGCAGTGTGTCTATGATATTGTCATTAAAACTGCTTTCTCTCTCTGCCTTTATTCTAGATGCCCACAATCCCTGGTCTACCCACCAGGCCTTGTTTCTATGATATTGACCTGGACCCTGAGACTGAACAGGTCAATGGGCTCTTCTAAAACAGGCCTCTGCACTGTATGATGGTAAGAAGGGAAAAATGTGCATATCCATACTGATATTGACATGAATGACACAAAAAAGTTGCCCTTTCTGTATTTTTTCTTTCTCAGCCCATAGACATGGTTCAGCACCCTGAATTCAGCCTTTATGAAGTGCGATGGACTAATAACTGGAAACATCCCAGGCTCCTCTGCTGTTGTTTTTGTTTGATGTTCACTCTGACTTTATACATAATAGATCCAGACACTGGCTGATGAGTAAATCAGGAAATCTCATTAATCACACTTTATCCCCATGAGATCCTCAGAAAGTGCACCACTTGTTTTTTCATGTCCCAGAACTTACATTAATCCTTTGAGCATAGGCAAATACCAGTTCACTGTCTTTAAAAAGTCTGAACTTGAAAAATTATGCATCTGTACTAAATGTGTATTTTTTAGCAATCCTGTGACTGATGCTTGTCAGATGTATTAAGTATTTCTAACACTTCATTTTAAAATGTTTTGAGGGGCAAACTGGCACAGGTGTGAAAATAAAGTGCCATATTGAGATTTCCAGATTTCTGTCAGAACATCAAATAAAATCTTCCTCATAGGAAGTCACATGAACAATGTTTTGAGGTGGGATTTATTTTTTAAAAATCTGTTCATAGAAATTAAAAGCTTTTATCAGTCTCACTATTCCATCAGTTTTATGCCTTTAAAGTTGTTCATGTCTTCTGGAGACATTTTAGGCAGCTAAATACTCTTTGGGCATTTAAAGGAACAATATACACATAAGAGCTGTTTTTCCCAAGTTCAAATTAAATAATTTAACAACCTCAAGTGAGCCTCCAAATAGAATGGTCAGGTACCTTCTCACTGAAAAAGTACTGGGTATGTATTCCAGCACATGGTAGAAGTTCTGATTGTAGTTGGGGTTTTTTTTTTTTTTTTTTTTTTTTTTTTTTTTTTTAAATTAAGCTTTTTCAAACAAGATATATGTTCAATCATTTCAGAGGCTATGACCCATGGGCCCTTCGACCGTACGACTCCGTGACATGACTTAGTCAAATCGTTCAGTGATCCATCCCGCAGTAGCTGTGTAGAATAATAGATATTTGGTTTGCAATTACAATAATACACACCGGCTTTGCAATTGGCTGGATCTCATTAAAAAACAGAGGCTTCCAATTTTGTTCTTAGACGTAATTGTAGAGACTCCTGTCTAGCATCTCAAATGCTAGACACGTCTGTCCCATATGGTTAAACTGCTCAAAGAATTTCACCAGGATAACATGGTCTGGATTTAAAAAGCTAATCGACTTTAACATAAACATCTGGAGAGTTAAAGAGGAGAAATTGCAAAACTAGGTTGTGATCTACAGTATCATAACAGTTCATGGTCCACATCGCCTGAGCATGAAGATATAACCAAAAGGAGTTAAAAGATCTACCTTCTTCTCAGTGTTCTGGACAATATCGGTGTCCTCCTTCACTGTCTGTTTTATTGCCAGCTTTTGACACTTGGCCACTTTACCAAAACAGCCTAAACCAGTCAGCTCCTGAATAGAGTGATCAGCACAGCTGTCAAGAGTTTGACCCAGCGGACTCTCAGGTGTTTTCACTGTGACCCCTGAGACGGTGAATATGCCAAGAACATATGTAGCCAGTTTATTTAGTGTGTGAGAATCAATTAGCCAACAAACATGAACAAACGCACAGCTAAACCTTGAGCTGTGTCTGTGTATATCTGTGTCGGCCCATGTCAGAAATAAACACAGATCAAATAAATGCTATACATAAACAAAATAAAGATTTCCTTTCAGAATCTGTAAAGTAATTTAACTAACCGGTATGTGGCATTTGTGCACAAGGCAGACCTTCATGAATGTGTAAAACAAATTAAAATTCATTTTCCAATTCACAGGCTGCAATAAATGAATAAGTACCATTTAACTTATTTTTTTTTAATGGATGTTGCGTGGGGGGTCCGGGTGGGTCAATGGGTAGAGCATCGGGTTGGGATGCAGAAAGCCACGGGCCTGGATAAAATGGAAGGGTAGGAGCAGGAAGGGCATCCAGAGTTAAAAAATAAAATAAAATCATGCCAAATCAACGTTTGGAGAGCGTTCCACTGTGAAGACCCCTGAAGGGACAAGCCGAAAGCCCCTGATATTTGGATGCTGCATGAGTATACATGCTGTTTTTTTCCCATCCAATGCTGATCTACCGGGATGAAAAAACAGTCCTAAATATCCCCATAATCACACTATTTATGTTTGTCTCACAAAAGTACACAATTATATTAACATTCTCTATATCTGTAATATAATATCTCATGCATCTCTAAATGCTTAGCAGTGACATCGGTGACATTTACAAATCTTTGTGTTCTTTTCCAAGTAGTGAAAACAACTCTGAGGCTTATTTAAGGCATATCTGCCAAACCCATAACATTCTTTTATTCTTTGTGTAATGATTCTTCCCTATAGTGTAAGTGAGGAAGGCTTGAAAAGACCTGGCATTTTGTTTCACTGCTATGGTGATGACTCAATAAGAAGAATGGCTTCTCTGTCACTTCACTACTGAAATGTTTAGAGGACATTAAGGCCTGGGTGGCTCTTTTTACATTTTAACGACTCAGAGACCGAGGTTATTGTGTTGAGAACTAACTCATCTAATGGGACTGCCCCTGTAGACCTGGGACCCTTGACTGAATACGCCAAATCTGAAATTATTAACCTTGGGTTTAAAATGGATACAGACCTGAAGCTTGAAAGCCAGATCCCGTCTGTTGTCAAGTCTAGTTTCTTTCACCTGAGGCAGCTGGCCGAGCCCATTCTTACAAAGCAGCACTTTAAAACAGTAATTCGTACCTTCGTTACCACCCGGCTGGATTACTGCAATGCACTTCATCTTAGCGTAAGTCAGTCGTCAGTCTCTCGACTGCAGCTTGTCCAAAATGCTGCAGCACGTCTTTATACAATATGAGCACATTTCTCCCATTTTATCTTCACTTCAGTGGCTGCCTGTGCAATTTAGAATCCATTTCAAACTTCTTCTATTTGGTTTTAAATATTTAAATGTGGCTGCCCCACTGTACCTCTCTGAGCTTCTGCATCCAGACGTTCCACCACAGTTGCTTAGATCAGCTGACGGGCTGCTTTTTTGTGTACCAAAAACTAAACGTAAGCACAGAGGAGACCGTGGATGCTCCAAAGCTATTGAACGAGTTGACCTTGCACATCAAACAGGCCTCATCCTTGCCGGTTTTTAAATCCTTTCTTAAAACCCACTTGTTTTCATTGGCCTTTGAAACAGTCTGATTTGACATTTTATTATTTTATCTGTTCGTTATTTTAGTTATTTATTGTTATCTGTTTATTGTACAAGTTTTATGCTATTGTATACTTCTTATTTTATGTTTTTAGTTGTCAACTTAGTTGTTTTAAAGCGCTTAACAAATAAAGTTACCAAAGAACATTAGATGAAACTCAAATCCTTAGCTGCAAATTTTCCTGTGGTAGGTGTCTTGAAAGAACTTATTAACAAATGTTGATATAAATCAAAGATAATTTATTCAGAACTGGGTGGGTATCGCTGTCGCCTCACAGATAGAATGCCCCCAATTCAAATCTCTGGTTTGCTGCGGCCTTTGAGTGTGGAGTTTTTCCTGGGCTTGCGTGGGTTTCCTGCCACAGTCCAAAGACATGTTTGTTAGGTTATTTGATGACTAAATTGCCTGTAGATGTGAATGTGAGTGTGAATGGTTGTCTGTCTGTGTATGTCTCTCTGTGTTGGCCCTGCGATAGACCAGTGTCGTGTTCAGGGTGTAGCCCGCCTCTTGCGCAAGGACAACTAGGATTGGCTCCAGCCCCCCACAACCCTGAACACGATAAGTGGTTACAGAAAATGGATGGATGCATGGATGAAAATGTAATACTTCCCTGTATGTACTTTTTTGTAGAACTTTCACTAATTTCACAACACATTAAGCAACTGCTGGTAAATATGTGCAGTACTGAGGCACCCATTCTTCTGGGTGAAGGAAATGACACCACCACTATTGCTTTCCTATGTCTGTCATGTCCATATAAGTATTTTGTTTGTTTTTCTTTACATATAAAACAGTAGTATATTTAGTGCATGTGCATGTTTACCAGCTTTAACATTTATTGAATGAAATTCAGTGTCAATGAATTACAAAACATTACATGCATCTGTTGTGTATACATGGGTATAAAATCTTCACATATGACAAAAAAAAAAATATTTTTCTTGATTATAAATTGTATTTCATTCTTTATTGCTCATGGCTTTTGTCACTATTTATGACCAGTCTGACCAGCACCACCAGCATGTTTGTCTTTAGCTTCTTGGCCATGTCCATGTCCATGACCAGGGCCATGTCCATGTTCTCCCTTTTTCTCTTGTCCTTTTCCCTATAAACAACCAGAAGAACAATGACTCACCCTGATTATGAAAACACACATAAATGCATGTATATTTTAAATATAAAAACTCATACCTTTCCACACTTTGCTGCATCCTATAAAGAATAATATCACATTAACAATGGTGCTAAAACATTACTGAATAAGCAAGTATCATAAAACAGTTTAATGCACATATTAGGAAGATGTCTTACTCCGCCTCCACATCCAGCCTGTTCTGGCTTCTTTGCTTTGTCACCCTAAAACAGTGAAACAGCTTTATAAGTACATATGTTTTCATGCTGTTAATCAGTTCCAAAGCAGTGTAAGTAAAGAAACTGACTCACCGGTTTTGCTGCTGTGAAAATTAGACAAAAAAATTTAATTTAAACATGGAGAAATTGATATAGAAAATTCACATGAAATAGAATTAATAAGTGGGCAGTTTATGAAAATATCAAAAACACAGCCAGTTTTGTTAAATCTAAGCCAATGCTGCACCACTGAATCTTTCTGCACAAAATAAATACATAATGCATAAATGCATGTATTTCAAGACAGTATATACACAGCAAGTAAAAAAGCAAAATTACCATTCAAAATGTAAAAATTAAAAGTAATTCTGATATTATGTCAGAGATTTGTCATATTGTTGTCAAAAATGCAGTAAATTATTAAAATATGAGATGCTTAGAAACTGAATAATATTTAGAATTTACAATTTTTTAGCACAGACATTTATTTATTTTATAATTAACCAAAACTTACGATCACTCATTTTGTCTTGTTGCAGTAGAAAGTGCTTTTCTGGAGAAAGAAAAACAAAAAATAATATATTAATTATTACGTTCATAGCAGTCACTACAAGTAAAAAAATAAAAAAATAAAAAGCAGAAAAAATGACATACCTGAAGCTGAAATCAAACCGTTTGTGTCTTAATGTGCGTATTCACTCTGTATTTATATGGCATCCTAGGAAAAGTGGGTGTGTTAGTGCTGTTATGTGACTGAATGGATATAGGTGTGGCTGGGGAAACAAATGACAACTACGTGTTATTCAGAGTGGTTGGCAGTTCCTCCACAAAGGGTTAAATTAAGGACTTGCACGGACACTTGAATTCAGCTACCAGGTGATGCAGGCCAACCTGTTATCGTTCGGCCCAGCCTTTCTTCTAGACAGGAGCTTTTCTCAGACACAAACACCTACCTGCACAACTACTTTCTTGCCCCAGTAGTGTATATTTTGTAGTAATACCATGCTGCCTGCTGCCTGTTCAACATACCACTATTATATTTTAGGACAATGAAAGTACTTTGTTAACATTACAGAGATCAAGGTTTTCCTTACAATTACACTAGTATAGCATTTAGCATTAAAACCTTTATAGCTTTGCTTCATATTTTAAAAGTCATAGTTTTGCCTGTACTGAGGGATGACAGTGAACATTAACTACCTCTACAAATTCCTGCATGAAGACACAATTTATGAGTGGGAGGGTTATTCTACATGGCATGTCTTTGCCTGTAACACATTGTTGCCATATTGATCGGTGCTGACATGTAGCTCTGCCATAGTGGGTTCTTTTGGATTAAAGTAAAGTTATATAGTTATAGATATTAGTCGTAGCAGCAACAAAAACTTCATATTGAATTTGTTTCTGTATGTCCAAGGTTCAAAAACAGTCTGCTTATGTACATACAGATGGACTAGTAAAACAAAAAAGCACCATACTTAGTCTTGCATGTTAAAAGTAAGTGCTCACTGTTATGAATGCATCTATTTGTTTAAACTTCAGTGCAAATGTGTGTAAAGCAAACAGATCCTGCATGTAGGCCTGTCTCCCAGAATCTGCTGTGACAGCCTAATTAAAGCTACAACTAAACTGACTCTTAACTTAACCCTTGCGTCACACATCAGATGCTTGCAGAATTGTAATCATGGAAGATGATTAATCTATACGTACTGTATATGCAGTATACTCCAATCGAGGTGGAAATAATGCATTTTTAATTTTACTTAAATTTCCAAAGATATTAGCAGCAAAATATACTTAAGGTATCAAAAGTACAAAAGCATCAGTCTGGCCTTAGTCATTAGATTCCTATTACTTATGTGTTATGCTGTATGTAACATTTAACTAGCAGTAGAAACATATAATATTTTACTTATGTAGTACTTAGTTTTATTGATGATTCATCAAGTGAAATTATGTTGGAAGTTGCTGGCTGCATTGCCAGGTAAAGATGTGTTTGCACATATTATTCTGTAAGTGAAGTAACATAAAATGAATAATAAATAAATAAACTGAGGAAATCAAACTTTAAGCAGTGTGTATTAAGCTGTGTGTATTAAGCCTAATCTCTACATTAAACCAGTTTTAAGTGACATGTGAGTCAATTATTGATAATTGGTACACACACACAGTTGTTTGTAACCAGTCACTCCCTGTTCTAACTGCACTGACAGTAACACTAGCCTCTTTGTCACTTCACATGTTTACTACAACGCAGATAACAACTCGAAGACACCCCTTTCATTGTCTTTTATTCAAATGTGTATAAAACGTCACATTGGATGATCGAGATAGTTCACTTGAAGTCAGACAGACATATTTTAACAGCTAACAGCTGAATGGCATCTTGTGGTACACACCCATTATTGTGTCCTGAAATGATCTTTTCATTATTTTCTGAACTGCAGACATGTCTGAAATACTAAAAGACATTTCAAAGATATTCTGACTGATTTCTTTTTCATGTCAAAGCAGATGATCACACAGAAATATTTGCACTTGTGCACCAACTTGAAGAAGTTTTAACGTAAATAGGCACCTAGTGTTCTGT
The DNA here is from genome assembly GCF_033026475.1 of Channa argus. Classification (NCBI taxonomy): domain Eukaryota; kingdom Metazoa; phylum Chordata; class Actinopteri; order Anabantiformes; family Channidae; genus Channa; species Channa argus. The sequence goes on from NC_090212.1 coordinate 8,357,380, forward strand.
ATGTGGGGAAAAACATTTAATCTCAGTTTCATCTGAACATGCACAAACAAGAATTGTTGTGGTGCATACCTTTCATACAAATTGTAGGCCATCTGCTTCAGCTGCAGAAACCTTATATCATTTTTATTTCAGTGAGACACTCTTTTTTTCATTACAGTTCATTACAGTACACTGCCAAATACCCACATCCTTTCATATAATGTAGGTAAAAGTACTTTCAAAACTTTAGACAATTATTTGTCGGTAACTTTGGGTTGTGTAATAAATATTTGAAGGTGTGAACCACAAAGTAAATGAGCATGAGTCCTAGCATGCCTCACAGCTTTTGTTGATAATACAAATTACTCCACTGCTTGCACAATCGACACTGAGGTTTGAATCTTGCCATATAAACAGTCGTCTTTAACTGCTCCGATGATACGGGTGGTGGGGAGAGCAATAACTTTTGGTTGCATTCATCCAAAGTCAATACACAAAAAAGGCCATGCGTTTTCATCCCCAACTCCATAAGAATTACTCACTTGTTTATGTTTGGCTGAATGCAATGTTCTGCACCTCTGGTTATGTCTAACCAGCCATCTATAGCCCAGGATTACAGGTGGTAGAAGTACACAAATTCAATACTTAACTAAAAGTGGAAGTATTTGTCTAAAATAATACTCCAATACAAATACAAATATCACGTCAAATTCTTTACTTTAGTTGAAATACAAATGTACAAGTACTCCACTAAGAAAAAAAGTATCATAAACAGTACTGAATGTGATGCTTTTTATTACACCCATCCAAAATTCTCATCCCCATTCTTGCTACTCTCTAAAAGACAATTAAAAAGAGAAAATAAGTCAAAGTTTCTGAGCAACCTTTTGTGGAACAAAAACAGCACACCAGGGTAAATTTGAGCTGATATAACCACTTTATGACGTCACTGGCAGTTAATCAACAATAATACATCTTTATTTAAAATAAAGTAAATTAGATTTTGTATTCAAAATCTTCATCTGAAAAAGTAACCAAGATGTAAAAAATATGGTGGAGTAAAATTGCAATAGAAAATAGCTCAGTGATCAGGTGGACCCAAAGCAAGACATGGGACAGGTCAGACGTTTACTCAGAAAACAGACCAAGAGGGTAGTCAGAAGGTCATAAATCAATAGTTTAGGGTACACTAAGGTCTAGCATGCAGTGTGTGTCAAAGGCACATAAGACCAAGTGCACTTTTATATATACTACCACGCTGGCGCATGAGCAGGTGAGCAGAGGGGTGAAGGATGAGAAAAATGGGACCCCACCCCAGTCACACTGCTCCAGAAATAGTAAACATTCAGCATCAGACAGAGAATTCATGAGTGAACTGAATTTTTTTTTTTTCAAACAAAGAATCTGTTTACATTTACAAAAATGATCTTAATCTAGATTAAATTTTTCCATCACAAATTGCACAGACAGTCTGTTGAAAGACACTCTTGGTGAGAAAATAGAAACATTTGACAGACTTTTATTCTAGATTTTATTTTTTAAAGTTAGCACTTTGGAAATATTATTAATTTTAATATGTTACAAATTAATAATAATAAAAAAAATCTATGTCTTTTGAATTAAAAAACAAAATATATCATCATTGTTTTCAATAAAATCTTCTGCTTCTGTGTGTAGCTGCCTGTATGTGCGAAAAGCAGCGACCTCGTTTTGGGAGCTTCAGTATAATTTATGAAAACAGGTTTGTTCAGGATCTATTATAGTGTTGCAGGCTATGGTTCACAAATGATGTGTCACCACCTTGTGGTTATAATATAAAATTGCTACTTCTAATGTCATCTCGATGCAGTGAGTCTGTCTGTCTGTATGTCTTTCTGAATATCTGTCTATCTGTCTGCCCGCTTGTCTGTCTGCCTATCTATCTATCTATCTATCTATCTATCTATCTATCTATCTATCTATCTATCTATCTATCTATCTATCTATCTATGGCTCATTGATCTTTCACCTGCAGCAATGGGCTGATGAATAAGACAGTTTTGGAAACATTAATGTTAAATGTCCAAAGTTGTAACAGAAGTATCACTACAAGTAGAAAACCAAGCAACAAACAAACAAACAAAAAAACACATGTTAAAGTAACCTGCACTGCTGCTGTGAATAACATTGTCACATCTGTACTTTTAAGTAAGAACTCATAAATCTTCAATAAATTTGCTAGGTTCATGTCTCCTGAATTGTAAAAACTCAGTTTGCTCAGAGGTTTATGACACCTGGAGAAACGGTGACCATCAGCCTCAGCTGTTAGATACTTTGTGTTAACTGTGCTGTGATAAAGAACAGCTTCATAGAGCTGCTTGCGTAGCTGTAGGTTCTTATATAAATTGATATGTGACAATTAAAAGAAAAACCCAACAAAATGTTGGGCCACAAAGTGTCACCAGAGCAGCTTCAGTGCTTATTGGCATTTTTTCCAAAAGTCCCTTCTTTTAGAGGCATGAAAACCCTTCTTCCAAAAGATATTCCCTTATTTGGTGATTTGCTGATAGTGGGGGAGAGTCTAACACATTGGTCCACACTCTCTCATAGGAGGCTGGAAACACCAAAGCATATTGTTTAATATAGATTTTAATTGCTTTATTGTACAATACTTTGCACATCTGCAATGGGTACAGTATGTTTTCACACTTTTCCTGGGATTTGTCTGTAGGTTTAGGGCCGTTAAATTATTCTAATCTAAATGTAAATATTAAATTTTACTTAACAATGACCTGATAACTCATTCATATCAATAGACCACTTAAATTGCAGTGGTAATTCATTATCATAATCTCAAGATCCAAACTGGACTACACTATTTCTCAGGTATTTATCAAGACATTTCTCTGACTAATCCCAGTATAACTAAAATATTTGAATGGCAGGATATGCTGAAAAAAGCCTTTGCTCATTAGCAGGATTGATCCACGTAGAGTGTAATAATTAGTTTGCAAAAAATGCTGGAGCACAGACTTTTAACTTTAAAATATGTGTTGTTTCCATAATGCTCTGGGAATTTCAGAGGACTGACTCTGAGTCTCATGGGACTGACTTCATTCTTGCATGTGGCATTTGTTTGCCAGGCTGCGTGTTCAGGCCCTCAGACATCTTGCCATATGAAGAATTGTGGGAAATCTGGAACATCTCCAACACTACCCCCCCCCCCCCTTCAAAACTTTAGGAAGCTACTTTAGTACTCTAAACATGTAAGTCTAGAGCGGGTATGAGACACAGCTGTTGTCTGATTTGAGTTGTCTAGATTTATAAAGTGCCATGTTCAGATGTGAATTGGGCCGCTTTTAGGATGACACCATTTTTTTTAACAAAAGCAGTGATGTTTTCTTTTTAAAACTAATTTAAAAAGTTTTTTGGTCAGGACTTAATAAAATAAATTGTAAAAGCATTTTCAAGATCATACTTTTATCCCTTTATGTTTACCATGAAACATTTCCTACCAACTATCAGTACAAATACATATTATCAGTGCAATATACCCTTCCTTATACACCAAGAGAAGAGTCAAAAAATAAACTCTAAAACCAATCAGGTATGTAAAACATTAATAAAAAGAAATTACAAAAAATAATACAAAATAAAAAAAAAATATATTAAAGTTTCATTAGAGCAATGGCGCAAATTTACTTTTAAAATCAGTGTATGTATTTATTTACTGTGTGTGACGGATTTTAACTAGTGCGCTTTGAGGAGAGGACAAGTGAGGGGAAAGAGCAAGTGCTTTAGAAAGGGAGAGAGGGAATGAGAGAGCATATGTGCAGGAGGGTGGGAGGGTTGGAGAGAGAGAGGGAGAGCGAGAGAGAGAGAGGGAGGGAGAGGACAAGCGGGTGGGTGCTGTGAAATCCGTTAACAGGGGAGCTCTGTGCATTTGTTAGACGTCTTGGCTGCTTGCCCAACTTGGCTCATTGTAATCGAGGCATGATCATCGACTCCAGGCAGCCCTCTCTGCCGCCTCGGCTCTCTCTCGCCCGGACCCAGCCCAGCTCTCACCGCTGACATGGAAAGACCTGTGAGTGCATTCTCTCTCCTTTCCCCTCTCTTTCTCATCCCACACTCTCCAGCTCTCTCTCTGGTGTTAGGTTCCCCCTCTTCCTCTTCTGCTGTGTCGCAGATTTAGCTGTGGCTGCATGCAGTATTTCAGCTGTGTCTCTGGCTCTTTCTTTCCCCTACTGTAGCTCCTGTAGGTGGCAGGAATGCTGGGTAGGGAGAAACCTTGGCAGCGTACTCTTTGCAGCCCCCCAACCACCACCTCCTTCCTCTTTTGCCTGCCTATCCGGTTATGGTTGCCAACCACTGCCAGATCCACAACGCTTCTGTGTGTTTTGTTATTGTGTGTGTTTTTGTACATTAGCATTGCTGCTGCTCAATCACAGAACTGGCGGGCCGAACCCAGAGGGGTACCATCCCCACACAGAGTCTCCCCACACTGGTGTGTGTAGGCTGATGTTGTGTAGGCCTCGCTGAGATTTGGAGTTGGCACGGGGTCTCTCACTTGCGCCTATTCTTGGTGGTATGTCCTCATGGTCTGTTGTGTTTGGATACCCTGACAACTAGAAGATGTGAGGTAACCCCTTTCCAGCCTGCTGCCTCTCTGAGTGAGTCCCAACTTTTCTCATGCTCTTTGTGTCTTTGCAGGTTTGAAACAGGTTTAGGAACCATTAGAATTCGAGGTGGATTGTGTGTGTTGTGTGACTAAAAGTCTGAAAAGACACCTTGAAAGGAAGGTTCATTTTTCCAGTTGTAATATTTCAGTGCAGTGGGTGAACATCACACTGGCAGCGAGTCTTTGCAGGTGTAACAGCGACCGAAACGTCGTGTAAACAGCAAAAAGGAATATATACAGTTTCTTGCAGCCCCACTGTTAGAGTCATTGTGCCCTTTCTAGTCATGAGTCATCATTCTAAGCTAGTAATATCACACAGAAGAAGATGCTTTTGTCATCACTGGGGCAACAGCATGGGGATGACTGACTCACTTTGGCACCTTTACTTCCTGTCTTTGTCAAAAACTGAACCCCTCCAAATAATTTATAAAGACTGTGGAGAATGAGCCACTTCAATGAATTATGTTTTCTCACAGTTTCGACAAGCAGCAGTGGCAGGTTTTCTACTTGGCGGTGTTATTGCCACTTCTCATCAGCTGTGAACAACAACAGATGATGCCAGTACTGATTCAAAGTGGGAAATGCTTGTTTTAACTAATTGACTTAAGTCTCTTTTTGTACAAGAATGTGTGCATGTGTGTCAACTGAGATCCGTATAGATTATTATCTGAGCCCTCTGGTTTGAGTGATGAATCAATCAAATCTTTCTAGGGGTATGAAGAAAGAAAAACCCATCTCCCAAACTCATCATATTTCATTTCAGTGCCTTTTTTAGGCTGAATCTACAAGATGCATGCAAGCAGGCAGTTTCCTTTTTTTCTGTTACTGTCCTCTAATTTGTGTACATTTTGTTTGCCTTATGATGAGTCCTCACGCTGGGATTTCATTGACAGTGGCAGACATATTTAATAGTTCAGCTTTTGGGAAATATGCTCATTTACTTTCTTGCTGAGAGCTAGCTGACACCATTCTGACACCATCCAGCTGGAAATATTTGTGCACATATTAGTTCTTTTCAGCTTAGCAGCATCTCTTGTAAATGTGGTTGTCCATAGTTGTAAGTATAACCTGTTAAACAAAGGTTTTCTTGAAATATGTTAACATATAATCTGTTGCTGTGCTATTGGAACACATGGAGATTTTTAGTACAGGTCCTTTTGGCATGTGAGCAGGCTGGCCCTGCTGACTGTACTGGGATGTTTAGGGTGCTCTGCATATGCATTCTGCCCGTGTAACTGAGCTTCATAATGAATACTCCATCTGTGGTGGGTGTGAGGGCATTTTAGTGTTGCGCGCTAATGCAACAATTCAATTCTATTACCCTTCCATCAGTGCGTTCGTCTGAGTTTCCACAGATTATAAGATAGGCTGTATGTTGTTTTATAATTAGTTTTATGGAGCCTTTTGAATTTTTCTGCACTGAGGTTTTAAACTGCCTATATGAACACAGAAGTAGGTTAAATAAGGTTGAGCATTGGACCTTAATTTTTTTTTGTGGTCAAACATTTGTTCATAGCAACAAGTATCATAATTCTAATGATAACTGGTAAAAGAAACATCTAGTTGATTTTGTAACTTAGTTTTCTCATTATGTGATTGATTAATCTATATTGATAATTACTTTATTGAAATAAGAAATGCGTTTTAAAGTATTTTATGTGCACAAAATACACAAAAACATTCTTAAATGTGGAACACTTGAACTGAAATATCAGTGATCTGATGTATTTCCTCCCAGAACCCCGGTGACATGATGCCCAAGAGAGATCATGAGAGAGACTTGGAGCTGGACAAGAAGATCGAGGCTCTCCGCAGGAAGAATGAAGCTCTCATGAAGAGGTACAAGGTGAGGTCAGGTGCTTGCAGGCAGAGAAGTATCTGTGGAAACTTGACATGACTAAGTGTAGACACACCAGTCTAGGGCATGTGTATGGAGCTAATTTAGTGCAATAAATATTTATATCTGTATTTTATGATTTACAAATGTAGATGCATTGTATATAACATTTGTACTTGTATTTGAGTATTTGTGCAAAATCACATTTGTAAAATTTTTGTCCACAAAGACGCTCTTTCAAGTACAAATCTTGTTTTGGAATTACAAATCTTGATCTACACATTTTTGGATCTTGAGTGGAGCATTTGAAGATCTTATCCTGTGAATAAGAATCTTCTTACACACACAAATCTTTTTTGCACTGTGGAAGTAAAAATTTCACGCGTGATGCAATACTTATTTGTGTGTATTTTATAATATATTTTATAAATTTAAATGCGGTATAAATCAAATTTGTACTTGTATCTGAATATTTAAGCAAAATCACATTTGTAAATTTTGGTGCACAAAGTCATTTTCTTAAGTACTTGTCAAGTATTTTGTTTTGCAAGTACAAATGTTTTACACATTTCTGGATCTTGAGTTGATCATCTGTGCCACACGGAACTTTTATGCAGTTTTCTTCTTCCAGCCAAACAGAGATGTTAGCAGGCAGCTGAACGCTAACTAGCCTCTGCCAAGATCGGTGGCTAATACTATCATGCTAATGTAGCTGCTTAACTGCACTACATATCCATGCTAATGAAGGTGTTTAGATTTGTTACATATGAACGTACCTGCACATTAGGCAGGATGTTCCCTGGAGGTCCTGCTAGCATGTTAGCTCCATCTTGTTTACATTAAGGGATCAGAGTTCAAAAGTTACAGCTCTCTGATTGGCTAACCCTCCCCCTCTCCCCACCCACCAACGGGAGGAAAGTGCTAAAAACATCTGTGTGGCTAACGATTTGTATCCAGAAGATGAGATCCAAAGACGAACATCTCGAAATCCATAAATGTGTAAAAGATTTGTACTTGCAAAACAAGATTTGTACCTGAAAGAGTGTCTTTGTGGACAAACACTTACAAATGTAATTTTGCTCAAATATTCAGAAACACGTAGCAATTTGCATTTTTATTTGTAAATTACAAAATACACATACAAATAAGTATTGCATCACACGTGAAATTTTTACTTCTCCACCATGTGTGTGTGAGACGATTCATATCAAACAGGATGAGATCCACAAATCTGTAGATCAAGATTTGCACTTGCAAAACAAGATTTGTACTTGAAAGAGTGTCTTTGTGGGCAAACATTAACAAATTAGATTTTGCACAAATACTCAAATACAAGTACAAATTTTATTTTAATGCATTTAAAAATATGTAAATTATAAAATACAGATACAAATATTTATTGCATCGAATTAGCTCCACACAAGTGTTCCGTTTCTCTCACACCCCCCTCATTTGTTTTCTTCTTTTGCTTTGCATTTAGGAGGTGGAGGAGGACAAGAAAAGGGCAGAGGAGGAAGGAATGGCGCTGAAGAGCCGCAAGGGCAAAGCTGATGATCTAACCATCACAATCAGCAAGTCCACCAGCGTGAGTATCTGCAGCGTGAAGTGATGAACAAGAGAATAGATTATTAGTAAATAGACTGACATTAGCAAAAGATTTACTGTTGGAGACACAGTCCCACACACTATATAATAATTGCATAACTTTGTCTGTGGCTTGGAGCAGGATAGTCGTGTGGTGGTGACAAAGCCATTCAGCAGTGGTTCACCAGCTGGGAAAGGACAGCAGGAGGCTGGGCCTGAAGGGGGGGAAGGTCCTCAGCAGGGTGTTGGCCGAGGCCACAGGAAGCAGCTAATGGTCACTATGGCTGGCAAAAAGGTGAATTCACTTCAATGAAAACTTAACCTTCAAGTTACATTGACAAAATAGGAGAACCCCAAAGCTCTGTGGTTTGATTGATATGAATGAAAGAATAATACAAAACAAAGTGGAACTAGCTGAGAGTGAACAAAATTTGATAATAGTATTATCATCATATAATATCAAATATTGAGATCTGAATTAATGTTGTGTTGGATCTATATATGTAAGCATAAATCAGCAAACAAAAAGATAAAATTACAAAACCAATTTGAAGTATTATAACTAAAATGAACAAAACAGACATAAATAGAAATTCCCTTATGAAAGGTCTCCACAGAGGCCAGTAGGCTACAGGAGTACGTTTTATGTGCAATGTACCTGTACAGGCATGACAATCTAACATGAAAGAGATCTTTCCAGGGTAAGCGGGTCGTGAGTGAGAGGCCAGAGAAAAGGCCAGCCCCTGTGGACGCCAAGAGCCCAACAGATGATGGACAGTCCAGGCGTGTAGAGTCAGCAGGGAAGGGGAAGCAGCAGCAACCTCACATGACCAAGAGAGACACAACGACACAGGTCTGCAGCAAACACACTGAACACTCCAGTGGCCTTACGCTTTAGCACTGAAAACCCAACATGCCCCCCTGTGTGCTTCCATTCTCACACCCACCCTTTTGTTCATTCTCTGTTGCTGCACCAACATGTTTTACATAGATGTCAGACATGTCAGCTTGCCACACCCCTCCAGTGATGCAGCACAATGGGATTTAGACAGGGGGTGGACTGGGGCTGTGACTGACTGGTGTGGGATTAGAAAAGGGGGACTGCTAATAGAGGTGTTGGTGAGTAGATCTGATAAGTCATACAGAACTGAAACTTCAGGTTTTTCTGTGTTATTCCACTCAGCTTTGATTGTTAATTAACTTTATTATATCTTCTTTTCCATGTAGAAATTACTGTAAAGTTCAGGTTGAGTCCCTGTGGGCAAATAAAAGAAAAATAGATACAGTAAGAGCTCTGCAAAATGTTTTCCTATCAGTAACAAGGCATATCTATCATCATTACGATCTACTATATGCTACTGAACCTATGTTTAATACAGACAGAAAGATGTGCACATGTGGTACCCCCAGCTGGGCATTGAAATGCCACACTGTCACTGACCTTAGTCCCCCCAGGTATTCAGAAACTCTGGAACAGCTGCTCTGCCTTAGTCTGAGGCCTGACACACGCAGACACACGCGAATGCACACACACACACACATATACACACACACACACACACACACACACACATATATACTCTGGATCTCAGATACACACAAGCTGCCAGTCAATACGCTGATGCACAGCACAGACAGCTGATCCTTGCCACTATAAACACAGACATAGTCCAGCCACAGGAGGGGTCTGTGGACACAAAACCCGGCGAGGCTCTGTCTATAAATGTGTATATACAAACGTCTGCCTGTGATTGGCTGATAGGCCCAGTGTTGCTCACTGTCCCGTTAATGTGCACTAAATCTATGGGCTGAACACACTGTTCTCCTGCATTTATTTCTGGCCTGCTAGATCTGTCCCCCTTTATTTATCGTGCAGACTGAATCAGCACCTGAACAGTAGCCAGCGCTCCAGTGCACCAGTCATCTGTAAACCCCAGCGAGCTGGTTTCCACATGGTCGCTGTTTACATAAGCAGTATAATTTAACAGGAGCAGAGGGAGAAGGCTGCTAAGGGGTGATATGAGAGGAAATTATGTCATGCATCAATCTGGGAAGTGTTAGAAAAAGCCACAATGCACTACAGATTGCTATGACTTTGCCCGGCTTCTGACATATTTTTCCAATGAGGGTGCTTGTGTGTAATTCTGGAAATAAATGACTCTGTAAGAAGGGGTGCAGTTATTTAGTACTGTCCCATCATTGCCTGGAGGAACCCTATGATAAGTCTGGCATTTCATACTTATGTGAGAGGCTGCAGAAAGGACATGAAGGAAGAGAAGCTCCTGGCAGCCCACCGTCTGTTTCCAGCCTCCGCATCTCCTTTCTGAGACCTTAAGTGAGCTGCCTTCCTCTGGCACAATTGTTTCCCCATTCCCACCATCCTGAAAGGGTCGATTTGATCTAATTAACATTCAACTGCCATCTCACTCTAAAAAGCCTCATTATACGGCTAAAGAGAGGGGCCTGGCAAGGTGCCAGGGGAGGTCCAGGGAACGAGAGGAAGAAGAAGTGTGAGGAGAGAGTAGAAATTCAGGGCCCTTTTGTGTTTGTGTATGTGCTACATTACATTTGTCGTGGGTAGGAGAGTGTGTGGAGTGTGTATGTGGGTGTCATTGTCCCTAGGTGCACATTAGAACACACTGTCCTGCATTTATTGTCATATGCCCTCAGCTGTTCTAGAAAGTGTTGAAAATGGCAACATGACTCATCCGTCCACTGTTTTCACCAGAACACAGTCTGCAGCCGTAAATACCTCAGAACTGTAATTTATACCTGCAAAAAGACGATTTTCATTTTTTAACCAAAATTCGCTGTGTTCTGATGACCCTAATGCAGAGTAGCCATCCCAAACCAAGCAAATGCAGAGTCATACTGCAGCCCTGGTACCACTAGGGGGCAGTGTAGGCCTTTTAATCTTTTCCAGTAGATGAGTCCTTGATTGATTTCCTTTTGATGTTTATGGCAGCATTAATATAACTCTTCAGAACAAAGTTTAATTGGTTGGAAACAAGTCAGTTCATCACCCTTATTCTTGTTATGTTCACTTGTGCCTTACTTGTCTCTCTTCTCTGGCAGGATGAGGTTAAAACAGGGCAGAAGCACTCGAAGGAGCATCAGAGGCTTTCAGAGCAATGCCAGGTACCACTATGCCTTGTTTGCCAAGACAAACACACATGTACGTAACAAAGAACATATAAACATGAGTACTGTCACTCTCTCCAAACCATCAAGATTTGAGAAAGCCCATAACCCAAAGGAGGAAAGCTCTCGCTCACAAATAACCTATGCTTCACAGAGATTTAAACAAATGTCACATGCAAGGTTTATTTATGACAGTGCCACTACACAAGCACACACACACAAAAACACAGAGAAAAGCAAAAGTGTACCCTAGCCTCATCAAAAACACTCACGTAGACTGTCACAACACATTTCCATGCATCCCCCCAAACTCTTTTCTAGCATTTGTCCCCATCTGCCTCCGACTGGCTTGTGTGTTAACATTGTGGGAGTAGCTCAGAGATGTCTCACAGATCAGGCTTTGCAATAAACAGGCTGACTGGGGAGGCAGGGAGAACGGGCTTCAAAGGCCCACCGAATACGCCACATGACAAATGATGCTGTTCATGCCTCCCTGGATTCGTGCCTGCTTTGCAGTCTGAACTGAGCGAGTGCTCAAGGGAATACCATGCAGTTTTTTGAGGTGTTGCATAAGGATCCTCTTGGCTTTTGTTATTTGTTATAAAATTCAGTAAATTGTTTCAGGCATATTTGAATCTAAACTTGTGCAGCGTTTGGGGGCTTATTTGGAGAATAGGAGGATGGTCATTATCTCACCATTTACTAACCTACTAGTAACCTAATTTGACAGTTTGAGTCCTCCTCTGTCTTTGCACTACTCAGACTCAGTGAGTAAAGTCCACCCTACCTGTCTTGTTCCCTGACAACCTCCCTGTGAGGCTCCATGGAGGGGAGAAATTGAAAAGTGCTAATTAGCTGGGTGGCTGGGGTGGCAGCAGGAGACTGCCTGTTAGAACATGTGGGAAACCTTCCCATGTGGCCCCTAGCTTCCTCCCGGGGCCACCGAAGAGAGAGGAGGGAAGAAATGGAAAACATAGGGACGAGGAAAGATGTCATGATCTCTAATAAAAGTACACGGGAAGGCAACATGTTTACTTGGCTTTGATTGGTTTACACCCGTGTGGAAAACATCACAGTACAATAGCTGCTTACCAGCACTGTGTCTCTTTCTCTGGCTTTTTTTACTTTTGCTGTGAGACATAATATGCACCAGGATTTTTTTATTTTATTTTACTCTGAAATCTCACTTTCGTTTTCAGACACCAAAATAATCTCACTCCCGCTCCATAAAACCGAGCATTCACGCACAGTTTTACTCAGAGATTGCTGCTCTTTTACATGATTTCCCTCAGGGCGCAGTGCTCTTATAGTCTAGGTTCACTCTAGGTTCACTTCAGCGTTGTAACAAGAGCACACAGCCTCTGTCCCCTTTGATGTATTAAAAAGCCTGCATCAGATCTCCCTGTAGTATTATCAAGCAATCCTTTCTGCTCTCATCACAGTAATCAATAAACAGGTTAAAAGGGGAATGGAGGAAGGCGACTAATTGTATTTACTGTACACTGCAATTTTCCTGGAATATTGTCTCAAAGAATACAAGAAGCTTTTTGTAATCAAGTGGAGGCTAAATGGATCCAGAGGCAACCATTATTATCCAGAATGAGACAGTAATAGGCATTTACAGTAATTACAAAGTACACTTGTTTCCTTTTTTTAAAACCCTGCTGATCTGTATATTGCCCTATTGCCGTTTAATTATTTGTTTAGAGATGAGAAACTGTTCTTGTTTATGACCACCCATGATAGTTTGAGGCTATTGTTGGACTGTTGCTTCAAATGTATTGCAGTGTGGCATCAAGTGGTGTAAGTGTTTGATTTAATCGTGTTGGGTCTTGGGTGTGGACAGAACCCTGATGTAAACGCTTTTCTGAAGAAGCTGCTGCTGCTTTTTATGCAACAAAATGTTTTGTGTCCATGTAGGAGCCCGAGAGCCCACAGGCAAGCACAGACCTCAACATCCCCACATCGAAGGAGGAGCAGGAGGAGTATCTGAGGTGGAAGAAAGAGCGCGAGCAGATTGACAGGGAAAGAGTGGCACGTCATAAAAATGCTAAGGGCCAGTGGAGACGGGCGTGGGACATGGACAAAACTGAGAACATGTAAGAGTTCTTACTCTTCTTTGCTATCCCGAGGCACTTTGTCTTTCACTTTGTCACAAATGCTCTTTATGTTTGGATGGCTGCCTGCGTGCACTAATTCACACTGGAGAATACTTTTTATTTAATCTCTGACCAGAACAAGTTGGCTGAATACATTTATTTTTCTCCAGTATTTCACCTTCACATTTGCATTCTTGCTGAAGGTTAATGAGAATGTTGACAGTGTGGTATAAAGACTGGAAACAGCAGTAAACTGCAGAGACAGTTATGGTAAAAAAAAAAATCATACTGTAAATGCACAAATAGAAATAAAAAAATGGGACCAATGGTTTTACAGTTACAGTAAATACTGTCGTGTCTTGGCTTTAAAATTTAGTATTTACTGCTTTGTTGGGATAAGCAAATTATTATTTTTTTCCTTTTGATAGAATCAAATCAGCTATTTGCCTCTGCTTCAAGTCATTATGGTAACTAAGATAACTGTAAATGAAATGGACAGACATAAAATTGGTATCAATCCTCTCACCTAACCTTTGGAAACAAAGCAGAAACTGTGTGTTTTTTTCTTCAAAGATTGTTTAATGATCCCTTTACAATAATGTAATAATGTCTCCCTACCTAGCTAGCAGTTATTCTAACAGAAAAAATTGCTTCTCTTTTTAAAAACAATCACATCAGTGTAAAACACTATTGACTTCTAACACAGAAAAGACATAAACAGGGTTCATATTTAATTATTTAGTGGACGAATCAATTAGCTGGGCTATCTATCAACTATTCAGTGTACATATTATTGTAAACACATTATTTAAGGGCATGTAAGTGTAACTTGTTGTATATTCTCATATTTTGGAATCTTGATCACAACCTCCTCTAATTTCTCAAAAAGCACACGAGAGCCTGCTATCCCACCATCCCATAATAAGTCAATGCACCCCAATTAATTGTAGTGTTTGTTAGATTTCAAACAAACTGGGGTGGAGAACAAAGGGTGACTAAGCTGCAGAGTAAATTAAAGAGACAAGGAAGAAGCGACTATTTTTAGCTAGGGATAAAGAGGAATGCCTTGCCTTATTTGGCGCGGCTTAGAAAAGGCCATCCGGAAAGCACAGAAGAGGAAATGTGTTTTTGATTCAACAATTTAGATCTTTTGAGTGGATGTAAAATGTGACGGTGTGACTCATGGAGCAAATCCTCTCACATGTACCATGATGATACTCGAATATTCCATTCATGGAGATGGGTTGTTCTGTCCATTGGACTAATAGTGATAAATGACTTTGTAACAGGAGCCAAGACCTTGCTTACATTGGTTTACATTCTTGTCTAAACTAAGCATCCACTTTTAGGTTTTCAGAAAAATCCCCGTCGGATAGAGACTGGGGACCTGCCAACAGAGGTGAGACATAATCCACACACACTCCAGGAACATGAGGACAAACCCTTACACAACAAAACATGATGATATGAAAATTGAGTTCTTATTATCCGTGTTATTTATCCTCTTTAAATTTAATCCAGGTGGAAGACATGCTAGAAGAGGACAAAACAGGGCAGGTGCTGACTTAAGAAGTATTTCATAGAATATGGACATAAACAAATAAATGAATATCAGTTCAGTGTTTTGAAATCATCCTATACTGCTCAGATATGTCTAAATTCAAAAGCAGATCATTAAACAATGTAATATGGTAGTATATTACCTGGGAAGAGAAAGACGGATAATGTTTTGTTTTTATTTGCCTAAATTAAAAGGAAATTTGGCCCACAAAGTAAAGGTGCTTTTAAAGATGCACTGTTATCTTGTCAAAAAGTGTAATTATTTTTTTATGTCAAAAGTAATTTAAGTGTGAGTTAAATTGTTTGTATTCTTCCAATTTTAGGCCATGAAAGGAGAAGCAAAGACAAGGGAACTAAAAATGTGTTAGTGATGGGCAGTAAAGCAAAAGGCAAAGATCGTCTGACTGGGAGGGCCAGGAGGTCAGTAAGTGCTAAACATTGTTTAGTTTAGTCATAGGCACACCACAGCCTGAAGTTAAAATTGATTTAACCATTGGGGACAAGGGTAAGGACATAATGTACCACAAATAATGAAATACATAAAAAGAATGTGGGAAGGCACATTGCTTTTCCTGTGCTGTGCCCTAATGTACTGGATGTCATGAGACCTGATTTGGAAGTTGTGACAGCTGACTAAATAATCCAGAAGTCTTATTCACGTCTCACTATGTAGAAATTTGCAGAAAATAAATCTCATGTCTCTGTTTGATCTGTTGACTCTCTCACAACACTTTTTCATAAAGCTTTCCAAAAGCTCCTAGACACTTTCAGTGGACCCTCCCGAAAAGTTCCCAACAATCCTACCATTCCCCTGTGTTCAGAACTCCATTTTTAGTCCAGTTTCTCCCTTGCTTGGTTTTTGTATGGATGTTGTTCTAAACAACAATATAATGGAATAATTTAGAGGTGCTTGTAGGCAGAGTATACCTTCGGCTGCTTTACCATTTCAAGTATTTTTGCTAAGCTAAGCTAATTGTGTGTAGCTTCAGTAAGAGTGGGGGTAAAATTTTAACCAAAAAACTTTACTTTTCAGATGGCAGGCGAATGAGGAGGGAGAAAACTTGCAGGTGAGAAGCTAAACTTGAAATTTGTAAATATGAATTTCACTGGTTGAACACAAAAAAGGCAAATTCACCTGATTTGATGTTTCAATCTCATCTCTTAGAAATCTGATATAACATTGGAGGAATTCTTGGAGGAACTGGATGCCCTCACAGATACTGAAACAGAAAATCAGAAAGATCAGGATTCAAAAACAAGGCTGTCGTCCAACCCAGATTCGTACAGCACATTTGAGGAAGTGAGTGGATCCACAGCTCCTGTGTCAGTGGATACCTTGAGAGAGGACGCTCCCATACAGAGGAAGGCAGAGTCCTCATCCCCTCGGGGCTCAGAGAAGAAAGTCCGGTTCTTCGAAGAACTCATACAGGTGGCTCATATCAGGCAAAGTAAAGGCTCTCAGGACTCTGGCAGCTCAGAATCTAGAAGTCCAGGCTTCCCAAAAGCTTCCTCACCTAAAAAAGACAAACACGAAGTGCAGAGGCCACAGGTAACTCTAGAAAGTGCCAAGCAGGACGATGGTAGCCCTCGGGATCAGGGAGGTGAGCCATCTGCTTCTTCTGTTGCCCAGCAGCAGCAGGCTTCTGAAATTGAATGTACTAAAAAAGACAACATAATCCCCACATCTCCTGGCTGCCCCCCTGCTGAAAAGGGCTGTGCTTCTTTACAGGAGAGCTCTGTCCAGCCTGTAGAGCTCACCAAGTGCAACATCAGCAACACAAACACAGGTATGTAGTTGCTTCACTGGTGTCTGAAATACATTTGAATGATCTTTAACTACACTAAAGTTGCTTTTCTCTCATAGATGAACTAATAGACTCTGGTTTGTCTGTCCTGAGCCTGGATTCAGGAGAAACACACCCAACACACTCCACCAGCAGTGATAAGGTCAGTGTGAGAGACAGGATGAGGGATGGATCAATATATGTGTACATGGATTGATGGAGCAAAGTGTTAATGGATGAGCAGTTCAATAAATGAAGAGAGAGATATATAGGCAGTATATCTACACTTAAACTATCTAATATCTAATCTCAGTTTATATCTAATCCCTGATTTTTTATATATATACACACACACACACACACACACACACATAGGAAAAGTGTGGAAGCAAGAGCAGTGATAGGTTTGGAAAAGAAGTGTTTGAACCAATACTCATGTGTACTTTTACTCTCTTTTTGTTTGCAGGCACGAGAGCACGGGAAGATTGTTTAATTGACATTTTCGGGATATAAATGTTGAAACCAAAACACAGTGATTTGGAGGCATCATTTTGCTTCAGGTATCTCGTGCTAGATACCTGGTTTGCAGCTTACACAGAAAACTGTGGTTTCATTTTTCTGTGGCACTTCCTATAGAGTGATTTTTTTCCAGATATCTAATATTTGACATAACAATGGTGAACATGTTCCCTGCTTGAATATTTTTTACATCCAAGCACTTTACGAGTATCAAAACGTGTACTGACACATTACGTTGTGTGTTAGTATGCTGCCTGAGTGCAATATCATTGAATGTTTACATTTGTATGGAAATTTCAAGGTACATATCAGGAGGCTGGCTAATCGGTTTAATTTTGGTAGCCCTTGAAAATAAGCGTCAGCCACAGTCAAATGATCTAGTGCCTGATTCTGCCTTATAGGTACGTTCAATAATGAAAAACAAAAGTCTGCTGATAAGGTAGTGACAGACCTACGGTGGAGTTTATTAACTTCTTTCAGCGTCAGTCATGACCTCTCATGAATTAATTTGAGACCTGTCTTATTGGTCACCTACCAAGACACTGTTAAGTTTGTGAAGTGTTACTACTGATATAAATTCATTTATTATTAACTATATAAAAGCTACCCCACCAGTTTTACACATTAAGCTCAGTTTACTCTTCATGGTTAGTACTATTCAGCCTGTCGAAACAGTTGTAGATAATATCTTCTGTGTGTCTGGAGAAGCTTTGTCAAGTCTCACGAAATGATCCTGATGATGTCATTGTGATGTCAATATAGAAATCAGTCCCCAACTTTATGGAAGCACAGATTTAAAATCACTGGAGCACCCATTTATTTTATTCTCACAGTCTGCTACAGTAATAGAAACATTGTTATTAGGAGCATAAAACATTTGGCATATAGTGATAAATAACACTGTATTTTAATAAAAAATGCCCTTTAACACATTGCTATTGTGTTCTCTAAGGTCTGCACAGCTTTACAGGTGAATCCCATTTATCTGGTCTTCCACACACTCATGTTTTTAGACATTCAGTTCACGTCTGTATTTGTACTAACGTAAACAATAAGTGGCATAGACATGGCAGGCAAAGTTTGAATAAAAACAGTTTAGAGCTAATATTTTTTAAATTGTTTGTGGATGCTACGGGTGGAACAGTCTTCAGCCATTATTTCTCTGCTGAAGCTTTTGGCTCCTTTGGAATCGACTGACTTGAGCAGTCGAACATTAATCTTCCTGGTGGGTGAAGGTTCATCTATTAGTCAAACTGAGAACACTGTGATTCAGCTGTAATTCTCATTTGGCCTTATTTTGTCATCTGTTCTCTTTTACAATCATGAAGGACAATTAATGTTTTTACAAAGCTTCCTCAGAAGAATTCAGCCAGCTGTTGTGCCTTGCATATTGGCTTCTTCAGATATTGAAGGTTGTTATAAACTGTATGTATGATTTTGAAAATCTAACACTGTTTTAAAACGTTGTGCATTATAGTAGCTGTTTCTTTTCTCTCAGTGACGTATTCATTTGTTTATTATTTATTGCAAGTCTGTTATTCTATTTTTGGTATCAGTGACAGCTATAATAGGAAGCCTTAAAAAAAGTCTGCCCTCAAAGATTTTGGCTTTTGGCAGTTCTACAGTATAGTAAACAGTTATGTAAACATCAGTAGAGAACATAGTGGTCATGCATTTAGCTGCAGGGCCCTGTTAGTCTAAACTGTTACATGAAATACAAACAACCAGGAAACTAGTAGAAGCACACTGGGAAAACCAAGTCACAGTGTTTGAGGCCAGTCCAGCCATCAACAAAGCAAATCTGCTGTTTTTGAGTAGGGGCCTTATTCTGTATTATATGTGGAATTGAAAGGAATGTTAAAAATCTACATGTTGGAAAAGCAGGTCATTCTGATTACCTCTGACATATTTTAAATTCCCTGGAGGATTCAGTTTAGAAAAATAAATTTAGGGAACGATTATACAACCAGCAGTTTGTCCTTGTATAGTCCTAGCTTACCATGCTATCTCCAAGCCTAAACGAGTCCACTTTTAAGGTGGTTATGATCGTTTTGCACCACCTTGATGTCCACTGCTGTCGTCCATGTTTGCACATATATTCATAATGGAAAAAAATGTGTATACTTGTGTATGAGTGTGTGTATCTCAAGGTGTGATCCCAGCTTTTCAGAGTGCTCACGCTAATTTAAATGTGTGGCTTCATTGACTGTAGAACCATTTTGAAAGGAGGCATCCAGAAAACCAATAAAGTTTTTTTTCTGTATTTCTCTTTCTCACTTAGACTCTCTAATCTTGGCTTTATACATGATTAATTATTCATAATCACGCATTACTGTGTTGTACTGTTGCCACTCTCTCTGAGTGATGCACCTGCGATGACACCACAGATGTGTATAATGCTCTTCTCTGAAAAGCCTTTATATTTTTAGAAATGAAACAGGGACACCGTAGAGTCTCAGAGAGGGACGAGGGCAGAAATGTAGAGCAAGTTATGGCATTACGAGACACTAAAATTTGACCTTGGTCCACAGAGTCTGCCTATGTGTTGGATTTGATTAATTTTAGATAAGCTCCCTGCAGGGGGGTAACATTGTAAACGACTCCTTCTCATCCCGACAGCTGGGACCTCCCATAGGCGCTACTATTTTAATTACGTATCTCCTCCCAAGGCTCTCTCCTTAGCATCCTTCTGTCACTGAGGCTGAACAATGTACACAGCAGCCTTGCACTTCTTGAAAATGAACTAAAATGCTTTACTTTCTTTTGTTAGTCTTTTCAACACCGTCCTGAAGGTGTCTGCAAATTGGATGATTAAGCACAGTGTTTCTGTATATAACACCTCTATTTCGCTTTGCTGCTAAGCTAGCTAATAGTTACAAGGGTGTGACGCAATAGTACAGTACACCAGAGTGGGGGTGTTGATATTATGGAAATAAGTCCTGTAGGCTGTGTTTGAGGATTGAAGTGCAGTGTAGGATTATGTCAGTAGCACCCTGCAGTTAAAAGAGAAGCTTCAGAAACCTTCCTTTCTGAGGAAAAATCTAAATGCGCTCAAGTTTTGGTCAAAGCAGCTGTTAAACAATGTGTTGCAGCATCCCGTCAGTGTAGCTAACTCACTTCTTTTGTTGGTGCTAGGTTTGAAAATTTCCTAGTATCTTTCTCTTAAAGCCATGATCCAAAACACAAAGACTATTAAAGTTACAATTTGACTGCTATATGATTTGATTTCTACAAACACTGCTAAAAATAACTAATTGTTATGCTTCCTTACATTTTTTTGGCACTTTTCTCCAAACTGTCTTACATAAGGTGCATTCAAAACAGGAGCGAGAGCTAAAGATAATCAAAATGATGTGTTTCTTTTTCAAACAAAGAATATTTTTTTAAAAATGAGACATGTAAGTGCTAGCAACACACTGTATCACACAACCTCACAATGATAATGAGACCCTACATAATCACTGGGTCTGGTTAAGAAATTCCCACATAGTACCTTGTGGAAACACTTGTAGTTTGACTTTACAGTTTTATATCAAGTTAATAAAGAGATTTTCAGAGGTGCTGGTAGGTGGATTTGGAGCCAGGTTAGGTCTGTCCCCAATTCCTGTCTTTGTGCTAACTAATAGACTGCTGGGCTTGTGATAACTTCCATGAGCACTCTTTTAAGTGAGGTATCAAATAAGCTCAAGGTTTGTGTTATTACCTTTGATGGATGTGGGCTAAGTGGAAGTGAGGTCTGGCCCAGTCTTGTGATCCTGACAGAACATCACATAGACAGGATTAAAGTCCCCACTGGGCACGTGTGTCATCCGCTCAGCCCTGTCATGGATGTAACAACCGCGCCTCAGCAGCTGTCCTGATCAAGGAGATTGACCCCCCCCCCCCCACACACACACACACACACACATTATTCCTCCCTCTTCCCCCAGCCTGGAGACAGGAGCCTAAAATGACAAGGTCCCAGTTTTCTATCAGCAAAATTGATTGGGGGAGGGTCAATCCTTTTTATTATCTGATAGATCTGGTAGTATAAATCTAAATAAGTCTTATTTGTTTTACTGTATGGAAACATACTATCTAATATTCAGTTTAAACAATTTCAGTTTCATTTTAAACAGTTCAAAACGATTTACTCTTTACTTTTGTAGTTTAAAATTAATTATTATTATTACTTGGGTTGGTTGTTACTACGTAACAATTGTAAACGTAGCTCGCAAGTGATCTGATTTTACTCCATCAGTCAAATTTTAATCAGTTGGTGCCAATTTGCCAGAAATAATGCCTTACCACTCAAGTGCGTAACACAGCTTTTAAAATGGTGAAATTCAAATTAGACCATTTCTTAACATTTTGACCAGGTTTGTTTTCAGTTTCAACCTATATAACTTGTATATATAACCTAAATAATAAAACTATATATCAGTTCTTTGAAAAGTCCCAATGTTTATATATGGATTTGTCATAGTGTCACCTGCGACAGGTGTTTCGAAGCGGAAAACTAGCAATAAAAATCCCTGCTGTGCATTGTTCAAGTCTTAATAAGACAACAGTGTTTGTTTCTTTTCCAAAACTCCACACATTTGCCCTTTTATAAAAAAACAAATCAAAACTAAAGTGTTATTCACCATGTTGCTTCCCTGTACTGCAACACAACGTGTTAATATTTAAGAACTTTTATGATGGTGTCTTGCTCAAAAAATGCTGTGATGAAAGGCTTTCAGGCCTTGTTGAAAAGGTCTCACTTTTGGTGTGTCACCCATAAATATGTATAATCTGATGAGGAAGTTAGTTTCTGGAAAGTAGAACTTTAAAGTTGGCCTTAAAATCACTTAGTTTTTTTGGTTATTGTTGTTTCCCTATGCAGGATGAAGTATTTGTTAAGACTGAGACCAGATTCAATTTAATCTACTGAAGGTGGAAATGTTGTAATTTTGTGTATTGTTATGTGAAATGAATGAATTTTCAGACTGTTAATTGAACTATTTGTAATTTCTTTTAAATCTTTTTGAAGGGACACTTTAAGCATTTCTATGTATGTATATATGTTCCTTTCCTTTGCAATTTAGTAGAAGTTTAAATCCTGGTTAATCTTCCTCCATATAAGGTGAATGTTGCAGTTGTTTAGCTTTTTCTTGGCAAATGTGACATTAAACTGACCACTGCAATTGCCACCATTCAAAACCAATTCTATGGCCAATAAAAGCAGCTGTGACAAATGGCTTTTGAATTCTCTTTTTTTTTTAATCTCATTTGATACATGTAATCTGGTTTTTAGACTTTCCTGTTAAAAGATCTCGTGTGATCTAATGCCTGACTGGAGCTATAAATGCTGAACTTTAATGTAACATATGGCAGATTTCACATCAGCTAATGCAATTATCTGCCTGGGTGACTGATTTCAAGAGTCAGAAGGTCTGAGGCTGTGTTTTCTCAGTACTGCTCTCATTCTATAATTACTCATATATCACAAGAAACCAAAAGAGTCACTGGTAACACATCTGCTAAGGCCATTTACCACACAGAGGTCACAGACATGTCACTGTGCTGCACACACTTTGTCTTAGTGCTATCCCAGCAAACATGGCTGTGTTATGGAAATGGTGACGTTTGTGTCTTGTGTTGTCTTCTCTGATAAATGGACTTCCTGTTTAGCTGATATATACATAATAATACAACAGTGCATGTGATGAGTGTTTACATCACAGTGCAATGTTAAGGCTGAGGGTAAATCAAGTTTTTTTTTTTTTATTTCAAGTGTGATGTTAAATGATGCTTGTCGCTGCCAGAATA
The DNA here is from genome assembly GCF_033026475.1 of Channa argus. Classification (NCBI taxonomy): domain Eukaryota; kingdom Metazoa; phylum Chordata; class Actinopteri; order Anabantiformes; family Channidae; genus Channa; species Channa argus. The sequence goes on from NC_090212.1 coordinate 8,380,330, forward strand.
GAAGCTAAACCTTTCAGTCCATTTGAGAGGAAAGTAGATCAAAATAGCACCAAGTGGTATTGTGTAATGTGTTCTTCTCTGTTTTGTACAGTGCAACAACAGAGTTTAAATCGATACACCTCCCTCACATGATATTGAGAGAGCGCACAGGGTGGTTGGTCTTATTTCCACTTCATAGTTCATCACATGTAACTGTATGAAGTTGCTTTATTGAGAGCTGCAGTGAGTGAACTGTGGCTGACTGAGGGATGGAGGAGCAGACAGCCTCTCTGCTCACTTACTGGTCAGTTCTCTCAGGTAATTAAAAGGCCTGCATTCAAATTTCATTTAACGCCCAGATCATAAGACTGGCCATACTGCCATAAAGTACACTTTGCACTTGCACAGTTATTATTCTGTCTGTTGAACCCTATCAACCAATAGATATGGGCTTTGCACATTTTTGTTGCACTCTAAAGAGAGCCCCACCTCATTTAAACCCATATGACTTTTCATTTTTGAAACAAAATGTTAGCTGTTGGGAAAAAAACTAACATTTATTTGAATATATATTATCCATTCTGGCTCTGAATAAATAAAATATCATTAACATACAGTATAATGTCAGTGATTAATTCATGATATACACAGTTCTATTATAAAACCATAGAAATGAATAATTTTCTAGGGATGTTTATTTGTATCTTGTGATATAGTTAAACCTATTATACATACTATACCTTTGATAAAAATCATCTAATTAGACTAAAAGTTCATGGAGGCAAAAACAAATGCCCTATATGTACATAATACACAATGCATTTACATGCTTTTATGCACATACCTGAGCATAACTCAATAATGCAGGTTCTTCTACTCGGAATCCAGGTTCGATCCATGAAAAGAAAAGTACAGCCTAATGTGTAAATGCAATAACGCAGTATTGATTCATACCAGCCTATGAATGGCAGTGATGTTAAGCGCTGTATGCCTGTGAAACGTGTTTATGTCCTGCAAAACCAAAACGATTTCTGTAGCCTGAGTCCTAACAATTTATCAAAATATCTATACCAGTCTCGTCCTCAAACACAGGCGGGTTAGTGGCCTCAGAAGTTGTCCGAGGTAAAGTAGACACACACTGATTTAAGGCATATAGATGTCCTAAAACAAAAAACGCATAGTTGGTGCTTAAGGGTCAAACAGTGTTCACTGAAGAGGCGAAGTCTCCTCTTTCCTCAGTCGCAAGAGCAAAGTATCAGTCAGAGTGTGCACATTATTCATCCATAAGAGGCTCTGCAATATTACTTGAAACAAAAAGACGCGTGTGTTGTCCGACCCGCGGCACTGAATCTGTAAAAAAACAAACAACAAAAAAAAAAGATCCTTTGTCGGGACAGTTTATGTGTTTTAAAAGGGGTGTTGGGTGGTGAAGATGAGGCCCGATTAGTCTCCCCTCGTTGCAGAGGTCGGAGGAACAGTGGGGACATCTGTAGACGCCAGCTCGGGGTCGCGTTTGCCAGTCGCCCCGTCGCCCAGTCTGTGCGCCCCCCTCTCCTCGTCGTCCTTGTTAAACGCAGCGTCAGACTCCCTGGTGCTCAGCCGCGGTTCAGAAGCGCGTGTCTCTCTACCCAAAGTGATCGATCTCTCCGCGCTTGTGTGACCGTGGGAAGAGGGGTAGAGTCCTTCCTCCTGCTGCGAGTGCGCAATGTTTGTTTGGGGGGCTAAAAACTGCCTGGTCAGGTTGAAAGATAGCAGCGCTGCATGCGTAGTGTTCCACTCTGTGACATTGTTGCTTGTGGAAATATTAGTTGAGATGTTGGCAGTGGGGGTGATCCCCTCAGGCACCCCCGGTTTCCCCGAATTAGAGGATGCACTGGTTGGTTTCCAGATCAAGCTGTAGTAAATAGCCAGGATAATGGCTGCTAAAGAAACAGACAATACATAGGCAAAAACAGTGGCTAGTCTCACCCACTTCTTGTTAGTCTTAGCAGCCATTTTAGCCTTTTTGTCCCCCGTATAAGTAGCAGGTTTGCCCCTCTCCATATTGGGCATGAAGTCCCGCTCTCTCATATTGCCCCTGTTTTTTCCTCGATGCTCCACCACCCCCTCCGTCTTGAAGGCTTCTTGTTATCCACAATCCAAGAGAAGACAGGAAGCAAACGGAAGAGAAAGATGCTGGACCGCCGTATGAGGATGTTGCAGCTAAATTGATTTCTCGTAATTCATTTGGCCTCAAAAGCCTGGCGCCTAATACTTGGTACCAACTGCAGTATTGCGTTTCATAATGGACATCAAGCATCCAGGGTGATTGCGCGTTTCAGCATCCGACGGTCCGACAAATGTCTTCCATATACGAGATTTCCAGGGAACCGCAGGCTAGAGGCCCACGGCGAAACCGCTGTGTGAGATTTGATGTGATTTATTAAAACGATTAAGTGAGATCATACGGTACACAACTGTCTGTTTTATCCAGCAAATGAAGTGGCTGGCTCAGCTAAAAATACAGGAGAGGGGGCGGGCGGTGGCTCTTAAAGAAGCAGCAGCTGTGCAGCAGCCCGAGAAGAAACCACACACACACACACACACACACACACACACACACACACGCACATATTTCACCTTCACATCAGGGCGCGTGTTCGGAAAATGTAGAGGGATTTGCAGCAAAGATGAACATCTATAACCTATAACACCTAACACCCAAAATAAAGCTTATGGCCAGTGTTTACATTTTGACTCACTCAAGTCGACCACATGTCTTTTAGTTGCATGGGCCAATAAATAAGTCATTTTTTAATTTTTACGGAACTTTCTGAATTATGTCACAGTTATCCAATGCACTGTAACTACAGTCAACATCCACCGTCACAACCACAGTCACTTAGTACATTTAATGAGTTTTAACCTCAAAGTCAGCCGTTGGCTCGTTCACTTAGCTCGTCACTTCAGCACGATGGACAGCGCCGGGGATTTTTTCTAATTTTCCTGCGCATGTCCTGTGGGGAATTGTGGAGATGCAACAGCTAAAGGAAGAGGGGCAATAAATGGACGACAACGCGTCAAATTAAAACCTCCTGTTACTTATAACATTTCTGTAAACTATGTTAAAAAATAAATAATAAAAAAAGCACAATTATAAATTCCTCTTGTACTTCATGTGGTCATAGCGACAAAAAAACTCAATTATCACCTATCACGTTGACAAAGTTTTTGTATTTGAAGTTTTTATTAAAATTGATAAAATATTATTGTGTTGGCTGTCCCAGGACATATTGTTTTGTCTTACTGATAAGTTTGTGTACAATGGACAGCTAATGTGGGTCTTCTGTCGTGTCTGTATGACATTGTCTGTATGACAGTGTTAAGTGCTTCATAAATATGTTTAATACAAATACATTAGCATCCTAAATAAACTGGTTTACCAGATGTCACTCCTCTGGTCCCGGTTGAACGTTTGTATTAGGTGATGGCATCGTCTGAAGGTGCATTTGAATGATATCCAAATTACCTCTATTGTTGAAACAACAGCCAGTTCCTGTCTGCAGTAATGAATGCGTCTCCATTATGACCCTGGACAGGAGGATGTGGTATCATTTAATAAAATAATAAGTTGATATGTAAATGAAGTCCAGGGGAGTTGTTGCTGATGTATGTAATGTTGCACACAGCTATTTATTTATACTGAACTAGGAAACTTTTGCTTTTGCATTAACACCAAGTGATGTTTGCATAGTTTCAAGAGTGAGAAGAACAGCCTCTTTTTCTTCAGTTTCTTGTGTAATTGTTTCTGTGTTTTATTTTGCAGCTCTAACCATCCACTGATTTGCTGTTGGCAAATGGCAACTCCTCAAATGTGTGAAAAGCAGCTGTGAAAAACCATTTCTTAAAGGGTCAGTTTGCCAAAAGTACAAGAAAAACACTTTCACACGTATCTAAAGTGATGTCCAGCCACTCAGACACAAATTGGTTGTAATTATCCATAAATGCTGAGATAACTGCTCAAGATACCTGCCTTACCCCAAGCAGAACCGGGGCAAATGGAACATGTCCGTGAGGGGCATGGGTGGTATCAATGTTAAAGCTTTATATTTAAAAATGTAACATTGTCTCTGTTTCATGGGACACGCAACAGTGGACGCTATTTTTGTAGACAATTTCTTCAAATAAGGTGAAATTGAAGGAAGGTGTGCTGATTATTGAAGGTGCTGTTTCCAGTAAGTGCTATTTAAATACTTTATTCATTTATTTGTTTTGATTCTTTGGAAACAAAGAAATGGAAATTATTTTACCTCCATTATCTCATTGAAGTCCTACTTTTCTCATACTACTACATAGCTAAAAGTAAAGGGTGCAAAAGAAATTATGGGTTCTTAATGTTAGTTGTGTGAACTGACCAAATCAATGTGAAAACAAACCTTTTTCCAGCCTAGAGCTCTGATTCTAAAGGCAGTTTAAAAGAAGCATGTACACCTTTATTCATGCTACATTTTTTTTACTTAATTTGCAATGCATATTTCTTGGGGTGTGCCCTGACTACTGCCAGAGTCTTTCACTGAACTTCAGATCAGTGATTATTTTGGATAGAGATGGAGAGATAAGCTACACATTTGTTAAAATGGTGTAAGTCCAGATAGCCAGAATATTTCAGTTTCAGCAAAAAGATAAAAACAAAACAAAACAAAACAAAACAAAACAAAACAAAACAAAACAAAACAAAAAAACTGGAGGAAAGGTTGCTGTAGAAGGACAAAATGAATAAGAAGAGATACTTTCTAGACCCTCCAGTGGTCAGTGACTACCTTCTAAAAGGAGAAAGATTTACCAAGTGGTCAGAGGTGAGTAAATATTTCAGGAAAATCAGAAGTGAATTAATAAAGATTACCTGTAAGTTATTTTTGTTTCCTGGTAAACAATATAATAGTCAGTAAATTTGTTAATCGCAACTGTTGTTTTGATCATGTCTGATCATCAATGTTCAGTTAATGACCTCTGATGGAAACTTAAATGAATTCTTCTAGTTAAGCAGATTTCTGATTTAAAATTCACTAAATGTTTAAAACATATTACACTGTCTCCCATAAGGAGTCCACAAAGACTATTCCTGTCACCATGAGGATGGATCCAAAGGGTTTTTATGTCTACTGGATCAACCAAAGCAAGGTAATCGATATCCGGAGTGTGAAAAATGAAAAACAGAATGCCTTTGCACATTACTTTACATTATAAATGTGGGGCATTGCTGACTTCTATCCAGTGAATAACAAAAATGAAGAGGCTTGTTATGCATTAGACAAACACAACCTTTTAATACAACACAATAAAGCTTTATTCATCCCACTTAAGGCAATTATTCCAAATTAAGCGTCTCCAATTTAATTGCCCCATGTGTGATAAATAAAACTGTATTGTATTAAAAGATGACAGATGTAAGTAGTTGGTTCTGCAATTCACATCCACAGTGAGTGTAATATGCATGTGATTGAGATCTGCCAAAGCAGTGGGATAACTAACAGCTACACTACGCTTCCGGCCCCAACATCTTGTAGAGATTATTGATTAGTGCTAATGTGGGCTGACCATCCTGTGAGGACTATCAGTGTCTCTCTCGCTCTCTCTCATTAAAGCACTTTCTGGTTTTCTCTGCATCACAAACCAATGAAGTCTACGTCAGATGTGTTCCTTGTGTATCTGGGCTCAGTCACTGCTCAGGCACACTGTAGCCAAGTGTTGATGTGAACATAAATAAAAGTTCCCTTTTGTGACGTTTCAAAACATTTCAATCAAATCTTTATCACACAAACAAAGAAAATCCCATAGTTTTTGCACTTTGGCAAACGAGGATTTGTATCTCAATCCATATTTGGACTGGCGCATAAATGTCAAATTCACTATTAAAGATGATTCTCTCTGTCTTGTTTCTAGGAGACAACCTTTCTGGATGTTGCTACCATCAGAGATACCAGAACAGGGAAATATGCAAAACTTCCCAAAGTGAGTATGATGTAATTATTAAATGTAGTAACCAGTGCTCTGATTTGTCAATTAAGACAAACTGGTGTGGTGGTTCTCCAAGAATCTCCGCTGGCATGCAAATACAGCGTCAAGCCCTTAGTTTGCCCATTAGTATCAGCAGCATATTTGCATTGCAAAAAAAAAAGGCAATGGCCACATGAACCCAGGCTGCTCTCCCACTACAGAAACACACAGATTCACAAATGCACAAACAAACATAAACACCGTACCACACAGTGAGTCATGATGTGAGTTTTCTGCGAGTGAGTTTGTGTGTGTATTGAAAGCTGACAGTTGTAGTTTCAGTTCTTTTCCACTCTTTGCTGGCATCCATAGAGAGTTGCGGTATGCAGCAATCATGAACCCTCACGTGTGAGGGGAAATCTGAAATCTGCTCCCCTTCGGGAGAGCACAGAGCACTGCATTATCCCAGTTGGGGTGCTGGAAGTGGCTCTTTCTCCCAGGCCCCTGCAGAGTTTTGGGAAAATGGCTTTGTGGTGACATCAGCGCTGTGCTTCAAATGACTGATATAGAGGAAATCAATGCCTGAAACGTTGCTCTTCTTGCTTCTGTTTATGCACATTAATCCTTCTGTGTGTGAGCGACTGCATGAGTCTCAGTGTGTACATGCATGCGTTTGCATGATCAGGTCAGAACATTTGCCTGTGTTCAACAAACTCCCAGCTTCTCCAATGCTGCAGATTTGCTTATATACAACTATTGGAGCCAATAATGTCTATTTTTGTGAAACTTAGCGCCAATATTTTCGAATAATTTTACTGGTTCTCCTCTTTTTTTTACAGCACCCTAAGGTCCGCAATGTGTTCAACCTTGATTTCCCAGACAGCAACCACCTCGCCAAAACCCTGACCATCGTCTCAGGTCCAGACACAGTGAATCTGACCTATCACAACTTCTTTGCCTCTAAAGACAAAGTGACACAGGTAATAAACCACTGTATACACTGACCCAGTGTGTTACTGGCACAGTGTCCATCCTGTTTACCCTTCCTGTCACTGATCCCCTCTGCTTGTTTAAACACTGCTACACACCATTGTCCATTAAACAGTGAGTGCTTGTTTCTCCCCATATAAGGTGCTCTCTCTTCCTTTTAGGGCTTATTAGACTTTATGACTGCCATATCCTGATGTAATTAAATGCAATATAATCAGCAATGGTGCTTTGTTCAAAGGCAACATACACCGCTTTGATTTCCTAAGGTATTATTCTGTTAATGCCCTCTAGTGGTAAATTTGTGCGGATTTAAAAGCCTGTACATTGGTTTAGATTCGATGACACATAAAACGCTATTCATGTTAACAGTAAGTGTAACATTGGATTATGTTTTTTAATTCAGAACTGGGCAAATGACATTCTTGGAATCGCCTACAATGCTGCAAGAAACAATTCCTGCAGACAAGTCTTGCTGGATAAAATGTGAGTGAATGTCATGTCATCTCATGTGTCAGATTGTAGAAGATGAGGGACCACAATGCAATGTCATTTCCCTACTTATTACACAGTGTCAAAGTAATGCACGGTATGATTAATTCCTTTGTATTTTTTTGTTTTATCATCTTAGATATGTTCGCCTTTCTCTTCAGACCAACAAGGACGGCAAGATCCCAGTGAAACAGTAGGTTACACAACAGCCTTCTGAAGGTGTAGGGTGGCACGCAGATGTCCGTTTATACAGTAGATTTCATATTTGCTGCTCAATGTTTTACTTTGCATTTTTCAGTATTTACAAGATGTTTCCTGCCGATAAGAAGAGAGTGGAAAGTGCCTTAGCGTCAGCAAACCTCCCAAAAGGAAAGGTGAGAAACTAAACCTTCCATTCATCTCCTGATGACTATTCTCAATAGTTATGCTTTATTCCAAACACGTCCACCTTAAATTCCCTATTTTTTGATGTTATACTTGTGTTTACATTTCAGTATGACACTATAAAGCCTGATGTGTTCACCGAATCTGCTTTCAAGACCTTTCTGACACATCTCTGTCCTCGGCCTGAGATCTACGAGATCTTCACTTCTTAGTGAGTCTGTTCTGTGCTTCACTGGTCCTCTGTTGATATGGCTGAATAAAGCTTGATTTATCACTGAAGTTCGTTAACTATCTCAACAATTTAAAGTCATTTTTCTTCAAAAAATACAAGCTCAGAAATGTGTTTCTCAAAATATTCTAATTTAGAAGCATACTCAGACCAAAATGGTCTAAATTACATTATGCGCACCTCATGCATGGCTAGTCACAGCCCCCAGCTCATGCATTAGCTTCCTGAAATGGGCTGTGGGATGTGATGGCCGTAAGCAACATTACTTGCAATGCTGATGTGATTTTTATGGCTCACTGTGCTCTCCAGTTCCACCAAACCCACCATGACTAAGGAGAATTTCACAAAGTTCCTCAACGAGAAACAAAGGGATTCTCGGCTCAATGAAGAGCTTTTTCCACGTCTGAGGCAGGACCAGATCAAGGCTCTGATTGATAAATATGAACCCTGCTCCACAAATTCTAACAGAGGTGAGGTTCCCTGATGATCAGTTTCTTTTATGAAGGTCTGGTTATGAATAACACTCCTTTTATATATGTTTGTTTAAAATGCATAAAACATTTCTCTTATTCATCTGCAGGTCTGATTTCTCCAGAAGGTCTTTTGTTTTACTTGATGGGGTCAGAGACGTCTGTTGTCATGCAGGACAGGCTAGCTAAGAGTCAAGACATGACTCAACCCATACCCCACTACTTCATCAAATCCTCCCACAACACGTACCTAACAGGTAAGTATTAAATGGCTACAATAATGTCATGTCCCTGTAGACAGCCATGGCATTTTTGATGATAGATTTTGGGGAACGTTTACAGATTTTTCTGTCTGTTACCCTGCAGCTGGTCAGTTCTCTGGCGTATCCTCTCCGGAGATGTACAGGCAGTGTTTGCTATCAGGCTGTCGGTGTCTGGAGCTGGACTGCTGGAAGGGCAAACCTCCAGATGAAGAGCCCATCATTACACACGGCTTCACCATGACAACTGAGATCCTCTTTAAGGTGGTTATACTTGAGTCACCTAGACTATGTTAAAAATAAAAAAAAATAAAAATTCTAAACTTTTCTTAATTTTGCACACTGTATCCACAATTTATGTAAACAAATACGTTAATGAGATTGAGATTTTGCAGTAGTTCTTTTGTTATTTTTCCTCATGACAAAGTTGGTACCTGGCTCAACTTGACAGTAAACAAGCTAAAGTTAAAATGGTGATTTTATTTATTTTTTTTGTTAATATAGTTTTTTTTCCCACTGACACCTCAACCAAAGGTGAAGCAAAGTAAAGAAAAATACGATAATTTGACAACACCCAAGCTGAAAAATTTAGGCGGATTAAGCCATAGAAAAAACAAGTAAACATTGAAAATGAAGCACTTGAGAAATTTAAACATATTTTGATTGAGTTCTACCCACAACCAGTGACAATTTCTTTGCTGACTCATAAATATTTGGACTTTTATAGCAAATGGCCCCTACAGCACATACTTTACATTGTTTTAGTATGATGTCTTCTAAATGCAGTCAGTCACCAAAGAGTGTTACAATCATTTTTGTGATTACATTTTCTAATGGTCTGAACACACACACATACACACATGGAGGCCGAGAGGCTCCTCTAGCAACTCAACACTACCATTTAAGGGCAGCCAGGGCCACAGTCGCAGAGGCCCAGGCACAGCCTGCCAGCCAAATGTGATACATTAGTTACACACAAGCTAACTCACTGTTTGTCATGATTTTCTGTCTTTATGTTTTGACACAAATGCTAGAACTATTGGTTTTAATCCTTTCTGAGATTAATTTTGATTGCTTTATTGCTGCTGTGTCATCAGGTCACTTTTGTTTTGTATTTACTCTCTTTATTCTTAATCTAATTCTAATAAAAGTCTATTAAAATGCATAAAAAATACTTGTCTTCTGTGATGTCAACAGGATGTAATTGAGGCCATAGCCGAGAGTGCCTTCAAAACATCACAGTACCCGGTTATCCTCTCATTTGAGAACCACGTTGACTCGTAAGAGCTTTTTTCTCCAAATCATGCTATGTAATATTATTAACAAAATGTAATAATGTTTTGATGCCATTATCCCAAATGGAATATTGATGGAAACATGTTGAGGATGTAATTGAACCTTTCATTCTGGCAATAACTGCATATAGTAACAGGTGGTACTCTGTTTTGTTCCAGGGTGAAACAGCAAGAGAAGATGGCCAACTACTGCAAAACCATATTTGGTGATGCCCTGCTAACAGAGCCACTGGAAAAATATCCAGTGAGTACACTGCTGCAACACAACCCCCTATCTAAATAACAGTTAGAGAAAGTTTATAAGTGGGTGTTCCAAACCCCTTTTGTCTGATAAATAAGGAAAAATATTATCATATTATGCTATGCAACTCAGCTGACTTCTGCAGGCTAACCAAAGGCAAAAATGGTTCCACTTTCATGTTTGCATACTTTCATCTCTACTAGACATGACCCACATATGCTCCCACACACATCCCACTGATTTACTTCAGCAGCCACTGTTCACCTATTCCTGCGTGTGTGTGTGTGTGTGTGTGTGTGCATGTATGAGCATTTAAAGGTTATTCCTGAGGCAGAGAAAGCATGTGTTGAAATGTCTAAGATAATATCAAGGCCATAGCAAAGATTCTAGAAAAGCTGAGAATATATAACACCAGCCCTCAGAGAAAATATTGGTTAACTACCAAAACAGCTTGTAATTGTAACAGTAATTCTGTAGTCATCTTTTAGTTAAGACCAAAATATCTGTAAATTAGATGAATTATGTTAAAATTGTTTCAAATATTTGTGGACCTAACCCATATTTATTTTTCATCACCGTGAGGTTGACACAGCTGTTTTTCAGTTAAATATTTAACAAATATTAAACAGGTCACCCCATTTAAATTTGCATCAAAATATCACGTTGGTGATATCTTAACTTTTGAAATAACTCATTTCATTACCAAATGTTATTGGTGTTCCCATCAGCCTCGGCAGTGGCAGGCTCATACTGTCTGAGGGGCAAGGGGGAAAAATTGAATAGGGCCCCTGTTATCAGCAGACTGCAACAATGCACGATTGTTTAAAAGGCTACATCACTTAATTATGTAATGTAATGCAGCATCTTAGAGGGCACTTTTTCATTTTTGCTCTACCAGGGAGGCACATTAGAGGGTGCCTTAGTGCATTTTTCCACTGTGGACTTTGTTTGTTTGTTCTCTACACTGGGGGAGAAGTTGGGGGCCACTTTTGCAGTACATAGTTGTCCTTGTGGACAGCAGGGGTTGCAGTCACCTCTCCTGCTCTCACCCTGAGTCTGCCTAGGAGCCTCAGCTGAACTTTGTGTTCACTGCTGATGAGTAAATCTTACCATGCTAACTCACAAAACTAAAAATGGTGATCGTGATAAATATGGTCATTTTAGCCTGTTGGTGTTTGCATTTAGCTCAGTGCACTAATGCAGCCTGAGCCACTAGCATGACAGTTTATCTGTAACATCCAGCTGAAGCCAGGCCAGCAGATCCCCAGCCCATCTGAGCTCCTGGGTAAGATCCTCATCAAGAACAAGAAGGGCAGCCAGGAAAAGCCAGCCCAGACTAAGAAAACCACTGCATCCAATGACCAGACCACAACCACAGCTGTACCCACCCAGGAAACAAACAGCACTTCTGAGGAACCCACAAACCCAGCACCAGCCCCTCAAGATAACCAAGGTAGGCTGGAGTGACATCAGTTCCAATCAGATTAAACTCCTAAAACAGCTGTTAATGACTGATAGGTGTAACATACTGATGTTTGTGTGTTTAAGCAGAGGGCGATGCTGCTGCAGAGGAAACTGAGGAACAAGAGGACACAGAGGAACAAGATGAAGAGAAAATGAAAACATCAGATGAGGTAGATGATGACAGTTTTGTTTAAAATGTTCTCCATCCAGCCAGAACAGTTCAAACATCAGTTAATTCACTCTCAATCCTCCACAGGGCACAGCTGGACAAGAAGTAACAGCGTACGAGGCAATGTCATCCTTGGTCAACTACATCCAGCCCAACAAATTCATCTCTTTTGACAATGCCAGAAGTATGTCTGTCATCCATCGTTTTAACCACACAGAACAGATTTCACAACATATACTTAAAAAGAAAGCACAGGTGCATGTAAACAAATCAAAGTCAGTGTGAGTTATGTGCGAGTGTGATTTATGTTCCTCACTTTCCTTTCTTTTCTAGAGAAAAACAAGAGTTACGTCATTTCATCTTTTGTGGAGACCAAAGGGGAAGCAATGATGGCCAAGAATGCTGTTGAATTTGTAGAGTATCCATTGAAAGTGCTGCACATGTTGACTTACTGTGTGCAAGTACAATACATTTCATTAAAAAGCACACAAATTATAAGTTGCTTTATGCTTATTTTAAACATACATATAGGGACATTTGAAACTGTGCTTCCTTAATTAACAATCTTTCACAGATACAATAAGAGGCAGATGAGCAGGATTTACCCCAAAGGAACAAGAATGGACTCATCTAATTACAGCCCCCAGCCTTTTTGGAACGTAGGCTGCCAGATGGTGGCGCTCAACTACCAGACGATGGGTAAAAACAGACACTCAATAAATTGGACCCGACATGTTCCACTACATTACAAGACTGAAGCCTTTACAGGTCTTATTTAATCTAAATTTGAGTTTGACATGTTCAAAATGTCATATTTTAAAACCTGAGCTACTGCTTTTCACCACAGTGAGTCAGTGTTGCACTTCTTTGAGCTGCCCAGGCTAAGCCTCCCTGCTCCTCCTTGTGCTGAAGAGAAGTGGCTTTTTGTGTCTATTTTCAGATTTCCCCATGCAGCTAAACATGGCTCTGTTTGAGTTCAACGGCAGAACGGGTTACTTACTCAAGCATGATGTTATGCGCCGCAGCGATAAGAAATTTGACCCTTTTTGTGACAGGATTGACACGGTTGTGGCAAGCACACTCACAATAAAGGCAGGTTCACTGAGGATTCTCTCAGTTTATCCATCCATGTTAAGGGGGGCTGGTATGAAAGCTAGATGCTAAAATGTAACAGTGAAGGAACTTGTCCATTGTTTCTATTTTATCACATCTCATTAGATCTATTCGGGCCAGTTCCTGTCTGACAAGAATGTGAAAACAGGGGTAGAAGTGGAGGTGATTGGACTGCCAGGAGATCCCAAGAAGAAATATCGCACCAAGTGGACCACCACACCCAATGCCATCAATCCAGTGTGGAATGAAGAGCCTTTTGTTTTCGAAAAGGTGTGTGTTAATGCATTAAACATGTTCAAATATCCACAAATACATATGAGTGTGAATTTTTTGTGTGTAAGCGCAGCCAATAGAACTGCTGTTCTGCTGCAATTCATTGTAGTGTATTTGTTGTTGTTTTAAATAGATCCTTCTTCCAGAGATGGCTTCTCTTCGAATTGTAGTCCATGAAGAAAATGGCAAATTTGTGGGACACAGGATCATCCCTCTGGACGCCATCCAATCAGGTTGATGAAATAAATTAACAAAAACACCTAATGCATCACATAATCCACATAATTTAAAACATTACTGAGTCATCTGAGGCCTCAGATTGTCTGCCAACTTGTTTTTGCCATCTTTTGGATTGGGGGGGGTGCTGCTTTGTTTTTTAACTCAGAGAGAACTATTTTATGCCCGGCAGGCTTCCATCACATCTGCCTGCGCAGTGAGAGCAACATGCCACTCACTCTGCCTGCTCTCTTTGTGTACATTGAGGTCAAGGACTATATTCCTGCTGCCTTCGCAGGTGGTTAACTTTTTAATCTGTGTTGCTAAAGTGACAGTCAGGGACAATAATAGATATGTAGATCTGTGTAGCATATTGTTTTTCTTTTAGTTTAGTAAAAGTTGAATGCTAGCTTATTGCTTTATTGTACAATGACAAATTTGATTGTGCTTCAGATTTCACAGATGCATTATTTAACCCAACAAAGGGCACTGAGAAGACTACAAAGACCCCAAAGGAGGTAACAAAAAGATGCTACAGCATATTTAATTAATGTCTACTAAAAGTTATTATAAATAGGAATAATAATGTCTTTGTTCATGTAGCCTTTCTAAAATGACCCCAAGAAGAGGGGACCTATCACCTTTAGCTTTTAACTTTGCTCCAATTTGCAGGTATGACTAACTAAAAGTTGCATTGAGGCTGATAGGAGGTCTGAAGCTTAGTTATATATTATATTTAGGGGCAACGTGTTTCCTTGTTTCCGTGTTTCCAGCTAAGTACTGTAGTACTGTTGCACCTTGACTTAGTTTTTTCAGGTGTTGTTATCCCTAGTTGTAGTGTAAAACTTTTGCAGCACTACTTCACTTCTTTATAGATCACCAGGCTCTCTATGTTGTGATGTGCTTGTTCTTCCAGTCTTCGTCCGACTATATTTCTCCCTATGAGTTGCCTCTTGAGGCCCAACCCTCCACTGACAAAGCTAAGGAAAGTGAAGTTGCTGTCGCAGGTAATAAAATGATTGTTCTGAACTGTTCATATTTTTTTGTAAGATGCTGACTCTTGTAGTGCGGCTTTAGCACTGAATTAAGAAGCTGTTTGACTGAATCATCCAGCTCCTCTAGCAGAGGCTTCATCTGAACCTCCACCAGAAGCTAGTGCAGACGACTCTAAAACAGTTGCAGAGGACACTACAGATACTTCCCAACTTGCAGTGGAGCCTCCTCAAACTCCTGATATGACTCCCGCTGAAAGCCCAGCAGGAACGACTGAGACCCTACCTGAAGCCACTCCCCCACCTGAGGACGCTGAAAAAGAAGTGGCTCCAGAGCCAGAGGCAGCTACTGAAACAACAGAGGAACTGGTGAATGACTCCAGCACAAACCCAGAGCCTGCTTTGGATCATAAAGCAGGTGTAGAAGGTGCTCCAGTGGAGCCTGGTGCTGTGGTTGCGCCCTGTCTGCCAAGTACATCACCCGAGTCTGCCAGACCAAGTGACTCATCTCAGCCGCCAACAAGCAGTGAAGGTAACACTGAAGTGCTTCATGGGCTGCACTCATTACAGTTTTCCTTTTGTCAGTACATTGAAGGCTTTTTCTGTTGAATACATTTTTATTTATACATATCCACTGCAGACACAAACAGGAGAGTTCACAAACCAAAGTATTGCGTGTTTTATGCTGCAGAGCCTTCAACTGTAACTACAGAAGAATTGACACAGCACAAGAACTATCTGAAGGTCATAAAGCGTCAGGAGAGAGAGATGAAAGAAGCAGAGAAGAAGAATCAGAAAAAGGGAGAGGATCTGATTCAGAAATACTCTGAGTCCTTCAAGACAATCAAGAAGAAGGCCTCGGTGAAAAAAAAAGAGTAAGAGTGTTTATTTTTCTCCTGTTTGTTGTTATTTTGTGTGTCAGTCAGTTCACAGTAGAAATGTTAACCGAGAAAAAAAGGTGAGAGTTGAGTCAAGGTTGAATAGTATCAGTGAAGGAGGGGTGACATGGAATCCTTTCAGAGTAAGAAGACCCATCTGTCCAAGTGTTTATGTTTAGTCATTCACCAATGACAAAGAAGCAGTTAATTCTAATGTTGACCCACTAATGAAGTTGTTGTTGTTGTTTGGGTTTCTGTTATTAATGAGCTTATATTTATAGGCCCAATAATTCACAGCTCAAGCTGAATATTACAGGATGAAGAGAACAACTACACGAACATTGTTTTCACTGCTTTTCGTGCAGACGTCCACACTAATCCTAGGACAACACGTTAGTCAAGGACAAATGAACATTGTTGTATAGGATTGGCAGTCCCTGCTCGCTCTGAAATGTTGGTAAACTCTGTTTCCTTTGCATGTTTCCTGTTGTGTTGTATCGTGTCTTCCAGTGGAGGGGGAAACACTGCTGACTCCATTGTGAAGACGGAGCGGGTGCAGGAGCAGAAGGAAAAAATGCAGGTTGAGCTGCAAGCTCTGTGGACAGAGCAGTGTGATCAGATGAAGAAGAGAAAAGAGCAGTTTGCTACAGAGGTTAGTCTAAACAATTTCAACTTTAAAACTCATTGGCTCATTAAAATGTTTAGTTTAATTAGGGAAAGTAACTCAACCCACGCACTGCACTAAAAGCTATGCTCATCAGTATGTTTATTTTAACAATGGAACCACTGATTATGTTTAATGTGAAATTTCACTTGTTCTGATGAACTCAGAGAAATATCACCCAACTCTGTGGCTTCACTCAGCTCTAGAGAGCATTTGCATCATATTTTCAGCTCAGTGTTTTAGAACCCACAAATTAACTATTTAAAGTTGTGGCTTACTCTCACTGCTCTAATCTGTGTTGTGTCCACTCTGTGGCAGCTGTGTTTAACCTGCTAAAACCACCTGTACCCCACCTGCCCAACATCCAGTGGTTGCCAAAGTCAGTAAACTGCTGCTAAACATAGTGAAGACTGGCCACAATATTAACACTGGGAGTCTTAATATATTTCATGGAGAAATGGGAAAACATGATTCCTCAGTGAATATTGGGCTTATATTCAGCAGGCTGACATTGAACAGTAATGAAAATCTTTCTTCCTGCTTCTTGGATCTGTCAAACAGCAGCTGCTTGAAGCCCCATAAAGTCCTCTAATATGATAATAGGTCAGTTGCTACAGCTTGTTCCTTAGTGGCCAAAAATCCGTTACTAAAAATTTACATTTAAAGTCCAAAAGTTCAATTACAGTAGTTTAAGTATACACTTAAGGTATTTTGTTTTTCCATAATCTGTAACTCAAAATGTCCTCTTCAATATAATACGTTTTATTCCACTACTAGCTTGACATCAGTTAGGAGATATTTGTTAATTTAGATTTTACATCCCAAAAAATAAAATATTTCTAATGTCATGACAGGAAATTATGCTGTATGTAAAATTACCTAATCATTTATTTTATCGAGGCAACTGAAATGACTTCCATATAATAAAAAGCTTTATCACTGTAAATAAATAAGTACTAACAATCAAATAATCAGGATGTACATGTCTCACACATAAGACCTATACTATAAAAGGTATGTAGTTTGATGTTTAAATACATTTTTCTGATGATACTGAATTCAGTGGTTTTACTTGTATTTTTTTTTTTAGCAAAGGATCTAAATTCTCATTTAAGTTTATCTCAAGTCATAAATTAGTGGTTTGATCAGTTGTTTTGCATCTTCAATTGAAACAGATTAATCTGTTTAGCAATATAAAAGCCTAAATTGAATGCTTTTTCTGAAAAGCATCATCAATTTCTTTTTCTTTCCATCCCCATCTGAAGGCTTTTGAAATGGCTACCTGAATGTCAAGACCTGCTCCTTATCCTGTTATACTGTAGGTCCATGTTCCTCATCCCACCGCCATTCTTGTCATACTGAGCTCCCAGCTGTCCTTTTTATACTTAATGATTCACCCCAAAATAGGATTAATTTCCACGGTTCACGACACATCTCTCTTGAAGCACTTAATGTTACCTCACTCAATGTGTGTTGGATCACGGGCAAGAAGCCAGAGCATTAAATGCTCTATTGATTATACATCAGACCCAGGTACTTGGGGTGCTCTGAATCTGCATGACTGAGGGGTCAATAAGGTAATTTTTCAAAGGTTGGCACCTCAGTAGACGGAGTCAGACTTCAGTGTAGAAGTGCTGTGGAGGTAGCTGACAGTTAGTGTCTCGTTTACAGGTCTCAGGCCAAGTGTGTTGGTCAAGCTTAGAGTCAGAGTGCTAAACCTTTGCTCAGGTTGAAGAAAAAAGAATTGAATGACACACTGCACAGGCATTTTTATTTGGAGGTATTGAGACTTTTACAGCTTTACCTTATCTGTGACTGTGTCACTTCATTCTTCTGTTGTGACAGAGACTAGCAAAGCTGATGGAGCTGGCCACAGAGAGACACATCAGTGAACTGAAGACCCTGGAGAGGTGTGAGCACACATGCAGCACATTTGGCACATGCCGAGTCTGTCCAATCTGTGCCTTGGGACCTTTGTGTGACACTGTGTGTGTGTGTGTGTGTGTGTGTGTGTGTGTGTGTGTGTGTGTGTGTGTGTGTGTGTGTGTGTGTATGTGTGTGTGTGTGTGTGTGTGTGTGTGTGTCGTCTGAGGTGAAACATTTGACATTTTGCAAAAGATTACCTCAAATAATGAATGAATCACCTCAATGTGCAGGTCCTCTAGTCCTCCTTGGCTAGCTTATATTGTTATATATACTGTATGTGTGTGTTATCCCAGTTCCCCAGCCGGCAGATGGTGAGCTCAGGACAACCATTATCCAACAGGTGTTTAAGCAGCAGTAGGGAAATGAAGGCAGCCTTTGCCATCTACCTGTCCACATAGACAATATAACATTACATTTAAGCCTCACTTTCGTCTACATGAAAACAGCACATCAGAAACGGACAGATCTGCAAGTTCAGTTCTAAGATAAAAATTGTTATTTCTACATGTAATTTTGCGATATTAAGTTTATGTTCTGTTTTTGTTCTGTTCTGCAGTGAATCCAAAGAAAATAAGAAGAAAATGCTCTTAAAATGTCCCTCCTCAGAGAAAGCAAAGTGAGTTCCCAGCATGACCTCTCCTTCACTTAATTTTCTGCTTCTAGTAATTGCTATTTCACTCAGTGAATTACAACTTCTTGTCCAAAAAGAAAAGAAAAAAGACAAATGATGAAGAGCAGCTCAGCTCTCTGCATCTCAGCCACATGGCGCTGCACAATAAACCTTGTTGGATTTGAATGATTTTTAACTTTATGTACAAGAGGTCTAATTGAAAAAAATAATTATCCCCTTTTAGGCTGAAAAGGGCAATGAGCACAGAAGTGTTGGATGAAACTGTACCATCTGATGGTGCGGTAAGTATAGAGCTAGACTGAAAGTAGAAGATTTAGAGATGTTTGTGCAACTGGGTAAGTTGGGCACTCTGAGATATATTGGCTTCCTTGCTGAGAAATAGATGACACACTTGTTTTCATCCTAAATATTACCCTTCAGTCACCAGTGGGTTAGCTTAGCTTAGCATGAAGACAGATGTGGTCTATCTCCTAAAGGACATAAAATGTTACAGCTTGTTTGTTTTCAATGAATAAAAAAACAATAGTCATTGTTAAATGGCGTTTTGGACTCCTGATGTTTCCTTGAGGTTTCCAAGCAACCATCAGAAACTCAACAAAATTGGCATTTGCTCAATAAATAGTTCAGAATATAACACAACATGTATTCTTACACATGTATTGTTGCCGAAATTAAACATACACAACACTATACATAAATAGTCAGCTTTAGAGATGTTGACTGCATTTTGCTAGCTTTTGAAAGAAGCAGGTCAGCTGTTTACACCTGATTCCGGTCTTGGTGCTAAGCTAACTGACTGACTGCTTGTCATGATGTCTTCTAATTTGCTTGTTAAATTAATTTTTATAAAACTGCGCAGCATTTTATTTTTAAGTTTTAATAAATCTTTAAGCACTCATTCTTTCCTTACTCTTCCCTTTTTTGAATATTCCATCTCAGCTAGGATTGGCTAAAATGGAGAGATTGCCAGCAAATCAGCCATAGTGACATCTGATTCTTCAGTGTCAGGGGAGAAGTAGATCCAAGTATCCCTTACACTGGCCTCGCTCATTAATTAGAGGGGCAAACCTAGTTCAAAAACCTTAAGGAAGGACAACAACTGGCTTACATTGTACCAGGATGTTTAATGAGTTTGGGTCCCAAAAAGCTTTTTAACAGTAACTCTACACATGATATGAACTCAAGCATACGTTGATACAATAAATATATAATTAACAAACGTTACCCACAACAGCAGTGGTTCCCTCTGCCCTGTTTGTTTTCCAACTCTCCCCACCCAACTAGTGTCCTACCTAGTGCTGATTACATTTTGGCTTCTATACGACTGAACACACCTGATCCAGGTAATCAGTAGTGGGTAGGGCACTAGTTGAGTAGGGAGAGATGGAAAACAAGCAGTTAAGGGGTCCCTGCAGACCAGGGTTAGGAACCACTGCCCTACTGCTTAAAGACAGCACATAAGCTTAGTTTACTAAACTTTTCCTTTAAGGGAAATTATTCATATGTGAAATTTTCCTTATTTTATTTGTGGTCTAAAATTATACATTTGTATGGATTACTTTATTTTCCATTTTCACATGTACCTATAACAGTATTAATGTCACAACACTGTTCAGCACATGTATTAAATGGCGTAACTATGGTTACAAAGAGGTAGCGAATGTCCAAAAATTTGAATAAAACATGGACAAAATATCACTTTAGGCATGTAACAGTGTTTTTCTTTCATGTATCTGCACACATGCTCACATAGAGTACACCCACATGTTTAGACACACACTTGTATTTCTATCATTTTGACACACATACGTGAGTACACACACACACACACACACACGCATTTTCTGTAGGTACACACATGTGAGCATGCACACCCATTCAGTCAATCCACCTACATACAGGTACACAGACCTTTTATCCAAAGAGTTAAGGGCAGTAGGCCCTGACTATAACCCAGGCTTGTCCTTTACTCAGAACCTGTTTACAGGGAGCCTGTTAATCCATGTGTGGTCAGTGACTCATCAAGCTTTGCTCTTATTCATCTGTTGGCTTGTCAACATTCAGACCTGATGAATCTGGACTCTGACTCATTTAACGCTGCTCCTCTCCAATCGACTCCATGTGGATGGCAGCAAACCCCTTGTCATCTCTCCACACATTAGAGTCACAGTGCAGCATATTTTGATCTACCTAATCAGCATTTGCCCATTAATTACTACAATTATTTAGAACCATCCCTTGTGAAATCACCACAACCTCAGTGTTAAATGTAATGACACAGGCTCAGTGTAACTGAGCTAGACAAGTCTAACCTGTTGTTACTTAACTGTATTGATTCTCTTGCTCAGGTTGCATTCCCACAGGAGTGTTCCTCTTCAGATATACATACACTGAGAGGGAGAGACATGAGCAGAGCAAATGCTTGTAGACTTGCAAACAGTGTTTAGCCTTCACTTGATACCAAATGCACACAGACACAAACCACAAATCAATATATTATTCAATAGTGACATGTTCTATTGTACTTTATTGTGTTCTTACAGTCCTCAGATTACAGCCCACAGCAAGAGGCACTGATGAAGAAACAAGCAGCTACACTGGAAGAAATCAAGAACCTGACTCATCAGGTATACACATTTACGCCAAGTTACATTTGTGTTTGTTACAAAGGAGGACTTTTTATTGACCCGTAGCTCTTTTTGCTCGAAGACTTTGGCACTAAACACAAGAGACCAAAAGTCCCTTTAGCAAATTGCACTTTTTGTGTTTCCAATGCACCTGAACATTATCAAATTATCTATGACAGATTTGCCAATAGTTAAAGATTCAAGATTCAAATAACTTTAAAGTCGAAAAAAAAAAGAAAAAAATTGTCCACCAAACCAAGACAATACACAAGTTGAACTATTTTTCAATAAGTTAAAAAAAACAGCTAGAGGAGTAAATGTAAAATGAAATACAAACACTATTTTTTTATGTTTTTGAGCATCAGAAACCCCACCCAAAAACAAGGACTTGCCATCCGGAAGTCCCCTGTTTCTTGGGTCAAAAATCAGATTTTGGGTCCCTTCCACTAAAATCTTGTGGATTTTAATTTTGAACATGGTTCCTTTGGTGGACACACAGGTAGAGGAATTCCTCAACAGGTTCTGGTTCCCTGTGGAAAGTTACACGAGTAGATCGATGTGGCTTCTATGACAAGATGTTGTCCAACTACACACAAAACACATGCAGATAAGCCCATCTATAATCGAGACTTTGCCAAAAACGAATCCCAGTTTTTTGAATACATTGTCATCTGTGGCCATCTGTCCATTCAGTGATAATAAGTAATGCTGCAGTGTGACACATCCACTTTGTGTGACCGAGAAAGTACAGTGAAGAACCCACCGCTGTAACTAATGTCAGATCATTTT
Source organism: Channa argus (assembly GCF_033026475.1). Lineage (NCBI taxonomy): Eukaryota > Metazoa > Chordata > Actinopteri > Anabantiformes > Channidae > Channa > Channa argus. The sequence goes on from NC_090212.1 coordinate 8,402,385, forward strand.
GTAATGACAATGCTTTGCTTTGTCAAATCTTGGCAGTTGGAATTAAAAAGAAAGAAAAAAGGCGTTACATAGTTTAGACATTGACGTGTGAACACCAGATGGATGGTGTGATGGTGTGTCCCACCAGTAGTATTAGCTTACCAATGCAGTTTCTGATATTGTGAAAAGTGGGAGGAAATCAAGTGAGGATTGAAAAACAGAGAGACAAATAAGGACAACTTGTTTGTCTGCTGATGGCCTGCATGTGCTCCTGCACCTCCGCTGACAAGGTTAACTACGTATGTTAATGGCCTTGGCCTTCTAGTACCTGAATTGGCATCACTAGTTTTTTGGGGGGTTAGGCTGTCACGGGGAAAAACTAACAACTCAAGAACATTTGACCAAATGTAATGGTAATTTATGGTTGAGGTCAGTCTGAGATCACAATAAGTAGTCTGGTTAAGAAAATGTATTCACAAAGAGGTTGTGCTGATTAGACTCCAGTGATGCGAAGCATATTTTTTAGGTGTAGACGAATAAGAAAGATAAGAAAGAGGACAGAATCCTATGGAGTCTAGCAAGTGGTGGTGGTAAAGTAGATCCAGCAAAGACTTAACAGAAATCTTCACCCTATTAGAATATAGAGGTCTAGTTGGAACTTAATATTTGTCAGGTAAATAAAGCTGATAAGTTCACTAATTTATATAATTTGCGAGAGAAATAATCTGACTACTGACCAGACAGACCCAACTTGTCAGTTGGGTTCAAGCCAGTTGTCTATAGCTTGAAGTTAGCAGTAATCTTCAATCTTTAATTGTTTCAATACAGAAATCAAGTCATAATGATAAGAACGTGATTAAGAAAAGAAACTATAACAATATAATTGAGTTATTTTGAAAAGGAATATCCTTCCATCCCTGTGTCTGCAGCTCAATCAGGAGGCCCTGAAGGAGCATGCACAGAAGCTGAGGTCTCTGCCATCAGAGGTGAAGGAGACTGTTAATGTCTGTGTGGGTGCTCACTTCCCTGAAATGGTTGACCAGGCTGGAGAGAAGAAGGTGGAGGGTGTGGGCTTCTATGGAGACGTCTTCCTGGGTTAAACATATCTATTTGATTCATGACACCTAATTAAAAGAATAATTCTCACTATTGTATCTTCTTTCAGTTTATTACATAGTTTAAGTGTATCTATAAAACAGTTGATTATTCCACTACAGAAGGTCTGTGTGAAGTTATCATTTTTAGAAAGGCTATTCATATGGAGAGAGTGCTTTTCTGTGTTTTTGAGACATACAGTAGTGATTTGCACAGATGTGCTGTAGACAAAACACATTAAATACAAAAGTTAGATTTATTTGAGTTTCATTTTTTTATTTACTTTTTTTTCAGTTGCAAAAGTTAAAAGCACTCTGTGAAAAAAACTGATCAGTCTGCAGGCTGAATTGAGACAACTCACAACCGATTGATCTTGCTTGTGTGATACTCAATTAAACTAAGGCAAAATGTCGTGAAATGCTTGTATTGTAATCACATGCACAATGCTGGTACTACTAAGCTACTAAACACAAAATACACAGCACTAATACGTGAATGTTCCCTATGCCGAAAAGCTTTTATTTTGTCTTGAAATGAGCTCCTAATAAACTATATATTGCACTGTATATGTTTCCATTTGCTTTTTAAAAGAGGTTTTAGTGAGTACAGTTACTTGCATATTAGCATTTAATCTGATTTTAATTGTATTTTGCAAGTCAAAAACAGGAGCTACATAGGAGCGCTCTGACTGTCTCTGTGCAATCCCTCTACTGTATAATTTGCCACAATATAGTGTGACTAATTCATAATACCACACAATTTCAATGCCCTTTATCTCTATCTAACATGAGATCTGTATTGCTCTTTAACAAGAGAACCTGAATAAAGGCATGTGGACCACAGACAGCCCAGGTCATCTGGGTAAAAGAGCAGAAACTGAGAAATGTTCCTACCATATTTGGTAAATGACAGGGCGTGGGACAATCTGTTGTATCAACGAGAGGCACATATTACTTCATGTGTTTTCACACCCATCCATGCATTTATTAATGAACACAGCTTTTCTCTGACTCATCACCCAAAGCAATCTGTCGATATCTCCGATTTCCTTTTGGTGTGACAACCTTCTCCTGAATCAGATGACATGAGCGACATTTAAGTGTCTTTTAAGTGGTGGATCTGGACAAACCACGTCTGAGACACACAGCTTGTCCCTGAGAATCCCGTCACCTCATGTACAACACTGATGAACTGTGAGCTTTAGAGTGCGAAACCAGTCAGCCCTGAATCACTCGCCCAATAATCTTGCATAATATGAAGACAGCTCTGGCAGCACTTTCTCAGACCAGCTGGCGAGGGATGGCCTGATGGCCTGAGCAAGATATTTAACCACAAGGCAACACTTGTGTGCTCACTCACACAAGACAGAAAGCCAAAGAAAGGAAGGAAGTGTTTCCGACAACAAACATGCACAAAATTAAAGAGCAGGTGCTGAAGCAGATGTTCAGACCGGAAAATCTTATATTGATTCACTGTCATTTCCTAGGTTGTAAAATGCTTCATAAAACCGGATGCATGTAGATATATGCTAAATCTGTGCTATCTGTAATATTACCAAACGGGGTACTGCAGTCATCATCTCACCTTGAAAACATTATTTTTGCAAGACAATCACAAAAGAAAAGCCACACTGGCCATCAGTTCAAACCTACTGAATCTTGGCAGCACCAGGACTGTTCTAGCTTTTCTCTTTTGCAGCCTGTTCCCAGTTGCTCTATTTTAATCTTGAAATAACTGAGAAACTAAACCCTGCAATTTAAAGACTCAAATCTGCACAATGTTCTAGTTTGCCTTGCAAACTACAATATTAAAACATTGCCACAAAATAGAAATGGTATTTTGGTATTTTTAGTCAGGTGAGTACAAAAAACAAGATCACTGCGAGGTACACAGAGCAGTGTAAAGACTGAAATACTGTTCTTGTTTCCTGTTGAGAAAGCACACCGGCCCCACAGAAGGTGGGAGTCATGATCTATAGTCCAACTTGGCTTCAAGTGGATGCCATCCCGGATGGATCTTAAGCACCCATGCCACCCACATACATGCCACCCACTGAGGCTGCTCTGTCACAGGCTGCATGTGTGTCTTGGATATTTCAGTGACCTGCATACTGTACTTATACTAACTTTACAATGGTGAAAAGCTGTGGAAAAGACAAGAGACTATAGTATAGATTCCTTTATATTATTTTAAATGCCGTCATTGGTGCATTGTTTTTTTGTAGGGTACCTTATAGACTTTATTAAAGTCATGGTTATTGATGGGGATTAGCAGCCTAATGTGTACAAAGAGGTTGATCTCTCTGCAGTCAGTCACCCTCTACTCCAGTGTGTCACATGTGCACTGAGGGCCTGTAAAAGCCACCTCCACCTTCTCAGTGATGCAAATTGCAATTCCCTGCGTGTATTAAGGACTATACTCACATTAGATAGAAACCATTACACACACACACACACACACACACAAACATCTTGTAGCACTCTCATGGTTACTTGAATTGTGATTTTTTTTCATATTCTGCAGGCACTCTTGGAGCCATAATTCATGCCATAAGATCCAAGTTGGGTGATTTATTCTTGCTCTTGCTCTGACACTCTCTACAGATGTGGATACCTTGTTGCCTGGTAATGTTTCCACTGGACCCAACCTCTCTGAAATGAGTGTCTGATTTGGGCTGAAAATGACACACTGCACTTATTTCTGCTGTATTATAAATTCAAATTATAGAGCTTTTCTAAATCATATCAAACAAGCTACGTGATTTACATTTTGAAAACAAAATGGCTCAATGAGTCATTTACAAAATGACAACAAAAAGAGATGTTTTCACTTACTGGCTGTGCTGCAGTGATTTACAAAACTATATGAGGCAGCATAAAGATTCCATTCAGCTTACCTTAGGGTAAAGACAGAAAACCTGAGGAAATAGCACTGTTCAAAGGTCAAAACAAAAATGCACCTGTGAACATGTCTGACAGTTCAGTTAGCTAATTATATCTTTTAGTCCACTCTGTTCAAAATATTTAGGTGCAACAGTGACATCATGCACTTTGCAAATTAAAACGGGATGTTGGGTTAATATTTAAAAAAAATATTTTAAAAAAATAAGCAACCACATCTCTGAGTGGAATGACTTTAAAATGATGTCAAAGTTTAAGAAATGTTTCCCGCTATTTAAAGTTTTTCCTGTTCCATGGAGCAGGAGCCAATAGGAATGGTGGGTGTGAAAATAATTATGCTCCACTGTAATACCTACAATGTCATGACAACATGCATTTTAAGTTATGCACTTTAGGCAAATGACTCACCACGTGCATCTTTTCAAAGTAATACCGCTGCTCATTGGTTGTGAAGCTTATGCTTTTACACAGGGGTACGTTTACTGTATATTGCATGTGACTAAAAAAGGAACAACAGGAACCAGCAGGTGAACGCTGAGCAACGTGAGTGGCAGAACATGTGGGGGAGCAAATGGGTGGCTGTGGTCCTCAGGCTTATTTGTTCCTTCTAAAAGAACTGAAGTCCCTTTATAGAGCACAGAGGGTAGTCATTTACAGTGCTTTTAAGTCTTCAGGTGAGGTTTGACTGAAATGGTCTTCTCTGTCAAAATGTTGTCTTCTGTCTCCTCTAGAGTCAAAGATTTAAAATGTAGAGGATTGTAAAATATGTCAAATGTGATTTTAAAAAGTTGATTACATAAAAAGACTAGTTACCTTTAGTTCTTAGTCCATAGTGATTGACCATAATATCAGCAGCTGAGAAATTATTTGAAACGAAACCTACATTTGTTATTGTCTTAAAGTTGCCTTTTCCCCGTTTTTCCATCTGACCCAGTCAAACCTGTAGCTGCTGCTTCTTTTGTGGACTTGATTGTGGGGCAGAACCTTTACTCCAGGTGCAGTAGCCTGTTACCCATCTCAACACAATGTAACCATCAAATCAAATTCAGTTGTTGTCTGTTTGTACAATTTCTTGAGCTGTCAGAGGTGAGTGTGCCTGCAAGGCCACAAATGTGGCCTGTAAGGTGGGAGATGAAGAGACCAGCTCTCTGGTCCTCCATCTAGGATTTTTCATCAGACCTGAGAGATTAAGGCAGGGGTACAGGTGGCTCACGTGAGACAGTGCCCGGGCTTAGCATGTCAAAGGTATTTGCTTTACACAGATTCAAGTCCTGTTGCTTATATTGCAAAAAATGAATTGAAACTTCATATTTAGATTAGTATGGTAATAGCCTATACTGATTAGTTAACCTTAGCAAAATGCAAAATGATTGCCTTGAAAAAACTAAGTAAACTGGAATAATATTGTATTTCTACTTACAAATTTCTATTAAGTGTAGCACACTTACATTTAGTTTACACGTCAACAAAGAAACTGTGACCAGTACTTACAAATTTACTTATGGTTTACTTAGCATGCAGTAGAATTATTATTTCAAACAAAGTAATTTAAAATTAGGTATAATGTGTAATGTCTTTCAAACAACACACCTGTTTAATAAGTTGGGCCAACTAACTTGAGATTTCTTACACGAATGTCTAAGCCAGGGGTCTCCAAAACATTGCTCGGGAGCTACCGGTAGCTCTTGGCCACTTTCCAAGTAGCTCGCCGAAGAGTCCATCCTACATAAATTTGATAGCTCGATTAGTCAAATTTGAGCGGTCACTCAGCAAACCATCTTACATGTATATCCAATCAAATTCATAAATTACTCGCTTATTTGAAAATTAGTTGTCAATCAATCTTTTTCTGGTTCTCTGTGTCTTGGTGGCCCACCCGTTTGAGCCGCTGGATCAGGTTCCCCTCAGGCTCCTGTCATGGAAGACAGTGCTTCTCTTGGCCCTCACCTTCATGATGAGAATGAGTGACCTCTCTGCCCTTTCAGTATCTGTGCAGTGTCCCTCAATCTGCGGAGACCTCAGTCTGGCTGTTCTCCGATCTAATCCTGCCTCCATGGCCAAGTGCATTACTAGTTCTTTCAGGTCGAGAGTCATAACCCTGTAGGGTTTCTGCATGCCCCCCCACACTTCTGAAAAGCAAGCCTCCTCTCATCTGCCGTGCCCGGTACATGGCATAGCCTATTATGTGGAATGCACGTCTGCTATAGTCCGAGCGCCTTTTTGTACAATACTCTGTGGGACTCCATCTTTTGGCTCAGCACCTGGCCCACTCACTGTGTGAATCAATTTCTCAGGAATCACTCCTTTGTGGCCCAGCCCTCCAAAGGCATTCGTGCACACTCCACAAGAGGAATAACTTCCTCTGTGGCTCTGCTCAGAGGTGTGTTGGTGGAGGACATCTGCCTGGTGGCATCATGGTCCTCTGCTTGCGTTTTCGTCCAGTTCTATGTTCGTGAAGTTTCTCACCCCTCACTCTCGAGTTCAGTGCTTTCCGCTCCCTGCACACTATAGTTATGGTTAGTTTGTCCTGTCTCTGTATCCTGGGTCCTAGGCCCTCGGCAGACCCATTGATTGCTGGGCACAGTTCGAGTCATTTTGACTAATGCTGTTAGAAATTTGATTTGGTGAGCTTATTTAATGTCACAGGACACACACAACAGCATTCAACACAAGATGCTAATAATATGAATGCTAATGATGCATGAAAGAATTTAAATGCACACCTATAAACAATTACGGTAAGCAATTCAACTTATTAACTTTTAAAAATATGTAAATCATAAGACAAACAACTATACCAACAATATTCAAGAATCATAGATTTCTACAGTGCTGCTTTCCCTGTTGAGCTGCTCCCACCCACCCATGGCCGTGGCAAAAGAACATAGGCTGGTCACGTTGTAGGTACTAATTCTCTGTTGTCCAAAGTCTCAGACTGAGAACTGATATTATTGCCCCCTTAATCTGACGGCTGAAGGAACAACCTACTGTTTACCATCTGCTTGAGGCAGCCTGGCAGGCTTGAGTCAGGGGGATAACTGATGAGAGCAGAGGGAACAAAGGCACTGAGGGGGCCGCCTTGTGACCAATAACATATCGGCTGCCCTCATGACTGGCAGCTCCTGGCGTGCTGTCAGAGCCTTCAGCTGCATGTAAGTTTCTCTCTCATCCCGCTCTGTCTCGCTATCATTAGTCTTCCTTGCCATGTGTCCTCCATCTTGTCACAAATAAAACATATAACACCCAGTTAGTAAGTTTTTATCCTGTCCAAATAAACACAAACAAAGTGACTCTCATTGATATTGGAAGTTTATGGAAGATTGTGCTGTTTAATGTGACAGTAGCTTTTTCCTATAGCACAACCACAGTGACCTCAGCTCAACTTCAGCAGTGATACAAACACTCCAGTGTTACACAGTGACAGTGGGCCAGCTGCTGCCTTATTCCTGGAAAGGATGGTGTGTGAAATCTCCTTTCAGCCTGTGACTGCTGTGTCCTTGTATCAAATCAAAAGGCATTAGATGAAATGAAGGGACACACAGATACATGATTGTTGTTGCTGAATACAAATTCATCAAGCAAGTACTTTTGTCCCTGTGGTAGTCGTTATCCCCAACTGCTCAAATGGCAGGGCTACCTGTGTTAAGATGTTACATAACTGTGAGCAAACAAAAGCCAGAGTGCGTGTTGTTGTGATTTTATATTTTGACATTGGGCAAGAACAACAAGAAGTCTGAAAGGAGGCCTGTAATAACACTGACATGTTCTAGGAAGATCTGCACACGTTAGACATCACCACTTGATTAATCGTGCCTAAGCAGGAAAAAAAAATTCTCATAACAAATATGCAGGGAATGGAAAACATAAGTCACCACAAGTTGCTTCCTGTTTTGCACAGTGCAAGGCAGGTGATAGTCTAAGCCACATCATTCTCAGGTGTGCTCAATTAGCAGGGAGAAGATGAAGTAGTCCACGGAGGATGAGGGCATGCTGAGTCACTGATAAGAAAACATTTTTAGTTACACTGAATGGGCGTTTTTGAATCTGGTCCCGAATGAACTCCATTTTCTCGCTTGTGGTCACATGCTAATTTAGTCCCAGGTGTTAGTAGCTAAGTGGAGTTACCAAGGGGGTTTAGCGTTGTGTTTTGTTTCCATTTACAAGTTTTTCTGAAACAACCTTGAGAGATTTGTTGATTTTCTTTTCTTTTTTTTTTTTAAGATTGCATTCTCCCAAGTGACTAATTAAGACATTTAGGCGTGTAGATAACACCTTAACTTGACACAAGCTTTAATTCCCAATCAGGCATTCAAAGTGGTGCCTGCCTGGGCCAATAAATGGGATATCAGGTATTTACCATGACAACTCTGCTTTATTGCATACATCTGTCCAATTAGCAAGTCTCTTGGAACCAACGCAATCACAATCGGAATATTTCATCCACATTTCATTCATTTCTGCTCAGTCCATTTTTGACATTCAATGAATGGAAATTTGTTTTATGTCATACATAAATAAATACTGATAATAGTAATATCAAGCAATAACAAACTACTGCCATCACTGAAATGTGTAATAAAGTACAGTATACTGTTGCAAACCTCAATCTGTAGCATCTGTACACAGAATTACAAAAAAAACTAAGAAAACCCCGAATAAATGCGATTCAATTTTTTCTAAGGAAATTTTGTTGCAATGTAAAAATAAAGATTTGTATTAAAAAGTAATATAAAGTTATATTTAAACTAAACATAACAGGTGCCAGGAGTGTGATGGGAAGATGGAAGGAGTACTTTGAAGAGTTGATGAACGAGGAAAATGAAAGGGAACGAAGAGTAGAAGAGGTCACTGGTGTGGAGCAGGAAGTAGCAAAGATTAGTAAGAGTGAAGTGAGGAGGACATTGAAGAGGATGAAGAGCGGAAAGGCAGTTGGTCCCGATGACATACCTGTGGAGGCATGGAAGTGTCTAGGAGAGGTGGCAGTAGAGTTTTTGACTAGTTTGTTTAACAAGATCTTGGAGAGTGAGAGGATGCCAGAGGACTGGAGGAAAAGTGTACTGGTACCAATTTTTAAGAACAAGGGAGATGTGCAGAGCTGTGGCAACTACAGAGGAATAAAGCTGATGAGTCACACAATTAAGTTGTGGGAAAGAGTAGTGGAAGCTCGGCTAAGGGCAGAGGTGAGTATTTGTGAGCAGCAATACGGTTTCATGCCTAGAAAGAGTACAACAGATGCAGTATTTGCTTTGAATCGCTGATGGAGAAGTACAGAGAGGGAGTTGCATTGTGTCTTCGTAGATTTAGAGAAAGCGTATAACAGGGTGCCGAGAGAGGAGCTGTGGTATTGTATGCGGACGTCTGGAGTGGCAGAGAAGTATGTTAGAGTGGTGCAGGACATGTATGAGAGCTGTAAGACAGTGGTGAGGTGTGCTGTAGGTGTGACAGAGGAGTTCAAGGTGGAGGTGGGTCTGCATCAAGGATCGGCTTTGAGCCCCTTCTTGTTTGCTCTGGTGATGGACAGACTGACAGATGAGGTTAGACAAGAATCTCCCTGGACTATGATGTTTGCAGATGACATTGTTATTTGTAGTGAGAGCAGGGAGCAGGTGGAGGAAAATCTAGAGAAGTGGAGGTCTGCTCTGGAAAACAGAGGAATGAAGCTTAGCCGCAGCAAGACAGAATACATGTGTGTGAATGAGAGGGACCCAGGTGGAACGGTGAGGTTACAGGGAGCAGAGGTGAAGAAGGTGCAGGACTTTAAGTATTTAGGGTCAACGGTTCAGAGCAACGGTGAGTGTGGAAAAGAGGTGAAGAGGCGAGTGCAGGCAGGTTGGAACGGGTGGAGAAAAGTGTCAGGTGTGTTGTGTGATAAAAGAGTATCAGCGAGAATGAAAGGAAAGGTGTTCAAGACGGTGGTGAGACCAGCAATGTTGTTCGGCTTAGAGACAGTGGCACTGAAGAAAAGACAGGAGGCAGAGCTGGAGGTAGCAGAGCTTAAGATGTTGAGGTTCTCTTTGGGAGTGACGAGGATGGACAGGATCAGGAATGAGTACATCAGAAGGACAGCTCATGTTAGATGTTTTGGAGATAAAGTCAGAGAGGCCAGATTGAGGTGGTTTGGACATGTTCAGAGGAGAAACTGTGAATATATCGGTAGAAGGATGCTGAGGTTGGAGCTGCCAGGCAGGAGGTCTAGAGGAAGACCAAAGAGGAGATTTATGGATGTAGTGAGGGAGGACATGAAGTTAGTTGGTGTGAGTGAAGAGGATGCAGAGGATAGAGTTAGATGGAGGCACATGATTCGCTGTGGCGACCCCTGAAAGGGAGCAGCCGAAAGGAAAAGAAGAAGATTTAAACTAAACATACAGCCAAAGAACATAATAATGAGTGCAGTCTACTCTGGCAGCTTTCACTCAAGATTTGAATAGAGCAGAATGTGACGTTTGCAGCAAACGTTGCAATATTATGCAGACATCCGTGGTGCCCAGAGGATGAATTATAATGAGAATGCTGATCCCTGATGTTTTTTGAAATGCATAGCAAAATACTTTAATAACTGGATAGATTGCATTTAAATTTAATTTAGACAGTCCTGTCCTTTTACTTTTCATATAAAGCCTATAATGTCAAATTGTCCCTTACTTTAATGTATGAGCAGTACTAGACATGTACTAGACTATGTACTGCAGCTAGTACTGTGAGCAGCAAATAAAAATGGATGAAAATAATTAAACCAGCATATCATCAGCATATCAGCATTGCCATTATCTTAGTTTAGCTTATTTCAACTCAAATCCAAAGTGGAGCTAAGGACAGCCTCACAGAGCTGCTACTACAGCTATGAAGTCACATTCATACACAGAACTTTATATTCCATAGATTTTGTGGGCTTGATTCAATCAGCAATATGATTTTACTATTTGGATTAAGTTTTCTTCCCTCCTTTTTAAAATGACTTCCTGGATTCTCTACAATGGCAGAGCTTAATTTCTGAGGCCATGACACACAGAGATCTACACATTATGATGCTAAATCTAGAGTGGCATCTCTCACATTACAAGAACATTAACCTACGGAGCATGCTGTGTTATAAAAAGAAGAGGCAATAATTTGAAGCTATTATATATAGTAACAGAATATGTTTCACTGGGGTAAAGATACCCAGGAGGAAGTGTCAGTCTGTTGATAAATCTCCTCCATGTTTAGCTCAATGAATGGTGCTCTGTGCTATATAAAGTAACCGGTGAGCATTTGATGAAGCGCTCTCTCTCTCTCTCTCTCTCTCTCTCTCTCTCTCTCTCTCTCTCTCTCTCTCTCTGTATATATATAGATAGATAGATAGATAGAGCTATAGAGCTATATCTTTATCTATATCTATATCTATATACAGAGGGAGGTAGATATCTATTTCTATATATATATATATATATATATATATATATATATATATATATATATATAGAGAGAGAGAGAGAGAGAGAGAGAGAGAGAGAGCGAGAGAGAGATAGCTATATATAAATATAGATAGATATCTATATAGATATATCTATAGATACCTTTTCCTTGAATTTACTCAATATAATTTTAAAAAACCTTGACAAACTCTGAAAAATTGGGTAGCATTTGAATTTGTTGCACTGTATTATTTGTGTATGAAACATAGAGGGATGAATAGAGCCAGCATTTAAAAGGCACCTTGGATAAAAAAAAAAAGTCTCGTTCCCTTTCAAGAGCACTCTCATAGCCTTTATCACCTTTTATTAAGAGTCCTGATAACAATGTTTTCTATTATATAAATAGAACTTACTGGATTGTTTTTACTGCTTTTGACTATTCTACCAGCAGTGAGATTTTGTTAATTTCATTTGTATCAAACTAGAGTAAAAACAGTGCATTTAAGTTAACAGTGCGGACCTCAAATGAAAAAATACTGGCCATGTTTTTCTCCTTGAGTAATTATTCTGTTCAAATAGCATACATTTCTCTCCAGGCAGAGAGTGCTTGGGTTGAATGGATGCTGCCACTGAGTAATGGTCCTCAGACGTTTGTTGCCTAGGCAACGTGGGGAGGGCATGTGGAGAGGGAGGTACAAAAACACTGGCAGCTCCACTCTGAGTCTTACTCTGAGGTAAATGCAGTCACTGTCAACACAGACAGCCTCAGATAACTTCAGCTACACACTTTCTTTCCCTTTTTCTCTCCGTCGGCTCACCTCAAGGCTCAGCCCGGCAAGCAGCCATTCGAAAATGATGCGACCAAAAGATTTACGCCAGGGCTCTGGCACCAAGACCTTTCTTGATGCCATGCATGGGGGTAAAGTTCACCTTGCACGTTTCATCCTAGATGCCTTGGATGGACGCATTATTAACTCAAAGACAGAAAAAAGCCGCACCCCGCTTATGTATGCTGTCTGCCTGCAAGACAACGGGACCAGGGCCAAGTTCACTCGACTGCTACTGGAAAAAGGAGCAGACGTCAACTGCCAGGATGAGGATGGTCGCACAGCATTGAGCCATGCATGTGAAATGGGCCACCTGGATGTTGTCAAGCTTTTAGTGCAGTTCAGTGCAGATCCGGATGTGTCTGACATCTGGGGTAACAGTCCTCTCATGTATGCTGCCTATTCTGGGCACAGCCAGGTTCTGGAGTTCTTGGTTCGCGCATTCAAAAGACTGGGACTGAAGCTGGACAGAACCAATAACGCTGGTCACTCAGCCATTGAAGTGGCCAACTTCTTTGGACACAAACAGTGTGTCCAGATTCTGAACTTTCCATGCAGGAGGAATGTTGGCACAGATGATCCACTTGCCGATGTGGGTGCCCCTGGTGAAGGTGATTGCCGGCTGCCTAACAGGCTCTCCAGACAGGTTCTGGAGAGGTTCTCAAAGCAGTCAAATACTGAAGACCAATTGCCCAGGGTGTTTCAGAGACAGCAAAGGAATGGAGAAGGCAACGAGCTGCAGAACCACTTATCCAAATGTCCCAGGAGCCAGTCTCAAGAGGACAACCATCGGCACAGCTGGGCTTTGCCTCCTCAGGCAGAGAAAATTGAAGGGGATCGCAGCGTTCTATTTACTGCCAAACAACTGCAAAACTGCCAACTTAAGGAGCTAAGAGGGACTAAAACACTGAACTGTATGCCTGAGCCAAGCCAGAAAGGTGTCAGTCGGGATACTGAACTGCCAGTGCAAACACCAGAGAGCTTTCCTCTCTGGGGAAAAGCAAAATCATTTAACCTGGACCTTTTGGGCACCAGAAAACAGTCCTATCAGGGAGATGTGCAGGACATAAGCGTGTCAGCCAGCAAATTAAAGCGAGCCTCACTGCAAGATGAGAGATGCCTGATAGACAAGATGGAATGTCAAGGTAACACCCGTGGCCTGACAAACGATTCAGACAAAACTGTCTCTGTGCCAAAACCTCTTTTAAATGGCAAGAGTCAGCCCATGAGAGCACTTGAGAACGTCAAACTGCAGAAGGAAGAGACTAATGATATACCTCCATCAAGCAGGAGAGATCAGCAGAAAAGGGAAAGCTTTGGATCGGCCGGCAGACAAAACAAACTGCTGTTTACCAGAGGGGAGATGGAGTCAGGGAAGTTGCCCACCCGTACGCCGGGGTTAGTGGGTCTTGGGACAAGACTGCTGCGTCGATTCACAGCGCCAGAGTTCATGAGGATGGTGATAGACTGTTCGTCAGTCTCTTCAAGTGGCAGAGGGCGGATGTCCCGCTCAGAAACCTTCCCCTTCTCTAACACACATCAGCAGGTCAACAGCCAGCAAAGTGTTGACAGCATCAGCGGAGTGAAGTGTGAGTTTGAAAGCTATTCCTCTCAGTCTGTGCTCGAATAGACAGTGGCTCGAATAGGACAGTGGCTTGTGATAAGATTAAAAAAAATACTGACAATGCGCTCTGATTGCTTAGTAAAATATTCTATATACTGAGAAAAATAAATATTCGATTACGTTGCAGTTTATTAGTTTTTCTCAATGTTTGTTGATACAAAATGAGAAATTTAAAGCTTAATGTTCAATTGCATACACCTGCTTACACTTTTGCTTTTTTAAATTTACAATATTTATAAATTAATATAAGCAGTCTGTGAGGCACTGAAATAGATTATTTTTATGTCAGATATATAAGATTTATAGTATGTTTTTCGCTACTTGTTAATGTTTCTGTGTTTAAAAAAATATTGTATGTATATTTGCTTAAAGATGTTAATTGACTGTGCACTGTATGATTTATGCTGAATACCTAATAAATGCTTTAAAACACCAGCATATTCAACCCGCATTTATGGATGTGTGTTTCTTTGAAGGAGGAAAATGCAGGATAAAACATATTCAGATTCAATATGCATCATTTATTAATTTATACAAAATTAAAATGTGTAATTCTCTTTTTCATGAATGAGCCACACAGAGATAGAAATACATGAAACATATCAACATGTATCTGTGTGAGAATACAAAGACTATGTGCAAAGTGTTTCTCAGCAGATGGACATCCTGCAGCATCACATGCCAGGCCTGTGTGCTTTTTCTAGGCAAACAAATGCAAATACAGTCATACACAACCTTTTGTGGTTTCTAAAAAGTCAGTCACAATACAAGCAGGGTTGTATCCGAAGCGAACACTGAGATATCGCCTCACACATACAGACACACACGCACAACTATACACTCACAATTGTAGTAAAGAAAACATTTTGTGTGAATCAGCAGGTATAGTGTAACCTAATATTTTTATTTACATTATTAAATTATCTGTTTGTGTTACAAGTCCATACTTAGAAATAAAACCTTATTTGTAACTTCACATCATACAAACAAACTCACAACACTTCCTGGAAATAAACAATAAAAATGAAAAAGAGCAACACGGTACTGGTGGTTGTCCAACATCCTAATAGTAGCAGCTGGGCTTTTATCCACCCATTTGTTATGCTAATGAAGGAGAATCATCTTTCACATCCCAGTTTGGTACATATTCAAGCATTCACATTGGGCCAGGTGTACCTCCATTTGGCCATGTAAAGAGTCTAGAGTGTACCAAATGGATTGTCCAGTTTCCACAATAGAGAGTAAGTGTGCAGAGGTAACTTTACCCTTCCTTAACAAAGTCACAATGAGCTACTGTAGTTTGACCCTAACACCAGTTTTATAAGGTTTACATGTCTAGCAATAATGCCCACTATGAACACAATGCAAGATCTTTAGAGTAGCATGTGTTCATTATGTTTATCCTACAGTAATTATGTGGAATACTGATTTTTGCTATCACTTTATATGCTCCATGTTGTATTGAATCCCACTAAATGTCACAGAAAGCCAATCAGTTTTCCGAGTTGAGATGTGAGGAACTGCATGCTGCCTTTAACTCACTCCTAAAGTGCTTCTCTCATGCCCGAGACCATGCAATGTCTGTCAGCCACCAATATTCTGGCAGCAACATGCTGTCTGGGTCTGCTTCTCTGGAGCTGATTGCCCATTGGCTTTGGTGCTAGAGGAGATGGACCCCAGTGCTGGTCCTCGTCCAAGGTCTGGAGAGGTCAGACACTGAAGGTCGGTGTTGGGGACCTATTACCCATTAGGGGTCAGCAGCGGGACATGCGCTTGCGGTACTGCTCCACCAGTGGGACCAGGCACTGAGGTGAACCGCTCTGCAGCAGGAATGGGTGCTCCAACAGATCAGTGGCACTGGCCCGCTCTAGAGGGTCCCGAGTCAGCATACGGTCCAGGAAGTCTTTCAGAACAGGGGATATCTATACCAGAAGACAATTGATGCATATATTTCACCCTAAATTATTACATAGTTCTATTTATTTTGAGTAGGTCTTGAAATGTGGCATGGCGGTGTTGGAACACTGATTGGCCACTGTGTCCAGGCGTACCACACACACATATATGTATATATGCATATGCACACACACAAACACTGCTCTTCTCCCTGGTTCGCTGTACTTTTTGTTCTTTACCATATGCTCCCTCAAACTTTGCAAAGCCTTTTAGGTATTAGTAATTACCAAATAACAATGAAATAGAAGCTGCAAAACTTACTATTACAGCAGAAATCCTTGAAATTCTCTCTTTAGAGGAGTGAATGTGAATGTCTCTGCACTGCTGCCAGATTGTTTAGTGAGTTTAATTTCATAGCAGACAAGTTTGGAAAATATTTCTACTGAAAAGACATTCAATTGGAAAGACATATTTTTGCCTTCAATTACTTGTTACTGTATGCAGCCCATTTTCAGAGTAATATATTGTAATGAAGTATATTATATGATTGTAAATGTTAATGCATTTTTGTGTTTATCAGAAGATGGAGCAAACTTTCAAAAATGTATAGAAATGTACTGTTAAAAAGTCTTGTCTAAACCTATATAATACATTAATGTTTTAATAAAATGTTATTTTATTAAATCTGTTTATTGAATCTGTAAAGTAACTTGAAGCCACAGCTGTCAGATGAATGTTTAAAGTATAATAAAATTGAAATATTTAAGTACATTACCTGTAGAACTGTAGTAATCACAGTGATAAGTACATGCACTTTGTTACTTTTCTCAGCTGAACCAATTATTGCACCATGCAGTCCACTCAGTCATGTGAACTGGTATATCTGACTATGTCAAGAAACAACAGTGCATGACCAATGTTTGCTCAGAATAGATGGTGCTCTAGATGGTACTCATTCCATTGCATAGTATTTCAAAATAAAGATAATGCCACATGTCTGTACTCGTACCTGGTTGACATTGCGTACAGTAGGAGCTGACTCATCTCTCAGCCTCTTCATTGCTGCTACAGGGGTTTCACTGAAGTACGGGGGCTCTCCATCCACCATTTCCACCACCATGATACCCATTGACCAAACATCCACCTGGTGCACCATCACAAAGGTAAATTAAGCAAAAGATTTTATAGCAGAGGTTGCCACTGTGATTCAGCTCGGGTGGATTTGAATATGTGCCTCCTCACCTCAGTGCCATATGGTGATTTGGAAATGACCTCAGGAGCCATCCAATAGGGTGTTCCTACTAGTGACTTCCTCTTAGGAATGTCCTTACTTATCTGAGCACAGAAGCCAAAGTCGGAAAGCTTGACCTGTAAAAGATAAAAGAAAACATGTCAATATAGATTTAGCAGTTGGAAAAAATAACTGAAGAAAAAAAAAACACATCATACCCTTCCATCTAAAGTAAGAAGTATAGAGTCGCTCTTAATGTCTCTGTGGATGACCCCCTGTGAATGGAGATAGGCCAAGGCTTGCAGAACAGCTTCACACACTGTGGCAATCTGCTCTTCATTCAGCCTGCACATAATACATACACAACTTTACACTGCACAAGCAGTATTTACATTACCATTTTACACTTTTTCATTACACGCTACAACAAATCAACAGTGGAAGAAAGTTGAAATCCATGAATCAATGCACATTAAAGGAAACGATAAAGAGTGCAAGGTTTAAAACAACCCACACATCAGAATGACTAACAAAACACGTCCATTTCTTGTAAAATGTTGTTTTGATATTTTACAAGTGCAATGCAAAGATATAAGAACCAGGAGACCAAAAAAAAAAAAAAAACAATTTTCAAATAGCAATCGAAGTCAAGCTAGGCTTTACAGGGTTACAGTCACCTCCCACATAAAAAACAGGATTTGGAAAAGAAACTTTCTAAATTGACAAATTATTTTTTTTTTTACTTCAGAAGATGTTAATGAATTGAAATATATAGTTTATTCAGACAAGAATGTGAAAAAACTAAGCTGTCTGTCTTCTGTACTCTCAATATAATTATTTTGTTAGTCCTTGATATGCAGTGGCTGTGACAGCTGGCTCATTTTGTATGTTATCTGGCTTAGGGGACATTTTTTCATCCCTTTGAATCAAGCAATCTAACCCTGAGGTCACCCTATGGAGATTGGGTCACCCATCTGTTAATAATTTAAAATACACTGACAGCACAAAACAAATTCAATCTCTGCTTCTAGTCAAAGTTTTTAATTGTCACATTTTATGAATGTTGTGATAGCGTCATAAAAAACCTCAACCCAAAATTGACCTCACACATAGCATCTAAACATTTCACTAATTTGGGTATGTAATCAATGTATTATTTCCACCAGAATAAAAGCAGCAGGCTTGAAAAACAAGATGAGGCTCAATCACAGTCATTGTGTCGCTCGGATGAACACCGATCACTTGCCAGTCAATACCACACTACCCCCTTGTGGTTGATTTTGTTATTAACGATGATATCATAACCACACAGAATGCAAAACT
Source organism: Channa argus (assembly GCF_033026475.1). Taxonomy (NCBI): domain Eukaryota; kingdom Metazoa; phylum Chordata; class Actinopteri; order Anabantiformes; family Channidae; genus Channa; species Channa argus. Next base: position 8,420,654 of record NC_090212.1, read on the forward strand.
CATGTCCACGGTGATACTCATACCTGGTTTCAGATACAATGTTAGTTAGTGCTCCACCCTGCAGGTACTCCATGATGACCCACAGCTCCTCCTCCACCAGAGCAGACTTAAACATCTCCACCACATTTCTGTGCTGATAATCCCTCATGATTACCACCTGCAGCACAAAATGTTCACATTTAAAAAAATCGTAGGATATATTATCAGTAATGTGCTCAGAATTGTAAAGAGGTACTTTTGCAATATAATTTAGCACTTTGATCATGTGGGGGCACTTGTGACATTTGCATTTTTGCATTGGTCATGCATCAAACACTTAAATTGCTAGTGTATTTCGTTTAACATTATGGCCTGGTAAACATCTACATACAATCTCTATACAAAGCCAGAAAAAAGTACTTTTTTCATGTGATGGCTAGTACTCCAAATCGTGAGTGAATAGGTTTTATGTATAAAGTAATTAAGGAGCAACTTTAAGTAAAGCTTAAAGCTTAAAGTAAAGTAAAACATGATTCTTTTTCAAATTAGTTACAGAAATCTTTAACCAGTGGATAGTGTTATGTTTCATAGGGATCACTTTGAAAGTAGTTATACACTGTACCTCATTAAAGAGCAACTCTCTCCTCTGCTGCCGCCGAAGGTCCATCATCTTCACGGCTACCTGCCTGCCGCTGTGCTTCTCTGTAGCAATGCACACAACCCCCGTCGAGCCCTCTCCAATCTTCACAAAGTTCTCTAGGTAAGACCGTGGATCACCCTTGTCAACAACCATTTGCAGAGCTGCTTTGAACTGTTCATGGGTCACCTTGGGTGGGTCCGGGGGTGGTCTGGGTGAAGGGTGTTGTGGTGGTCTAAAGGCAGGGGAGCATGTGCCGGGTGGACTGGTAGCAAGTGAGCCTGTAGGTGAGGGTCGAGGCTGGGAAGGGCTGTCCTGGCGGGGGTAAGGAGGATTAGGGCATCCAGAGTGTCTCAGGTAGGGATCTGGTACACTGGGCCTCAGTCCCATGTTAGGAGACAGGCCTAGGGTGTAGCTAGCTGAGGAGCGCACTGTCCGCTGGAGTCTGATGCCACCCACAAGAGGACTGCTGGTGCCAGTGGGCAGGAAGCTGGAATGGTACCTCACTGCCGACTCTGCCTACACGATGAGAGAAATAAGGTGAGGGACGTTATTGGAGAGAGGTAGGAAGGTAATGGGCTGTGTGCCTAAGGTTTAAGACCGTCTTTAAAAGTAAATGTAAATTAAGTCCTTCACTATAAGTCCTCATCCACTTCACCTAATATGACCCATGTAAAGACATTGCTACTGTATGTGGACAAGTGTCCTGTTGAAATTTTGCCAAACATACCATCTCTGAAGCTTTACAACCTCACTGGCACTTTAAACCCACATTCATTATTTTAAGGCTGGAGTTAAATAAAACACTCAAACTCAAACTTTAATCACTTTCAGTGTAAAACCAATCAATGTGCTGCTTCACTAAAGTTACCACAAGCTAAGCATGCAAATGATCCCTGTTGATCTCTTGACAAAAAAAACATGTATTTAATAGATTCAAAGCTCATGCAAAAATATGCTGAGTACAAATATAAGAATGTACAGTACATAGAATTTGCAGTAATATGCATATATTGTGTGTTTAATGAATAATTTATTATCAGTGCACTTAAAGCCTGCAAAGATGTGCAAAGAAACTGCTGTAAGGTTCTTACTTTCAGGTCATAGGAGGAGAACGGCCTCCCGGGGCTGTTCTGTGGGTGCATGTACATCGGTAAGTTGGGTCGGAGCTCCGTGGCAACTGTCCCCTGATCTATATGGGACTGCTGCAGAGTCATAGCTGGGCTGTAGAAACAAGCTACAGGCCTCTGATTTGGTGGCATTCCCCTGGGCAGCTGGCAATCTCGCTTCCATATGAGTGTCTCCTGAGGGCTGCCCACTTCACCACTCATATGAGCCTCGTAACTTGGCACTGGGATGTTCTGGGACTGAACAGGTTGCGAAGGCCCCTCAAGGGAGCTGACACTAACTTCATAGGTGGACTTGGCCTTTGGCAAGGTCCCATTGGGTTGCAGAGTGATGCTCTTCTTCATGCCCAAGTATGGTGTATTGGTCTCACTGTGGATGTTTCGGGCCTTTTCCTTCCACTGGTTCTGACCTGCATCCTCATCATCTTCATCATCCTGGGTCAAGCCCTCATACTGGTAAGTGTCTCCCTCATTTACCTCTCCAAGCCTTCCAAGAGACTGGGCCCTCTTCCTGGCTGAGGGGCTGCTCTTCCTCAAAGAGTTAGAACTGGTCACAGACAGGCGGCTCATATCATTGATCATGGCTGCGATGTATTCCCCGTGACCTATCATGCTCCCACGCACAATGGTCTGAAAGAGGAGAGGCGTTTATCACATTGAGCGTGCCATGATTAGATTACAGAAAGATTTCAGACTAAAAGGAATAATTAGGGTGACGTAATCATTGCTCAGAGGCAAGTTAAATTTATACATGAGAATCTGTAAAGGACATCTTTGGCATTCTTCAAAGATGGGGACTTTAAATCGTTTCCCAAGTGGCTTCATTTCTGACAATACAATGACAAATGTACCAAGCAAATGTTTCAAGAGACCACTCAAATTAGAGTATACTGCAGTTTAAATGCTGTAAAATTCAGATTTTAGAGATAATCACTTGCATGACCTTTCTAATGGTATGCATAGTTAGCAGGCAAGCAAAAGCAAAGAGCCTAAACTTGCCCTTCATAAAATGTTCAGGCAAAGCTATGATATCTTGCCAGAATAGTGAGTGTTTTAACTGTAATAGTGCATGGTGGCTCATTAGACAGTCTCACAGTAGAGTTATGTTCAGTTCACAGCCAGTCAACAGCCTCTCCTGTTTCACTGGTTTAGTACCATCACATCTGCACTTGGGGTAGAGGTCAGATGACATCTCACCTACAGTAGTGGCTCTCTGAGAGAGCAGAATGGCTGTGGTGAGCTGAACTGTTCTAGCAGATGCTACAGTGAAAGTATTTTCTTATATGTTCTGCATCCCTTTTTTTTTTTTTTTTTTTTTGCATCCTTTGGTAAATTCATCCGGGTAATGCTATTAAAAACCATAAATCTGACATGAACATGGCATATGGCACAGAACTAATCACACTTTGGAGGTGGAGGTTTTTTCTGAAGGGTCGTAAACAGCACAGTATGCTCCAGGAAGTGTAGAAAGCCTGAGATCTTGCAGGCTTTATCACTCACTGGTATTTCTATTGCTCTACCTACACTTTTTATCCATTCTGTCTGACATCTGTGGGAAGGCACCATGGACTGATTAATTGAGTGCACTGAGTAATAAATCTTGTTGCCCCTTTGAGTATTCAATATTGTACAGTCAGTGTACACAGCAGGGTCATTAGCTCAGCTCCATGATAGATAAGAAAGCAGAAAAATTGGGAGGGGAGCAAGCCTTCCTTCCATGTTGTCATCAGAGGATTATGGCATTTTCTGTGACAGCAGGATCTTTTCTGCAGCACTGAGGGATAATGCTGCATCAATACAACAAGGAGCATATCATTATGCACTGGCTAAAGCTAAACCTTTCCTATGACAAGGCTTTGTAATCGGTCGATGCATGAATGTTACGCTAGTCATACTGTAGTGTGCTGTACCTTCTTTGGCCTCAGCTCGACCTCTGTGATCCTAGAAGGATCCACCATAGGTTTGGGCCTGCGCAGGTTTTCTATCAGGCTTTGCCATTGGGTCGGCAGGCCCACGAAGCAGCCACGCTGTGCATCAAATGAGGTGTGGACACGATGCTCAAAGTTCTTGGGTGCTGATATCTCAGGCCTCTTCTTTTTCTTCTTGCGAAACATCCTCAGGTCCACGAAGATGGCAGCTTGCCTGCTTCAAAATGTCCCTGTAGAGAAATATAATCAGCCTTTAATGGACAACCCAACATCACATTTAGCACATGTTTAAGTAACTGTAATCATGACTTTTAAATATAAGTGAATGTTGGTGAAGTGAATCGAAAAGGTTTCACAACTGAATGACCACCCTTCTCTGATGGTTGTATTCAAATGAATTCTGACAACAGATATTTCCAAAGAAATGTTTCGTGTCTGGCATACATATGTCCCATGCTGCTTTGCTAGCTGTCACAAGCTTGTGCCTCTGAGAACCACTCTAAGGCGAGCAGATGAATTTGTAAGCACATGTGCAATGAAGGATATCTGGTCAATTAAGGCTTATTCATTCTCAGTGCCCTTTTGCTGATGAGCACGAGGCAGTGCTGGCCAGCACCCACAGGCTTTCAATGCCTTACCAGGATGAGTACAACACACGAACACAAACGCATACATGCAAACACAAATACACTATGTCAGGCTATCCTTCATAACCATTTCATATCCTATCCTAATTAGCTATTTGTGTACCCTTGAGTTCAGGGAGGGTATAACATCTTAATCTGTGGATGGATGGTCCTGCACTAACTACTTTTCAGCTTTAGTTTCCATTCAAGTGTAGGGAAATAATTAATTATACTACATCTTATTTCCTAAGCTGCACATGTGTACTATGAGATAATCACTCACATTTAAGTCTCTTGGTTAGTATTAATACTGTTTCATGTAGCTCATTGTATGGAGGATGTCCCAGCTAGTCACACTTTTGCCATGGCTCTAGGGATAACACCCATCTGTCAGTTGTGTGGGTCCATCACTTTTAGTCCAAAGTTAAAAAGCTCTATAATTATAGGATTAATATGAAATGCTTTACCAACATTCAGGGTTGCCGGATTTTAAATCATACTGACTTTGGTGACTTTTCCACTGCTGCCACTATGAAGTAGAAATTGGTGGGTCAGACTGACAACTATTGGATGGATTGCTGTGAATGTTATTACAGATGCTTAAAGTTACTAGAGGATATATTTTAGTGACTTGGGTGATCCTCTGCCTTGTCCTCTCCTTTGACAAAGGGTTAATAAAATATCTTTTAAAAAGTACAGACATTCATAGTTCCCGGAGGCAGTATTTGGATGACTTTAGCGATCCACTTCCTTTCTGTTCTCGCCTGAAATATCATAGCAACAACTGGTTGCATTGGCATGAAATTCTGTACAGACATTTAAGACCAAGCGATGAATTTTGGCATTTGATCTGCTGAGCTTTGACATTATGTTTAAACTTTGCCCAGTTCTTTATGTATTGACTAAATGCCTGCAAATATAATGGCACCAACTACTTACTTTGTATGTACTGCTACAGTTAATTAAGAAGCAGCAAAGAAATGGTCAGAGTTCAAAAAATACAAAAATACAGTAATTATTATCCACACTTTTTTTTACCTAATGTTGTATAACACAGCTAATCCTACATTACTAAGTGTTAGCAAGCGAAAATACTAAATACTACAAAACATCAGCATACTAACATTAGTATGACCACTGTGTCTAAATACAGCCTCAACTGTGTAATACAACAATTTTTTTAGCTAAATGTAAAGGCCCCGGATTATGTGGCCAATACAGTGACCTGTCAGGAGTCCTAAGAATATCAAATACAATCTCCTATCATTCACTGTGAATTGGTGGGACTGATAAAATAAGGTCTGCACAGTCCACGGCGCGGCAGGCAATCACACTGACAGCATCTCCTCTCTCCTCCTGCGCCATCAGAACAGCATGGCTCTAATCGTGTTTAGCGGCACCTGTTATGAGCTGTATTGGTGACTAACTCATGCCGCTTGCCCTGCCACATCACTGGAGGGTAAAAGGAGGTCAGGCCCATCGACTAAACCTTTTTACAGGAAGTTGACATTAGCAATTGGGGCGGGGAATACTGCTTGGAGAGACGTGTCACCCTCCAAGGATAATTCACTCAGAAGGCCAATATGTTAAATGTTGCATAAGTGTATCATTCTGTGCTCTCCCTATGTACATAATGTGATGCTGGGAAGGACTTTAATTCTGTCTGACAGGGACATTATGGTGCTAGGGATCTCAAGAGGGGGGGAAAGAGGAGTTGGGGACAAGAATATCATCAGACCTGGATTTTTTAGGGAGGCGGGCTTACTGCATACAACGAAAGGCTTTTAACACCAAATTGTGGCTGGTTTTTAAACAACAAATGCCTGAGAAAGTAAGTCACAAACAGAAGATAGTGATCTCTTTTTTTTTTCGTTTTTTCGTTCACCATGCAGACGTTGGCATTGCCTGAGCAAATATTTACACATAGCGCTCATGTATCCTTTTACAAGCAGATCAATCAATATTTACTCATGAGTGAAATACAAACTGCTACAGTTCTTCACTGCCAGCAGTAATGGGGTGACAGCAGCAAAAGTAGGACAGCTGCTCTTTATGGTACTTTATCAAGCTTCATCAATTCAAAGCAGCAGAGAACCGAACATATCACAGTGTTCACTGTTCATTCTTGACCACTGTTCCATTTCAAAGCCACTGTGATGTTGCAAGTTAGTAGGAAAACCCACATAGCCTTTATTGATTTATTTGCAGTGAATTAAAAAGTTGATGCAATTATTGATTAACAAGCTTTAATTACATGCAAGTAGTCTTAAGTAATCTCTCTGAAATTGCCAAGCCCATGACTGTCTTATACAGACACATAACAATATGCTATTGATTAAGTTTCTGTATAATATTGCTATATAATATTATGCACAGAGATTACTTGCACAGCACATATTCACACTTTCTGGTCACATCACTCAAAACTGCAGGGACTTGACCCTATGTAGCAGTGGCTTGTCTGGAATCTATCAAAGTGCTGAGACAAAACTCAGCCAACTGCTGTCAGGGATGTGAAGAGCCAGAAGGATGAGGTCACTGTAAGAATTGTGCTACATTAGGTGTTTCCATCTCTGCAATGCTTCACAGATGCAAAAAAGTGAAATAGCTCCAAATACATGACCTCAAAATGCATAAATCCCACCATTGAGAAATAAAACGTCACACACTGAAAATTACATGTGGAAACAGCTGTTTGTAACAAATTTAAAGTCTGAATAACACAAATCTAAAAAAAGAAAAGATGATGAAATGTGCAAATTGTAAAACAACATACAAATAGATCCCTATTTCCCTTCAGATAGTCCCTGCTTGATCCCAACTGAAAATCCAACCACAGCCTTCTTCACCTGACAGAGTGACTGGGCCTCTGATGCCATGCAGAAATGCAATCCATACGTTTCCTCACAGACAACATGATAGAGGAGAGGGCATGATCGCTTTCCTCTCATGCTGAAATCACCCCTAGCAGGAGTTGTGGATGAGTGGGAGGGGATAGAGAGATAAGAGACACATTGGATTTGCTCAATTTTAGCGCTCCAAGCTCAGTTGAATGTTTTTTTTTTTTTATTTGCCCTGATTTCTGCTTCTATCTTTTTGTGTTGGCGTGCGTGCAGAAATTTAGTGAGTGTGCAGGTGACTGTGCTTGCAGGATTAGTATTTCAGTCCCTCACTGATCTAATTTTAGGACACATCATTTCCCCCTCCTCTCTAGCACCATACGTGGGTTTATTTTGTACAGAATTTATGTCAAATAGTGGAGTGACGGTGGGAGACAGTGGAGATGAGGTAATCCTCTTTTTGTGTTTGCCATTGCATGTATAAGCATAATCCAGCTATACTGAAATACATGGGGCTACATCTACTTTATAGTCTCATACATAGCAACAATGTCTGCTGTTTCTGGATTGTATAGTGTTGTATGGAAGGCTGGCAAATTGCTCTTCTATCAGCTTCATTATGATGACCGTTTTGCCCTTTGAGTGTAATGAGACTGGCTCTCAAGGGGGGAGAAAGAGGGGTCTTTGTTGGTCATCTTATCCTTGTGCTTTGTAAAACACACACATGCACATCTGAGGGCATAAAAAAGTACGTGACCGGACAGTACAATAGCAGTGTTTCTGATATAAGTTGATGACTCCTTTCTCTTTGAAGTCACCTCTGCAGAAAACAAGGAATTGTCAATAGGAAATGACAAGTGATGTAATAAGCTGCATTCAGTGACATGGAATAGTACGTTGCTGCCATGCATATTTTATATTAGTGGCCTGATACATCATGCATAACAAAGTACCAGGAATCCAAGAAGCGGAGAACGGCAGGCATCTACTACCTCTTTAATGCCACCCACTCAGCAAAGGCCTCTATGGCTGTAGCAGTGGTCCACCACCTTTGTCCAGACAGAAATATCTTATTAATTGGGAATGAAATGAAACATTTTATGTCCTCAAAAGAAGGATTTCTAATGATGCTGGTGATTCACAGACTTTCCTCTGGTGTGACCACAAGGTTTTAGAGTAAAATCTCCTAATAACCCTCAGATCAATGTCAGATGTTATGAAATTTAAAACACATGCTCATAGGCCTCCTCATGATTGATTACAATTATGTGGATCCAACAACTTGCACCATCAAGCCAAAAATTTAAAACTCCTAAATTAATGCCCTTTCTATTCCCTTCAGCTATATTTTGTGTGTTGTGCTATAGCAAATGTTACCATGTTAACATGCTGAAATGTTTTTCACAATAAACATAATACCTGCAGACCAACAGCATGTTAACACTACTAGGCTACTGCCGCCCAAAGTAATGCTGCCAACTGTTAGAAGAGACTCATACTTTTTTTTTTTTGTCCTTTCGGCTTATCCCGTGAGTTCAGGGTCGCCACAGCGGATCATTGTCCGCATATTGATTTGGCACAGTTTTTACACCCGATGCCCTTCCTGATGCAACCCTCCCCAATTTCTACCGGGCTTGGACAGTCACTGCACAGCTGGGGATAGGAAAAGGCTGTCAGGGGTTCAGTGTCTTGCCCAGAGACACTTCGACATATAGCTGGGACCAGGGATTGAAACACTGACCCAGTGGTCCGTGGACGACTGCCTTACCAACTGTATTACACCCAAAAATTAGCCAATATGAAAGTAAGTAACTAAAAATGTGGGACACACAAACACAAACAAAAAAACTTTCCCAGTCCTCTGTGCATTTGCATGTCTGATAGGGGCTCCACTCAAAGCTAAGGACACTGTGTAAAGCATACCCAAGGGAACATTAAGTGGACATTATGGACTAGTTTCAGTATATAAATTATGAAAAGTAAAGTACCAATGGACATCAGGATTCAAATGAAGAAAAAACTAAAGGAAAACCATGTTGATCTGCATTTATATTTTAGCTTGTAACATAGGACTTTAAGTAGAAATGACCTGTTTTCAAACAGAGTTCATTGATAGTGACATGTCTTGGGGTATTTCAAATGTCACATAACTCACAGTGATGCATCATGTATAGGATTTCAGTCAACCCTCTGCATGAAGTAGCAAGTTGGTCACACAGCACTGATTCTGAGAAAGTAAACAATCAAAGAACCCGTCTGTCATTTTGTTCTGGCCTCAGGACTGAAAAGTGTATTTTAAAGGACAGTTCTACGAGGGACATCTGCACAGGAGTGCAGGTTAGTTTTCTGTTAATATTAACAGGAAGAAACTAGAAATTAAAGAAATTAAAGGTCAGGTCAAGGAGTGTGGGAAGTCAGATTTAGTGATGGAAAAAAAAAGAAATTGAAAGGACCAACAGGAAAATAGTAAATATGCTAAAACAAGGGATTTGAAGCTGTCAGTGCCTTGAAAATTACTGACATATTTTGTGTATGACGGAATTTGTAACTACTTCTCTGCATAATCTTGGCCCAATTTATTTTAAATAAACACGATAAAGGGGATGTGAGGTTAAGACAGTCACACCAACAGAGTGAATACATCATTCTGTCAACTGCCGTATTGGCACAGATTTTCTCAGATGAGAAAATGGACAAGTAAACTAGTTTGTTCAACCATGCAGTGAGGTGCATTAACATTAATGTACTGTAAAAGCTATAGTTCCTATAGTTGTACTCCAAACACCTTAACATAGTGGCATTGTAAAAGCAGCACTTCCATTGTCCCGGGGCTTTAAAGGGATGTTCTACTAATGACACATCACAAAAACTCACACTCAGAAAGTATAGTGTCTCCATGCAGTATAACAATATGTATACAAAAGACTACAGTCAGTACAGTAAGGAAATGCAGCACTGACCAACAATCTCTTTAATTAAAGATCCCCTTGGCTTTTACTTTGTGCTTTAAACAATTTGATGCTTTGCTGATAGAGGCGTCCGATCAGCATTAACCAATAGTGTGAGCCCCACTCTTCTCTCTTGGGTCTAATTTATTGATGTGCCAGGGCCTCAGTGCAAGCTTTACAGTACGTGTGCATGCTTATGAAAGCTTTGATTTATAGTTTTTCAGCCCTAGCCTCAGCATGTCTCTGCAAGAGATAAAGCACCAACCATTTTTAACCTCTGATTGCTTTGTGGTATCAATCTACACTGACTTTGCCGCCTCTCTCACCCAGCATGGGGTGCTGTTTCAGCGTGGAGAGGGGACTCATGGCAAGCTGTCCTAATTTGAACTGTTTTAATCTTAAAAGCCCTTGACGCCTCACGACTGGTGATAGCACTGTACACTGTCCCGTCATTTGGCTAACACAGGTATTTCTAAAAAAAAACTTCCATGAGTACAGTGAGGCACGTCCCAGTGGTGGATCAACCACTCCTGTGTGTTGGGTTCATATTTGTGTTAAAGGTTTTTATTCCTTCCTGTTCTTTCATGAGCAAGAGTCCGTGCTGCAGCCTGAGCAAGCTTAAAAGCAAGATGGGTGACTTGAGACCACAAAATAACTTCAGAAGAAGTGTACACATCATCCTCAGTGAAGCCGATGTCCAGTTGTGTGTGCATGTGTGTATCCACACCCCAAAGAGACCTTCTCTGTCACCTCCTCTACTCTTTCCCTTCTCCTTTTCCCTCTTTGAATATCAATGAATAACCTCAGACACAAACACAAGGTGGTTTCAGACTTGTTACATCATTATCAGTCTGCACACTACTTAAAAAAAAAATGCTGATTGAATTGAGCTTCAGTGAATATAAGAATCTTTCACGTTCATAAATGTTGGTTTTGGTATCACCAAGTGTCGCAGCTCGTGGTTGGAATCAAACAAGAGGTCAAGCATAGTTTTTTCTCTGAAGTGCACGAATGTCGTGATGCTGCCAAAGAGAATGACTGCAACTGGACTAAAATCTATACACTTCTTCAAAACACCTTAGCCTTACATTGATTTTGACTGGAGATTTAGTATCTAATAGAGAGACAAATAGAGCGACTTAAAAACTGTTTACACAATACTGAGCAGATTCTTTGTTTCAAATTAAGTGTCTCCCAAATTCATGCAAGCTTTCCCACAATAGGTTTTATAAATATAACAATTTACACATGAAAATGTCATATGTCTTTTGCCTCTCCTCTGCGTGTTTTCACACACCGTCCATCTACTGGAGTGTGTATGTACAGCAGTAGCTCAAATCCTTATGCACCGGTAGAGAAATCACCTGAGAGCTTAGCCTACACACACACACACACACAGGCATGCACACATTTGGATACACAATGGTAAAAACAGGGAGCTTCTGTCCAGGCAATGGAACAGTCTGTATTTGCCAAGTGTGATCCATCGTGACACAGACAGGATTCTAAGCGGTTGTTGCATCCTTTTTCGTGAAATAGAGGTAGACAGAGACAGAGGATGTGGGGATTTAGAGGCGGAGGAGTGAACAGAAGGTGAACACTCTTCTTTTAAGATGCAGTCCATCACTGAATACATCCAGCAACCCTCTCAGTCTTTATTTTCCGGTCCTTCACCCCAACATCAGCACCTGGCTACACTGCATTCTGCTCACAGCCTCTCCACCTCCTTCTTCTCTTCCTCTACCAAAGCTGATGTCTACCGAAGGCACACACTAGCCTGCTCTTTATCAATGACGTTAAGCCCCTTTTCCTTTTTTCTCCCCCACCTTATTCCCTTCTTTTCCCTACTATCCTTGCCATGGAAAGACAAAATAGTGCTTTGGAGAGATAGATTAAAAAACTAACAAAAAAAAAAAAAAAAAGAAGTCATCCCCCTTACCTTACCGTCCAGTGAAGAGGAAAGCCTATCTCCTTCAGGAAGAATTGGAAGCAAGAGTGCGCACATACACACTCACATACACTATTGTACAGCGCTTACTCACATCCACACAGACATACGCGCTCCCTCTTTCCTACACACAACGATGAGGAGGGTCGGCTCTCAAGCAAGCGCACACTGCAGGCTGCCGCTTGCCTGGGAAAGCCTGATGCGTTCCTCCCTCCAGGCAGAAGCACACAGTGCCATCTCAAAGGTTCTTTGTTGGGGCTGATTCAGCCCCTGTTCCGTGGCTGAGTGCTGGTCTGTGTACGGCTGCCTGCTCCGAGGGATGACAGGGTGACCGTACAAAGAAGAGAAAAAGCCATGAAGAGGAAAGGCACCATCCACGAGGAGAGAATATCACATCCCCAAACAGCTCCTTCCATCCCCCCTCTTTTCCTTTCCTTCTCTCGTTTGCTCTTGTCTCACACACACATGCACGCACGCGCTGCCACCTCGTTCGTTCTCTCTCTCTCCTTTTCCTCCTCCTCTCTCTCCCTTTCTCTTTATCACTTCCCTCTTTCTCTGCCTCCTCCCACTCCCTCAATGGGCTGCAAAACAATTGATAGCAGTTTGTGCATGTGTCTTTGTTTTTAAGCCGGTGTCCAGTGACTGTGAGGAAAGGATAGCTCCTCTACACCTCATCACCTGGGATATGTTTCATCCACCTCTCTCCCTCTAGTCCCCTTTACATGGGCAACATGATAACATGAGGGTGCCACTGTTCAAATGCATTATCCATGCAATGATGGGGTCGTGGATGGCAGATGGTGGGAGGGATTGTTGTTTCTGTGTGTGTGTCTGTGAGTGAAGGGTTGGGGGGGGGGGCACAGTGTGAGGCTATTTCTGTAGAGGGTGGAATCCTCATCCTCACAATCTCTGTTGAAACCAATGTGACCCAAAAACATCTTTGGAGATGAAGGCACAAGAAACTGAAGTTCCAATGCTAACCCTAGTTTGGCATCCTGGTTATTAGACTCAAACATTCCCTTCACTTTTCACCACAATCATTTCCTGAATTATTTATACAGCAGACACAAAGAAGGAAAATGTATTAGGGTCAAGTTGTGCAGAAATGGCTTGCAGAGTGAGCCAAATTTGGGGCATACATGCTAAACATGGTATGTTGCTATGACTCTTTACAGATGTAAATAATGATCTACCTCTTTACGCATCAAATACAGTCAAGTGGAAAAAAGCCTCACTGAATCCGATCTGCATAACAATGACAGATTTGCCTGTTGGGGGTAATGCAGATAGGACCCCTCCCTCTCTTTCAGTCTTGTCAGCATTATTGTCACAGATATTTCTTGGCATTGCTAGGTTTTACTGCCTGGCATGACTTGAGTTCAGAGCTACAAGCATAAATAAAAGGGTCTCCTTATGTGTAAATATATGGTGGTTTTCATAAAACAGTCCTGTTTGTTTAGGATATCTGAGCTGTTTACTGTAGGCATTTACTTATTTATGTTGGCCAGTATGAAGGAAAGCTGGACAGGCCAAAGAGAAAATATACCTTTTATTACAAAGAGAAGAGTATTTCCATAATACAGTTGCTAGCAATGACTAAATTGCTTTTTTACATATTTATAAGAAAATAAAGTAAATTTTATGATGTTTGATAATTGTATGGGATATGTTAGTTAACCTATATCTTATATGTTGCAATCAAAGTTTTTTTCAAGAGTGTGACACAATGCAAAGACACTTTTTAATTTGTCATTTTTTCTAAGGTATCTCTTAAAAACATTGGCCCATTTGGATTAATAGCATGTAAAAAAGGGGTTTGGAATGACAATGCTAGATTTAAACCATGGTGCCATTAAAATGAAAGGAGGAGCCACATATTATGTGATACTACTCTGTTTGCATTTCAATTCATTCTATTGTTTGAGATGAATTTGTGAGAATAACACCTGGGGTTATCAGGGCTCAAGTGAGACTACTATAGTAAAAAGAAAGACAGAGCTCATGTCATTCATTCTCCTGCTTGCCCATTTCTGATCTGGAAATTAAAACATTATATTAAATATAGTAAAATGTAATTGTGAGGTAATTAATGTTAAAGTTAGATAAATATAAAATTGTCACTCAGCATAATAGCATTGGTATTGTAAAATTATTGGATAGTGAGTCAGAACTGTAAAATAACAAATCAAACATACAACAGAAATTTGAAGCCCCTGTGATTAACAATGAGTCACTTCTCTAAAATTTTCCCCCTGGCAGAAATAGGTGTCCATATTAATAACACTGGGGAAAACATTATGAGTATTTGCTGCCTCGGATTTGCAGTTGGTTTCCTTAACATTATATTACCTTTATTTTTCAACAAAGTCTCTTATGTCTTGGGCTGAACATCCTCTGTGAACTGAGGCATGTAAATAGAAACCTACAAATAGGTTAAGTGCACTGACTGTAAAACATGGCCCATATAGAGTCTGAGTGTTCTTGTCTATCAAAGCAACAGCACTGGACAAAAGCTCTTCTCTGAGGGTCTGTCTAAAGCACATTTAGGAAAGGTAGCTTGCTTCTACCATCTCTCCACTGCAGTAACAGAGAGTTAAAGATTTTCTGTCGGAAGCTCTATCAGAGTCACTAGCTGCTTGCTTTCATGGAATGAGCTTTTAATAAGCCCTGCCAACTAGCAAGCCATAGAGGATGCATTATGATGTGGTTATGCTGTGTTATTATGATGGGAGCGCATCACGTTGCCTATCATTTATCACCGAATTTCAGCTGCTCTCAGCGCTAAGCCCAAATTTAAAGTAGACAGTTTGGGAACTTACCAGTTGAGAGGTTCTTCGTTGGCAGTGTCATATTTCCAGTATGAGATTAAAGTCTGTCCCTCCAGTACTGCAAGCATGTAAAAGCAGTAACACTTTGTGCTGTGCTACAGTACATCTGGATAGTGGCCTCTTAGGGAAAGTCGAGGCCTTCTCTGCCCACAACTGCAAAGGGTGGATTTCACTTGCTAATGAGGCAACTACGCATCTTCCAACCATTCATCAAAGTCTGCTGGGCTAGTATGTGAAGTGGATCCCATCAGCACACTAGATTAGGTTCACTCCCACCACTTCAATCAGTGAGCTTCTGGGTAACCTCTCCTGCACAATGATTAACAATTTGGATAGATGAAAGCAAGAGTAAGCGCTGTATAATAGTCTCATGACTAGTAAGTTTTGTTGTGTAAGTATTCCCCATCCTAACTTGAGTCACTTCATTAGAACATTTAAATGACCATTTAAATGCAGCTATTTTACCCATTGCCAACCACCACTAGTGTTGACTAACAGAGAGCTTATTCAGCATTAAATTACTAATGAAGTCCAATAGTAATCCATACACAATTACAAAGAATACAGTCCATGTTTTCCCCTCCCATGCCCCCTGCTGACAGTGCATTAATACAATCACGCTCTGTAAAAAAAGTATTATTTTTTAAATTGCCAAACAAATTAAATTGTATTGGAATTAATAAAAAAAAAAGATATGGTCAAACAGCCTAAAGAATGATGTCTGTGATTTTCTCTCTATATTTGTTAGATTACAGACCTCCAGTGTTCAAAACCTTAAAAACATCACTAAGCCACAACACTTCACTGCGTTACATGTTTCTTCCTCACAAAAAGAGCTGTAAAGGCTGGACACAGATGCTAGAAGACACAATTCATTGTTTTTATGGGATTTGTTCAAAATTATATAGACTCACAAACCTAAAAAAGCAAAGTTAACAACAACACAAATGAGAAGAACTGAAGTTCAAAATAACTGAGTAGTAGAGCTTGGCATTACATAAACTAGCACATTAAAAGAAATACCATGTGTCCATGGAAGCCATACTATTAGCAATCTTTACCGTTTTTCTGTGGTTACAGGGGAATAACATGTAGTTTTATTAAATCCATTTTTAAATAATCTATTTTCTTGAGTTTATATAAACAGAATTTTTTTTTAATCACAATGTATTGGCCAGAACATTGAAAAAACAGAATCAAGATTCAATCCATATTAGCCAGCTCAACTAAGTGGTACTTCTGCCTTTTCACTGTCCATATTCTTATTCCTTGGTCGACTCATATTTTTACTGGATTTCTAAAAACGTACAAAAATGTACAGCAAAATAACATAACATAAAAATACTTGACAGTAATAACATGACACACGCAAATACAATCTTGTTAACAAGAAGGTAAAAACCCTAGCTGGTCTTAGTTTGAAGCATTGGCACTAGCTTCAGCTATTAAAGCTCTGACCTTCTGTGATTCCTCCAACATTTTTTTGAAATAGCGTTCAGCACGCAGTTCCTCAAAGCAGAATTCAGTGGCACCACTGAGCAGCAGCTCTTTACAGTACATGCTCTGTTCTTGGGGTTTTCCTGATTCTGCGTCCTTCTGTTGCTGATGGTGCTCCTGTAGTCTCTTTAGAGGAGTTTCTTCTCTGCTGGGCTTACGTGCTGATAAAACTGTGTTCACGGCCGGGTTGATCTTGCATGGAGTCCTGATAGAGGAAAAGAATCACACATGAAAAGAGTGTAGACTTACTTTTGTAACTACTCATTAATGTATCAGTTGTTTGTATTTTTTATTAAAAAGGATAAATAATCACTATAATAGATTAGATGACCATAAGTAGTCAGCTTTAGCAATCTTTAAAAACTGACAATTTGTAACACGAAGTGCCTTTTTTAAATATCAAAACCGACTTATCAATTTTAAGAATAAGTTTCTTATTATTATTCTTTGAATATTCTTATTCTTATACATTCAATGAACTATGTGATGCAGATAAAATTTTCAGTTAATAACATCAACTAATTAAAACTGCAAAAAAGCTAAATTCTTGTAGTCCCTCACATTGTTGGAGGCTGGTCTGACTCCTCAACAAATGGCTGGAAGGTCGGTTTAGGAGGTGGTGGTGCCATAACTGTGTGTCCAAACTTAGATTTCTGGGGCAACTGTGAAGCACAGCGTAGGAATATTAGACTAATGGCATTGGGTTATATTACACACATTTTAACACACATGCACTTGTTATACCTTGACATCACACCATTTCTCAGATTTCTGCTCATTCTCCTTTGCCCTGGAAGGAGGAGGAGCCATCCAGGACTCCAGTTTGGGCTCTGATGGACCAGCACCTTGAGTTGTGCTCTCGTCATAAATCACTAGCTGACTGTTTGAAGCGTTGCTGAGGACAGGGGCAGCGTGTGACTGCAGGCCTCCAGAAATACCTATCCGTACACCAAGTATCAAAATTAAACATTCCCTCCAATAATAATAATAATGATGATACAAAGCACAGAAACATGTTAGAGCACTAAAAGTGTATGTTTATGTCTTTACTTTTGATTGCAGGCCCAACTCTGTTGATAGGGGCAATGGCTTTTTTCTTCCCTCTGTATTTGAGGCTGGCCAGACAAACTCTCTCAGGTTCTTTGGGCTTATCATCACTATCATCCTCCTCCACATTCATCAACACCTGTCGAGACACACGGGCCTGCAAAGCCCTATAAAGAACAATCCAGAAAAATGTGATTCTTATGAGCAGGAATATTTATTGCTGTACTTAAACTACCAGCACAAGTTTTCCAATATTATACATCAATGACTCATACTTATGAAACTGTTGGAGCTTGTCATGAGGTTCAGCACACTTCTTGAATCCCTCCTGGTAGACCTGGTCTGCTTTGAGACAGTTGCCTTGATTCTCATGCTCTTCAGACCAGGCAATGTAGAAGGAAGCCTGTGTCACTCCTATTCCCTGAGCTTGCATGTACCTGTAAATGTCTAAGGGCTCTTGGCAGATCGCTGCCTAATGACACAAATGGCAAAAGCTATTGCTGCTGCATTAAAAAAAAAAATCAAAGTAGCAAAATGAATCAGAACTGAAAATGTTATACATACAAATTTGATCCAGAGGTCAATATAACGAGGGTCATTGCGGTACTTCTCTTCCTCTGTAAATCTGGTCACAACCCGTTCCAACAGCGTGATGAGGTTACTCTCCTTTCCTCCCTTAGGGAAGGTTTGCTCTGTCCATTTTATATACCTGATAAAGTCAGAACCATATAAAGCCTCTCAGGTTTAAGAGCAGCACATATCAGTACACTTTACTGTTTACATATTTCACTTACCGATCCCAAACATCTAGCGGATCATCTCCGTCATACATACGCAGCTCTGACTCAAAGGCTCTGGACAAAAAGAGGTGTAAAAACAATTTTATTATGTAAACATTTGTGGGGAGAAGTGTTCAACTAGATTTGCAGTACCTAATTACTGTGCATGTCTAAAAACATACTGTCTTTGGTGGTGGATGGCATCCTGTTGTTGACTGAGCGCTTGTTGCAAGGCTGACATGGCTCTGCCCCGCCGCAGTGGCTGGATGTTTTCTTTGCTCAGCTCCCATTCAATGTCTCCTCCTTCTGCCATTGTGGAAGTTAACACTAGATGCTTCCTGACAGACAGACCAAAAAACGCAAGCATATCAGTTACTATCAGCTCTTGCACTTGATGTCGTCTAAAGTGATTACAATTTGTGCAGAAGGCCTTTTCCCTCTAAGGTCCAATTTTGATAGATCAATTAAGCAATTTACAATGAAAACATATGGTCACTTGCCAATTGTTGCTTTTAGTGTCTCCAGTATGTACAATATGCTGCTTTTATGTTTTATATAATCGTCACATGATCATCAGCCAGACATTGTCAGACTGAATATTCCCATAGACTTGGATGTTGGCTCCTATTAGAATCAAAAGGTTATGGAGCAGCAAAATTATTTTAAACATTTTCAGGATAGCCTGAAATGAGATTTACTTAGTTAGGTAGATGCAATAATATATTAGTGATATGATAATAAAACTTAATAAAATTCCAAGTGGTTAAATGTTGTCATCTTATGCAATAATGTAAAACATGGAGCATAGAAATCTTGAAATGAAAGACTGAAACAACCGTTTCTTAGACTTAATAGTAATTTGTACATTTATACAACTGAACAACAAAATCTAAAGTTATTATTTTCTTTAATCAAGACAGGAAAAGTTTACAGTTAGAAAATCTTGTCCATAATTAAAAAAAAAGATCAGATGTAATTTACTTTCCGCTGTGGTCAAGGAGATGTAAAACCAACACATTTTTCAATTTCTGAGAGAGAGGTTCTTCTTGAATGTTGGGAGTAATAAATGTCGATAAATCTTTCCAGAAACTTTTAAGGTATTGACAGTTCCAAAATAAATAAAGCAAAGTGTCAATGGGAGGATTATAGAAAATGTTAGTAGTACTGATAGTCCTATCAAATCTTGTACAATAATGGCTGGAGGGATAAACTCTATGAATCAGGTTTAGAGGATATTTATCTTGTTTTGTCATTGATCATTTGTTGTAATGATCAAACCTTTTGCCAACAAATTTCAGAACTAATGTTATTCCCGTAAAAGACCGAACAGGTAAAAGAGATTATATTTTACTGGAAAAGTGCTTAAATTGTGGATTAGGATTAGCAGTTTTTTAAACAGTACACTTTTACAGAGTCGAGGGTTAATTCAGCACGAGTTGCTACAAAAACCACAGAAAGTTCGTTAAGAGTATTACGAATACCACGTTTGTTGATAACTCCTTATGTTAGAGAAAGACCAGCTAACAGTTAGCTACCAGTCAACGTTAGCGAGAGCATGACATGGGAAGCAAAAAAAAAAAACACGTTAGTTAACGTTAGCTTTAACTCAATCTTTATTCGCAATATTACTTTTGTTTACTAGTCAAGTCTATAGCAAAAACTGATGACCGACAAATTCGAGTTTTATTCATACGACATACCAAAGGTTTTTGTTCTCTTATCCTGATGTTAAGCACCACAAAGCAACTGCAGCCAGGATCGTTCCTGAGCGGTCGGTTGTGTGTTTTGAACAAGGACCGCGAGACAATTTGGAGAAAGCTGATTGGAGAAACCAGAAACCGGAAAACGTTAACAACGTCATGTTGCAACGTCCGGGATGGTTCCTGTTTTGATAATAGCAACGTTGAAAGGCTGAACGTTGGGAGTTGGACCAAAAACTATCGTTTATATATCGGGTTTTCTGTATCTGTTTACCCACAATATAAAATAGTTGTCAAATTGTAATCGGCTGTCTCATGAGTTTCCACGCGTGTCGGCATGGACAACCGTTGTTTTTGTTGTGCATCAAAGTTCAGTCTATTCAAGAAGGAGGTAAGGTCTTGCTTACATTTACATTTAGTCATTTCGCAGAGTGACAAATGATTTGCATAGATGGACACAATTACATTTTCAAGCAAAGTAAAATAACATTACTATAAATGACATTACAAATGTATAATTTTTTTATTGTCCCCGCAGCTGGGCTGTAAGGGCTGTGGCCGTTCCTTCTGCTCCAGCTGTTTGACTTTCATTGCTGTGGTGCCTCGCTGTGGCAACACTCAGCAGAAAGTCTGTAAGCAGTGCCATGGAAATCTTACAAGGTAAAGGTCTAACCATGCAAAAGAACAAATGCACTTTGATTAACATTTATTAATGAGCCTTAAAATATCCTTTTTTTTTCACTTTTAGTGGGGGGTGTCAAAACAGTGCAGAAAAATGGTCTCCTCCTGAAAATTACAAAAAGTCAGTAATTGATCACATCTGCAAAGAACAAAACATAAAACAAAACCACTGTGGTTTCATCTAAATCTATCTAATCAATCTAAAGTTCATGTTTATTCCGCAGACGTGTCGCTGCATTTGAGGCCAAACAGCAGGGACTATTGACACAGCCCCTTGCACACGGAAGCAGTATGAATAGCAAAGCAATTCATCTACCAGCCAAGGGCCTGACTAAAGAAGATCATGCTATTGCTGAAAGGCTTCAAAAGTTGAAGGAGGACACTACACCAAGTAAGTAATTTGGATTTTTAGCACCAATGCTTTTGATTCAATCTAATAAATATTGCATATATTGTTTTCTGTTGGTGAACACTATTTTAAACCTTTAAACTCTTGTTCAGAGTCTATACCCTCTGAAAAAGAAATTGAGTCTCGCCTTGCTGCACTGAAAGCTCCTACCCAGCCAGTGCCTTCTGCACAGGAGATGGAGGATCGTCTGGCAGCTCTACGTGGTCAACCTCCACCATCTCAAGCCCCCCCCCCTGTGAGCAAAGCCCCTGCATGTTTATAACATCTGACTTAATGCAAAAGCATATTGTTTGCTTTATTGCTAATTGATAACTTGTATGTGTGCTCATCTGTACAGGTGTACCAGCCGGCAAGTAATAGGACTCAGACTGAACAAGCCAATGATCTCATTACCCAGATGGCAGAGGAAGTTGCTATTGATGACCAGCAATCAAATCCTGAATGCAGTAAGATGCTATTTATCTGTTTGATTTTAATCGATTGCTAATTAATAATCCTTAAAATCCTAGTCTTATACAGTCTTAAAAAGGAAATACATTGAAACCTCAGCTCATTCAGCTTCTATACAGAGCTGAATGAATAAGTGTTAAAATCTTTTATCCCCCCCTGCAGGTGTAGATGGCCGAATGAATGATCTCAACAAGGGAGTTGGAGGAACATTGGATGAAAATTTGGAAGAGAACCAAGACGCGGTCAAGCAGCTGGAGGCTGAGAAGACCCGTCTACTGGAAGAGGCCATGGAGGAGTTGAGAAACAAGCGGCATTCCCAGGATCAGATCCTCGACATGGCCAAGAGGTTGGCCCAGCTGAAGGGACAGGACCCAGGCAAAGGTCCATCACACACAAATATTTACTTTCTTAACTGGATCTGTTATTCATAGTGTGGTACAAGACTTTTGAAAAAAATAAAAATATAAGACTGTAAACAACTGTAAATATTGACATTGACATCAAAATGTGAAAGTGGAAATATGTCAGTCACCTATCACTGCTGAAATTGTATTGTCCCTCCTAGTTACTATGGAGGACTTCCAGCATTCTGACAGTGAGGAGGAGACTGAGGAAGAAGCTGTGAGGAGAGTGTTAAAACAGGTGTGGGTCTTAAGGCAAAATAAACCTACGTATTTTAAAGTTGTTGATAGTTATTGCTGCATAATAAATGCATTTTTAGGTAAATGTCACATCCCCTAAATATCATGGTGAGCAGACCAGTCTGTGTTTCCACAAGGGGCTGCTATTTTTCCATTTAGTCCTTAGTAATGTGAATTAGAAATTACTTGTAAAACCTTGTTTGTCTGATGCATTTTGGATTTTTTTTCTAGCTTTCAGAAGAAGCTGCCTTAGATGAGGCCAGTGGCTACAACATACCTTTAGAACAGAGTGGGCCAAGGAACAGAGAAAAGAAACAAACTACTAAGAAACCGGTACTAAACTACAGCCATAATATATATTTATACATTTCTAATGCTATAAGAGAGAGTAACATTTAATCTCTACTTGAACTAATGTGTTTTACAGACTCAGGCTCGAACACCCATGAGTAGGATTCCTCCAGCTGCTTTTGAACATCAGCCATCAGACACTGATGAGGACGAGCTTCCATGGTGCTGCATCTGTAACCAAGACGCTACACTTCGCTGTCACACCTGTGATGGAGATCTTTACTGCAATCGTTGTTTCAGGTAAAACATAGTAACATACAGTAAATTCAATACTATAAATTCTATTCCACTCGGTGTAGCTTTGAATGGAAACCTTAACTCTGATAGCCAAGAAAGATGCCTCTGATTTGAAATGGATACCATGACCCAAATAGATTGTTGGCAGGCCACTGCCATACTGTTAAGCAGCATGAATATAAACTATTTCGAGTGATAAATTATCAATCCACACTCCATTATCTCCCCAGGGAAGGCCATGATAAATATGACAGGATGGAGCATCGCACCACTAACTACACTGCTCCAAAGGAAAAGAGGAAGACATGATAGTGAGTTTTTGCTGTAGGTGTTTGCCATATTAGGGTCTCATCAGTTATGATTCAGTGCTCGGCTTTTCTGAGGAAAGCTACATTTCCTAACTGTCATGTAAACGGGAAAACTGGTTTCTGAAATTGGGGTACGTTATGTTAGTGCATGTAAACGCAATCATTGTTAGACTTTGTGTTTTAGCCTTAAGTGACCTATTATTGTAACAACAGCTGTCATTGTAACAAAAGTCTCTCAGAAGATCTAAACTACCATTTATCCAAAGCAAACCAGAACCTCTCATCTTACTACCTAACAACTTATCTTTAAGATGAATCTGTAAACACCACAATAAGAGCACCATAATACAACAAATGCAGATATATTTGAGCAGAATAAATAAACGATGAGCAACATTTATGGCACAGTAAGACCAGACATACATTATATGTAAATGCAATATGTATCATTTCGGTAACATAACTCTTATTTTTTTACTGTAAATTATAAAAATAGTGCAGAAGCTGCTAGACAGTGTTGGTATTTTAGTAAAGCTTCGCATTGAAGTTTTAAACTGTACAACTCAAAAAGAAACTTGAAGGTTTTTTCTTCTTAAAGGCAACAAAGGCTTATCCTAGGTGCACTCTGCACTTGTCATCATCAGATTATTTAAACATTTTGACAGCAAGTACATAAAGCAAAACAGCCACATCATGAGTTCATCTGGGATGATGTACAATCCCACACTACTGTCAGTTCTGGTGCAAAGAAGCACAAAGTAAGCATAAAAGGATTACTTAAATTTTTTATTTCATTTGCAGGCACTGCTATCACTTCTATAATCTATATTTGGCAAATCTGACATGATTATTGCCTTTCTAGTCCTTGCTGGTAAAGGCTTAGTGTTGCCATCATATAGGTTTTTTTGTTTTATTTTTATTTATAACACTTTTTTGATTGAAGATATTTTTACTTTTAAAAATATCTGAGTCTGCCAGGCTGGGTCACAAGTCTAGTGTTACAGTGTGGATGGCAAACATGTTAGAAAAGCAAGAGTATAAGTGTTGCTGAACAAAGTAAATTACTATAATGGAGCCCTCGGCCGAAAGAACCTCTGTGTACAACAGGGAGATGGCCAAAGTGCAGTTTCATAAGTGTGCATTACTGTCCAGCTAACTGAAGAGAAACCGTAATTACTCTCTTCTCTCTGGGCTTGGTCCATTAAGGTTTGTATAGAAGCTGTTACTGTTTGCAATTTCTGGCCATGTCATACACACGCCACACACAGGAAATGGATAATGATAATGGACGCATACTTAATGAACCTTCCTGCTGCTGATTTTGCTGTGTTTACTCCTAGACTTGACATGTCAATGTCTCCTTTGTTTCAGTCACTCTGTTGAAAAATTTATGCTAGAAAACACAACCCTGTATCCTGGGAATGATATGCTAACAGCCTTCATGTACTGAACATTTCAGTTGTCTTTTGACAGTAGGACATTCTTTCAAGGCAATTAGGTGTTTAGAGCAGTAAAAAAAAATAATAATAGTGGTAATAGAGTCATAAAATTGGCTCTGTAAATTGATGGGTATAATGCACAAGTCAATATACAGTCACTTCAGGAAGTATTCATATCACCGTTTTTTTGCACATTTTACTGGGTGTTGCATCTAATTGAAAATGGGAAGATGTTCCGTTTTTATTTCCAAAGAATACACAATAACTCATGATGACAAAGTGAAAACATGTTTTTAGAAAGTTATTCAAAGCTAATAAAATTAAAAATCTCAAACTTCTCATTGTCTTTACAAGCTTCTCACACCTTGATTTAGTTATTGAATGGGAAGTTTCTGTGAACTTCCATCAACACGTCTCTTCACACATTTTCTGGGATCTGGGCTTTTTACCTGGGCTACTCAAGGACAGTCAGAGTCATCTCTTGAAACTGCTCCAGCTTTGTCTCACTGCGTGCTTTACGTCACTGTCCTGCTGAAAGTTGAACTGTCATCGCATCCTCAGGTACCATGCACTCTGTAGCAGACTTTCTTCAAATACTGTGTGTGTGTGTGTAAAACACATTTACTAAAATGTAAAAAAAAAAGTAAAGTGGTATAAATACTACTGAAGTGAATATTTGGGTATATTTTAAATGTGATATGAAACCAATAATGTTGAAAATCTTTTTTTTTTTAATGCAGCAACAGCCTTGTCTTGAAAATGTTTGATTTTATTTGATGTACAACACTGTATTAGAACAAAAATATTTATGTACATAAATAGGCAACTGAAAATGTACAGTCTTACACAAAAACAGTCCATCTGAGTAATATTCAGTATACATTTATCTCATGTGCATTATTGTAATGTTTATGGGGGGCTAAATGTTATAGCAGTCCATAAATTAAAGTAAAATAACAATAACAATAAAAAAAATTTAAAACCAACTTCTCATGTGTTGACTTGGTTGATGTGTTCCCAGGAAGTGCTCAGAGGGCACAAAGAGAGTCCCACTCATGCAAACTGCACATACAGGCATCCAGACAGTTAACAGTGGCGATGGGGGGGGCTGTATTTTTTTTTATTTGACCTATAATTATTTTTTCAAGGGACCTGACATTTTGCGTAGACCCTTTATCCTGTAGAGCAGCCCATTGATAAAATCCTATGGGGAAGATTACGACATTTCTTAAAGCTTTACATGTGATTCTGCATGTAACTTTTATTAAAAAAAAAATCATTAAAATTGAATGTATCTTTTATTTGCTGGTGTGTGGTTTCATGTAGATAATACATTTGTGTCTCACCTCCTTTGGTTTCCCACATTCCTGCAGCAACTCCTAACAAAGAAAAATAGGCTCACAAACATTGGACATTGCTTTTCCACTACGGACATTGCTTTTCCACTACAAACATTGCAACATAGGATTCCATCAAGTGCTGCTATAGACACCACAAATATTCAGGTACGTACCCAGGTGTCAAGTAGGAGCAAGGTGATGAAATCTAAAAATTCTTTAGCTCTAATATTTAGTTGCTGGGACTCAAAATGTCATTTTGCAGAATTGCAGTTTTGGGTCTATTTTCAATTAAGCTGTAAATGACTGGATATATAAATAGGTGCATTTGCGCAGTCTCACCTGCAGCCGAGTTCTCTGTCCCTCATCTGACAGCTCAAGGAGTTCATCTATGTCAATCTCTAACTCTGGGATGTCTTCTTCCTGTAGAATTGGAGAGAAATAAAAGAAACAATATTCTAATTGTTTTACTTATGCAAGCTGCAAAGGCTCTTGCTAACACTATAATGTGGGCTTTTTGCCATCCTTTCACTCACACTGATAACACTTTCCAGACCACTGAGCAGAGGCATTCAGAAGCAAGAGAGAGTGTGTACAATGTGACGCAACATGGCAATTTCACTGCTGCACACTAGACTATGGGCTATTGGATTGTTAGGTGTCAACACTACTTTAATCAGCAGTCTGTCTGCAGTTTGGAGTTTGGTAGAAATAAGGACAAAAAAATGTTTGTTTACATTGTTAAATTGACAACAATAAAGTGATTGATGTGCTTTGCACACAAGAAAAGGCTGAGGAGCGATGAGGCATGAAGGCAAAGAAGGGTCTAGGAGGCCATACTACATGCCACCATCACATTTCATGGATGGTTTACTCTGCTGCCATTTAGCTAAGCTACTAGAGAAAGCTTTTCCAGTTTAAGTGCTTTATAAAGAATATATTATTCTCACATGGGTTGTCCCACATTGTGTATAAACCTGAAATAAGATACAAACCCGCAGGGAACATTAACCCTAATATATAGTTGTTTTTTTATCTAAGCATTAACTAAACAATGGTTGGTGGCACAATGATAGATTCATGCCAACCTTGTGCAGTCTCCAGTTAAAAAGAGCAAACACAGCAAAGTAATCAATTCATATCACAAGCACTTATCCACCTTCCAAATACTGTATATTTTAAGATGGAATGAGGAGTGCTGAGCACTGGAGGAATCCCGAACACTAAGATATCTCGAGTCAGCAGGTGTACACTTATATTTGACAAGCGGGGCCTCTTTTTTTAAGAGTAATATTTTCCAGTTGGGAAGTTTTCATGGTTGGTGAGAATGGAGCTTGCACAGCTTTCTGGATGAAAGAGCTAATCAATGTGGAAGTGCTGAGTGGCAGAATAGATGGGCCCACCTTCAGTGTCCCCTGTTCCCACTCTAATTGATACACACTGCCAGTTTGGACTCCTTGTGACTCTGCTGATATCTGCAGGATGCACGAGGGCTGAACTCTTGTTTTCACATTCAGTCCCTGTTGTGCAGTTCTGTGATGTGTGGGCTTTGTTTTACCAGCTCTAATACGTAACGCTGAGGTCTTACTGAGGTTAGTGCTCAGTGCTCATGTATTGAATATGTAAGTGTAATTTTAGAAATAATCTGCATTAAAACACTGTGGTTAAGACTGCTTTAGCCAGAGGGAGCAGTAGGAACAGCAGCCCATATTAATAAATAGGAATGGGTATTTTATAATATATCCTCTTTACTGCATTAGATTCCTACTGTAAATAACAATAACTTGAAATGGCTTCTCTAATTTGCTATGATATGATGATTGTGTTTGCTTTACCTGAACTTTGGAGTTTTAATATGCACACAGTTAGAATTGTTTATGGCTCCCACAACAGTTTTAAAACACTGCGTGTGACTAGTAAGTGAGGAATATATGTAGAAATTAAACCTACTACTGCATGAGTTATGTATAAAAAGCCCTGTACTTAAACTGCTTATAAACTTCCTCTGGCTGCCTTGTGACTGCAGGACTATGCAGAGTACCACTGAAAATCAGTAAAAGATGCTTTCACTGAGCTGAGGGTAACATGCATACATGATGAAAAATACGATGACCCTTCCACTGAGCTTACAGTATATTACGTTGGACAAAGTCACAATTTTCAGCTTTTTGTTGAATTGATAATCCAAACAAGGTACATTACATCTCTTTCATCTTCTTCAGTGCTTGTAATGAGGCAGATGTATGCCAGGCTTTTAGTTACTTTGTATTTACAGCATTTACCAATTGGCTACAATACCACTTGGTGCTTTTGAGTAATAAATGCTGATGTATCATTAAGGTTTAATCACCAGTCAGCACATAATGTGTTAAAATTAAAATTAGCTCAACCTTTACCAACAGTGATCTTTGACCCTTATTTTTATTTCTTTTTTTACTAACAGTAGACATTTACTATAATCATTATCATTAGTATTCATTTAAATACATTAAAAAGGGGCCTGGTGAATCAGTGGTGGAGCATTGGGTTGGGATTCAGAAGGCCACAGGTTTGAATCCCACCCCACCAAGAGCGACGTTGGTGCCAGTCCCGAGCCCGGATAAAATGGGAGGGTTGTGGCACATGTTTTCTTAGAAGAAGTAATTCTACTTTTTGAGAGAAAACTTTTACTGTTGTATTTAAATAAAGTGTAGGTAATCTGCCTAGTTATTTTAAAAAAGATTTGAAGTTGTACTTCTGGAAGAGAATTTGTTTACGGCAATACTTTCACTTATACTTGAGTATTGAGTTTGGTGACTTCTACCACCTCTGCACACAGTGTATCACATTTTGTTGCATATAGGCTGTGTTGCTGCAGACTGCTCAGAGTGGCCATGCTGACCCTTGTCCTCCATAAAATTATTAGGGTCACTAGTAAAATTTACTTGATCACAGAGATCCGAAACAGAGGGGTGATATTATTTTCATAAATGTACATTAGATATAGGCAGAATCCAAGTTAGCTTAGCAGACTTTAGCATAGAAAACCGAAAAGATTCTCTACTTGTAAGTGTTAATAACATACATTAACACAAAATTAAAAATTTACAACAAAACATAACATGAAACATGCTCTTTCCTATTAAAAATAGAGAAGAAACCCAGGAAAAGTAGCTGTTTCAAGAAGTTGTCAGTGCTGTGTTTAACTTATCAGACCCTTCCTGTTTCCTGTGAAGGCACGAGCTGCTCACAGTTCAAAATATTCATCAACTTTAGAATAATGGAAAGAGTTATGTGATTGCTGTGTGCTTGTGTGTGCTCAGAGAAATGTAACGTTATGGTGATGTAAAAAGAAAAGGGTAGGAAAAGCACCAGTGCAGGTTCCTGCTTACACTACAAACACAGACCTTATTTTAGTTGTTTTTGCGTATTATTTTTTGTACTCCTTTTTATTTTACCATTACTTAAAAGGTGTGAAGTTTGCAAAGAAGGAAGCCACTCCAGACCGAGGCTTGTATGAATTAGAGATGCAACTAAATAATTCAGGTGGTGACACAGGGGAATGATGGTAAATGCTTCCATGCAGAAGACTCTGAGAACCAACAGAGTAACCTTCCCCTGAGTCCATGCAAAATTCAGTACACTAGTCAGTGCACATGGACAAGTCACGACTAATTCCACACAATAGGCTAATGCAAATAGTCAGCTTGAAAAGAAAGCCTTTATTTTCATCTTGTAATGACACAGACTACATTTTGGAAAAGTTCACAGAGAAAATACTTCAATGATTTCAGTGTATGACAACCAGTGTTATGATAATTGAATAAGCAGAATTTCTATTGTCATTGCTACTTTTAGCCATGCCATTCCACCCTTCAGCTTGCTGACTAACATTCACAAGCCGTAAATGTGCTGTACATTAATAATTACGTTAGATCATGAAAGAGCCAGAACATGAGAGAACACAAGATCAAGAGATACTTCTGATCTGTTTTTGTGATCTGCATGTTCTGATTTTTTTTCCTACCCCCTGCTTCGCAACCAAATTACCATAGGAAGGAAGACTTGGGGTGTAAATGGAATAGAGCTCAGAAATAATGTAGAGTTAAAAAAATCCTTGTGCTCAAGTGTGACTTTTTAAATAAAACCAGCTGTGTTTTAACCCTGAAAATTTACTGATCTGAATTGAGACCTAACCATAGATGCTAGTTTTGCTGTTATGACAAACAAGCAAACAAAACTTTTTAATTTTAGCCAGCCAGTCAGATAGATACTGTATGTCATATGCAAATGGTTCCTTGGTAGTATAAGAGGATGCAAGAGGCAGAGAAAGAGAGGTAGCTACAGTTATTCTATAGCCAGGGTCTATGTGTGGTTCAAGAATGAAATGAAAAACACTTTATCTGTGGCATCTCCAGGATGAAACAGAGGCAGTGTTGTCATCTGATCTGCATCATCATTACGATTCCTGTGCTTCTTCAGAAACACCCCTAATTCTACTGTGCCATACTGCCTCATGTGGGCGATGAGACATCTGTTGCCATGGTTTCCCCTCAGAGAATGCCAAGCAAATCAATATGGCGCCTCTGACATAATTGGATTGCATCCCACCCTACAGGAGTAGAGTTATGAAGGCTGTGTTGCTGCTAGTGCAAGCTGGCTAAAGTCTCTTAGTAATCCCCTGTTAATTAATCAAGCTTAAGATATGAGAAGCATGTGTTACCCTGCCATAAATCCTATCTTAGTGCAGAAATGGTGTTGTGAACAAATAAATATTTCACGTTCATCCTTAATGTATATAGTACAAGAGGCTGTCCAAGTACTGCATGTACTTCATGGATAGAAAGTGAGTGACTGTGCTCACAAGAATGTGTCTAGAAGATGTACAGGACTCACAGACACCAGAATGATGACATAACATCATAGATGCATCAATGCCAAGACAAAGCAGAATGTAAAGTGAAGTTAAAGAGAAAAAGCTTTAATTCTCTAACATTTCCTGACACATCGTTATTACTTAATTACATTACAGTTACATTAATGTTGTTTTTAATGCTCTGTCTCTGTTCCTCCCCAACACTGGTATATTCTGATGTTACTAATTTGATTCAGACTGTGTAAACCATCTTCTCAGTGCCTATATTTGGACCCATGTGGCAAGTATGTGTTTAAAATGATGTGTTGTCAAGGTGGCAAGATGCTTTAAAAGCTTCCTTGTGACCTCCATTTCATATCATATCTCTGCAAATTAATCTTATCCTTATATGGCGTCACATCACAGTGTACACCACATGGCTGGTATTTCATTCAGGTTGATGGCACATGATGGTAGCATCTACTTTTTTCAACCTACTCCTCTTGTAGACCACTTTAATTTCTCATATATGATGGAGTCCACAGTAGCCAACTATGAGGATTTGCCTGAGTGTGTGTCTGTGTGAGCCAGCCATACCCTACCTCACAGTCAAACAGCAGGTGCAGCTGCCCGTCGATCCACTCCTCTATGTCCAGCCTCTTCTGCAGGTCCTTGCGATTGTATTTGACTGTTAGCTTGCCCAACTTGCGGTGTGCTGGTTCTTCTGTTTTCTTTGTTGCCTGGAACATCACCCTGGACTGGGTGCTAGGCTCTGACGCCATGGCTGCCACGGCCTCAGGAGAACCGTGGAAACACTGTTAGAGCACACAGGCGCACACACACACACACACACACACACACACACACAGGTTCTGACAGGTTTAGCTTGCACACCAGCTCCCCTGCTCTGTCTCTATATCTCCGCTTCAGCTTTTCTACTGGGCTGCTCTTACCGCACGTATCTCCTGTTATCTTGTTAAGTGTTTGTATCCTTCCTCCCTATAATGCTGGCTGGTTCTCTGCCTGTCCTCTCTCCCTCTCTATCTCTCTCTTTCCCTCTAAAGCTCACTGTCTTTCTCTCCTTCCCTCCTCCTCTTGCAACACCCACTGGCTGAACTATCAGAACGATGGTAATGAGATATTCCACTGTGTGTGTGCATGAGTCTGTGGATTCATTTGCGTGTGTGTGCACCTGCACCCTGTAGGGTGTGTGCTTTTTGCTCTTTCTATGTTATAGCAAAAAGGAGTGCATAGGTCAATTAGAGCAATAAAAAAATTGTGAAAGGGTGATAGGGCAATGACAGCTGGCAGGTTAGAAGTCTAAACATGCCAACGTGTACTACAGACATCACAAACTGTAGAAATACAGGTGTGTTTTCTTCTTTTATTTTCTATGATTTCTAGACTTACATATCATCAGAAACATCTATATATCCACACACCAACTATACATTATTACTCAACCAGTAAGAGTATCTAAAGAATTTATCTGCTCAAAGTCAGGAGTTGGACATGCTAAGGGCTTTTGTGTTTCCAAACACTTCCATCAATAGCTGGGTCCCCCTGACAGGTGAGCCAGGGTTCCTCTAGTGTGATATCTGCCTTGTCCTTTATAACAGCCATTATCAGGTGTACGTTTAATAAGCCTTGAAGTCAAATTGGCATTCTCAGTTACACACCTATAAATAATGCATGGATACGAGAGCACTATTTTTGGCTGCTAGTCAAATGTCAAATAAAATTCTTGAAAGTATGTTTTGTAAAGTCAAATGTCCACAGTGGGACATAACCCAAGGTCAGCAATGGATTGTAGTACCTGCCAAATTATTACAGGTGAGACAACACGGTGCAGAATTTTCACAGATCCTATTACAATATCAATAATGGGGTTCAGTTTTTTTGCTTTGGCAGAGACTATCATTCAGCCGTAGTTGTGCACGTTCACCCATCAATGCACCGTCTGTTACACACACTGAATTATTGAGGCCCTCTGACAGCTCAACTTTCCAGGCAAACAAATTCATTCATACTGTCTTAACCTACTTCGTTCTGGATCGTCAGCTTGCCTAAAAAATAAATAAAAATAGGGGACGTGGACTGGAGACCTGCCTTAGGCCTTCTCACATCAAATCAGGCTGCTTAACCCATCACTAAATAAAAGCAATTAAAATGAGCTTGGCTTTTGCTGGTTTAGCCTAACAGTTGTCATCTGGTAGTTGTGGAGTTAGTAGATATTATGTTAATTCTTATGAAAATAAACTATCCTCTATCTAAATTTAGGTGGAATTATGAGTCAGTCAAAATTACTGAAACAATTAATTCACATTTCATAGTTTAAGTATCCACTTCATGATTCATCACATACTGTAATGTGATAACTCAATATTTATTACTTAGTATGACAGATTGGGCTCCTGTGAAGATAAACAAATAAACATGCTAATGGTTGTGCTGTATGTGAAAACGTATGAGCAAAGCATGCTTTGATTAAAAATTATTTTATCCCGAACAGCTCTTTGATGGGATTATACTGCCACCTTCTGGATTAAATCTAAAACTCAAAGTTAGAGGCCTGAATGTAGCTGTGACAAAACGAAACGAAGCAAGTGTATTCGTCCTGCTGACTGATACAGTCTCAGTTTTTAGTTATTGACTAAAACACACTTTTACAAACCTGATAGTTATAGCTCAGTGTTACCAACAGGTTTTGGTCAGCTTTCTCTTCTTGTTATTGTTATTATTATTATTATTATATCGTTATTATTATTGTTGTTGTTGTTGTTGTTGTCGTCGTTGTCGTTGTTGTCATTATTGTTGTATACCTATTGTTGCATTATTATTAGTAGTAGTATTTTGCATTTAAACTTGGTAATAAGAAATAAACAAGGAAATAATAATAATATCTATTACACATTAGTTTGCCTTTATAACAAAGCCGAAATATTTAGAAATTCCTTTGAACCGAGGCAAACAACGAATAATATTCTCAAAAACATTAACAACAATAAAACTTTTAGCCAGACAAATACAAATTATAAAATTATATTATAATAAAAATAAATAATAATATTTATTAATATACTCAACTAGTATGTATTAACTAGGATTAACTAAGTATTGTGAAATACTTTATCAGTTCATATAAGAGAAAGAAAATAAAAGAATGTAACAAAAACATGTACGATCTGTTTTATGATGTATATGTATGATGTAATAATGATGTATATAATATCTAAGGTAATGTCCTCAGTCCTCAGACAGATGCTTACATTCACACCTCACTCCGTCCTTGCTTTGTTTGGAGGCCTACGAGTCACCCAGAAGGGTGTGGCGAGGGTGGAATTTCACTTCCTGTGTTTCTCAGGTGAGTCACGTAATGTCGTCGATCGCTTAGGTTTCAGTCAAAAGAACAGGTTCTACTCTTCTGTGACTACTTCTCTCAAATGAGTCTGAGTCGGTGGAGGTTTTGGAGCATTTCTGTGTGAACAGCAGGAAGCAAGGAGGAGTCATTTCACGCCTTTGTAGTGAAGGCTGATTGTTTAGAAGAGACAAGGTGTTTTGCCAATTTGCGGCCTAATTACCGCATGTAGACGGTGACTTTTTAAAACAAACAAGTATTTTTTTTAATTCTCTACCGGCTTCACAGGTGATCTGTGGATTTTACCTGTGTGGACATTTTTTTATAAGACTTAAAATGAATTCACTGCTCAAAGGGCAACTCGGAGCGTTTGCACTCTTGCTTTTAATAGTTTTTCTTGACTCCACTAGCAGCCAGGACTGCTTAGCCAAATTCAAGAGCGGTCGGGAGGATTTTATTCTCGACGTGGACGACTCGGTCAAGTACGGAGCTACGTTCCTGTCGTCGCCGAAGTTGAGTCGATATGAAGAGTGTGTGAGCGCCTGCTGCAAAGACCCGAGGTGCAACGTCGCCTTTATGGAGAGAGGAACTTCGGGAGGCTCCGTCAATTCCTGCTTTCTCTTTGATTGTCTGTACAAAAAGAAATACGTCTGTCGCTTTGTTACTAAGCCCAATTACATCAGTTACTTGTTAGACTCTGTTTATGAGGAGTATCTTGCTGTCGAGAGCGGCCCCCCAGGTAAGAACAAAGTTGCCTCAAGCATGGTAAAATACTTGCATGGCAGGAGATTTTAAATGTTCTTATAAACAATTTGTACACTGATCACAGTTTTTCCCTAATGAGAAACTGTGACTAGTGTCCTTCAGTGATGTAGAATGTTGCAGATGAAATATTGACAATAGCAGACAGTTCCTTCAGGGAACTATGCTTTGAAAATCAAAGGAACTGTCACTACTTCATTACATCTTTTTTCGGTCAGTCACTGAGCATCAGGGAAAACTTTTCCCTCCATGTGAGCACAATTATTTATTTGATTTCATTATTTAATTTTTTCAACATTTCAATGGTCTATGTGAAACCACACATTGTAATCAGGCCACATATTTGTGGCAGAAACCTTCAGTGTTGCATGCTCACACACGCCAGCCTATTATGGCCCTACTCCATGGATTCAGATTTCAGTTTCTCATCAGATGCAGCAGTTTTGCCGGTTTATGCTTAAGTTATCACAGAACTTGTGTTTTTATATATGTGAAATACATTAATCGCATGTGGTCACTCCAGATGCATCTGACCGTGCTCCACTGGCCAATGGAGGACCAGACCGGGTAGTACAACCTCATGACACTGTGACTCTAAACGGCTTAGAGAGCAAAGATGATAATGGCATTGTGTCATACCACTGGCAAATGCTCAGTGGAAATCCTTACGCTGTCATTGAAGTGAGTCCATAAACCACATTGCAAACCTTATCTTTATATAATTCTTTCTGGGAGGCCAGTTTGAAATTATGATTAGAATTCTCCAGAAATACTAACAATCCTGCATCTGTGTGTCCAATTTCTTAAATTTCTTACAGTATAATTTTATTTATTTGTTTCTTTGACCTAATTGAAAAAGGTCCTAGCACTCATGTATAGTACTCCATCATTTTGTCATACTCTCCAGAAAGCCAACTTTGAGGACCAGATTATTGTGTCAAATCTGTCATCTGGGGTGTACAAGTTCCAGCTAACCGTCACAGACACCGTTGGCCAGTCAGACTCAACCAAGATTACGATTCTGGTCCTTACTCCTGAGCAGTCTGAGCGTGAGTATCAAGACCTATAAAAGTGCTGGGTGACACCTCATAGTTATCAGATAATATTCATTTAAAACGCCCTGCTTTTTTTCTTTTGCCTGCTTTTTTTCTTTTTTCTTTTGCTGTTTTGTGCACAGACATTTTTTCAAGTATGAAAGGTTGGGGGGTGGAGTAATTGGTTGTTGTAGTTTTGTTGTTTTGTGTACAAATGTAAACTCAGTGACGGCATTTGACAGAAGAAATTACTATTGAGAGTCAATGAGAAACATGAGTCATGCAGTTTTTTCTATTGCATTTTATTGGCCTTAAAGGTTTTGTTCAGAGGAAGTCAACTCATCTGGGCTTATTTTGCATTTGTGAACCAACATGTCAAAGCATGTTCACCTAATTCCTGTCAATTTAATGACGAAATATTGTGGATTTGGAGAGATAAAAGTTCATGCTGTAAGTAGATTAGAGCAGATTCAGCTGTTGTGGCTAGCAAAGAGCTAAAATCTAGAACTGGGTCTTTCTTTGCCACACGAAACTGGTTTGCCAATTATCACAGCAAGTAACAGGTTTTGTCCCTTGTAACACGAGAGAGAAATCAACAGTGAAGCTCAGCACTGCGGTGTTTGGGGCTCCTCAGAAAACGGAAGTGAATGCAGCATTTGTAGTTTTGACTGTTTTACTGCCCTCTTTCTTTCTCTCTCTCTCTCTCTCTCTCTCTCTCTCTCTCTCTCTCCACCCCCAACTCGAAACGAAACCTGTCAGTCCAGTTTCAGCTTGGCTTACACAAACAAAAAGATTGTAGTCACCATTGTGATTCTCTTCAGTAAATATTAAAATCAACCTAAATTGTTAAAATTTCTTTTAAATTTATGTTCTTTAACCTAGTTCTGTGTTTGCCAGTTGCTGGTTTGTTGCTGACTGAAGGACAAGAGAAGACTTAAGTATTCAGTTACCCATTAACAGCTTGATTCCTGAATAGTGTAAGGAATGTGCTTCCATGGAATATGCTTGGGCATGGCAGTGGCTCTATATGACAGTGGTGCCACATTTACACCACCATAGTAACTAGTTTGAATAACAATTCAACTGATTCATGATTAACAATCAGAGATACTAACTCTAGAACACAGCGCTGCAATTGTGGTTTACAGTTCCTTGTTTAATTCTACAGCCATGCCACATTCTTACATGAAATGCATCATCAACCATATGCAGACGACATTTATCAACATGTCTAACCACGCTGTCTATTGAAACACACAGCTTCCTGTATTTGTTGGGTTTTTTTTCTCTGTAGAATAACTAACTCATGTGTAATGTCTGTCTACTCACGAGACAGAAGGAATGAGAAGTTAGCACAAACTACAGTGGATAATGGCCCCAAATTTGGTGTCAGACATAAGGCAGACCCATTTTGGTTAAACTGGTTTACGGATTTGAGACAACAAAAGTGGGGCTTTGTTAAATGTCTAAATTAGTCTTTTTGATGTACTTTAAATTAGTATCACAAAGTACTTCTGAACAAGATGAAGTGCCCTGACAACTTTAATGTAGAGGCAATTTTGGTTAGTGCTCCAGCATTTCTCACCATCAATCAACTGAACTTGCACCACTAATGAAACCATGAATCATTAACTCTCAACATGGACAGAAGTTTAAAAAAAAGTCTACTTGTTTTGATTTATTTTAACATAAAACAGAAACGTATAGTTATGAGTTTAGCTTCTTTCTGTAAATGCTTTTTGCACATGTACATCACATTGCTTGTCTTTTAAAATGAATAATATCCAGTGGTACATAGGTTATTTCCAGTGCATATTATTACTACTATGAGATGACCATTGGTTTTAAGATTATAACCCAATTATAAAAAATTATTAGGAACTGGGAAATGAACATAATGCTTTGTTTTGTGTCTTACCAGACCACTGTATGGCTCCAAAGAAAGTTGGGCCATGCCGCGGTTCTTTTCCTCGATGGCATTACAATGCTGCCTCAGAACAGTGTGAGAAGTTTACATTTGGGGGCTGCAAGGAGAATCTTAACAACTATCTCACCAAGGACGAGTGCAACAATGCCTGCTATGGCTCAGGTAATTGTGCTGTGCTCAAATACATTTAAAATATGTGTGCAATTTATCTTTTACAGCTTTTGTTTGGTGAAAAAGGATACACTTGTTGAAATTTCTCCAGGTTGTGTTTTGCATTTTGCATATTTATCTCAACATTTGTGCTGCTAGAAAATTTAAAATCCCACACAGTATGGCACATTAATGTGATCTGTAATTATCCAACAAGTTTATTCATGGCTTGAAGGTGGCCAATGTAACAGAAATAGCTTGAATGTTAACAATACAGTTTACCATACCAATAGTATGACATTATGACATACTCAGTTTGAAAACATTGATGCCCCTCTTATGGCTCCATGATAAGCACAATGCTGCAGTCAGGACACATTCAGCTTAGTTGAATGTGTCCCCCTGTCTGTGGTGACAGTGTTGTAAAGATGTTTTGGATATTAATTCTATTTTACTCTTTTCTTTCAGAAAAAAAAAGTGGAACTGGTAGAGGGTTGCCAATTTCCAACCCTCAAGGTAGGTTAATTCTGATATTTGCCTGATTTTTAACAAATCAATTTGTGCCCTTTCAGAGTTTAAGGTATATGCTAACTAAGGCAAATCGAATTGATTTCCAATAGAGAAGTCCTGATTTGTTACTAATGTATCTGTATTGATGCTGATGTGGCCATATCTCAAAATATCAGTATTGGCCAAACTAAAGACTATTAAATTCTGCTCCCTATTTATCTTTATTTTGGCTGTATCTTAGAATATGAAGGCTCTGAGTGCTTTTAAAGCATGGATGATCTATGCCTCGTACAAGTCCTTAAACGCCTTCCAAAACATCCTGACAGTGCAATCACTCTACTTCATGTCCACATACAGCAGCCAGTGAGAGGTCCACTTATGATATTAAAGGAAAAAAAAATACCAGATTTCCAGTTTATTGTATAAGATTTGTGGACTTCAGAGAGATGCACTCGGCTTGCTTCTTATTATTAGCTCCATTTACTGGTTCAAAACGTAAAATGTGGTTTCATCTTCAATAATGAACATTCATTTAGTGAAACATTTGTTGATTAGCATCTCTGTAACTCCTAGTTAGTATTGAAATAGTGTGAGAGGAGATGTATTTAAAAACACTGGTACGTGAGGACTAAATTATATTGTAGCATACGGTAATGTCAGTTTCAGAGTCACATTTTGCCAGTTATTCTTTCATTGATATCAATAGTTTAAGCCAATAAACGTAAGTTGTTTTTTTTTTACCTTTTTAAACTAAACTTTAAATTAGTATTTTCTGACATTGAACATTATTTGTAAGGCAATTTAAGTATTTGATTGGAATCCATATTATCCAGATCGGGTTAGGATCCAAAGAAAAAAAGATGAAACAGGATATCCCTAATACGCATCTCTGTAAATACTATATTTAACTAAACTTCTTAGTATTTACTTAAATGATCAGAAATCGGTATGGTGTCAATCCATCACTTATAAAACAACAATAATGTTTCTTATTGAGTTCAGTATTCACTCCTCTTTAGCTCTTTTCATCCTCAGACTAGCTTCCTCTTATCTTGACTGGTCTTTACTGGGACCTGTAGTCCTGAATCTGCTCCTCTGCCTACCTCAAGGTTTTATTCAAGGTTTTGGGGATTTTTATTTGTGTATTTGTTTGGCGTTTTCTCGGGCACTGGTTCCCTCCATGTAGTGTTTCACTTGTGTACTGTAATTAAGCACAATTTTAAGAAGCAAATGTTGGTATTGCGGGGAGATCGTACATGATTTGCAGTAGTGTGGGAGTAATGAATTGCTAACATAATCTGTACTGATTGGTGTAGTTCTATGAGGAGGAGGAGCTGTATTTGGGTAGCAGGCTTAGTAAACCCTTTTTCACAAATGAACTCAAGACATCGCTTGGTCTAAAGTGAGTAGTCAGCACATCCAGCAGAAGAGACAAAATATTCGGCTGCGGGGAATTATGTTTGGTTTACAGCACATGCACCCCCCAAAAAAAGAAAGATGCGTTTGCAGTCAACCTAATAGAAATGTCATCAACATGCCCGTTCACTTGCTTTAATTAT
Organism: Channa argus; assembly: GCF_033026475.1. Lineage (NCBI taxonomy): Eukaryota > Metazoa > Chordata > Actinopteri > Anabantiformes > Channidae > Channa > Channa argus. The sequence continues at coordinate 8,460,525 of NC_090212.1, forward strand.
TTTTCGTTGAAAAGAGCAAGCTATAAATCCCAATTAAGCAGTAGCCTATTAGTTCAAGATCTTTCTTTATTCTGATTGTTTTTATGACCAATCAGCCAGTGTAAAGACATTAATCTCCTCTCCCATTTATTTAGGCTACAATATAAGACAGTGTGCATTTATCCTTACCTCAGAATAAAATAAAATGTGGATAATAAAACAACTCCCCAGCACTGAAACATTTACTCAACATGAACGTTGGAATCCTTAAAAACATGACACATTGATCTCATTTATCATGATGCATTAATTTCATAGTTATCTTATTTTGGAGAATATGGAAATATAATAAGTGGCTGCTTGTATTGCAGTCGCAGAAACTTGAAGCTAAAAAATAAAAAGTGGACAAAATGTTTAAAAGTAGTTTTGGAATCATTACTGTATATAATATCTGAACCTGTTTTATCAGCATTTTAACCTCAATGCTTTGTCCTCTGTACCATTACTTTTATTGGGTCATACTGATGTTCCTGATGTTGAATAATTATAGGTCTATATCTTGTGTTTAGATTAAATTTTTCTCGCTGTCCCAGTCCTATTGTAGATGAGTAAGTAGGTCAAGCATTTTATTGACTTCAGAGGAAATCCAAGCGGACTGTGAGCATTGACTACAAACTAAATTATAAAAGGACATTTAATAATGTTAATTCATCAAGTTTTTACCTTTCACTACAGTTAATTGTTAACAAGATAAGGTTTATCTATATTAATGGAGCACATTATTTTTGGCTTTTCAGAAATAAAATGTCAACTCTGCTCTTGATTTAGTCTTGCCTGGGTAAATCATAGTATCATAGCTCCATTTATGATGGAGCTGGGACACTATGATTTAATGTTTGAATTTTCTGTTTAAAGATGAGCAGGTAATGTCAGTGGGTTTTTAGTGGGTAAGAAAACAGCAGGAATGGAATTAAAGGGTAAAATTATGTACTGTAAGAATAAGTCCCGTAAAGCCACGGAGAGCTGCAGATATGGGTAATAAGCAACCTGTCATACATTATATATATTTAAGCAACATTTGTGTTGCACTACAAGTAACATTTTTACTTGTGTATGTGTGCCACAGAAAAATGTGGTGCTCCGTGTACCCCAGAGCAGTTCTCCTGTGCAAACGGTTGCTGTTTGGATCCAGGCTTGGATTGTGATGCCTCCCGGCAGTGTAGCGACGGCTCTGATGAGCAGAAATGCGATGAGCGTGAGCAATGACTACAATTTAAGCTTCATTGTTCTTACAGGCAATTTAAAAGCACAAATGATAAAGAAAGACGTGCTAACTTAAATTGTGTGTTATGTCCTATTATGTGCCTGTTAGTCACTGACGTGTTTGAGGTTCTGCTGCAGATTCCAGTCGATGAACAAAAAGGTTATTTTAACTTTTTTTTTGTTTGTTGGTTTGTTTGTTTTTAGATTTGTGACTTCCAAACTGGCCGTTATGCTGTTTTTTGCCATTCTTACTAAATGTACATCATTCTAGCAGTCATTGAACCACCTGCAATCTCACCCTAGATGTTACAATATTATCATTCACAGTGCGCTGCACACAGACTCCTGACACAGGAACCTGCAGGGACAGTTTCACTAAGTGGTACTACAGCCCCAGAAAACAGGATTGCTTCCGCTTCAACTATGGTGGCTGCCAAGGAAATGAGAACAGATTTGACTCGAAGGAGTCCTGTATGATTTTTTGCCGTGGAGTGACAGGTGGGTTGTTAATAATTATAAGCAGATATTTCAGCATCAGAATTGCAGAATACCACATATGCCAGATTTCTCTCTCCTATATAGGAAAGAAGCCTTTCAAGACATGGGGATGATTAAAAATGTCCTACATTTTAGAACCAGTCTTGTGTGGGTGTGTGGATTATTGTCATATCTGCTTTCTAATCATATTTTCTCCTGTGTAGGTACTTCACCGATATCAAAAAGTTATGCTACACAGTTTTTTTTGGCATAGGAAATATACATGCAAAGAGGAGGAGGGTTGCATGTAGTGATTTACAGTAATCCTTCAGACTCTGATGCTTCTCAATTCTTGAGAGACAGAATGAGAATGTTTAGTCACAGTAGGGCTTCTGTTTTAATCATGTAGCTCCTACAAACACCCAGTGGGTGCCAACAGCACACAGACGTTACAGACTAACAGGTGAACATTTAGCAGCTAAGGAGCCAGATATTTTTCCCCACACGAGTTAGTGGAATTCAAAATATAGCAAGAGTGGATATTGGGTCTACATCCATCAGGTGAATACAACTCAAAATGACTGTTAGGGTTGTTGTATGACTTCTGGATGTAATAAATATGCAGCAGTTTGCTTACATTTCCCTTCTGATAATGAATGCAAATTAGTGTTTGAAGTCATTATTGTACAATATTTATGTTGCATAATATTTTGAATATATATCACTTTTTTCAGAAAAGGACGTGTATATAATACAAGGGCAGATTGAACGCAGTGTGTCTGCTGACAAGACAGGTATATTACCCTTCGTTATTTTTACTTGTTCTAACAATGAGTTTTTGATCGTCAATATTGGTGTTAAAGCCTTATTTAACTCTAGTGTCAAATTCTATACCAATTTATTCAACAGGTGTTATAGTGATAGCTGCCCTCCTGGGTGTAGCTATTGCAGTTTTACTAGGTATCCTGATGTACTGCCTGATGAAGGGAAAGAAGAAGTCTTCACAACACCGCAGTGTGCCTGCCAACACCGCCCAGTTCACCTCGTTAGAGGACAAAGAACGTCTGGTATACAACAGAACCACCAAGCCCATCTGACTACTCAGCTGTCATTTCTGACCCGTATTCCTGAAGGTAAATGACACAGGTTGCTGGAGCTATGCCATAAACAGAGCGAGTGATGGGAGGAAATGTCAGTTGCATAAGGTTGAATTTTCGAGGATCTGTTTTACTTTTGTCAATATATGGAAATGCTATTAAGGGTGAGGTACACAGGAGTTAGAATGTCTCTATTGATGAAATGTGATGTTTAATTATTTGACTTTTAGACTTTGTTTTAATGCAGTGGCTTTGTTTAATGCGTTGTTGGACAACTGTTTGTACTCAGGTTAAAGGGGAGGCACTTTCATTAGATTACCACAGGATATTATAATCATTGTTCCACTTGGATCATGCTAAAACTATACAATATATTGTACATTTCTGCCTTTTCTTCCATAATATGAACTGATCGTAATGACTAATCAAACAAAATCATAAAACTACTTTAATGTCAGAATCTTAAGTTGTCAGTAGGTCCATACTGGTCTGTTACTTCAAAGAGTCTAGATTATTTTACGTTACCCAAAACTGGCCTCTTTTGTGGCCAGCTAAAATTACATTATCATCCCCTTTTTATCCCAAAAGTCCCACCCTGCCAGTTCTTTCGATTTGTAAGCTGCACATTTATCTCTTTTTTTTTTTCTTTTCATTGTTACATACTCTGTTGGGTTGCCCATACACGATTAATGTTGTACATAATTTCACAATTTTGACTATTTAATCTAATGGTTATTTTGTCGATAATTTTCTAGTATTTCTTTTTAAAACAAGCATATATTAAATAATGCTGTTAGTAGCTTATATTCAAATGTATTAATGATATTCAATATTTTAAATCTTTGAAGTACGTGTAAATATGGCCTGATTCAGGTTTCTGTAAAACTCGGAGTAAGATGTGAATTCTAAATAAAAGTAAGTCAAAATATCCGTGTGTGAAACTCTCTTAGAATTTCTGTAGGTTTGTAATATTACAATTCTGTTAAATTATATATTGCTATTATACAGTATGTAGTTAGAGTAATTAAATGAACCACTGATATTTGCTATCTGACACTAATGAATACATGGTCTCACCCAATATATTACATGTGTGTGTTTGGGGGGGTAACAAAATAATTAGTTTATGTTTTGTTAAGTAGAAAGCAGTGCGAGCTTATATGCAACAGGAGCTGATGACGAAGTAGCATGGAAAGAAGCACAAACAGAAGGTTAAGGGATTACTCTGTATGCTAAGTTTGAATTTAAGTGTGTGTGTGTGAATTTTGCTTCACAGAATTATTGGGAACTGAGTTAATCATAAAGCAAGGTCTGATAAGATCTGCAACAGCAGACTGTTCTGTGAGAAATAGAAATTGATTTTATACTAAATCCTGTTATGTACCGCTTAAGTTCGGAAGATGTAACCTTGACCTCAGATTCAGTGACAAATCAGGATATTTAACAGAATACAACAGAATTTAACCCATGTAAACCTAATACTCCCCCTGCAGTATTGTATTATGTTATTTTAACAACAATAGAACATAAGAACATTCCTTGGATTATGTTCTGCCCTGCTTGATTTCCTTAGCACTTCAGCATCTGATGTGTTTTTTATTGTTGATCATGTGAATAAAGCTACATTGTCAGCTCTTCCGGATGCTAGATTAAGAACGATATCATTCAACCCTGAGTGTTACATAAACAGTGGGCTCTATTACTGCTTTTTATCAGCAGATGGCGACCTAAGTTTGTTAGATGTTTGTCTCAACAGCGTTTGCAGCCAGTTCACATTAAAAATTCCTATATCAACTCAATGTTGGTAAGCTTTCACTGGTATAACAGAGCTCTTCACAACACCGCAGTGTGCCTGCCAACACCGCCCAGTTCACCTCGTTAGAGGACAAAGAACGTCTGATATACAACAGTACCACCAAGCCCATCTGACTACTCAGCTGTCATTTTTGACCCGTATTCCTGAAGGTAAATGACACAGGTTGCTGGAACTATGCCATAAACAGAGCGAGTGATGGGAGGAAATGTCAGTTGCATAATGTTGAATGTTTGAGGATCTGTTTTACTTTTGTCAATATATGGAAATGCTTTTAAGGGTGAGGTACACAGGAGTTAGAATGTCTCTATTGATTAAATGTGATGTTTAATTATTTGACTTTCAGACTTTGTTTTAATGCAGTGGCTTTGTTTAATGCGTTTTTGGACAACTGTTTGTACTCAGGTTAAAGGGGAGGCACTTTCATTATTGTTGTCATTGTTCCACTTGGATCATGCTAAAACTATACAGTATATTGTACATTTCTGCCTTTGCTTCCATAATATGAACTGATCGTAATGACTAATCAAAAAATCATAAAACTACTTTAATGTCAGAATCTTAAGTTGTCAGTAGGTCCATACTGGTCTGTTACTTCAAAGAGTCTAGATTATTTTACGTTACCAAAAACTGGCCTCTTTTGTGGCCAGCTAAAATCACATTATCATCCCTTGTTTATCCCAAAAGTCCCACCCTGCCAGTTCTTTCGATTTGTAAGCTGTACATGTATCTCTTTTTGTTTTCTTTTCATTGTTACATACTCTGTTGGGTTGACCATACACGATTAATGTTGCGCATAATTTCACAATTTTGACTATTTAATGGTTATTTTGTCAATAATTTTCAAGTATTTCTTTTTAAAACAAGCGTATATTAAATAATGCTGTTAGTAGCTTATATTGATATGTATTAATGATATTCAATATTTTAAATCTTTGAAGTACCTGTAAATATGGCCTGATTCAGGTTTCTGTAAAACTCGGAGTAAGATGTGAACTCTAAATAAAAGTAAGTCAAAATATCCGTGTGTGAAACTCTCTTAGAAATTCTGTAGGTTTGTAATAATACAATTCTGTTAAATTGTATATTGCTATTATACAGTATGTAGTTAGAGAAATTAAATGAACCACTGATATTTGCTATCTAAAACTAATGAATACATGGTCTCACCCAATATATTACGTGTGTGTGTTTGGGGGGGTAACAGAATAATTATAGTTTTTGTTTTGGTAAGTAGAAAGCAGTGCGAGCTTATATGCAACAGGGGCTGCTGAGGAAGTAGCATGAGGGGAAGCACAAACAGAAGGTTAAGGGATTGCTCCGTATGCTAATTTGGAATTTAAGTGTGTGTGAATTTTGCTTCAAAGAATTATTGGGAACTGAGTCAATCATGAAGCAAGGTCTGATAAGATCTGCAACAGCAGACTGACTGTTCTGTGAGAAATAGAAATGGTATGTGCTCATGTAAAAAACAAAAAGTGAGACAAAGTTAAGTGAGCATTCAGGAAGACACCTCTGTATATGTCTTGTTGAAGCAAGAAATTGTTGTTGTGAGTAAAAATATAATAGACCCTCTGGTTCCTGTCAAAGTCCTCTTTCAGTGGTGTTTCCAGACAGCCTGAAACAGCTTTTGCCACATTTGGTCTGAAACTGGTCTGTCTGTAAACATTCTGTGACAAATGGCACGCCACACGAGATCAGCACACAATAACTGCTACTTCCCTCTTCCAAGTATTATTCAATTTTAATCTTAGGATATGCAAGAAAGAGGTGACTTGGTCTATTGTCATCTACACAGTGTTGCATCAAATTAATCCCTGCTTTTAAATGAATTATCAAAGGAATGTTTAAAATGATTAAATATATATGAGACATAGAAATTGATTTCATACTAAATCCTGTTATGTACCTCTTATGTTTGGTAGATGTAACCTTGACGTCAGATTCTTGATTTCCTTAGCACTTCAGCATCTGATGTGTTTTTTATTGTTGATCATGTGAATAAAGCTACATTGTCAGCTCTTCCGGATGCTAGATTAAGAACGATATCATTCAACCCTGAGTGTTACATAAACAGTGGGCTCTATTGCTGCTTTTTATCAGCAGATGGCGACTTTTGCCTTTAGATGTTTGTCTCAGCAGCGTTTGCAGCCAGTTCAGATTTCAAATTCCTATATCAACTCAATGTTGGTAAGCTCTCACTGGTATAACAGATCTCTTTCTATGCAAAATGATCACAATAAATTATGCGACTACATTATACTGCTCTAAATTAAGTCTACTACACCCGTGTATGACACTGACAGTTACATTTTGACATTGTGTTAACTCTTAACTCAGTACAGTCCTTAAGCATTCTGTGTATATGGGGATTTTGAGGTAATCTCCAAAAGAAAAGGGGATCGTTTAAGCCTCTGTTTATCGGCCACACATAAATTAGCACCCACCCAAAAGATTCACTTAAGCTAGTCTTTGTGAAGCCCCCATTCTGCTGACCTGACCCTCATAAATGTAATTGGCAGGGTTACAATTTATAATGTCTATTCACAAGGTAATCACTGGTTTGCAGTAATTTTATTGAAAAATAACTAACTTTCTTTTTGTTTAAAACCTTCTCCCACTTAAAAAAAATTACCAAACTATGCAGACCAGATGTTTAGATGTGGGATCTCACCGGCACTCGCCAAATACTCGCTGGCCAGTCAAAAACATTTGGTACTTTCTTTGCATTCACCTACTCCTCGTAAAGTTGAGACTCTTGACATGGGTGGCTTTCAAATATGTTTCTGTTTATCTCCCAATAAGTTTGATCAAAAATGGAAACACAGCTTTAAAGTTTATTGATGCATTCTGAAGTAACTGTTCATATGTTTGTTTTGGAAATGAGAAATCCACATTCTTGTCGTCGCGTTCATTTGCGAAAAGTATCACTTGCTATCTTCCCGGCAGATGTTGAATGCAACGCTTGTTCTTCGACGGGGGTGTGTGGTAGTGGGACGCAGTGAGGCCTGATGACCAGTGCTGGTATGTGTGTGTCTGATCTACAAGCGCTTTTAATCATGTGAAAAGAAGAAACCAACGAACTAAGGTCAAACGTCAACAAGAAACGACCGAGAAAAAATTCGCCAAGGACAAGAGTCGTGGGAGGGAGGATTTTGTCCATTTCGGTATGACAACTGTAACAAATCTTAGCTAAGTTACTTTCCGCAACCTTATCGTCAACTTCAATAACAGTCCTCCTACATGTCAAAGCGGCGTCTTCTCTATTGTTGTATTGTTGATATTCAAAGTGTGTTTGAGGGCTTATAATAAACATTGAAGATTTTGCCAGCTTTGTCTTGCGCTTCTAAAATATCCCTGACGCATGGGGTAAACTGTACCTGCCTGCAATTGCTCAATTTCAGCAAAACGTTCTACAGTTATAAACTCTAAAAGGTTACGAAACATCTGCAAGCGCGTAGCCTTTTTTGCTCATTAATTCAGCCAAGAAACTTTAGGGTTGTGTAGTCCTGTAAAACACTGAACGCACCGCATTTGAAATGCTTTTCTCATAACATTTCACAGCGTAAGAGCTGCAAGGTCTGGTGGGGGCAGGAGTTTCAGTCAGATAAGTTGTGTTTGTCTTTGAAACAAAATGCTCTCAGTTGGGCGAACTTTGATCAGCTGCGCGTATTTTTTCTTTTCACTTTAGCACTGATGTCAGACTTGTTCTGTGTGAAAAACTAACATCCATGATATAGCTGAATCATTTGCCGTTTCCTCTTTTCCTGCATATCATTTACACCCTGTGGTGCCCATACTTGGGCCTAGAAAAGCTAATTGTTTTTTCTAATGAGCACCCCATTGAGACACAGGGGGTGTTTTAAAATGCAGGCTGATCAGTGTCTCTCACCACCAGCTGTTGAATAAGAATGGGACAAAATCAATCAGTTACCAGTAAAAGTTCTATATTCTTCCCCTTTGACCTCAATTGACACATCAGCCAATAATGTCTCAACTTCATTTCAGATAAATGTTGCCTCGCTGAGATGAACAGCACTCTCTTCTAGGTGGTCCAGACAGGAAACTGCCTAAGTGTGTCTCAGATCTCAGAGTTGGCAGTTGATTCTTTCCTCCCAAGTGTTGGTATGCTGCAGATGTGATAAAATAACAAGAGCTGCAGAGTCCAGAGGTGGTTCCTGTAAAATAGTCCCTTAAAATTTTCATAAGCTGCATATAAGCTTCTCATAATTAACCCTGTTTGTTATTCACTTGTTCAACACTTCTTTTGACATACCTAAATCTCACAAGACTAGAAAGGTTCAGTTTTGCAAGTTACATCTGGGATGACATAGTGAGAGTTAAAAGTCAATTTAAATGAAGTGCAACACAGTTGTGTGTGTGAGTGTTTGCCATAAGTGATCTAACATTGGAGTTTCTGTTTTTGTTGTTGTTATAATGTTGGCAAGCCCCCTTAAAGTCGCAATGGAACTGTCTGCCTGCAGATGTCGTGTAATGAGCTTTTAAATGGGCACGCTGCAATTTTAAGACTTGCAGTATTATTTGCCCTGTAGCCCTCCGTTTTGCCTTACAATGAGACATTATGGAGGACTACTCGCCCTCTGATTGTTTACCATATATAATTTTAAAGAACTGGAAAGCTTCACTTGTCATTTCCCAGTAAAGGTGGTACATGCCAACTTTACTTGCCAGGTACGCATTTTGTGGTTATAGGTCATTGGTGGTGAGGTAAAAATTGCTATATCTCTATTTTCAGCACAGCAGGGAATGATTATTCAAAGATTAAGGGATATTTTGGTCAGGCTGTTCTTGCGCCATATGGGCAAAACTCCTCAGTGTGCACCATGGGTATTCATCGGAATGGATCACTTAGTGCCACATCTAAGCAACGTGCTCAAAATGCAGTGAACTAAAATAAAAACTCATATGTTCTGTGTCTGCGGGAAGTCATGGGTTAGAGCACCGCCTTTGTAGGAGCTGTGGATTTGATTTAGGTGAAGAGGGAATGTCAGGATCTATTGTTTTCCCCAGTGAATGAAAAGCTGTTAGTCTCTTAAGACCTCTGTATGAGGGGACAAACTGCAGAAGTAATGTGGGAAAGAGGGCACTAACATAGAGGCTGATTGTCGGGGTATTTTCTGTTGCAGAAAGACAGAATAACAGGGTAAGAGAGAGGTCATGCAAGATAAAAGTGTCACCAGTGCTGAAATAATAAAGACCCCCTGTCTCAGTAAGATTGTAGAACCGCTTTGCCAATCTTTTTTTTTTCTTCTGTATGTAACCATTTGTCCTGATGGATGGTGTCCAATCCACATCCCATGGAGTTGGACGGTGTTAGAACATTTAATGAATGCAATTTGATGCATTTGATGTCTGTGGATCTGTAATCCTCGGATGATCTTTTTCTCTTCTTCTCCCATTAACATGTGGAAATGTACATTTTTTAAATTGTCATCCACAGAGTTATTAAGCTCTTCTTTTGTGTTCAGTAACTGGATCAAAATCTGTTGTGTGAATAAATTATTGGCATTGGTGGAATGGAGTTTTCTTTACATAACTGCAATCACGACACCTAATCATTTAAATGTAAATACACTCCATTAATTGGCCTTCATCACGGTGTTTGAGTATGACATTCTGACATCAGTGATTTGTCTTTTGCCCCTGTAATGTCTTGGCAACAGACGGACAGAAAGCCAATAGCAACAACAGAAGTCTTCTTTTTCCCTCTCTTCCTCTGTAGACATGTTGGTTTCAGTTCTCTCATGACCTTAACAGACTGTCAATGTTGAAAAGTGCTTAAGATAGTCATCACTCCTTGACCCCCACAGTTCCCTCCCAAGGCCCCTTTCCTTTAAATTAGCAAGGTGTATGATTGTTTGAATATTGTCAAACAGTGAACTTTTTAACAAATTTGTAGTGATGACTTACAATAAATTTGCTCTTTCTTTGCATTAGGGCTGTGTCTTGGCCAACTTCTGTCCTCTTTAATCATCTATTTGTTGTGTTTTTAAAAAAGAAATTCAGACTTCGACTGCCTGTATCAGTGTAAAGCCTAGCTGCTTGAGGAACAAGGAAGTTTATCAGCCCATCTGAAGAAGTGATCCAATCTAGGTCTTTCTTTTAATAACCATCAGATTGGCTCTTGCAGCATCTGTCTTCAATTAAGAGGCAAGTTGCAGATTCCTATGTGGGAGGTTCATGCTGCGGGTAACGCAGTCATCAGCTGTGGGAACCAAAAGCTCTCCATTTGTGTGAAATGGCAATGCATTCAGACACAGGTGGTCAGCCTGGGAGAAATTTTAGCCTGTATGCAGTGTTTTCTTAAGGATTTGAAATGTGTCCATGCCCCCTCCATAGTAAAAAAAGGATTTGGAATTGCCATTTGCCAGCAGACAGAACGTGAAAGTTAATGAGTTACGTTTTTGGATTCTGTCCAGATGTGTTAAAATAATGGGTGGCAGTGTTTCACCATGTCCTGTTAGACAGTTTCATACATTTTACTTTCCCCACCCAAACTAAAATTCTACACTGACAGAAATCCCTTGATAAGACATTGAATAAACATTTTAATACCTAGACATACTTAGTATATCTTGGTTCCCCCCTGCCCCCACATTATTCCTAGTCTAGCCTCTCAATGAGCAAAGACAGATTAACATTGTTTTTTTTGTTTTTTTAAAGCAGGCTTAGTTCAGGGGTCATTGTAGTTGGCATTATTAGCAGATTTTATTAGTTCACTCTTTACTGAGACAAACAAAAAGCCCGGCTCTCAACATGAATACCACTTCTGCAGGTTCTGCAAACTAACCAGCCTCTTGAAAATCAATTGGCTAAGCTAGGTCAAAGACTGTTTGAGAAGGCTTCATTCTAGAAGAGTGCTACATTGTCTGAGTAAAAATGAGCACGTCTTATAGCATTTGTTATCCTTTTCGCCGTAATTTCTAAAAGCAATTAACTTGCATTTTCCCGTAAGATGAACAAAATAGTTTCTTAATTAATTAAAAAGCTTTACTTGAGTCCAAGCTGAAGCAGCAGAGACTCTGCACTGAATCAGTGATCTTTATGCATGGCTCCAGCTCTGTGACTTTTCTGTTTGCATTCCTGCACAGTTAATTGGTGACCCTCTTGGCAGTGGATTCAGTTTTTCCTAGGCTGGTCTCCCTGTCAGCTTGGCACAGTAGCCAGCAAAAGCACTAAGAACAATGCCCATTCTAATGCCTGAAGAATTCCTGCTCCTCGGTTCTAGATGATTCAAGAATGTAATTTTTACAACACCAGAGGCTCTCCAGGAATCACAAGGAGACACGTTCTCATGCTGAGTCTTTTATGTTGATTTGCTGTAAGGAACTAGAAAGGCAGTGATGTGAGAAACTGGCAACAGAGTGGCTCAGAGGGGACACATCTCATCATTAACTAGACCACAGCCTGGCATAGGGGATTAGAAGAATACATGCCCTAGGGGGTGAACCTGTAATCTCACTGGATGATTACACTGATAATGAGACTTGTTTTGATGTGGTAAAGATCACCTACCAGACAGATTTATACAAACAAGGCAATTTTAAACAAACGTAATTGTTTGTGGTGAGCTCACCACTTTTATACTTTTATAATTTTATCTAGCTTGGATTTCCATTTATGCATTATTCATTATTTGAAATGATGTCTTTGAGGTCCATCTGGCAGCCATAAAGCTTTTCATTTGCTTTAACAATTACTTGGTGAAACATTTTTTACACGCCCGCTATTGTTAAGTTACATCATTGGTTATTTGGTGCTGATTAGATCAACTGCTTTCGGCCTGTCCCTTCAGGGCATTTCCGCACGTTGATTTTTATCCAGGCTCAGGACTGGCCCTTGGTGGCTGGGCGGGGCCACACCTGGCTTGGCGGGATTCGACCGCACAGCCCTCTGCATTCCAACCACTGATACACCAGGCCCCCTTTATGAGCTCAAATCACAGTCGCCACTACCTACTACTACTCAACCGCAGCTTCATTATATATTACCAAATGGATGGCAATAGCCGACGCAGGGCAATAACCAGAGGAATGAAAAGAATTTCCCTTTTTGTTTAAGGCCTGATTAAAGTATAGCTAGTTTGCTATCAGTGGGCCAAGTCAGTATGTGAAAGAGTTGCATGACAAATGATTAAAGAAATCTATTGTTGGCCTTGAAATAAAGTTCCTGGGCTAATTTTGACCCTACATGTTCTTTTATCAGGTCCAGAGGCCTCAGTGCCATGCCAGAGGAGTCCCATTCTGCTCTCCACCAGGGCCCAATGGGGGAAGGTAAGATCAGTGCATTTATATTTTGTACGAAGCAGGCTCAGGTAATAGCTGCCTATGAATGGACCAGTCTTAAATGGTTACCCGGGACACTGTACTGTTCAGCAGAAATGAATGGAAATATTTTAGAAATGGAAGAATAGAGGAAAGGTAGAGTCTTTGAGTGGCAGAGCTGTGACAGCAATGAGCAATGAGCTCTCCTCCTACAGACCTGGCTGGCTGAGAGACTTTTTGTGTGGCTATGGAGCTCAGCCAAACCCCTTCATACAGCTGAAACCCCTGAACGTTTGAACACCAAACCAGAATGTGTCAGAATGACAGACAGCCAAGATGGTTAGTCTAGCCAGTGGTGCTGACCTTGTATACAGGGGGCAATTCAAATTACATATTATTTTAGTGTTTACTATCTGCAGTCTACGACATTGACACAACTCCTCTTTGTATTTGTTTGCCTTCTCTGTCAACTCAACCCCCCAACTGCCACTTCACCTCCACTCTTTTCTACTGAACACATTTGGCACTGGGCTTCCACTTGGCTGGAGAATACAAATGTGTCAATGGTTCCCTTTTTCCTGTCCCTTTCCTTCAGCCTTGGCTAGAAAAGGCTTTTGGCTCTGAGAAAAGTGTGCTGCCCTCGTGAAAATTTGTGTCTCTCATTTCCTCAAAAGGCCACTCTGCATTGATGAGAAATTATTACAGCTAAGCTGAAAGGACAAAAAAAAATAATAATAATAATAATTTTGCAGCTCGTATGTGTAGTACAAAATCACCTTGGGGAGACAGAGCGCCTACTTGCAGCTGAAACATTTTCAGACCCATTTGTTTGTGAAGCAGTAGGGGTTTAAGTGTGACTGACTTGGCTTTCTTGCTGTAGATGGTTGGATGGTAATTAAGGGGCAGTTCTCCTGGTAATGCACATGCATATGTCTGAAGTGATGATTGGATGTGGTTAACAGGCAGGAGGAATGCACACAGGAATGAAAGTAAGTGCCCTGTCTGGTCATGTTAAACAATAAAATGGTTGTGGTTACCATCCAGCACTAATTCCTCTAAAAGGTCTAAAATTTTCAAGTAAAATGGATCTTTGTTGTTTTACCACCAGTGTGGCTTGCTTCACACCATGCATTATAAGATTAAACTAACATAAAAAAGTTAGTTTCAGCTGTTAAAAGCATTTTTCTTTATTCTGCACTTTGAATTATTTTCCTAACCCAACTGGATGAATGGAACCTACCTAAGACTTTATAATTTCCATAAAAGTTAACTTTTCATCACTATTGTGGAACATGGACCTACATAATTAGTCCTCCACGTAATGTATGTGAAACATTTAATAAGCTAATGTACTTCTGGACTATTGATCTAATGACAGTGGTTCTTGTATGGCATCAACAGACCTGAGGCAGCATGAAGCAGCTCTCTCAAAGATAAGGGTTCCCTCTGACCTACTTAGGCAAAGGCAGGAATGTAGCTGTGTGTGCAGAATGTACAGCTTTAAAGGGGTTTTGGGGGATGGACAGATCATTTCCATTCATTGCAGCTTTTCCAGACCAGTGGGCATAGGGTTGTGTACATAGATAAATGATGGTAGGCCTGAGTTAGGACTTGTTGATGGAGCTCCTGGACTGGGATTCTTTCTCTGCTTAATTGCATGTAGCGTTAATCACAGGCAGCCTCAGATGAGTCGGCAGCAACTCCTGTTCAATAAAGACTTGAAGTTGTGCACTGACACTACTGGCGGTTCCTTATCATACATGTACTCAGCATCTTACTAGTGTTGCATACAAGTCAAGTCAATCAAACATACTTGCTATTGTAATATAATTTGTATAGATCTGCATTCACTGAATTTGATTTTATTGTTTGGCCTAGACTTCCTTCCTTTCACAACATAATTTATTTTAATGTAAGTTATTTTACAGCCTGGTACAATAGAATTCGTCCAATAGCAGTCTTCTGGTGGATTATCCACATTAGTTACAGCCTCTCTGCTTTGAGTGTTCCTGTTACATGGCCTCTTCGGTTGACGTTTTTCAAGCATGTATGCAGAGCTTTCAAATGTTTAACCTAAACTGCTGTGATGCTAAAACCAATTTAAGTTAAGTGTAGGTGTCAAAAAGACCTAAAAAAAACAGCATCACGACCTGTATAACAATGCATGAGATAACATTTTGAGATTTTTATTTTGATAATATTTCAGGGTTCATTCACAATTTCATACTTTTTGTAGTTGAATTCAACAGATGTTAAATTTGAAACATTGACAGTCATCAACAATATGATTTTTTTTTTGTTGTGTTAATAAAAGACTGAGTTGCTCTGAGTTGTACTTTGCATTTTCAAACCACTTGATTAAATAATGCATAAGTGCAGCACTGTCACTTAATATGGTTGAATTAACTGTCTCAATAAAAATACATCAATGGCTGCGTTGTAACGTATTGCTTAGAGTAGTCAACTGATGTTTTCAGTGTGTTACAGTATGCTGCTTGTTGTGTGCTAACAATATAATGACATGTTGACATGAATCTCATTCATCTTTATCCATCAACATGTTCCCTTTTAATAGTGGCTACAAAATAAATTATAAGAATTATCAAGTTTTACCCTTTGATTTTTACACCACATATGCTGTTACCATTTCATTTTATCCTGAAGGTTTGATTTGGACTGACTACGTGATCCGCCTATACCATTTCTTTGAAATCTAGTAAGTTATTTTATTTCAGGTTATGAAAATGTTAAAAAAAACAACAGCTTTTTGTTCATTTGGATTTTACTGTACAAAAATAGCCCTGATGTGAAGTAATTAAGGGGATTCTCAATGACCCTACTTCCAATCAGATTTCACACAGCTGTTATGTCAGCACTTAACAGAGAGGCACTAACAAGATAGCAGTTTGGTTGTAGACTCTCAAATTGGTGGTAAAATTTACAATGGACTCACACCTCTGGGCCCAGACGGTACGTTTTTTGTCCTGAGTGAATGCTAAATGAGTTTTGAATAGATCTGTGACTGGCTGTGTGGCTGTTGGAAGGGGGTCTGTTGATGGTGGAGTTTTCTAAGTGGATCATCACATGCTTATGCATTGAGGTCAGCTGGCACAGCTGGATCCTTTGAGAGCCGGGGTCAAGCATGGGGGAGGTTTATAGGATTAAATTATAGCTTTTGGAGTAGTTTTGTCCTTTTGGTACTTAGAAAAACCTGTCTATCTGCAACATTTCACTCTCTTTCGCAGGTGGAATGATTTTGCCCTTCCTGATATCCTGTTTTTATTTATGTAAATTCAAAAGGTGGAATCTTTTATTTCATAGTAGCCTGTCTGCGAGTCCAGTATTTTTAGCATCACTGTTTGGCATCCATATTTACAAAAATGTTTCAATATTTACATCCAGTAAATGAGCTAGTTTCAATTTAAAACACCAGAATTCCCCCCAAATATCCCCAGCACAGCAATTTGACCTTGACTGCCACTATGGAATGCAGGTTGAGGTTGAGTTTGCGTCTGTGTATACTTAGCCTCTGTTGTCCAGTGCAGTTTATTTACAGACCTTCAAGTTAATATTTAACACAGAATCAAAAGCTCCTTGTGGAACAATACGCAGGTGTTAATCAAGTTATCTTATTCATATATAGGCCTGTTTAAAGCAGAAAGTCATTAAAGTAACCTACATTTTTCTTTCCATTAAGGAGCAAGAAATTAGACCTAAAGTCTCAGGCTGTAATCACCAGTGTTCTGTCTCATGCTGTTTTGATAATGGTCTGTGAAGACTTGAGGCATAATCCTTGGAGGCACCCTTGTGCTTGTGCCCCCAGCCCTCCTGAGGGGCAGCCATTCACTGTTGCCAGGTAGGGAGGAGAATTTTCCCCAAAAGGACTGGGCTTCCTGTCTACTATTAACCACAAGGCGAGGAGTTGTGTTGAAGAGGTTGTTGAGAGGTGTTGAATAAGGAAGTTCAGACTGGGATGAGACTGTCTGAATAAAATGTAGTGTAAAACATGATTCCCTCTTCATACCTTAAAGGGAAACAGCGTTACACACTGTGCCCTTGGTTTTGATAAACTGGCAGATTAGCCGATTTAAAGTTTAGTTTGTTTTCTTTCTCTTAATTAACATACTAATCAGCCAGTTAGGAACCATGACGTTCCACTTTGACATGAGGAAGGTAAGAGTTCTCTTTATTGACTGTGTCATTCTCCACCAAATGTTCCTCTATACAGACATGGTAAAAACAAATAGCTTTACTCTATAAAGAAATAATGATCAAACTGTTTTCTTAAGAAAGATAAGGAAATACTGCATGAACAGTTGTAGATTTTGAGTACAGTTGGTATAAGTACAAAACACAGTGCAGGCACACAGGAAATAAGGAATGAGCTTATCAAATGACTCACTGTGGGGAAACTGAGCACTTAAATTACAAATATTGCAGGCTTTTATTTTCACTGATCTTGCAGTTGCAGATATGATTGAGCCTGTGCCTGGAGGAATATCACAAGGTAACTTAATGTGTGATTCATCGTCGCTGGATTTAAAGTCATCACTGTCTGATACATGAGTCAGTGTGAATCAAGCAGGAGTGGTTGTGTCATGGTTACTAAAAGAACGGGCATGGGCTTGTTTTTTCTGTAAGATGTTCTGTCCTTGCTGGTGTTGCTCTCATTCTTTTTTCTGGTTTTCACACTGATGCATATAACAGACTTGCCACATGCAGCAAATATTTAGAGGAGCCAAGGTACTTCAGAATGGCTTCTGTTTTCTGGTATCTGCTCACATGATTCCAAAATAAGTTATTGTTTAATGCCAAGTTCCTCTACAGCTTTAGAAGAAGTATTTGCATGTTAAGCACAGATATAAGCTGTGTTGTTCCTGTTTCTTTGCCCCGTATTTGGTTAGAACACAAATGTTCACATACCAACAGGATAGCACAGGGGAACATTAACACAAATGATGGATTATTTTTCTTACGTCTCATAGACAAATGAGTTTGAATTGTAAGTTCTCAGTAAGTTCTGCTGAAATAGTCATACAGGTGTGTCTCCCTCTGGAAAACGGATGCTCTTTGTCTGTGTAGAGCTCATTCATCATTTATCATTTTACCAGTCAGGTCACAGGAGTTGGATTGATAGACGAGGAGCTATGAAAAGAGGATTTGGAAATCATGCTCTTTGATAACTTGATTTTACCCTTCAAGGCACTTCACTGCCATCTTTGAGGTACTGTGTGGAAATGGTAATGTGGTGATTGTTATAATTCACACATGTTAAATGTGTCAATGAGTGGATTTAATAATATTTGCGTCAGAAAAATATTTTAAATATATAATTAATACAACTGTATTATGCTGTTGTTGATGTACATTTTCCATTATGCTGTTTAGAACCTGCACTATAGTCTTTTACAGAAGTTATTACCCTCATGTATGTCTAGTTTGTTTCCCAGTACCATGTCAAATATCCATTGTGATAGGCATAGAAAAAACTTTGTTTCCTGTTGTGAGTGCAAACTAAATGCTACATGTGCCAGGTAAATTAACATTGCAGGTTTTTGATGTTGGAGAAAAGAAAACTCTAGGTCATTCTGGGTGGAATTTGCATGTTATCTGCATCGAGGCTGGTTTGCATGAACTGATGTGAAAAAGCGAGTTACATAATAACAGGGTTTTGCAACCAACAGCTAACGTCAGAGCTGCATGCTGTGACTTATCAAGTTGTCAAAGAAGGTGGTAATATTTAGCTGGAAAAAATTATGTATAGATTTGTTTCAAATTATGTCTGAGGATATTACTGCAAGAATGTAATAGTGACTGTTTCTTAGTGTTGTTGAGCAAGCATGCAAAAATGTTTTTTATGCAAACCAGAGAATTTTCTTTTTGTAAAGAAATGCTTTGCTTTCCATACACCAACAGCATGAGACAGATCATCACTGTTGTACATGTGACAGGTGCCTGTTAGAGAAGTTGATAACCAGGTGCTGGGTTATTCATTTCAGGGTTTCTGTTCCCCTCTTGCACCATCTTATTAAAACCTGCATGTCATTCATGCAACCATGATGTCAGATGCAGATGAATTTATTAACAGCCTCTATAGATAACATTCTGATATGTTCAAAATGAAATAGAAACAAGTTTAGACTATATTTTTTTTTGTTCTAGACTGATTAGTCATCATGCCCCTTAGTGGTTGAATTTCCTGTCTGTTCTCATGACATGATCCCTCTTTTCCTTTAAATCACCTGTCATGGAGTCAAGGAGTATTCATACGGTTAATGGTTGTTTCTATGAGTTAACAACTGTATTGCTGTGCTACTAAGACAAAATAGTGTTGTAAAATTGCGGTGTGTGAGAATTAAAAAATCTGAGCTCCACCTAAGCTGCAATGGAAAATGTGTACTGTGTCCTACATTTAAGTGTCCAAAACTACAAGTCTCTACAAGTATACCTTGCAAAGTTTAATTTAAGAGGTCAGTCCGCGAGCCATTTAGATGGAAGGGAAGGGCCAAGTATTTAGTAAATAAAAACCTATTTACTTATAGATCATACACAAACAGAATTATACTAAAAGAACAGTTCTCAGTTACAAGAACAGATTATGAAAACACTGACAGGTGAATTGATTAAAAATTGTGTGTGTGTGTGTGTGTGTGTGTGTGTGTGTGACACACACACTTTCACACACACTACACTATTACTGCAAATAAATACAAGCAAACACAAACAAACCATGACACAGTTGGTACACAGAGGATCGTGTTAAAATATAGAATGACACTAGGAAAGAAAAATTTTGTATAAGAAAAAAAATGAATAAATCTACTCAGCTATGTTGATCACAAGTCATCTTTGTCCAAAGTGACAGACCCAATTTTAAACAGGGTATCACACAGGACCAGACGTAAGGCTTAGCTTAGACCTACATGTTTACAGGGTCATTTGCATTCCTTTGCACAGCTTGTTTTATCAAAGCTAGTAAGTGGTCCATTGGCTCTGTTTTCCACCAAAACATGCGGTGAGAGGTATCAGCCACAGATACACCTGCTTTTAGAGTCTGTATCTGAAGTGGTCAATCACTGTAGTTGGAGCTGAGCTTGTACTGGACTCAAATGTGTACATGTGTGTTAATGATCAGTCATGCTTTACTTTTTTGGGCATTTTAGATGTGCATGTGAAGATATAGGTGATGATTCAGGGCTATGGTATATAAAATGGAGACTGGAAATATTGAAAGGCTGGTGCTGATTTTGGTTCATCCTTACTTCACATTGTGCTTTTTGTCCCCTCCCTTTAACTTGGCATTGAGTGCAGTCTGCAGTACAGCAGCTTTATTATACATGCTGGGTGGGAGGAAGAGTGGGAAGAAGGAAGGGAGTTTGACATGCCAAAGCTCAAAACCAAAAGTAAAGACAGAAGCGGAAAAGGAAGCGGGTGCCTTGTTTTAATTTGTGGTGGTGTTGTGAGTGCAGTAGTTTCCTACAACATTCCCTTTAAACTATCAAACCTGCTATTTGTCATGGAGCATAAATTGAGTTTACTCTAGTGGTTAGCTTCTGTTTGCCAGAAGGTCATGTGTGTATGTTTGTTTGTCTGAAAGTGTATTTGATTCTTCATGTGAAGCCCTTATCCAGCTGCTCACCACATTTTTCCCAAAATGTGATAAATCATTAAGTGTGGGGACTTCCCATGCATTCATGGGAAGTATTTGTTCTGTTTAATGTAAATTATTACACGAGAGATAAAATGTAAATATGGTAGATTAGTGAATACACACGATAGTAGTGAATTTGTTTTGTTGTATCCTCGTACAGACTGACAAAATACCTTTTTTTTTTTTGTTTGTTTTGTTTTTACAGTATTTGCTGCAGTAACATGGAAAATATTCCCACTCTGGGCCAAATAAAGGTTTATCTTAAAGCTTGTGTCTGTATCTATGGCCAGATGATGAACAATGATGAAAATATTGATGGAAATAAATATAATAATAATATTTCAGGCTATTGACATATGCTACATCTGTTGGCTGTCAATAACACATTTTGCTAACCCATCCCTACTTGGCAATAACACTAACTAAGTCATTTAATTTAATTTTTGCTTAATAGTGGTTTATACCTCATAGATTTTTGCTTATTAGGCTGAAGTTAATTTTGGCAACAAAGCTCCTTTTTTTTTTTTTTTTTTTTTTTAGCTTGCCGAAATGGGTTTGCCCTCCTATATATTTTAAGGAAATTGAGCTCTTTGCACAGTGACCACTCAGTGGCCCATTCTCACACTGCCCTGACTTAATATATTTCCGAAACATTTCTTAGGGAAATCCCCTATCTGGCCAAGAAGCACGTGAAATTGAATACTTTCTTTTAAATTTAGACAAATTTAGACATAATAAAAAAAATATAAACAAAGCTCATGGTCCCATTTCCATTTTCTTTTTCTTCTCATTCATTTTCCCCTTTGCTGTTTTTCCAAGGTTTGGCCTTCAGTAGAACCAGAGGAAATTACTGAGTTTCCATTCAATATGCAGTGTTGTAATTAAGCCATGTAGTTAAAGATTTGAGACAGACCTTTTACTGTAAAAATCTCCTTTATGTCTTGGTCTGAAAGTAGAAACGCAGACTTCTGAGCTGTTAATAGTTAAGCAGCATCGTAGGAGAACCCCAACACTTTGAAGGCTCAACTTTTTGCAACTTTAAAGCCAACATAACTGCATGTGTTGACAAATTAACAAAACATTGGAGAAACTATGAAGTAGTATGACAAAGAGTGAAAGATGTGAATGTGTGGTGTAAAAAGCAGATTACAGGGCAGCTTTGTGATCTTGTGTAAATTTGATTGATGACATTGCTTAAACAGGTCTAGTAAATTTTCCTGCAGTTGGATATATAAATGTTTGGTCTATGACATGTTTAAAGACACTGGCTTACTGTTTATCTTTACATTTCTGTCTGTGTTCCTCCTACCTGTCCCAGAATCCTGTCAGTTGTCCTCACCCCTCTCCCCCAATCAACATGACCAGGAAAGCATTGACTTTGGCCCAGATGGTTACAGCCGGCTAAGTGTGGATTTACTGGATGGAGAGAGTGAGCGTCCTGTGAGTTTGGTGTCCACCCTGTCCTCTGGCTCTTCACGTGATAGTCACAGCCTTTATGGGAGCACCATTGCCCTTCCTTCCTCAACCACCCCACCCATACAAAGTGAGGAGCATATAGATTTGGAGCTGAGCCCAACCGCAGGCACCGGAGAGGAAGCCGTAGACCGAAGTCCCACCCTGACAGAGTCCAGGGGCCATTGGCAGGATCGACTGAAGTCAATGGTAATCAGCCACCAGTGGAACAACAATAACACCACCTCCAACGGGAAGGCAAGTGGTGAAATACTACACATCCCCACCTCACCTGTCATCTCTGATACTATGGCGCCCAACCCAAAACTGACTTATGTGGACCGTGTTGTGATGGAGATCATTGAGACGGAGCGCATGTATGTGAAGGACCTGCGAAGCATTGTAGAGGTGAGTGGTATCAGGGTTATGCTGACTGTACTCAAATTAAAATTTCCACCAAAGTCAGTGTTTTTCCTTTTCAGTCAAGCATTTTCTCAGAGCCAACCACTTAAATCAAAGGTAGTAAATCATCACTATTCTGTGTATTTAGAGCATGTGTTTAACTTGGATTAATAGACACCTATGACTTAATTTTGGCAGCACTTTTTGGAGGTGAATTGCAAATTGAATTGAGTTTGCCAGCCTGAAAAAGAAATGGGAGAATTGAGTTCAACTAATGCTGAGAGCAAATAATGTCTACTGTGTTCTAAGTAGCTGTTTCTTTCCACAAATTAGTTTGGTACTTGTAAACCATCCAGTTGCTTTTTCTTTTCCATGATGATCCCAAGATCCAAGGTCTCTGTGATTTGTTTGCTTTCCAAACAAATCATCCATGTGTAATCCACAAGTATGCAATCCTGACATCTGTTAATTGGGTGCCTTGTTTATAGGTTTTTAGTTTGTAGAGATAACAGCTGTAGAATTTATGATCTGGTCATGATGTTTTTTTTTTTATAAACCATTCTCTATATTTACAGTGTAGCTACAGCCTGTGGCCTAGGATTATCTGGCCTATGCCCATATCTGGAGTTTAAACATAGACTGCATCATGGCAGTAAATCTAGGATACATGATCTCAGATAGTAGAAACCTCAAGTCAAAGATGTGAAGTAGGGTAAATTGTCTAAGAACACTATGTTCCACTCACCAGAAAGCTTTCCCCTTATAACCTTATTTACCTTTGTAGTCTGGAAATGACTTCCAGACACACAAAACGTCCTAGCCAACAAAGCTTCCCTCTATGGTCTTGCATAGAATCACGTGCACTTTGATGTCGTGAAACATTTCTTGAGACTGACAGTAAAATAATTAGCACATCTCCTCACCGTCTGTAACTCTGCTGGCGTCTGGCAGTTGGTGGGGTGGGAGTATGGGTTGACTGTGTGGTCCGGACACTTGCAGGACTTCAAACTATTTAAATTGAGAGGAACAGCAGGGCTGCCTGGTGTGGTCTCAGTCACACACAGCAATATATCCTGAGCCAACACACACTCTTCCAGCTCTGTGCCAACTGGAGAAATATTACAAGTGAAAAAATAGAAATTGTGAATACACAGTATCATCTATCCTCTCATGAAATAATGTATGGGTTTTTGACTCCATGCAGCACATTTTAATTTCACACCGGGCCTTAAATCTGACATACATGTGTGAAAATCTTTCCCTATTTAGCATTGTTTCCTCAGCTAAACTATTTTTCAGTTGATATTGACATGGAACACACAAACAGTTGTGGAGGCTATGTGCACTTTGCCTTTAGATCTAGTGAAGTGCTTACTTTCAAATCCCTCACTCTCTTAATATCTGTCCATGGAAAAAAGTTTTAAGAACAGCAGTTTGACGCAGCTGTTCTTGCATGTCCAAATAGATCCCCAACACCTGGTCTGAGCACTTTCTGATGAAAGTGGACAGTGGTTGTGGAATTCAGGAAAAAAAAAAGTTGGTCTTACACATCACCTTTGTTGTTCAATTCTTGATAAGACTTTTTTTTTTTGAGGGGGGGTTAATCTTACAAAATGCTAGAAAAATGAAACACTCCTGCTAACTGCTCATATTTCATTAAAGAACAATTTGAAGTCTCCACACACAATATGTCACACTTCGCTAAAGGCCACATGTTAATGTATGGTGTAACACTGGTGGGAAGCTTTTCTGTAGGAGATTTTGAGATACCAACTGACTTCAAATGTGTGTTGCTTTCACTAAACTAGAATTCTCCATCTATAACAGGCTGGAACTCATTATTTGCATGATGTGATTATTCTGCTCTGTGTGTGCAGGCCAGCTAAGTGTGTGCCTGTGTTTGTGTGTATTTGAACCACATCCTCTGGGAGTTTGATTTGTGTGTACAAGCTGTTTACTGGTGAAGTCTTTTTATATAGCTACTGCATGTGTGTATCAACGACTTGTCAACTTAGTCCTACCAACTTGAAGTTGTTTGTATGCCACAGAAGGGGCAAGAGAGAGGAGACTCATCCAGATGTTAGCTTCTGTGTTTTTAAATATTTTTTATCTGCTACAGAATTTCAAAAATTGCATTAGATTGTACAAGGCCAGTGAGTATTCATATATTAAATGACTTTTCACAGCCCTAAAATGCTAACAAACAATTAGACAAACCAAATGTCATGTTACATCACTCAGGATGTAGGAACACAAAGATATAATTGATTCCCTATATGCTTGCTCCCTCCACTGGTAGGAATTTACAAGTGCCTGCATGACACATGACTTAAAAGAGGTATTTCAGCTTTAAAGTAATCTCTGTTTTATTTTCACAGGATTACTTGGTTCACATCATTGACATGAGCAACCTTCCCATACGGCCAGAGCAAGTGTGTGCCCTGTTTGGAAATATAGAGGACATCTATGTGTTCAACAGGTAAGACCTCCCCCAACACTGATCTGCACAATCCAGGGCTCCAGAATGTAGCCATTTTTGGACACAGTGCAACTACATTTTATCATCAGGTGCAACTTGCTAATAGTTTTAGGGATGTTTTTGTTATTTTCACGCTTTGCTCCAGAAGGACAGTTTTCTGACAAATTTGCCACTACTAGACACAACAATGGTGACTTATTGTTTCTATAAGTCATTCTTGTTTTCTTCTGTCCTGATAAGTTACAGTACATATGGTGTTACACACACAATAATCTGAAAACCAACGACAATTAGCTTTTTCACATTTTTATTTAGAATAATATCTGAAGCAGAGACAGGACAGTGGATGAATGAGTGATAGTGACTGATTTTAATCCTATTTAATACTTTTTAAACTTCTTAAAGTGATGAGGTTGTTGAGGGTTTTTGTTTTCATTCGTTATGTTTAAGAGATAATTTAGGGAGAAATTTTTCAGTCTACGACATGTCTACCCAGTTAAAACTAAGTCAGTCTAATCTACAGTGTAATGAATTTTTATACGGACAGATGTTTCTGTTATTTAGCCTGTCCTCACTGATATACTGAATGGGGTGACCAAAATGTTAGAAGCACCAGTATCAAACAAAGTATGAAACAATGCAGCTGCACGTTCTCTATTAAGAACTCTTTTCTAAATATATGACCACCACAAAATAGTTGGCACACTTAAGTTTACATTTAGTCTTCTTCAACTCTCAACAAGTCTTTATTGCCGGACATCCCGCTTGCCAAAACACAATATCATTTCACTTCCCTCCCACAGTGATGAGCCTCCCTGCTAAGGCCAATGCTGTTGCAAAGCTCAAAACAAACAAATATGGATTTGAGCCTTTTAACTTTTGAATGAAATGGTAACCAAGTGTGTAAGAGGAATTCTTACCAATTTACAGTCATGTAATGCCCTTTTTAAGAGAGAGACATTTTTTCCAAATGTGCACTTGGGAGTTCTGCTTTCTTTATATTAGCAATGAAGATAGTGATACTCTCCTTTTTACAATATAATTTGGTACAGGAAGGCACATGTTAACCTGTGAACAGATTTCATAGTATATTTACCTAATATAGCAACAGACTTGATGGCAGCTCAAACATAAAGAAGAGCTTTTGTAGCATCTGTTATGGACATGTAAATAAGTAACATTTCAATGACCATATAAACCATCTTTTTTACAAGAAGATTGTAGAGTAAATGTCTCCCTAACAGTACAGTTTGTTACTGTAGCTACTTGCAATTTAGAGTCACCAGTTAAACTAAGTGCATGTCCTTGGATTGGTAGATGAAACTCACACACACAGGGAGAACATTTAAACTCCACACAGAATGGCCCCAGCCAGCTGTCCGGTTCATATCCAGACCTGCTAACCACTGCACCACTATGCTGCCCCAGTCTTCCTTTCATCCAGGAATTTGTATTTCTTTGTTAAGACCATAATCAATGTTGACCAAGCAATCACTGTACTGAAAGCAAACCAGCACACCAATGCTGAACATGTTGACACATGGCTTTTAGTAAGTTTCTTGATCTGTGTAAAGATGAATTCATATTTTTTGTTGTATTATGTCAATGAAAAATTTGGCATGCAACAAACATGACTTGTTAAGGTGTTTTTACCCAGTTCTAATTTTTCAAAATGACTCTCCCTTTATATACCTTCTTTAACTCTTGCAGTGTACTCAGGTAATGTCACACTTTATAAAGCAATAAAAGACATGGTACCTAGATCCCCAAGCCCATTCCCTAGAGCTGTTTTGTTTCCCCCCCCCCCCCCGTCCTTTCAGCTTATCCCATGAGTTCATGGTCACCACAGCAGATCATTGTCTGGATGTTGATTTGGCACAGTTTTTAC
The DNA here is from genome assembly GCF_033026475.1 of Channa argus. NCBI lineage: Eukaryota > Metazoa > Chordata > Actinopteri > Anabantiformes > Channidae > Channa > Channa argus. The sequence goes on from NC_090212.1 coordinate 8,487,311, forward strand.
GCCGGATGCCTTTCCTGACACAACCCTCCCCAGTTTCTACCGCGCTTTGAACAGCACTGAAAAGCTGGGGATGGAAATGGGCTGTGAGAGGTTCAGTGTCTTGCCCAGAGACACTTTGACATATAGCCGGGACCGGGGATCGAACCACTGACCCTGTAGTCTTTGGTCGACTGCCTTTACCAAATGAGCAGGAATTTCAAGTCAAACTCATATTTCTTACAATTCCAGGAAACAAGGTTCTTGTTAAGTAGTGTATGCTTCCCTCTAGTGGAGAAGAAGAGTTGAATCTCACTCAAGGGAAAGACCATCAAGTGCCATCAAATAACACTAATTTATTGTATTCCTTTATATTAACACATAACTATTCCAATTTCTATTTCTGCATTTTAGTGAACTCCTGCAGTCCTTGGACATGTGTGAAAATGACCCTGTGGCCATTGCTCAATGCTTTGTAGATAAGGTGAGCAACATAGTCTTCCTAACAGAGATTTACAGTGATTCATTCAATTCATTATCACTATTAATATGTTTTGTCTGATGTTTTGTGTTTCCCTAGAGTGATTACTTTGAAATCTACACTCAGTATTGCACCAATTATCCCAAGTAAGTATCTAGAAATATTTATTTTTATATAACATTTTGCTGATGATATCACATGTAACATACTTTGGTGAGCTAATCAATACTATTGTTTGTCATCCTCAAGCTCAGTGGCAGCATTGAAAGACTGCATGAGGAGTAAACCTTTAGGCAAGTTCTTCAGGGATCGTCAAGCCGCTCTTGGGCTTTCTCTCCCTTTGGGCTCCTACCTGCTCAAGCCAGTTCAGAGGATCTTGAAATATCACCTGCTGCTTCTGGTACAGTGCTTGACCATGGCTAGAGGCTAAAAAAGCAAAAGGATTTAACTTATTTCCTGCAGAGGTAACTTCGTCAAAAGCTGATCTCTGATTCCTTTTAAAGGAAATTGCAAAGCACTTTGATCCAGATGAGGCTGGCTATGAGGTGGTTCAGGAAGCAATAAACACTATGACAGGAGTGGCCTGGTACATCAACGATATGAAGAGGAAACATGAACACACTGTCAGAGTGCAGGTCAGATGAAAATTCCATGTTTGCAAAATCATTTTAAGTGTTTTTATGTTATGGCAAAATATGTTGACCAATCACATTTGATGTCAATATCGATTATCTCATGACAATGATGATGGCATATGTCAAGGTCAGGGTTATAGTTCATCACCCTCTTAAAATAATGGCGTAAGTCATATTTTCAAGTTTTACTAAAGAACTGAAAAAACTAAACGAAACATAAATCACTTGTCAAAAAATTATGATAGTCGTCAGTTTATGTATAATCAGTGTATTGCATCTGCCAGAAATGGCCAGGTGTAAACATATTAGGGATTTTGACAAGATCGATCATGCCCACACAGCCAGGTTGCAGAAAGAAATGTGTGCTGCTTACAGCAAGCCACGGACATTTTAAGTATGTTATTGACGGAATGTTTGTGTGTCCAACACACTGTACCTTACTCCTGCCATGTAGCTGCGAGGGTTGGACCCCAGTCCTTGAATATTTGAAAAAGGTTTCAATAGTTAGGTATTCTTTCAATTTTGGTGTTTTGGCCCAAAGGTAGTTTTTTATAGTATATAGTTTTAGTGACTTTATACCAAACAGTATCCACAAAGCAAATCCATAAACAATTTGGTATTGACAGCAATGATTTAATTGGTTTAGGTATTGACTGAGTGGTCTGTTCAGTTTTACGCTTTTCTTTGTTCTGATGCTTTATGAAGATTATAAACTGTGTTTGTATTTGTTTTTTGTATTTTGTTTGTTTAATCCCAAATGAACATAATTAAGAGTTTGTTTGGGGGCATGTGCTTTTTTTTGTGTATCTGCAGGAGATACAGTCTTTACTGATCAACTGGAAGGGTCCTGACTTGACCACCTATGGAGAGTTGGTTTTGGAGGGCACCTTTCATGTCCTAAGGGCGAAGAACTCCCGTACACTCTTCCTCTTCGAAAAGATGCTCCTCATTACCAAGAAAAGAGGGGAACACTATGTCTACAAGATCCACATCTCAGTATGTGTTTTGTCATTTTCTTTAATTAGTGATTAAATGGTTTAAAAAATGAAAGTCAAATTATGTTATCCAGGCAGAATCTTCTGGTCTTCTGGTAAATTACACACAGTTGATATCATAGAGGCATTATTTTAATAACGTGACAAATTAATCTAAGTTAAGCCCCAGTAACATCTGTGCATTCATAATGGTTTCAGTGCTCCACCCTAATGTTACTTGACAGTGCCAAGGATCCCCTGCTCTTTAGTGTCATCCATTTCAAGCACCCAAAACAACCCCACACAGTGCAGGTGAGCACGAGTAATTGTCAACCTTTTTCCTTCTGCCACAAAGCAACATAACACATACTGTTGCATAATAGCTGCTATTCAGGAATATCAGAAAAGACCTTCAGTGCTCCTATTAAATATGGTTTAATTAGTTTCAAATTAATGTTTTTATCTTTTTATGTTGGATGTTAAGTTTTACAAGAAAATGAATTTGAATTGAGAAAATTAGAGATTAAAAAAATTAGATTTTATTAAAAATATGTTTTTGCATTAACAAATCCTGATAGGAGTCAGTTTTTTTTCTTTATGTATATACCTGGTTTGTCCTTATTGATGTGATAGATTTACTACATGACAAGTGCTTGTTCTTGCAGGCCAAGTCAGTAGAAGAGAAGCATCTTTGGGCCCATCACATTAAGAGGCTAATTCTTGAGAACCACAACGCCGTTGTCCCACAGAAGGTCAAGAACATTGTCATTCACACAGCCGCTGTTTCTCCAACGTTACTAAAGAAATGCCTTTTCTTAAAACACACTGTCTCTTTTTTTAAAGGCAAAAGATGCTGTACCAGTCAATTCAAACTGTAAGTGTTATAAATCAAATACATTTTGTTATGCCTGTACCAGATTAAATGTTGCTAAGGCAAGCAAAGATGCCACTTATGAAAGAGAGGAGCAGTTTATTTTCAGTGGAAAATGTAGGATTTACCACATTTAACATTTGACCCACTTAACCATCTATTTGTATGAAGTAATTTCTGTTTTGTGTAATTGCAGTTCTGTGTAACAATCTTCTATATCCACTACCCAGATTCAGGGAAGTACCACTATAGCCCTGAGAGGCTGAAGAAAGTTGAGTCCTGCCAGGCTACTGACTTGCATTTTGGGGGCCGAAATGAGAGAAGGAGATCAGGTAAAAGACCCCTGTGCCCATCTTGTAACCTTTTAAAGGCGCTCAACCATTGCTCCCTATTTCTTATGGTTATAGGGGGTGATGTTCTAAAACTGTTTATTCAACTGATATTTTTCGCATTGTCAAATACACCTCTAGTGAATTGTCCCATTTAAATTTTCTCTGTTTTTAGAGCCTGTGAAACAAATCATGCAGGGAACAAAAGGTTTGTACCTGGTGGGGTATATGTTTATTTCACTGCATATTCAGTAGGTATTTAGCAGACAAAAGGGCAGATTGATTAACTGTGGATAAGTTTGAACCACATTCTGTGTGCTATCCAGTGACCCACCTACCCCACAACCCCCAAACCAAGGTTATTTTGTGTCTTTTAAAAAAGAGGTTTTCACGTCTCCACTGCACTGATGTTTTGTTCTCCCACAAAGACACCTGGAAAACAGATCAAAGGACACACACTCACTCTCACTTCCACTCCCACTCCACTGGCCTCACCCAAAACGAAGTTAATTATATGCCACGTTGGTCAAAGGGTTTGCCATAAACAAGCTCTTTTCAATTGTCAAATTCAGCCTTGCCCTCAGATCTGTGGTTCGTCTTGTTCCTATTTAGTCTAATTGCCCATTGTGAAAGAGACCACCTCCATGTCCTAATCCACTGTCCTCCTTTCCTCACTGTCTAGAACAGAGATTCAAACCAATGTAATGAAGAAGACTATTTCATATCAACCTTCCCATCTGTGAAGGATTAGTTCATCACATCCTTTGCTAATTGCATCATGTCCAGTTTGAGCATCTGAGAGATGGTTCTAATTGGTATTTATCTAATCACATGGCTTTCCCAAAGTCTGGGTTAGACTAAGCCTCAGGCTCTCCCTGCCAGAGATTGTGTTTTGACCATAATTGTTTAATAGTAACAGATACATGCCGTTTTGACGTTATTTTAGCATATAATATTTAACTTGCTTTTGTGTTACTGACATTGTCATTTATTTGTCCCCACCCCAACCCCCAATCTTTGTTCAACATGTAGCTGTTTTAAAGGTAAGCCTCTGAAATCCTAAGGTTGTCTTTCATTTGGCTTTGAAAAGCTTTTATCATTCCTTTGTAGCAAAGCAGTTTATGTAGGCCATTGTGTTGGGGTGAGATATGATTTAGCTGGTTTCAATTCAGCCTCTCATAATGTCTGTTATAAATGCAAAAGAAATCCATCCAAATTTGAGAAAATGGAAATTGAATCCTCACAGAACAAAGATTTTCTTGCTAAGGAGAATATAAATCACATCTCACCCAAAGCTATAGCATCTTTTGAAGATTCCATCCCATTCCTGGCCTTGTTTTTACAACATGGCTATAGCACTGACCTTGTAGTAACAAACTACATCTCTATGACTTCATGCCACAGCATGCAGACAGTGAAGGTGCACTGCTGGGGGATAGGTGCTCCATTCAGCCAGCCACCAGTGTCAGTATAGTGGCCTCCACTCATGATGAGCCCCAGGCTGAGAAGTCACTTGTGGAGGTTTTAAATCCTAGAAGAGACTCTGTGGAGCAGCTAAGTCCTACTGACAGTGACCTGAAACTGGACTCTTCATCCAGTGAGAGGGGACTAGAGATGGAGAAGGCAGAGGAGGAAGAGGGGGAGAGTTTCAAGGAAGATATACAGATTGGAAACGACCAGGTAGCTGACTTTGCCAGCTCAGTGCTAGCAGCCATCTCCAGCTGGCACTATAGAGCCAGGGCTTTGCTTTCTACTCACTTCACAACGGTGAGGGTTTCTGCCACTTCCTGCTTCATTCTATAGGCTTACCAATTTTCTCTCTCACTTTTTCTCCCATTCTTGTCCCTCTTCCTCTTTGTGTGTGTGTGTGTGTGTGTGTGTGTGTGTGTTTGTGTGAGTGAGATTCATAAACAGAACCAACTAACAACTGCTACCATTTTGCATTACGCCCATTCAATGCCTTAGGTCACATTTATGTTATTGTATAGTGCATGGATTGACGTCCTATACCTACTAAGGGTGAATCCTAAAACATCTTGCTGAAAACTTGAAAATATACCTTGTTGCATGTTTATGTTTACATTGTTTTGCATTGGAGTTGAAGGCCATTCTTCTTTGCATGCTTATATTATTGTATATGTTCCTCTTCATACTTGTGTGTTTTGGGACATGATTGATGCAACTTATGCTCTAAAGCACTCTGTTAAATTTTACTTGACTTCAAAGGTTAATTTAGCCATCACATTAAATGGTAACTATAAAAGAATCATATTCATATACAATTGGAATCATATTTCCTAATTGTTTTCTCTCTGTGTGCTCATAATTGGGTTACTTGTAATGCTACTAGTGTTTCTGAATTTGAATTAAAACATGCCATTATATTTGTTGTAGTATGTGCTTCAAAGGTGACCTGAATACACATTAAGTATCTAGGAAGAGTTTTTCTACTACCACAGGTTACTTTACTGTACCTCCCAATGTAATCTCTCATGGAGGATTTAGAATAAAAACTCCCACCTAATGTTATCCTTTGCTCTTTCAGGATGATCAGAACAGATATACAACTGAACTGAAACCTACAATGAGAGAGGAGGCAGAAACTTGCAGGCAGCAGGACAAATGTGTGGATGTAGCTATGAAAAACACACCCACCACACAGGTACCTAATAAAGCCTTATGTAATGTTTGTACACACATTCATTAAGCCTTATTTCCATTCTGACACCATATCCCACTTTGGAGTGTGACATGTATTCACCGTGTCAAAAAAAAAAAAAATTCCCCATTCAATCTATTCTCGTGTCCTTAACATTGCCTTGTTTATGACTAAACTTATTATATGACCATTATCTGTTTTTAATAGCAATGTATTTGCTTTTGTGTGTCTCTTTGAATAAAAGCAAACTGATTTTAAACTACATTGAACATTTAAATATATTTGCTACCTAATTGGTAAGCTTTGACATAGATCAGGTCACAGCTGGAGCTAAAGTATATTAGTATCTGCTGTACAATCTCATACACACACAAACAGAGAGCGCTTCCACCCAAATTTGATTTGGAGGCCATGTGTAGTTCTTATTTGCTTCTCACAGTAACATTGCACAGCATTCTTGCATAAGGGCGTAGTGTAGGGTTTTTTTCCCTTATAAGCTCATCTCCCCTCCACAGATACAAGCTGTGCTTTTTGCATTCCAAAAAGGAGGCAGCAGTTGAAAAAAAATTTTGATTGGTGGCAGGCTGAAATAATATCAGCAATTTAAAGACTGTTTGGGCCAAGGAATTGTTCACCATTAAATTATCAGAAAGTAACCCACCTGTACAACAAAAGGACTTTAGCATCAGCCTTCAAATGCAATAATAATGTATCGATGATTTACATTAAACAGCCTAGTTGACTCTGCAAAGTGGGACATAATGAATAAAAGACAACTATTTCAAACACTTCTGTCATGTTTCAGGTCAGTATGGAGGAGCTGTGCCTTTTAGACGGTGCTCCAGGTGATTGCTTGCCTTTGCTAAGAGGACACAATTACTCTCAAAGCCCCACCTCTCAACTCTCCCCTGCCCAAAAAGAAGCTCCAGGATGTCAGGATACCTGTACAGAAACTGCAGAGGAAAATGGAGTGAGTGACTCCTCTCTTCTCCGGGTTGGGGAGAAGAGTGTATTGACGAATGGGGAGCTTTCAGAAGAGGAAGAGGATTTGCTAGACAATAAAAGCACCCTACCTTCCTCTGTATTAGGCCAGGCTGGTGTAATAGCTGAGCGCTTCATCAGCAGCCTGTCCAGACAAAGCAGTAAAGTTTCAGAGGACTTTAGCTCCTTTACCTGCCCCTTAACTTCAACAGATAATGATTTCTTTAAAAGCCCCTCAGCCAGAGTGGACTTGGACAAACAGACACAGATGTTGGCCACCTCTACCCCAGATCCACAAATGACCTCAGAGGACATTTTTTCAAGCCCTGCATGTGAACCTGCACTGGACACCCTCATTGAAGAGGAACGCAGGTCAACTCTTTCTAAACAAGATCGACTGCTTATCCACAAGATCAGGAGATACTACGAGCACGCTGAGGACCAAGATGCTAACTTTAGCATCAAACGCAGGGAAAGTCTCTCCTATATCCCACCAGGTCTAGTCAGGCACCTGAGTCGACAACTAAACAGTATTCCTCAGGATCAGGCCATCCCAGTCTGCAGAAAAGGAACCCGGAACCGACCCACTTCCTGGTCTGTGTTTGACCTTCCTGGCTTAGAAAAAATTCAAAATAGTAAAATTAACCAGAAAACTGAACTACTGAGTCCCCAAGAGACACCCAAGGGTAAATCGGAAAACCTCACAGATGAATCGTCTACAGAAGAAGAGTTCAGATCATCATCTGACATGCTCAAATCTTGGCAAGACATTGAAATGGAAGAAGAAAACCAGGCTGTCCAGCAGAGGGGAAAAGAGAACTTGAATGAATCAAGAGTAAATGTAACGCAGGATATCAGCTTAGATACTTTAGATGTTAAAACCATTAAACAACTGTCTTGGTTTTTAGGAGAGTCTGAAATAAGCACAGCCTCCGATAGCTCCTCCATTACATCGCCGACCACATCTTCTCCAGCAATAGAGGGTAAACCTAAGCAGGACTCTCAGCCAAGTGATGGTCCTCTCTCACAAGAGAGGAATCGTGTCCTCCATGGCCAACTCCCTAAGATTATTAGCTTTCGAGCAAGCATGGAAGAAGACCAGATTCTACAAGACATGGGAAAGATGAAAAACAAGGTGTTCCAGCTGGCTCGCCAGTACAGCCAACGCATCAAAAATAACAGACCTATTGTCTTGCAGAGGAACCAAGAAACGGCAAATCAACAGGGCTTCAGAGACATGCCTGCTGTCCATGAGGAGAAGACGCAGCTGAGGAAAAAGGGTAAATAAGAAGGAAATGCTTGGTATATTGATTTTTTATATTTGATTTTGTTTTGCAATAATCTGCTACTTAAGGTCAAATATAGAGAACTGAAATCATTCTCTGTATGTCTCTATGTATGCAGGTAAACTCAACCTGAAATTGTCCTTGAATGCTTGCAATCAGCCAGTCATCAATGAAGTGTGTTCTCCAAGCTCAGCCCAGACCTTCAGCTCTGCAGCCAGTGCCCAGAGCACACTAACCAGCCCACACAGTCCACAGTCAGAAACCTTCCATTGGCCTGATGTGCAGGAGCTGCGCTCCAAATATTCAGAGTCCCCCCGCTCAAAAGTAACCCGGAGTAACACAATCCCAAGCAGGACGTTAGAACGCTCTACCAACATGTGTAATGGCTGTTCACTCAAGTACAAAAGCTCCTCTGACCTTCACAAAGCTCTGTTAGACTGTACTAGAGAAGTTTCCGAGTTTAAGCACAAGCTCATAAACATGTGAACTGTGTACAGTTTCAACCCTTTTCACAGTTGTCTCTCCCAAAGGAAAGTAATTTACTGTGTGCACGATAATCTCTGTGTAGGGGACTCTGGGAGATGATGTTTGCACCAGTTAAGCCAAAAAGGGATATTGGTCATTGGTTAGGTCAGTGAGGGGAAAGTGTTTTGTGTAAAATAGATGTATTGGTATTTTTGTACATTTGGGTAATTGTCTGCACTATTCAATACAAAGTTAAATGTAAAACTGTGTACATAATCCCTTGTATCAACTGCAGATTAGTCTTATTACGACTGTTGGTAATTCCTGCTAAAAACATAGTAGCGCTGAGCATTTACCCATGTAAACTTTGAGCTGGAGTTAAAGGGGAAAGAAAAAACAAATCCAGAGCCAACAGATCCATAGTGCTTCTGAAGCTACACTGAAGAGAGTTTCTTTGTTCAGCTTTTAATGTGTGTGGTTACAGCACGGACTTGTTTCCATGTGTAGTGTAGCTGCATCTAAATAGGTTTTTGCACATCACTGGAGCTTTAATTTTCCTAACAAGTGTATATTTTCTTGAATATTATTTATCAGACTGTATACGTGGGAGATATTGACCTCATACTGACCAGTTATACTGTTATACAAAATTGTAACACTTTTTATCCGGACGTGGAGGTATTTGTTCTCTCAGAGATTGGGGCTCATCTCAGCTATTTCAACTGTTAAAAAAAAAAAATGTCCAAGGCTTCAGCCTTGAAACTTGCTGAGAGCCCTTTATGTATTTGTGCCTACAATAATTTGTGTTTCAACACTGAGGGGAAAAAAGTGAACACTAACCTTAATGTTCTGTTTGGATTTGGGCCCCATTTAGTACTGCAACTAACATTGTTTTATATTGATATTAAGGTTGATCTTTCATGCAAGCTGTGTATTATATTACAGTACACAAAGTACATGGAGCATTTACATATTTGATATTTTTTTTCACTCAAATATTAGGCACAATGGGGTTCTGTTAGCTTGGTCCTTCCTGCCAGATATTAACAGCCTTTCCTCCATGCACGGGGGAGTCTGTGACTCTTCTAAAAACAAAGCCCTCAGGCTGAACCAACCAAAATTTGCAGAGCTTACAAATACACAACAATCTAATGAACAAGATGGCAAGAGGTAAATATCAGGCCGAAGCAGACTGGACAGAAATGAATCACTGTATCAGGCTTAAAGTTTGACATGCAGAGTGGCATTCATCCCCCAGATAATGCAATGAGAAGGTATAAAACCTACCTCAGATATGTAGCTTTATCACAAAACATATGATCGGTAAACCTGGGAAACGTTTTTCTTATTTATGCAGTTAGACTGGGGAAGAGGAAGTAGAGGCGTATATAATTTGTGTTGCGAATCTGGACATTGGGCCAGAGACTACAGACACAAAAAGACTTCAGAGACTGAACGTGACACGACCTGACTGACACATCATATGTATACTCAGAGATAACAATGTTTGTAGATGGTTCAACAACAACAAAAAAACCTGGATGATACAAATGCAACATGTTATGCAGTAGTGACTCTAGATGCAGTTCTCACAACTAAACTATTACCAAAACATTATTCTGCACAAGCTGCTGAATTGGTAGGATTGACAGAAGCATGCAAACTCGCTAAAAACAAAGTTGTTAATATCTATACTGACAACCAGTATGCTTTTTCGACGGTACATGTGTTTGCACAGCAGTGGAAAAACAGAAGAATGGTTATGTCCACAGAAAACCAATAAATCAAAAGAATATAATATTAGACTTATTGAGTGCCACTTTTTTAAGAAGTTGCATTGCAATCTGTAAATGGGCAGCACATGCACGTGGCCCACACCCTGACCCCATTTCAAGAGGGAATCACAAAGCGGAGGAGGAAGCTAAAAAAGCAGCATCATTATCAACTGACATAATGTTTACAAAAATAGAAGATACACATATCAATCAACAAGTGTTAAAAGACAAGCAGACAACCGCACCAGTAACAGAAAAGAAGAAATGGGAAAACAAAGAGGCAAAAATAAATCAATACAAAGAATTATACCCCTGTTTAGAAGGAAAACCTATTCTACCACATAGCCTATTTAAAATTGTCGCAATATTGAGCCATGGATCATGTCATGACTTGACAGGAGGGTAGGCCAAAATAGAATGACTCTAGACATAAAAGGAAGGGGGGGAAAGTCAGAATAAGTTGTTCTTTGTAAAGTGTCTGGTACATTTTGTTCCACATTTCGAAAAAAGAGAGCTCCAGCGTGAAAGTTTAAAAAGTTAGTGTTACATTTAAACTATTACACAAAATTGTAGTTGTCGAAGGTCGTACTCCTTTTATCAGGACATGAAGGTAGGAAGTGTTCTCCCAGAGATCTTCTCATTTTCCCTGACAAAAAGTACAAGGCTGAAGCAGCATCGCCCTATGTGTGATCTAATGTCATCTTTTTTACAAAGCTGAAAGTGTGGCTTGACTGCATTTTGGTAGTCGATACTGTACTCCAAAAATACATGTATTAATTCCTTACTGCAATTAAAACTCTAAAACAAGATTCTTCTGACACAATCATTTTTATTATTTAGTTCCAGAAAATATATTTTGTTTCAAACTTGAAGTTTCCCATATTTTCAAAAAAAAAAAAAAAAAAAAACAGAAATAAAGTGTCCACAGGGCGATTTCCATCTCATCATGCTGTGTATCCATTTGTGCTGTAGTTTAAGTGAAATCAACAACATCAGATGGTTAAATTCATTTTTTGGAAAAAATAAAATACAAATGAACTATTGGATCTCTGTATTGTGCATAACTCATGGAAAATGTGTGTCTTGGAGTGCTGACACAGGCGAATGTAGTTGGCACACTACCTTAATGACATACATGATCAAATTAAATGCAGTGAAACTTTAACAACTCAATGCTGAGAGCTTTTTATGTATTTGTGCATACAATAATTTGTATTTTACCACCGGAAAAAAAATTAAAACTTAAATAGAAACATGTTTAATGTTGTATTGCCGTGAGGAGGAGGAAGGGTGACATAACAGAATCACTGAACTCTCAGATAAGAAGAAAAGGATGAAAAGAAACGAGAGCAGAGTGGCCATGCAGAGGTGGGAGCGAGAAGCACGTGGATGGACTGAAGGTGAAGCCTTAGCCTTGGCATATTAGGAAAATGAAAATGCAGTTGCAAGAAGAAAAAGGGAAACACATATACCATTAGGACCAACGCCTGAACCCATTCCAACCAAACCATTACAGTACAGTAGCTTACAAATAGACAATGATTTAATGACCAAGATTGCAATAGGTAGATATCAGTCCAGAGAAGACTGGACAGAAATGAATCAGTGTTTCTGTCTGAAAGAACTGTTTTACATGCAGAGTGTCGGACATCCCCCAAATAATAAAACCTACTTCAGATCAAAGCACTGCATGACTCGCAAATCTGAGAGACATGCACTTTTAAGGAAAAAAAAGAAAAGTCTTTCTTACAGAAGGACAGACTTATGTAGCCAGTATGCTTTTTCGAGGGTGCATGTGTTTACACAGCAGTGGAAATGTGTGTGGAAAATGCACACACACCGGAAAACATGTGGAAGGCCCTTCAACATAAAAGCTCGATACTGTTCAATGCCTTTCGCAACTGTGCTTATAAAGGATGACTTTTATTTTGGAACCAATGGCCAAACTTGTTTCCTGCGTCTCTTCACCGACTTGACACGTATCTGCAACCCGCCCCCCAGTGGAGTAGAGTTTAAAAAGTCGCGCACTTGACCGAAATCACTAAAACAATATCTTTCGTGTTCTTCACGCATTCTTCTCATCAATATCGTCTCGTCTTTTGTTTAAAAGAAAATGGGAGCTGGAATGTCACGTCTGGCAAGTCGCACCTATCATGTCAACAATCATCAGGCCGAGATGATCAAGGAGTCATTGCAAGTTATCCAAAAAGACATACCCAACATTGGGGTTACTGCGTTAACCAGGTAAAAAGATTGAGCCTTTCGATAATACTTTTCAGAGTTGGTCACATGTTTAACAGTTATTATTAAATTATTATTAAATTCTATCCAAAATGTTATTTCGGCACATTGTCAGGGCACCAGCCTTTATAAACAGGATGATAAGTTTTTCGTAACAGGCTGTTTGAGGTCCACCCTGAGTGCAAGGATGTCTTCTTCCAATTTCCAAAGGATCTGGAGAAGTTACAGAAAACCCCGGAGTTCAGAGCACATGCCTTAAGGTCAGAAGCTGCAGTAACTCATTACCCTTTAATAAACGATAATCTAAACAACTCAAACTAAAACGCTTTAAAATAAGGTTCCATAATGTTACAGTTAAATACATTTACCAAACATTACTCAAACTGGTGTCAAAGGATGATTTGTTGGTTCAATTAGCTTTTCGACGCCTTATAGGGTACTAATATCTTTAAACATCTGTTATCCTCATTGCATTTATGCAAATTGCAAATATGTAAGTATATTTTTCCTTTACATTAGCAAACGTTCGGCATACCCAATGAGAGATTTTCTTCCCATCTAGTGTGATGGCGTTCATGAAGAAAGTCGTGGCGTCAATCCATAGAGAGGACGAAGTGAAGGCGCTGGCTTTTGAACTGGGAAAAAAACACTATTATTGGGAAGCCCCACCTACGTATTACGGTGTAAGGCCCCAGCGATGCCAACAATGATCAATACACATATTCTAATATCAATTCATAATGTAGCTCATTATTAGTGTCACCATTATATTAAGGACCCTATAATCCCCATCAGCAAGTTTCTCTCTCTCTCTTATCTTCCAGTACTTCGGAGAAGCATTTGTCTATGCTGTGGCACCTGTAATGAAGGAGGGTTGGACCCCTGAGCTCGAGCAGGCTTGGAAAGTAAGAAGTTTCACTGCATTCACGTATGTGTTAATTAGAGACCTTTACGCTAACTGGTTGTCATTGCTAGTGTCAGTGTCAGAGCTTCACAAATGGCTGAAGTGAAAATTTCCATCTCACTCAGCATGTTGAAAAATGGAACATGACTCTCACATCATATTATCCCACTACAGACGCACATAAATAATCCTGTTGTTGCTCAGTATTTACACACAGTAAACAGCTCTTCTCTTTCCATTAATTGTTTTTCAATTAATACAGGTGTGTATGTGACAAGAGATAACACCTAAAGGTTTAAGACATAATTTATCTACATTTTATAGTTTATTTTAAGTTACATTTGTGTCTTTATTTATACAAATGTTATTCAGATTTGTCAGTGGTTGACCTCTATTGCTCTGTTAGATTAAGTTATTTTTCATTTCATTTGTGTCATATCAAATATTTGTCCCTTTAAAATTACAGGACACGGCCATTTCATCACAACATTAGAACAAAAAACAACAAAGATTCAAAAGAAGTCTCATGTGTTTCTACATACATATAGAAAGATATATATCTAGATATATATATTTTATCTTAGTAAACCAGGTTTTTGTGCTATTCCCAGAAAATAAAACATTATTAAACTCATTGGCTTGTGGCACATTGAACAACTCTGCTCACTGATAAATTAACCAGTTGTTTTCCCTAACACACTGTTGATTTGTTTTTAATAGACAATGACCCATCAAACACATATTTGTAGCTCAGTGGTCGCATAAGTTTACATAAGTTTAGCAGTTGCAGTTTACTGATGCAGTTCATTGTCCACTGTTTGGGATCTAGATCCTATTCCACTACGTGACCAAGGAGATGAAGAAAGGATATCAGGAGGAGAACGCCACCCCACGCCAAAACACAAATGAATAAGCACACAGCAGTCTGAGATCCTAATTCTCTTAACCCCATGTTAACCAGTCATTGTTCACCCGAATTGACAAAAATAAAGTGGTGTCTTAAAGCAATTTTTTCCTGAACTGTACTTTATTTCTGTCCATGTAGATAAGACTCAGGATCCTGAGCAGACAGTACAAATTGATGATGAAATCCAGTATACAGGCTGTAGTTGAACCTGCCTTATAGTTGGCACTCCTTTGAAAGTGTCCACACTATTTAATTCATAACATAATTCAGAATCTTATAATGAACCACATTAACTCTCTGTACATTTTATGTGTATTCAGCAAATTAACACGTACAGTTTGACAGTTTTGACATAGACGGGGTTCAAAATCAAGGGGATACAAAAATACTCACTGTACTTCAAAAGGTAAATTAAAAAATATCTAGTATCAAGCAGTCAAATACAGTGACCATTGACCAAAATGACAAAAAAACAAAAATAAAATAATTTTTGAGCATCCCCTCTGTGGAAAATTAAACATCCTTGTAAAGAAAAAGTCCACTTTCTAAAAGCCAACACAGCTCCCAAGTTAACCATTAATATTATTATTGGGCCCCATTAATTTGGCTCAGAGAAGAGTTAAACCACTCTTAATGCCCTTGTTTTCTGAACCGGTGGTGGTGATTCAACAAAGTTGACTTGTGTCATCTTGTGTCAAACACAGAAAAAAATTGGTTATTAAATGGTTCTTCAGAAGCTTGTACGGTTCTTCGAAAATCCATGCAGGCATAAAGATTCATTTTTGTTTGTAAGTGGTTCTTTGGGTACCACAAATGCTCTTTGAAGAAGTAAAGGTTCTTCACTCTTAGCTATTTGAGTTAATTGATGGTGGAAAATGGCATAAATACATATTCATTATAATGAAAAACCCTACTGTTTAATACTCTTGCCAGCTAAAAGTGGAATTTAACCCTAAAATTGAAAAGACTGCCAGCAACAGGTTAAAAAACTGATACTGTTATTTGACCAACGCTGTTGTCTACGTCAATCTGCAAGTGTTGTTGGCAGTTGGCTTCTTAACGTCATCAGATTGTTTCAAAAGTTGTTCTTTCAAATTTGATAAAAAGTCTTCAAACCTCCAAACTCAGCCAAAGACACAACTGCACAGATTACACACACATACTTGCTTTTATTAACCTGTGGCATCTTTTATTTATCATAACTAGTATTTGCCTAACCCTAACAAAAAAGCAACTATTCACTGTAAGGGAATAACTGACACATCAAGGCGATGGTCAGCTGTCGGCCAATGTTGGGCCATCAGTGAGAATCACTGTTGGTAATATCCCCCCAAACACACACACACACTTATGTTTGACTTGATTTTTATTCATAATTCAAGTGGTGAAGTGGTAAAGCACTCTAGTTAAATTCACATTTGAGGAGTTTCTAATTCAATTTCTCTATTGTTGGAATCAATGCTAGTTTGTCCTCCTTACAATCTGATAAATAAAACATAATATAATCATAAAATTCACAAAAATTAATAGGTCACCCAGCAGTATTTAAAGTAATTCACCACCTTACCTCTATCATTACCAGCTGCAACATTAAAGTGATACATATTTATGTGATGTCTAATGTCACAAAAGAAGTTTGAGCTAATACAATTGTACTTTTACTGTAGGAGCATTTTGAATGCAGAACATTTCCTTGTAACAGAGTATTTATATACTGTGGTATTGCTATTTTTACTAAAGTAAGTGATCTGAGTGTCTCTTCAGCCACTAATTCAGTTTACTTATAAACTGACACAAATTATTTGATGGTGGAAAATGGCATAGATACATATTCATTATAATGAAAAACCCTACTGTTTAATACTCTTGCCAACTACCTAAAAGTGGAATTTATGGTTATTACGTATATATAAGTACATATAAATATACGTCATAACCATGCGGCCACACCGCACTGCGACTGTGGCGCAGGAAGGTAGAGCGGTTGTCCACCAAACTCACAGTTGTTGGTTCAATCCCCGGCTCCTCCGGTTACGTGTCATTGAGCAAGACACTGAACCCCAACTTAGTTGCTCCCGGTGAGTGTTGGCCAGCTGCATAGCAGCTCCCCCATCGGTGTATGAATGTGTGTGTGATTGTGAGTGTGAATGGGTAAATAAGAAGCAGTGTAAAGCGCTTTGAGTGCCAATAGGTAGAAAAGCGCTATATAAGTGCAGACCATTTACCATTTACCCACCCGGGGTGCGCACGCGGAAAAAAAGAGGTTCTTCCACATTATACTTCTTTGTGACAGCAGTTACCTTCATCGGTATCGCTACTTTTTCCCACTTGTCTTCTTCATCTCTGGATTTCGAGATAGATAACGTAAAGTATTTTCACACAAACGTTTTTACGTGTTGTTGTTTGTTAGCAGTAATGTAATGTTAGGTTTGCTAATCTGCCTATAGTGTTAGCAAGAATAGAATTAACTTTAACGTTACATATTTGGAAAGTAACGACATATTGCAAATGGCAACGGAATGGAATGGAAAATTCCGTAGAGCAGGTTTTGAATACTGAAATACAGCAGTGCATTGAATAGAGCAGATCGTGTGTGGTTTTTAGAATAAGTATTTTGAATTGATAAATTATATTGGTTCTCAACCGTTATCCTCAACGTCTTCTGTCCATGTTCTGTTCCAACTATCCCTGTCCTACCCACGGCCCATTACTTAAGGTGTTTTCAGTCTATCAGACGCTGGACAATACCATCTAAGATGAGGGAGGAGAGAGGGAAGACAAACAGAATTGTTGTCTTCTAGCTTCTGATTGACATAAAACACCAAATCCAAAAAAATTAATAGAATAATTGTTATAATCATTTAATTTTTCAAGTCATTTATTAAATAAAAAAGACAAAATATTTTCTGGTTTGACTTTTAGCTTTGAGAATTCGTGTCAATTTCTCTTATCATATGAACTACAAAGCATATAGGAAAAATGCAGAGCACTGATGGACATTTGATTCATTTTGTATATAATAATTAACCAATTACTGAAAATAGTAATTTTTTTTAAAATATATATTTATCAATATAGAAAATTAATAGATGCAGCATTAATACCAAATCATGTTACAGAACATACAATATAATCTGTGTTTTGCTTTGCTTTAACAGACTTTGGCTCAGCAGTGGACTGGTGGAGAAGTAGGGGTTTGGCTTGTGGAAAATGAATTGGTAGGTTATCAGCAAGACTTTGTAGGTGAGCAATTTAATGAAAGTGTTATACTAGTGTCCACAATATAACTTTGTACCAGTCAGATGCCTGGCTGCAATGACATGAATTTATGTCAGGATCCCCGACTTCACTTCCGCCCTTAGGACTTTTATTTTGCAGTCACTTCCTGTTTCCTGGTTCCGTTACATTGTTCTAGATTTGCTAATCACCAGTAATCAGTTTCACCTGCTCCCATCACTTTGTATATATACCTTCTCAGTTCCTTCACCAAGCTGCTAGATTGTCTGCTAATCACCGCAACTTTCCAGCCTTCATGAAAACGCTTAATTGCTTCCCACGCTTCAGACCACGCTACGTTTATCGACCAGCTGCTCTGTATTTGTGAGTACCAGCCCCTTTTGACTCTCTCTGTTATCGGCACAATGCAGGTGAATCTAATTCAGAAAAACTAATAAATTAAACCCTTTAGGAAAAAGGTTCTCAGGTTTTAAGTTGCTTGTACAGATCTATACTTTATTTAGAAAGGTAGCCATAAGAAGTTTGCAAATTTAAATTGGTTCATTTTCAGGTCAGATGGTGAGCACAGCAATACTTCTCCCTGTCATCTGTTTGTCATGAAGAACGCTTGTTGAAAATTTTAAGGTGTTTTTTTTTTTAATAAAGAAAATATGATTTCTAGAAATTAATTTCTATGGAGCTATCCGTGTGATTTGTCATTTATTGTTCCAGGATCTAAAAATACTTTTTGGAAGCATTTCTGAATCTTGAAACTTTGACTACAACTGTATCAATAGCTGTCCAAAGATGTCTCCTAGTGTGCCAGCACATTGTAAGAACAGACTTGCATTGTCCTTAAATGGACTAACGTAAGTTATTTAAATTATTCAGCGATGAATAATTAATTGATTGGTAAGTCCGTCGTGAGCTAATTATTCTGCAACTGTTTTAATCTTCATAATAAAGTTGTTTAAATTAATCCTTTAAAAAAAAAAGGATATTTGTGGATGCCGCATTAGGCTCCAGGATGTATTTTTAAATAAAGTTTTAACTACATTGTTTGTCCATTAAAGGGTTCTTGACAGATAACGCTAAACTATAATTCTTAGTTGATTTATTAATAAAGTGTTGTTATACTCGGATCTTAAAATACATATGTTTTTGAACATCTAAAATGTCTGATAATTAGGAACAGGTAGACACACGTGACAAAGCATCAGCAACAACATTTTGTTCCTTTTTTGTAATGGATTTCGAGATTAAAATCTTGCACAAGCAAGGACCACCTCCTTAAGCTCTGATTAGTTTTGCATTGGTCCTAAGAAAACAAGAGGGTTGTAATCAGTAAATACAGCAACTGGTAATGAGGTGGAGCCAACATAAACCTCAAAGTGTTGGAGGGCCAAAAGTAATGAGTGGTTCCTTTTCAATTGTGCTGTATTTTAACTGGTGTTTGTTGAATTTCTTGGAAGTAAAAGTTGGGATGATCAACCCCCTGCCCATCCTCTTGCAGCAGTACTGCCCCGGCACCACTGATCTATCTCCAGTTTAAAGGGGCAGGCAAAATTAGGTGCTGCTAAAACAGATGTGCTGCACAGGATAGCTTTGACCAAATGGATTTTCACACGAAGAAGACCAGACAAAAGGTCTGGTAACACTAGTGAGACTGGTGAGGGGAGCAACAATATCAGCAACGGTTCTGCAGAATTCTCTATAGTACCCAGCCATGCCCAGGAACCGGCAGAGTTCACGTCTGGTTTTTGGTATAGGGTCCAAGATCGTTTGAATTTTTGAAGTAAGCACACGCACCTGACCTTGGTCCACTTCCTTCCCTAAATATGTCACTGTGGCTCTACCAAAGTCACATTTGGCCAGATTCAAGGTAAGGGAAGCTTCCATTAGTCGTGCAAATATTGTTTTTAATGTTTCCATGTGCTCAGGCCATGTACTTGAATATGCCACAATATCATCTAGGTATACCTCACAGTGGTTAACCTCAGCAAGGACAAGGTGCATCAAGCGCTGAAACGTAGGTGCATTTCTAAGACCAAATGGCATGACTGTACTGTAAGAAACCATCGGGGGTGACGAAATTTCAGAAGCACGCGGAGTTAAAGGAACTTCCCAATATCCTTTCAACAGGTCCAGCTTCGTAACAAACTTAGCGGAACCAAGGCGGTCCACAAAATCTTCCATTCTGGGCAGAGGATACGAGTCTGGTTTGGTTATTGCATTTACCTTTCGAAAATCAGTACAGAAACCTGGGGTTTTGTCAGGTTTGGGCACAAGCAGACATGGGGAACTCCATGCACTGGAACTAGGGACAGCTAGACCATTCTCCAACAAGTAGATAACTTCCTGCTGGAGCAGAGGATAGTGTATCTGGAAAAAAGGGTAGGATTATTTTTAATCAGCTGAATAGCCTAGCGGACTTGTCCAAGTGGCACAAATGGGTTTCTAAATCCTCAATCTCTGAATTTTGGAGACGGGAGCAGGGTTCAGTGAGGCCGTCACTCTCGGGACAATAGTGGGAGGGAGAAACTGCAACAGTGGACACAGCAGAGGGCGCGACGAAGGACGAAGCAGCAGCAGCTTTACGAGCGAAGTAAGGCTTTAACATATTTATGTGACACACACGAGATTTTCGTTTCGTATCCGGGGTGCACAAAACAGTCTATCACTTATTTTACTTTCCACAACATAAGGGCCACAAAATTTGGCCTGCAAGGCAGAACCAGGTATTTGAAGTAGTGCTAAGACCTGCTCTCCAGGTTGGAAACTTCTTACTGACTTTCTGTCAAATTTCTTTTTCATCTGAGTCTGCGACGCAGAGAGAGACATGCGTGCAAAGCCACAGGCTTTGTGCAGACGCTCTCGAAATGAGCTCACATAATCTAGCACATTTGTAGTGGGGGTTGTAACTTCCGACAAAAAACTTTTTCTTTCAATACTCTGAGGACCACGCACAGTGTGACCAAACGCTAAATCTGCAGGGCTAAAACCAGTGGACTCCTGCACACTTTCACGTGTGGGAAGGAGAAGGAACGGTAATCCCTCATCCCATTCTTTTCCTGACTCCAAACAATACTTCTTTAACATGGACTTCAAGGTTTGGTGGAAACGCTCAAGTGCACCTTGGGACTGTGGGTGGTAAGTACTGGATTTTTTTCACAGACAATTCAGACATAACTTGAGCAAAAAGTATTGACATGAAGTTTGAACCTTGATCAGTTTGAATGGACCTTGGTAGGCCGAAAGTGGAGAAGAAATTTATGAGGGCTTTTACAACAGCTTTGGTCTTGAGTGTTCGTAATGGAATGGCCTCAGGATAACGGGGTGCTGCGCACATCAAGGTCAGAAGGTACTGATGACCGGATTTTGTTTTTGGTAGGGGCCAACACAATCGAGGATTATGTGTTTAAATTGTTCTCCTATTACTGGATTAGAATGCAGTGGCGCGGGAGGAATAACCTGATTTGGTTTTCCACAAAGCTGACAGACATGGCAGGTGCGCGGAACCTGGCAACATCGGCTTTTAAGCCTGGCTAAAAGAAATAACGCAGAATGCGTTGATAAGTTTTCATTATCCCTAAATGACCCGAAACGCTATCATAGGCAAAGCCAAGTACCTGAGAACGAAATTTTGCTGGGACAACAATCTGCTGAACTGAATTGTACCCTAAATCACCAGTCAGAGGAGGATGCCAATAACGCATTAAAACACCATTTTCAAAGTTCTACGCACAGGGACCTGTTTTGTCAGAGCTGGTGACAGAGGATAGACAGGTAGCCAGAGATGGGTCGGTCTGTTGTATGGGTTATAAGCTCGGTTTTGTCAACAGCAAAAGACAGATCAGCAGCAGTAGGCAGTAAGTTGGCAGTTACAGGCTTTTCACAGCTATCTAAGCGTGGCTCTATTTTTTAGGACCCTCGGCAAACAAGGCGTCAACAGACAAATCCATCACATCATCAAACTTGCGCATCTGTGAGCGTGTAACAGCACAAGCACGAAACACAGCGGGCGAGCTGACAGCAGCGGGAGCCGAAAAAGACGAGTCTGCAACGGGGTTTTCAACAACCTCGGGATTCGGAAAAACTCTCCCCCCTGCCAAATCATTCCCGAGAATTAAAGCTACTCCCTGGACGAGTAAGCTTGGCAAAACTCCAAGTTTTACTGGACCAGAAAACAACGGAAAGCTTGAAAAGACAGTGTTCAAAGGAGCTCTCATAACGCACATTTTAGTACTACAAATAAGCGCATCTGAACCACAAAATGAGTCACTGGAAAACGGCAAAACGTTTGATAAAATAAGCGACTGTGATGCTCCAGTATCCCGTAAAATAGTAACGGGTACCTGATCCTTTTCATCCCCTGTAAGGGAGACTAAACCTTCTAATATAAAAGGCTTGTAGCTCTCATCAGCTTTATGGCTGTCTGAGCCAGTTTTCTCGGGGAGTGAATGAACAGGTATAGTAGCAGGAGCAGATCGTATGAAACCAACAGCTTTGGGACCTCTTGCACTTTTACTCAGCTCCTTTCTTTGAAGTACAGGACAAGAGGCAATGAGATGACCGGCTTTGTGACAATAGAAGCATTCCCGGCTCTCAGTGAAACTAGGATTAGGGTATTGTGGCGTTTTTGAAAATAACTTATTTTTTTTTGTCTGTGCTACCAATCAGCTTATTTTGGCCGTGCACATAGGGAAACACAACACGATGAGTTAGGACAAATTCATCTGCCAGCACCGCAGCTTAGGACAGAAAGTCCACTTTCTGTTCATTCAAATAAACCACAATTTTCTCTGGAAGACATGTATTAAATTCTTCCAGCAACATCAATTCACGGAGTTGTTCAGCCACTTCACTTTACTGGCTGTGCACCACTTATCAAATAGAGCAGATTTCTCCCTTGCAAACTCAACATACGTTTGGTTGGCAGATTTTTCACAGGATCTAAACCTTTGCCGATATGCCTCACAACAAGCTCAACCGTGCAAAACCGTGGTCTTAATAACATCATAGTTCAAGCTGTCTTCATCAGACAAACTTGCACACACTTCCTGGGCTTTTCCCACCAATTTGCACTGTAATAGCAAACTCCAGACATGATTTTGGCCACTTTAAATTTGCCGCAATGCACTCAAAAGCATTAAAGTAACAATGTGTCTACTAACATCAAACTAGTCAGAAGATGTTGGAGAGGGAACACACTCTACTGGGAGTAGAGCTTAAGGGGTCTACACACCCAGAATGACCTTCATGACCTTCTGTTTAGGCTTGGGCATAGTGACCACCACCTCCTCAAATAACTTCTCTGACAAAATAGCCCTAACCTCTGCCTTCCTGGCATTTAAAGGTACAGAGACATAAAAAAAAAACTGGCAATTAAAAACAAATCTGCCTTGGTGCATTGCTGCAACTTCTCAATGGTTGGGTTTATTGTAAACTCATCCATGTTAAATTCCATACTATAAAACCACACATACAAAAAAACTGCCTACCAAAAGTAAAGACAAAATATCTTACCAAACAAAACGCTGAGCGACGATGAGAAGAAGAAAATATCCCGGACGAGCCCCCACTGTATGTTACGCCCCTGTCTAGGGGGAAGGGGTTCAACATACAAAGATAAATTAAGCTGTTTCCTCTCCAAACCAAAATCCAGGATTTAGATGTTCCAACAATATGATATTTATTTTAAACGAAAGAAAATGTCAAACAAACATGACACTATAACTCAAGGTGAACCAAGGCCAAAATAATAAACAAAATAAGCTATTTCCCAATGAAAGTGCTAGCTAGCCTCTAGAAAGAAACAAACAAAGAGACAGTCACTAACCCTAACTCCCTAATGTGAAAACAAGAGAAAACAATCAAAAGAAAATGGCGGTTCACCCCTACAGATTCAATACTATTTACAAAATATACAATATCTATACAAAACCATGGCACAAAGCCTAACACTTCAAAAATGCTTAACAAGGTTTGGAGGCCAAGGACAGAGAACAGGTGCTGCTGCCAGAAAAAGCCCGGATGGCTGTTGGGAGCCATACTTTTCAAACTCCAGGAAGTGTAGGATGGACCAATCAGCTTCCGGTACGGCCTCCGGCCAATCAGGCAGGGCACCTATAAGAACAACAAAAGAACAACAACACATAAGGCCAGGGCCGTAACACAGGTGTGTATCATATCAATCACTGTTCGCTAATTTGCATTGTTTAAACGCTGCCTAATGCCCTGATGAAGCCCATGTTTCCCTCAAATGAATCATTAGATACTTCATCAGCCTTGTCAAGTAGCCACTAAAAATGCACACACCGGAAGTCATGAGGCCCTTCAATATAAAAGCTCGATACTGTTCAATGCCTTTCGCAAATCTGCTCATAAAAGGACTTTTATTTTGAAACCAATGGCCAAAACCAATTTAACACTTATCTGAGATCTGCCCCCCAGAGGAGTGGAGTTTTAAAAGGGATGTACTTGACAGAAATGCCAGGAACGTCACATTTCGTTAAATAACATTTGTGTTCTTCGGACATTGGTGGAAAAACATCTAGGTATCATTTTTTGTTTAAAAGAAAAATGGGCTGCAGAGTGTCAGGTCTGGCAGGCAATTTGGAGTTTGAAGGGAAACATATGGGTGGTGTTTGTCCTTGTCCTCTCAGCCAGGGTCAGGTCCAAATGATTAAGGACTCATGGAATATTATCCACAAGGACATATCCAACATTGGGGTTATTGTGTTCACCAGGTAAGAAGATTGAGCCTTTCAAAAATACTTTTCAGAGTAACTGTTAAACAGTTATGTCCAAAATGCTATTTTGGCACATTGTCACAACAGCAGCCTATATAATAGGATGATAATGTTAGTATACTGTTGATAATGTTGAAATTGCTGAATGTTGAAATGTATTTTAAAGTTAGTTAATTTAAGAAGCATATGTATAAGTGTACTGATGATGTCATTAACCAAGTCTTTGAAGTGTTAGCCTTTGAAGTTTAGCTTTTAAGTTTATTAAACTAATTGTTGTAGAAACAATGTACAGAAAGTTTTTTACAAGAGGAGTAAAATTTGTCAAATGTATGCATTATGAGATACTCCAAATTCTCAATACATGGTTGATGACAACCTTTGAACAGAACCAATTAAAATTCTACTTGAGCTATAGATTGTGTTATGTTGTCGGCTTCTGTTATTAATTCTTGCACGTGCAACCCACATTCACAAGTGCTACTCACAATGGGAAAAATACATCTTTTCTAGATAGAGACGAGAATGAAAACAGCAGCCTTGTACAAACACTGTGACATTAAATGTTCAATCAAGCATAAATACAGAATTAAAAATTAAAAATTACAATTTCTATTTTGTGAGGCTGCAAGTTCAAGAAAAACAATACAGAACTGAACCCAAGCATAATGTACTAAATGAAAACAGTAACAATGTGTGGGGTTACTCTAAAATAAAGCCCAGAAACAAGATAACAACATAGTAATAAAACAGAATTAGCGTCACTTAGACTGTTACCCCCATGAGAATTTTAGATCTTAAACATTGCCAAAGATGTGATGATGGTCTGTGTCGGATTATAACCTACATGTCAGGTCTCCTCTCTGGTTAAGGAAATTGATTGAGGTTAAATGAGAAAATGGAAAACTTTTGCAGAGGTGGTGGCTCCCTTTAACTCCATCCTGGCTCTGACACACCACAGCTCTGAGTGGGTTTCCTGACTAACAAACACAGGTCCACCATCACGGTCAAGCACAGAAAGGCCAAATGAGATATCAATTATAAGTCTTGGGTGGAGAGAAAGATTAAAGAATGAAAACGAGGACCCTAATCGCAACGTGCACATTCACACTTGTCAGTTCAGGATTACAGTTGTGCGACTGGCCACGCCGAAACCTCTCTAGGGTTACGTCATGGTAGTTGGAAGCCTCAAGGGGAGGCTTGTTTTGGTGTGGGAATGAATGTAAGAGACTGATCTTTTGTGAGTAGTTCTCAGATACTCAGCTGATTGTGCTGTTGTTGTCTTGTTAACAGGTTGTTTGAGATCCATCCTGAATGCAAGGATGTCTTCGTCCTATTTCGAGAAGTGAAGGACCTGAAGATATTAAAGACCAGCCGGGAGCTCAGAGAACATGGCCTACGGTCAGACACTGCAGTTCACTATCACTCAATGAAAGCATAGTGTAGTATACACTGGAAAGTAAAACAGTGATATCCAGTTCCCTCTGCTGGCTCTAACTTATACTGACAGGTTACAGTGTAACAGCCATTGGCTATTTTCTATCTCAACAAATGTTTGCTTGATGCTGAATTTTAATAAACGATAAACTAAACAGCTCAAACTAAACAGCTTTAAAATAAGGTTCCGTAATGTTACATTTAAATACTGTAGGTTTGAGCCAACATTACTCAGACTGGTGTAAAATGATAATTTGTTGAGGACAATTCTCTAGCTGTGGATTATTATATTTTTGTTTAATTCAGTGATTTGTCCAATTAGCTTTTCAATGCTTTATCGGGTACTAATATCTTTAAACATTTGTTATCCTCATTCATTTTTCTTCCCAGATACAAATATGTAATTATATTTTTTCTTTAAATTAGCAAACGGTCCACATACGCCATGAGAGATGTACCCACTGGGGTTTAAGATGGGAATCAATAATACTGCTCTAGTGAATATTTATTGTTAGAGGAACGTCTTAAAAACCTACAATGTGCAGGTTTATTATTATTGAAGAAACAGATTGTACAGTGGAAACTGATATGCTTTAATATTTCTTTAAATACTTTTTAGACAACACTCAGCTTCTGTGGCACAGAAGAATAAGAGGCTCCAGCCACATGCACTACATGCCATTAGGATGAATTTATCATTGGTTTTGTTTTTTTCATGAAATGAATTGAACATAAAACAATATCCCCCTTATTATTAAAGGGAATTTTTTATGTCTTCATGCACCACATTCAGTAAAGTGAACAGAAACATATGATTGAATATATTTGAAATAGAATGCACCATATATTGAAAAACATGCAAAGTAACAAATCAAAAGATAATGAAAGAGAAAAACACCTCAGGTAGTAATAATCATTATCATTGCTCACCACTCTGCAGAAGACCGAGCTTGTAGCACCTATCACAGGCACTTGTGTGTTGTTCCCCCGGGTGCATCAAGCTAGTGGGAACCTTGCCAAAGGACCTGATGGTATAGAAGCTACTGTGGCACTGCAACATCCTTGCACAGTCAAAATATGTTACACATGTGAATATGCAGCTCTCAAATTCAGGCCAAATGACCCTTTAACTGCACTCTGGGACTTTAGTGTAAATGTCCACATTGACAGTGATGAAGAGAGAGGAAAATCAAAACCCACCAAAATCAATCACCCAACCCACCCACCTGCCCGCTCGCCCGACCGCTCACTCACTCACCCACTCACCTGCAAAGTAACTGATCCTGCAGCAAGAAAAATGTAAGATAAGTTGGAA
Source organism: Channa argus (assembly GCF_033026475.1). Lineage (NCBI taxonomy): Eukaryota > Metazoa > Chordata > Actinopteri > Anabantiformes > Channidae > Channa > Channa argus. The sequence goes on from NC_090212.1 coordinate 8,514,512, forward strand.
AAAGCACTGCACAGTCAGTGTAGATTAATAGATATGCAACCAAGACGTATTGTTGCTGTTCAATGCAGAGTAGTGCTACACGTTTCTGCAGTCGGGATGGATCGGTTCAAGACAGTAGGTCATCCTGAGCCTCTTTTTTTTTTCTCCATATTTCATCAGAGTCATGTCTTTTATTGAGAAAGTCGTGGCGAGACTGGATAACCTAGAGAGACTGGAGGCACTGGCTGTGGAGCTGGGAAGACACCATTATAATTACAACGCTCCAGCAGAGTATTATGATGTAAGACCCCAGTGATGCTAACAACACTGAGCTGCGGACAGTTTTATTGTGATAGTGTATTTACACATATTCTAATGTCAATTCATAATGTAGGTCATTATTAGTCTCACCCGTATATTAAGGACCCTAAAATCCCCATCAGTGAGTTTCTCTCTAATTATCTTCCAGTACATGGTAGAAGATTTCATCAGTGCTGTGCAGCCCGCCATAAAGGACAGGTGGACCACTGAGCTAGAGGAGGCATGGAGGGTAGGAAGTTGGCAACACAAGCTTGGCTGATGTGAAAATTTCCATCTCACTGAGAAATACATGAGCATGTTGAAAAATGGAACATGACTCTCACATCATATTATCCCACTACAGACGCACGTAAATAATCCTGTTGTTGCTCAGTATTTACACACAGTAAATAGCTCTTCTCTTTCTATTAATTGTTTTTCAATTAATACAGGTGTGTATGTGACAAGAGATAACACCTAAAAGGTTTAAGACATAATTCATCTACATTTTATAGTTTATTTTAAGTTACATTTGGGTCTTTATACATTGTTATTTAGATTTGTCAGTGGTTGACCTCTATTGCTCTGTTGGATGAAGTTATTTTTCATTTCATTTGTATCATATCAAATATTTGTCCCTTTAAAATTACAGGACACAGCTATTTCATCAAAACATTAGAACAAAAAACAACAAAGATTCACAAGAATTAGGTCTCATGTGTTTGTGTTTCTATATACATATAGAAAGATGTATATCTATCTATCTATCTATCTATCTATCTATCTATCTATCTATCTATCTATCTATCTATCTATCTATCTATCTATCTATCTATATATATATATATATATATATATATATATATATATATATATATTTTATTATTATTATTTTGTTTAAATCTTGGTAAACCAGGTTTTTGTGCTATTCCCAGAAAAAAACATGATTAAACTCATAGTTATTGGCTTGTGGCACATTGAACAACTCTGCTCGTCTTCTTCCAGACTGATAAATTAACCAGGTGTTTTCCCTAACAGACTGTTTATTTCTTTCTAATAAACAGTGACCCATCAAACACATATTTGTAGCTCAGTGGTCGCATAAATTTACCTTAAAGAAAGCAGCACTGATGCAGTTCATTGTCCACTGTTTGGGATCTAGGCCCTGTTCCGCTACGTGACCAAGCAGATGAAGAAAGGATATGAGGAGGCGAAAGCCCCTCTTGCTCCCTAAAGAACACAAGAGAAAATAAGAACACAGCAGTCTGAGATCCTAATTCTCTTAACCCCATCTCAGACTGTTTATACCAGTACAGCATAGAAATGTTGTGTGTGTGTGTGTGTGTGTGTGTGTATAATATACCTACATTTCTCATGTTAACCAGTCATTGTTCACCCGAATTGACAAAAATAAAGTGGTGTCTTAAAGCATTTTTTTCCTGAACTGTACTTTATTTCTGTCCATGTAGTCAAGACTCAGGATCCTGAGCAGACAGTACAAATTCATGATGAAATCCAGTATACAGGCTGTAGTTGAACCTGCCTTATAGTTGGCACTCCTTTGAAAGTTTCCACACTATTTAACTCATAACATAATTCAGAATCTTATAATGAACCACATTAACTCTCTGTAAATTTTATTTGTATTCAGCAAATTAACACGTACAGTTTGACAGTTTTGGCATAGACGTGGTTCAAAATCAAGGGGATACAAAAATACTCACTGTATTTCAAAAGGTAAATTAAAAAATATCTAGTATCAAGCAGTCAAATACAGTGACCATTGACCAAAATGACAAAAAAACAAAAATAAAATAATTTTTGAGCATCCCCTCTGCAAATTCAATGCTTCAAATAAGTGGAAAATTAAACATCCTTGTAAAGAAAAAGTCCACTTGCTAAAACCCAATACAGCTCCCAAGTTAACCATTAATATTATTATTGGGCCCCATTAATTTGGCTCAGAGAAGAGGTAAACCACTCTTAATGCCCTTGTTTTCTGAACCGGTGGTGGTGATTCAACAAAGTTGAATTGTGTCATCCGGTATTAGTTATGAGAAAACCTCCAGTCTTCTTTTCCAAATGACTGATGGATCTGAACAGCCAGGGATGAGACATTATCATGCAGGCAGTGGCAAAATATCAAAGCAGTCACCAAATGATTCCAAGGCCTTGGCTAAATGGGAAATCCAGGTGGGTCACAGACCAAGAGCAGGCCTTTCCCATTTCCCTTGTAATTGAACAGGCCAGAGTCTGTTGTTGATTGGGTTGCTTTGGTTTTCTTGCTTTTGCTTTTCTTGTCTTTCTTCTTAAGTCCATCAATGTGAGCTCTAAGGAGGTTTGAGTATGCCTGCAAAGACAGGTTTAGTTTACAATTAAGTCACTTGTGCATCAAAGACTATTGTGATCAGTTTAACAACTTAAGACTTAATCAAGAGAGTATGCAAACAGTGGGGCAGACTAGTAACTTCCCAACATGAAATGAGGTAAACCTACCATCTGAAACTTGATCACTTCTTTCGTGCTGACCTGAAATTGAAGGAGGAAAGAAGTTCAGCATAATGATGTATGTGTGTATGTGAAAGTTTTGAAATCAAAATATGGGAAAGCATGTTAGCTGTGTATTAGATTACAGTCCACAAGGTACATGGAACAGTTACATATTTGATTTAATAACATGTTTTATTTCTGTCACTCAAATATAAGGCCAGATGGAGCAAAGGAAAGAGTTGTCATTTATTTGGACATAACGAGCAAATTCTGGGTTCTGTTTTTGGAAATAAGAAAGACAGAGTCAACAAACATAATAGTTAAAAGAACAATATTAATAGAATATATAGGTTTACACCCATCACAAAGAGATACATAACTAGTGGGTGTATTGAAGGTGACAGGTGTGTATCATATCAATCACTGTTCGCTAATTTGCAATGTTTAAACACAGCCAAATGTCCTGATGGAGCCCATGTTTCCCTCAACTGAATCATTGGATCCTTCATCAGCCGTGTCATGTAGCCACTAAAAATGCACACACCATGAGGAAGGCCCTTCAATATAAAAGCTTGATACTGTTCAATGCCTTTCGGTAATGTCCTCATAAAAGAGGGCTTTTATTTTGAAACCAATGGCAAAAACCAATTTGACACTTATCTGAGACCTGCCCCCCAGAGGAGTGGAGTTTAAAAAGGGATGTACTTGACAAAGATGCCAGAAACATCACATTTCGTTAAATAACATTCGTGTTCTTCAGGCATTTGTCGAAAATATCTTTGTATAATTTTTCATTAAAAGAAAAATGGGCTGCAGAGTGTCAGGTCTGGAAGACAAAGAGGAGCGTGAAATGAGACATGTGGATTCTCCTTCTCCTTTCAGCCAGGTTCAGGTCCAAATGCTCAAGGAGTCATGGAAAATTATCCACGACGACATAAATGCCATTGGGGTTATTGTATTCATCAGGTAAGAAGATTGACCCTTTCAAAAATACTTTTCAGAATAACTGTTAAAACAGTTATGTCCAAAATGCTATTTTGGCACATTGTCACGACAGCAGCCTATATAACAGGATGATAAAGTTAGAATATTTTTGATAATGTTGAAATTGTTGAATGTTTAAATGTATTTTAAGGTTAGTTAAGTATGTTTAAGTGTACTGATGATGTCATTAACCAAGTCACATAACTGACTTTGAAGTGTTAGCCTTTGAAGTTTAGCTTTTAAGTTTGTTTAACTAGTTGTTGTAACAATGTACAGAAAGTTTTTTACAAGAGGAGTAAAATTTGTCAAATGTATGCATTATGAGATACTCCAAAGTCTCAGTACATGGTTGATGACAACCTTTGAACAGAACCAATTAAAATTCTACTTGAGCTATAGATTGTGTTATGTTGTCGGCTTCTGTTATTAATTCTTGCACGTGCACCACATTCACAAGTGCTACTCACAATGGGAAAAATACATCTTTTCTAGATAGAGACGAGAATGAAAACAGCAGCCTTCTCTTTTCCCTCATCAGTGAAGTTGGTGAGCAGGGGTTTAAATTATAAGTAATTTAATATAGCCCCAAATGAATTATCTTATGGCTTCTTTGGTGAAGTAAAACACCATGTACAAACACTGTAACATTGAATGTTCAATCAAGCATAAATACAGAATTCTTTAAAAAAAATTACAATTTCTATTTTGTGAGGCTGCAAGTTCAAGAAAACCAATACAGAACTGAACCCAAGCATAATGTACTAAATGAAAACAGTAACAATGTGTGGGGTTACTCTAAAATAAAGCCCAGAAACAAGATAACATAGTAATAAAACAGAATTAGCGTCACTTAGACTGTTACCCCCATGAGAATTTTAGATCTTAAACATTGCCACAGATGTGATGATGGTCTGTGTCGGATTATAACCTACATGTCAGGTCTCCTCTCTGGTTAAGGAAATTGATTGAGGTTAAATGAGAAAATGGAAAACTTTTGCAGAGGTGGTGGCTCCCTTTAACTCCATCCTGGCTCTGACACACCACAGCTCTGAGTGGGTTTCCTGACTAACAAACACAGGTCCACCATCACGGTCAAGCACAGAAAGGCCAAATGAGATATCAATTATAAGTCTTGGGTGGAGAGAACGATTAAAGAATGAAAACGAGGACCCTAATCGCAACGTGCACATTCACACTTGTCAGTTCAGGATTACAGTTGTGCGACTGGCCACGCCGAAACCTCTCTAGGGTTACGTCATGGTAGTTGGAAGCCTCAAGGGGAGGCTTGTTTTGGTGTGGGAATGAATGTAAGAGACTGATCTTTTGTGAGTAGTTCTCAGATACTCAGCTGATTGTGCTGTTGTTGTCTTGTTAACAGGTTGTTTGAGATCCATCCTGAATGCAAGGATGTCTTCGTCCTATTTCGAGAAGTGAAGGACCTGAAGATATTAAAGACCAGCCGGGAGCTCAGAGAACATGGCCTACGGTCAGACACTGCAGTTCACTATCACTCAATGAAAGCATAGTGTAGTATACACTGGAAAGTAAAACAGTGATATCCAGTTCCCTCTGCTGGCTCTAACTTATACTGACAGGTTACAGTGTAACAGCCATTGGCTATTTTCTATCTCAACAAATGTTTGCTTGATGCTGAATTTTAATAAACGATAAACTAAACAGCTCAAACTAAACAGCTCAAACTAAACAGCTTTAAAATAAGGTTCCGTAATGTTACAGTTAAATACTGTAGGTTTGAGCCAACATTACTCAGACTGGTGTAAAATGATGATTTGTTGAGGACAATTCTCTAGCTGTGGATTATTATATTTTTGTTTAATTCAGTGATTTGTCCAATTAGCTTTTCAATGCTTTATCGGGTACTAATATCTTTAAACATTTGTTATCCTCATTCATTTTTCTTCCCAGATACAAATATGTAATTATATTTTTTCTTTAAATTAGCAAACGGTCCACATACGCCATGAGAGATGTACCCACTGGGGTTTAAGATGGGAATCACTGAATACTGCTCTAGTGAATATTTATGGTTAGAGGAACGTCTTAAAAACCTACAATGTGCAGGTTTATTATTATTGAAGAAACAGATTGTACAGTGCACACTGATATGCTTTAATATTTCTTTAAATACTTTTTAGACAACACTCAGCTTCTGTGGCACAGAAAAATAAGAGGCTCCAGCCACATGCACTACATGCCATTAGGATGAATTTATCATTATCATTATATCACGAGCTTGTAGCATCTATCACAGGCACTTGTGTGTTGTTCCCCCGGGTGCATCAAGCTAGTGGGAACCTTGCCAAAGGACCTGATGGTACAGAAGCTACTGTGGCACTGCAACATCCTTGCACAGTCAAAATACGTTACAGGTGAATATGCAGCTCTCAAATTCAGGCCAAATGACCCTTTAACTGCACTCTGGGACTTTAGTGTAAATGTCCACATTGATAGTGATGAAGAGAGAGCAAAATCAACACCAAACCAACCATCCACCCGCCCGCTCACTCACTCACCCACTAACCTGCAAAGTAACTGATCCAGCAGCAAGAAAAATGTAAGATAAGTTGGAAAAAGCACTGCACAGTCAGTGTAGATTAATAGATATGCAACCAAGATGTATTGTTGCTGTTCAATGCAGAGTAGTGCTACACGTTTCTGCAGTGGGGATGGATCGGTTCAAGACAGTAGGTCATCCTGAGCCTCTTTTTTTTTTCTCCATATTTCATCAGAGTCATGTCTTTTATTGAGAAAGTTGTGGCGAGACTGGATAACCTAGAGAGACTGGAGGCACTGGCTGTGGAGCTGGGAAGACACCATTATAATTACAACGCTCCAGCAGAGTATTATGATGTAAGACCCCAGTGATGCTAACAACACTGAGCTGCGGACAGTTTTATTGTGATAGTGTTTTTTTAGAGATCAGTACACATATTCTAATGTCAATTCATAATGTAGCTCATTATTAGTCTCACCCGTATATTAAGGACCCTAAAATCCCCATCAGTGAGTTTCTCTCTAATTATCTTCCAGTACATGGTAGAAGATTTCATCAGTGCTGTGCAGCCCGCCATAAAGGACAGGTGGACCACTGAGCTAGAGGAGGCATGGAGGGTAGGAAGTTGGCAACACAAGCTTGGCTGATGTGAAAATTTCCATCTCACTGAGAAATACATGAGCATGTTGAAAAATGGAACATGACTCTCACATCATATTATCCCACTACAGACGCACGTAAATAATCCTGTTGTTGCTCAGTATTTACACACAGTAAATAGCTCTTCTCTTTCTATTAATTGTTTTTCAATTAATACAGGTGTGTATGTGACAAGAGATAACACCTAAAAGGTTTAAGACATAATTCATCTACATTTTATAGTTTATTTTAAGTTACATTTGGGTCTTTATACATTGTTATTTAGATTTGTCAGTGGTTGACCTCTATTGCTCTGTTGGATGAAGTTATTTTTCATTTCATTTGTATCATATCAAATATTTGTCCCTTTAAAATTACAGGACACAGCTATTTCATCAAAACATTAGAACAAAAAACAACACAGATTCACAAGAATTAGGTCTCATGTGTTTGTGTTTCTATATACATATAGAAAGATATATATATAGATAAATATATTTTTTTATTTTTTTTATTTTAGTAAACCAGGTTTTTGTGTTATTCCCAGAAAAAAAACATGATTTGATCATAGTTATTGGCTTGAGGCACATTGAACAACTCTGCTTGTCTTCTTCCAGACTGATAAATTAACCAGTTGTTTTCCCTAACACACTGTTGGTTTGTTTTTAATAAACAATGACACATCAAACACATATTTGTAGCTCAATGGTCGCATAGGTTTACCTTAAAGAAAGCAGCACTGATGCAGTTCATTGTCCACTGTTTGGGATCTAGGCCCTGTTCCGCTACGTGACCAAGCATATGAAGAAAGGATATGAGGAGGAGAACGCCATCTTGCACAAAAAAAAATAAGCACACAGCAGTCTGAGATCTTAATTCTCTTAACCCCATCTCAGACTGTTTATACCAGTACAGCATAGAAATGTTGTGTGTGTATAATATATCTACATTTCTCATGTTAACCAGTCATTGTTCACCCGAATTGAAAAAAATAAAGTGGTGTCTTAAAGCATTTTTTTCCTGAACTGTACTTTATTTCTGTCCATGTAGTCAAGACTCAGGATCCTGAGCAGACAGTACAAATTCATGATGAAATCCAGTATACAGGCTGTAGTTGAACCTGCCTTATAGTTGGCACTCCTAAGTGTCCACACTATTTAATTCATAACATAATTCAGAATCTTATAATGAACCACATTAACTCTCTGTAAATTTTATTTGTATTCAGCAAATTAACACGTACAGTTTGACAGTTTTGGCAAAGACGTGGTTCAAAATCAAGGGGATACAAAAATACTCACTGTACTTCAAAAGGTAAATTAAAAAATATCTAGTATCAAGCAGTCAAATACAGTGACCATTGACCAAAATGACAAAAAAACAAAAATAAAATAATTTTTGAGCATCCCCTCTGCAAATTCAATGCTTCAAATAAGTGGAAAATTAAACATCCTTGTAAAGAAAAAGTCCACTTGCTAAAAGCCAACACAGCTCCCAAGTTAACCATTAATATTATTATTGGGCCCCATTAATTTGGCTCAGAGAAGAGGTAAACCACTCTTAATGCCCTTGTTTTCTGAACCGGTGGTGGTGATTCAACAAAGTTGACTTGTGTCATCCTGTATTAGTTATGAGAAAACCTCCAGTCTTCTTTTCCAAATGACTGATGGATCTGAACAGCCAGGGATGAGACATTATCATGCAGGCAGTGGCAAAATATCAAAGCAGTCACCAAATGATTCCAAGGCCTTGGCTAAATGGGAAATCCGGGTGGGTCACAGACCAAGAGCAGGCCTTTCCCATTTCCCTCGTGATTGAACAGGCCAGAGTCTGTTGTTCATTGGGTTGCTTTGGTTTTCTTGCTTTTGCTTTTCTTGTCTTTCTTCTTAAGTCCATCAATGTGAGCTCTAAGGAGGTTTGAGTATGCCTGCAAAGACAGGTTTAGATTACAATTAAGTCACTTGTGCATCAAAGACTATTGTGATCAGTTTAACAACTTAAGACTTAATCAAGAGAGTATGCAAACAGTGGGGCAGACTAGTAACTTCCCAACATGAAACGAGGTAAACCTACCATCTGAAACTTGATCACTTCTTTCGTGCTGACCTGAAATTTAGGGAGGAAAGAAGTTCAGCATAAAACAGTATGTGAAAGTTTTGAAATCAAAATTTGCGAAAGCATGTTAGCTCACCACTGTGCTAATTTTCTTCTTTCCATCAGACGCTCTGAGGAGACACTTGTTGTCTGCTGGTTCAAATGACTCGGAGTGGCCCTTTTTGGCCACTGGCTTTGTCCTTCCATCATCTGGGCAGAAAAACAACATCCTAAGTCTAGCCACTTAGAGTTAGAAAAAGGAGAAACTCATCTTTACTTCCTTAACTTAACAATTCATCCCCAAACTCAGGAGGCTTCTACTTACATTTCTTCAGCGTGATAACTACACTGCCAGATGTTCTACACTTCTGGAAGAGCCGTGTGAGCTCCGTGAGGAACTGGAGAACACGGAGAAAACACTGATTTTAATAATTAAATATTAACATTTTAGCAATCTGGTATAGTATACACTGTCCTCAGCACATAGATACACAAACACATTTAATAAAACACATTTATTTGTCTTACTAAAAGACGTGGATTAACTAGAAACCGGGCAAACCTTGCTCAAGTGAATTAAGTGCATTTCAATTTCAATACATACTTGGTAAACTGCATTAGCCAACGTCTTAACTGTGTTAGTCTACACTCACAAGTACAAACGGGAAGGGCAACACATCAAAAACACTTTAAGCTCATGATAAAAAAAATACAATTGATTTTTAAATTTAGTTGAAACGTTACCAAATAAACCTGAACGCTCCCATAGAGAATCTAGCATATAAAACCATAACACGGTACTTAGTTTAGTCCACGTTAGACAGTTTTATCTTGTTAACTTTCGCTTGACACACCAAATGTTGGCTAAGTGCTAATGTAACAGTAACAGTCACAGTTAGTTCATGTGCCAAATTATAGCTGTAGCATAGTGCAAGACATACAATTAACTAGTTCTGTAAGACTTCACATTACAAAAGCGAGTTTATGTCCAAGGTTATATTATATTATATCGAACCTAAACCAGTGTTAAGCTCAACGTTAGCGGGCAGTTACTGACTTAACGCTAGTGTGATGACTAGCTTGTCTAACGCTGACTGCGTTAGCTGGCTAAACGTTGGACAGCTAAAGATCAATGTCACCATTTTATTTTTACAATAGACAGCGACGACAAAGTTATTAATTTACAATTAACTTTTTGCTCTTACCGAATCATTTTCAAGCAGCACCATGTTTTGACTTGTTACCGCTAAAAGCCTTTACGCTACCTTACTAACTGCTGTGATGCTGTGACGCTGTGAAGCACACGTACTACAAGCCGCAACACCGCCCTGTCCCTCACTGTGAAGTCTGCTCTATAAACACAGCGCCACCTACCGCCGGGGGGAAGGGCGGGCACACAAAGGTCCACTGGCGTCAGTCCTGCACCCATAGGCTACGTTCAAAAATATAGACGTCAGGCTTTGGCCACTGCAGTTGTCGCTGTGAACATGGCGGCAGTAGGAACTTCTTTTAAATTCTCACTTCATTTAAAAAAGGTAATGAAAAAAATAATTGTTTTTTTAACAGCTTTAATTTGCCAAAAAATGTATATAAAATGTCATGTTTGTTCATCAATCATAAATAATTATAAAACACATTAATCATATACAGTATACACCAATCATTAATAATATTTTACATCACCGGATAGTTTCAATGTTGTGGACAGGGGCCAGCTTGGGACAAATTTAATACTGTGCATGATTGACAGGTTTCAAAACAAGCACTGCATCACAGCTTGCTTGGTATAAGGCGGTGTAGGCACAGGTCCATACTGACCCATCCACCACAACATTTGAAACACCAGTTGGTATTAATGTTGTTGTTGATTATGTTCAGTAACCAAACACTGTAACTGGATTATTTCCTGTAAGCAGTGAGCTCAGCACTAAACACAAACTTTCTATTACATACAGAAATAATACTTCAATTAGAAGAGAAACCTTTATTGTCATTACATACATGTTACAATGAAATTCTTTCTCGGCATTTGACGGCCTGGTCTGGGATTTGATCCTGCTGACTTCTGCATTCCCTTCCTACTGCTCTTCCAAGCCAAGTTACCAAGCCTTATACAGATGCTTCACATTCTAAAGTCAAATAGCTGAAAATGACACACACGCTACACTTTAAACATTTAATATAGTGCATTTACAAATATCGCTGATTTGAAAAATATAATTTATACTATCTTGTTTTAAGCATTCAGTAAATGGAAATCTAAAAAAAACTGCTAATTTTAACATAGAAAATACAGCAATAAAATCATAAAAATGATGGACATCAAAACTATGTTTACAACATATTTAAATAACTCTTTCATCAAGACGTTTCTGTCATTCTGATAGTGCACAGTCTGGATGGTGCCCCAGATCAGCAAGGTTTATAGCAAACTCAGAGTACCAGTCACGGTCAAAGACTCCTCTGAGCTGGCTCTGCAGGGCCTTGGTCTGCCATATAGAATGAGGAGCATGTTGGGAAATCACCAGACCCACTCCAGCTGTGGTGACAAAATAGTCCCCAGACCAATTGGAGGTACCTGAGGAACAGCAACATTTTATTCTGCCAATAATGAACTAATTTACATGTAACATGGCCTCAAAATCACCTGACTGCTCAACACATTTACCTGGTTTTAAACTTTACAATAAGCATAGAGAAATATTATCTGTAAAGATGATGCCTTACTCACCAATGTAAGCTACTTTATCAGTCACCATGTATTTATTATGGTTGACTCTGGAGAATGGAATATCAGACTGGTTTCCTACTGGCACAATGAACAATTTCTAAAAAAAAAAAAAAAACAAAGCATGAAAAAAAATAAAGAAAATATGTTTGTGAAGGGTACGTGTTTACCCTCAGCAGACAGACACACGTATGTAATGTTTGTCTTACTATCCGAACACTGATGTCCAGGTGAAGGTTGTCCAACGAGGCTAGAGACTGAAGGAAGGGCAGCATAGCTGGATCAGAGTCCCGACCACAGCTGATCAGCATCCGGATCTTTATCTTCCTTTCAAATGCAGCCATCCTGATGGCGTCATCAATGAGGGGCCAGTATCTGTTCAAATAAATAGCTCAAAGTTAGGGAATGAAACAAACGAGTGGGAAACAAATGGCTTCATTTGTGGTTCAGGTGCACCTCCGGGGCTTTTCAAAGCGCGTGGTAGGGAAGTATTCCATGACGGCTACATCTATATAGTGTTGAGCCTCTGAGATGGCAGACAGAATCGCCTCTAGATCCTGAGTCCTCGATGCAGGACAGAAGGGTGGTGGAGAAGCCTGGGGTAAAACGAATAATACCAGAAATCATTTCATTACTAAAATGGGATTTCCAGGGTAAAACTGTGATACAAACTCTGTATGGTCACTTCTCTGTAAACAATTCCATGTCCATCAGAACAACAGTGTCCAGTAAAAAGGAACTGAAACATGGAAAACAAGAACTCACTGAGAGGTAAATCCTGCTGGAGACATTCTCAGCTTCCACCAGCAGAGGGTGATCTTTGTTGATGTCAGTCTCATACTTTGAAGGCCAAGGCTGTGGCAGAGAGCTGTTGGGTTGTCCCATCACCCAGTAGGATTGGAAGATCTTGTGGAGGTCTATTGCTAGACTGGAACAGTTGTAGACAACTACTCCCAGTTCCTTCACCTGTGGAACAAAAAATTCATTTTAGGCCAATGTTTGCAAGCAAGCACCAATAATAGTTCGTTGTTGGATTTACCTGTGTGAGAGCCCTCCAGTCCATGTTGGCACTACCGATAAACACATGTTTTCTGTCCACCACCCAGAACTTGCTGTGGAGGACACCCTTTGTGAGATGGCCAAAATCCACCTTTCTTACCTGAACTCCTACAGACATCCAAAATGGAGACAGGCAGTTAAGGAGAGTTGGTACAGCGTGAAAAAACGCATGCTGTAGTGAATGTAAAGAAATGCCACACCTTTCTGTTTTAAGACTTTTAAATCTGTGGAGTTTGTTCTCGTGCTGGGAACACTGGTCACCACTCGGACAGTCACGTTCCTCGAGGGCAGTTCTTCCAGTTCTTTCAGGATGTTCCTTCCCTAACAAGGACAGACTAACAGAACTCAAAAAATATTGATTCAAGAGGATGTTTTCATGTTTATCTTTCTGTTTCAACTGATAACTCACAGGTATGTCGGAGGTAGAGTTAATGTTGATGTCTTCCCCAGTTAAAGTCCAGTAAAAAGAGGCTACTTCCACTTCGTCCATTGCCATGGACATAAGATCTTTCCACACTTCTTCCAGAGGGATCCCGAACGTTACATTTGCTTTATATTTCAAGTGTTGAGGAATGCTCTCGACAAGATCCATACTGAGGTATTCAACAAGGACAAGTTTATTCCCAGGAGAAAATTTCGATGCAGTTTAGAAAAGTTGATAGATTTGACGATTTTGCTGCAGTATGTTTAGTGCGTGTGCTTCCAAATACTGCGCGGTTCATGATATTTACCATGGAGCACAAAAGAGTTGAAAAAACTGTATTTGTTTCAGCTACTTTGCCACTATGTAGACTGTTCCACATAACAAAATCAGCTGTTTAAGTAAGTTAACATCAAGATTTGAAGTATTCCGAAACATTGGAGGCCAGAAAATACAGCCACTACTTTGTGTTCTGTATACACATTTGTAATCTATTATCATTTCTCTAACTAAAAACAGTCAACAAATACATGAGTCTTTCCCTTTTATATACAAAGTATTTTAAACCCACGATGTGATTTGGTGCAGAGACACTGAACAGTTTTAACAGCAGCATTACCTGCACTGGTTTGTAGAGAAATTGCCCCCACCAGTGTCCTTTGGAAGTGTCTTATGATCTTTGGGGGACATGGGCCTCTCCAGCACAGCAATGGCAATCAGAATACCCAGAGCAGTCAAACAGCCCAAAATCACAGCTAGCATTACACAGCTGGTTGGCCTCTGGCAACAAAGTTTGATAAAACAATATATCTAAGAGTAAAAACACGTATTCCTCTGAACAGACAGTGAATAACTTAGTGGATGTTTCTTACGGTCCTACCCCTTTGTTTGAAACATAGTCGTCATGAAGGCTTCTGTATGTAGAGGACATTTTTCCCTTTTGGTACTGCTCTCCTATTAAACAACAAATGCAGGAAAATATACTTATACAGAATTAAAAAAAAAAACCATTCTAGAGCCTACAATTCACTGACAGTAGCACTCAACATCTGGCTCCTTAAATGGCTTAAATCTCAGAAAAAAACAAGTTAGTTTTAAAAATGTTGAGAAGAAAAAGCAACTTACACAGCAGTCGTTTCAGCTACTTTGCCACCACAACCAGCTCAAGATAAACTTGCTTCTCTCCCTTCCAACTTTAACTCAAAAGTAAGCTGAAGCAATGTATCTGCTATTCAACACAGCAGAGTTCCTGTTTTTAGTTTCATTTCTGGTTAACAGACCTATTAGCTCAGTATAAAAAAAAAAAGATATAGGAAGTGAACAGACGACAAACATTCAAATAAAACAGCTGTTTTTATCATCAATTTTATTTGACAGAATCATTTTACTATCTAACCCCCCCCCCCCCACACACGGAAACTGATTATCAAAATGTCAAAAAGAATTTGACACACAAGATTTAAACCCCCAGCTCTCTAACTTCATTAAATAAAGAGAATGGGAAATACTCTTACAGAATATAAACAGCAGCATCACAAAAGAGAAAAGAAAAACATTTTAATTCCTGCTTGACTTTGTTAACAACCACACAGACCTGTTGTATGTTTAGGTACTTCCCAATGTACAATCTGGACTGGGAAGAGGGAAACTTGCTGATGTACTCGGTTGCCTTTTCCCCTCCTACACCCTCAGCAGAATCAGATGTTTACAATCTTCGACACGAGAGTAAAAGCTTTCAGTGTGCGGCACATCAGTTGGAGGAGATAATTTACTACATTAGTGCAAAAGACTGAGAGGTAATTTGTAGGAGATTTGGATATCTTTAGATATTTACATATTGAACAAGAAAATGTGAAAAACTAATAATCAGATTACATTACAATTATAAATTACATTACTTCTGTCATGTGTGGAGCCATCATAAGATTATGACTGAACAGACTTATCACAGTGCTTTGCTATTAGTGCATCACAACGGGACACAGAACAAAATACTAGTTTCAAGCCCTCAAATGTGTCTGACGCAAATACAAACACACTATTCTGAAGACAGAGGCCAGGAATGCTTGACAACTAGTGTTTTATAGCAAGTTGAGTTGGTGGTTGTCAGGTTTCTACAACTTCCTCAGAGACACATTACTGAGGGATTTTCACCTGAACAAGACGACCTGCTCAAAGTCACTACACTGATAAATGTAAATAAATGAACAAACTCAAAAAATGGATGGTTGTACCTGTGTAATACATGATGAATTTGTCAAGTGACAATCTCTCCTAATGTTATGCTGTCTCAGTTAAAAAGAACCTGCGGCTCACAGAAGCCCCCTAATAAATACTTTATACATTCTTTCATAAATCTGGCCAACAAAGAGAAGTGACAAAGACAGAATGACAAATGACAAAACGTGCACAAATGCAGTGGATTTACCAAGGATACAAATACTCATTATTCCAAGGTTTTACTGCTGTTCTTTCTGCCTTAAAAACAAATGATTGAACCATTTCCTCAAGAGTGTCACGAAACATATATATGTAATTATAAATACATTTCCCTGAGTTGATTTAGCCCAGGCTGGTTTTCAAATAAACCAAGTAATTACAATGAGCTTTTAAAATCAGCAATATTGGTCATATCATTGGCAAAAAACAAAAAAACAAAAAAGAGAGAATCAAGCACAGCTCAGAGGCCTTTCAGAGGTGAAAAGTAAATTTATGTATTGTGATACTTCCTCAAACCAGCACATCATACGCAGGGCTCTAATTGAGGGCACTGCAAGGGTGTAGTGCAGAAGTGACTGCATATCACACACGTAGGTGTGTATTACAGTTTTGTGTATGCAGTCTCACTTCCCCTGCTTTGTTTGTTTCATTTAGTGTGTGATGGTCCAGCACCTGGGTTTGTGGGGTTGCAGAAGACGTTCAGCAATGTGACTGCATTAAATCTTAGACCAAATAGCCCTCTCTGAGGTCATTTGGTGTTACAGCTGCTCTCCGAACACCATCACCAGGCCTCGGTCCACCACCACGTCTAGAGACAGAGTGGACTGTTCGCCAGTCTCTCAAGGAAAGAGATTTGGAGGGTTGAGCTCCAGACAAGGGGGACATGGCAGAAGCTGAGGCCTTGGACACATGAGGTTGCCCACTGGGCTCTATGACTGTGTTGATGACTGAATAGAGTTAGAGAAAAAAAATAAAAACAAAATGATTGTTGTTTGCCATGAATTCAGGTTCATTTTGCAAAAATATTATAAAAGAAGATGTTGTGTTATCTGTAAAGGGTCAAAGTGACTCACCCTCAAGTTGGCGTTGAACTCTCCTCAGTTCTTTTAAGATGGTTGCGATTTCCTGAAATACAGATGTCAAACTTGGCTTAAGAACAAGATTCACTAACATGAATTTAACTTTAAAATGGACAATAGAGTCACTTACCTTGTTGGATGTTTGGACAACAGGGACATCAATGTTAGAATTAGCTTTTGCCTCAATTTCTTCCCAGATATCCATCCTGTCCTGGAAAAGTACCCTGTGTGGATAATGCAAAGTACAGTTCTAAGAACAGTGAAGTTTTTCCATTGTAAGAAAATAATGGTTGTGCACAAAACACTGCTGCTGAAACTACGAGACTTGGTTTCAGACCAAGTAAAAGTAAATTCAACATTCACTCAGTCCCATATTGTTAGGCAGACTGTGCTGATTTACTAAGAGGCAGTAATTTAATAAGATTACCGTCTCAGTGTAGTTTGGCTGTGAGAAAGGCTCAATAATGTTTTTCATCAAACCTCAGATTAAGCACAGGAATCAAGAATGTTTATTTAAGTTTCCTCAACATCTTACTTCATTTTTTCAGCAAGCTGCTCAGTGTTTTCTCTGATGGCCATGATGATCTGAGATACTGGATTCAGCATCAGATTTTCCAAATTTACCTGGTAGGTAAAATACAGTGTTAACAAGGGTCTCTCAGATCTAGTGTCAGAGGTTTTAAACTCGAGCCCAAAGGGCATATTGTGTCACACCTCGTCTTTGCTCAATGCTCGCTGTCTGGAAATCTGCTCTTGGTCACTTGAGCTCAGGTCAGGTTGACTTGTAGATGCAGAACTTTGTGGGACTCTTTGATAGTTCAATCCAGCCTCAGGAACACACTGAATCAACTGCAATATAAACAGAAATCAGTGTTATCAAAGGAGACTGTTTAGAACATTAGAGCTGATATGTTAACAAATTGATAAAAATAAGACCATAATCTACTGTTCTTTACAAACTAGAAGCGAATGATTTACTCATTTAGGGTACAGCATTATGATTTAATTACTAAGATACAAAATAACTTTAAGATTTTAAAATAAATCATTATATCTACTGTAGAACAATGTACTACATAAGAAAACAAAAGAACTGAAAGATACTTTCAAAAAGGATTGTAGACATATTCTTACATTTGTCACAAACACAACAGAAAGGAGGAACGGTCAGTGTGAGCCATTCAATCAAATAGATATTTGATGCATGGGTGACGTAGGTAAGAACAAAAAATGCTATGTTCTCCTTGATGTACCTGTTCATGAGCAGTCACTGTAGTGACGGGAATGCTGCTCTCTGCACTAAGATTTTGAGGCTCACCATCACCTGCTACGTCATGGATCTCTCTGGCCAAGATAGCTAGGTCTTTAGCTAGGTCTTGACTCAACCTAGCGGGGACAGAATGTGTTTGAATTTGTCTGAGAGAAATGCAATTTCAAAAAGTACATTTGGAAAGACTTACCAAAGAGGACTTGAGTAAGTCTAAAGGCACTTCTACAAAGTTGTAAATTAAGGGTGTCAATACTTTTAGTTAAAAGACATATTAGTTAAGGAGGTTTAATTAATTTAGTCCAACCAAGTCATTATTGGTTATAGTGCGCATATAATTTCAAATCAAATTTGTAATAGAAAATCGTGCAAATCACACAGAGGTACCCACACTTTGCCACAACGCTCTATATGTTGTAAAGGCTGTGCAACTGACTTTCATGTCAGTGAAAATTTTGTAACAAAAATATCAGACTGACGGAAATCATATTAGCTTCTACACCAGACAAATACACTTCCCTGTCCTACCGTGCAATCTCAGCACTGTGGGTGGACCAGTTGTGGACAGTGTCTTGTTCATGGTTCTCGTCCTCAGAATCTCTGCTGCGGGGTGTCGGACGGAGAGCGACCACAGGCTGCTGCCGAGGCTGACTGCGAGGACTGTGGGAAGCTGAGGAAGGTTGGGAGCGTTTGTGTTTAGGAGTGCTCTGGTTTGAGTCGTACTCCTCATCTGAGGTAGAGGTATAGTCAGAGCCTTTCTGTCGTCTCCTGGAGCCTTGGCGTTGTGAATTAGTTTGAGTGCCAGATGATTAAGGGCAGAGAAGTCAGAAAAAAAGAAAAGAAAGAGAGATGCCATCTGAGAATACAACCAAGAACAACACCACCAAGTATTTATGTAGTCACCAAGGTTCCTCCCACAAGAAGAGACAAGAAGTTGCTGTGGAAGTCATCTCATGTCTCCATTACTAACTCATTATTGCTCTTTTAGGTTTAAAATCATTCACAATCTGAGATGAGTAGTTGATTTTCAAAGTAGAGCAGTGAGAACCATAGTAAACGGTAAGAGCAGTGTAAATCATTTTGCCAGTATTGTTGTCTTCATCATAGCCACAATATCCTCATAGCATGACTGTCAATTCAGTTAAAATCATACATTGTATGGGAACATTGTAAAAATGAAGGACAATCAATTGTATTTTGAAGTATTCGCTGAATAAATGTGTTACTGTGTTAGTGGAAGCCCAGAGACAATTCGCTTCCCAAATGACAGAGTACAGAACCCACGTAAAATTTCCAGAAGTGTACAGTCCATGAACTCAGGATTAAAAATGCATCAAACCAATTCACTGCTTTGTACTAACTGGAGAACAGGTATTAAGTAATTACTTTCCTTCCTATAAAGTAGGTTTGACAAAGGCCTAAGTAAATGTTTAAAGCAGTTGAATGACTTTACACTTAGTGAAACAGATATGTGTCGGTCTTTAGTATACTCACTCGCTGTGCTGCTGGCATATTTGGCACTGCCTGAACGTCCGCGAGTGACTGAGAGCTTGTTGAGTGCAGGTTTCTGCGGCCTTTCTCCAGGCTTCGGTCCCGGGGCAGAAGCCCTTCGAACAGAACTGCTGCCTAACTCTGTGCTCCGGTTGGAGAACCCCGTGCTCTTGCCTGACCACTGTGGAGTGGAAGAGGCCTCAGTGTCACTGGGTGTGTTGAATGAGCTTGTGCGCTTACGGGGCATTGCCAGCAGATCCAGCCTGGAGAGCTTCTTGGTTTCCTGGGGGGGCTTTGCTGAGACGTTAACCACTTCCTGGGTTAGCCTGTCGGTCTCTGTGCCCTCATTGTCGGAGGCTTCTCCCAGGCGAGCGCGACGTAGCATTGATGCCCTGGTGGGTCTTGGAGCTGACAAGCTGTTGGCACGTCCTAAAGCCTGGGACACACGGGGGGTCTTGCCATCCTCTTTTTGAAGGGGCGCAGTATATTTCTTGCGGTTATTAGACTCATGATCAGAGAAGGGCAAGCTCTGAGGGTCGTCACTTAGGTCTGTGGAACCACGTTTGCCAACACTATGTCTAAGTCCCACTGGCCTCTTGACAATCTCCGTCTTATTTTTGCTGTCTGTTCCCTGAAAGCGGTGCTTTTCTGATATTGTGGACTGGTAATTTGAGTCCTGACTAGCTATACTAGCAGAAGACCTATCCCTTAAGAGGCCATGAACAGAGGCCATGTTTGGCTTGGTCTTATTGCTATGCTGGCTGACTGTGCTTGAGGTATCAACATCAGACTCTCCAGAAAGAGAGTCCATCGTGGGAGATGGAGTTGTTTCTGACTGACCTGCTTGGAGTTTGGCCTCCAGAGCAGCCAAGACATCCTCTGTCTCTTTGAGGTATGAGTGAGTGTCCGGCTTGCCAAGTCCCAAGAAAAAATCAGGGTTTGGGTCTTTTTGAGCAGGTCGGCTAGAGATCTTGGGCAATCTGGCATTGCTAGGTCGCTCCTTGGTGAAGCTCTCTTGTCTAATTAATGAGGAGACTGTGCCCTCCTTGGACTCCGTACCCTGGCCCAGGATAGGAGCCGATAGACTAGGCTTCACCCTTCCCGAGTCTTGGTTACCCCTCTGTTTAGTAAGAGTGGCTGTTGAGAAAGTTTTGTTTACAAGTTTTATCTCAGTCCCAGAAGTGCTGGATTTTGAGCCTTCGCATTCAGGTTTGGAAGCAGGCCCCTCTGACCCGATGTAGAATGATGTAGCTTTGTCTGCAGGTCTTGGTTTTTCTTGGTTTTTCTTTTTTTCCAAATCTGACAGTGGTCTCCTCCTCTGCTCTAGGATGGAACCATCATCGGACTTACTGGCATCACTCAAGCTGTCAGGCTCTACATCTTCCTGCACTAACAACCTGTGAACATCATCTTGTGACCTGGGGGGCACCAAGCTTCTCTCTTCTACATTAAATGTTGAATGTGGGTCATAATGAACATGGATGCTGGGAGTTGGAATGTCACTCTCCTCCCCCGCTGCTACCTGGGGCAGGATGCGCTCAGCTCTTGAACCGTTGGAGCTGATGCTGTCATGGCGTTGGCTCTGTGTGGCCTTGTGGATGATCGTAGCTTGTGCTGAAATAAAATGGTTTTAATGCATATTAACCACACATACAGAAACTGAATATCATTCATATTCATCAGGGTTCTCATTATCATTTCAAATAATCTCATGTCTGGTCAGGTAGCTTACCCCCTCCTGACAGCTCCATCTGGGAAGGGATGTCAAAGAGTCCGAATGAAGGTCTAGATTCTGTGTAGCTGTCTGCCAAGCTGGCCCAGCAAGACATCCACTTAGGGCCGCCCTGTAATACTGCACCTGCTGTATGAACCTGCATAAAATAACATACAACTTGTTTAAAAAAAAATAACAAAAGATTAAAATTTTTAAAGAAAGTCCGAACTTTATTCAATAAACTTAAGATAATATTGACTTAGTTTTTTGAGTTGGTGGAATTTCTGCTATTTGGTTAAACAGAAAATAAAATAAAAAAAGAACCCATAACCTGTGAGGAAGAGACGAGACAAATCTAGAAAAGCCAAAGAGAGTTACCAAAAAAAAGCATGGAAATAGAAGATAAATCAAGATAATAATGAATAAGCATTTGGGCATGTAAACATTATGTTTACTTTACTTTTTTTCTTTGGAATTAGGTTTTTAAATTGTTGATTACAGCCAATCATTTGTTCCACCCGGAGCAGGAAAATTTACCTTCACAAGACCCTGTCCCTGCTCTGGAGCTGGCCTCACCTCCCCACAGCTACTCTGTCTATGCTGCTCCCTGCCCTGAGCCATAACAGGTCTAAATGCTGATGATGTTTCTGCATCACTGTGGTTCATGTGTTCTGGGTTCTCAACAAGACCAAACACCTGTCAGGAACAAAGCATTGGAAGTGTCATGGAATGAAAATGTGGACTGCCATTCTGAGCGGAAACTTCTTTGAGTAATAGAGACAGTGAAGAACGTTTTCCCTAAAGCAAGATGCTATGATGAACTTTTCATATAAAAATGAGGTAGATTAAATAACATGCCTGGTCAATCTTGCTCCGTGCCTCTTCCAGCTCTTTATCCTGGACATCAGTATCAATGGTGTATGTTCCTGCATCACTCAGACTGTCCTCCTCTTCATTTCTGGGGCCAACAAGAGGGCTGTTCTCTTCCACAATCTGAGATTGGGGCATCACAGGGGCCTTAAGGGGAACAGGCTTGTGAATAGGAGAGGACGTCTGTGGCTGGTATGGAGTGTTAGATGGAGGAGGACTAGACTGTGATACTATTACTGCCTCTGTTTTAGTTGCTTTAGGGGTACTAGATGTATTTTTCTCCCAAGAGGCAGAAGGGGCCTGCTTTGTTTGTTTGAGAAATTCAGCAGTAAATTCCTGAGCTAGTTTGGATCTCCGGCCCACGCTGCTAAAGGGTCTTACAGAGACAGAAGATGAAGAGCGGGAAGAAAAGCTGGTGCTGATTCGGTCCTCTGTCTTCTCCCTTCGTAAAGAGCCAGTTCTTTGGGGACCTGTAGAAGCAGGGCCCTTCAGGGGAACAGTGTATCGTTGGGTTGGGGGAGGAGTGGAAGCTGAAGATGGGACTTTCTCCCCAGGTGGGCTTAAGGTCTTCCTAGTCTTTTCCAGCTGGACCCTGAGGCCTGAGGACTCGGCTGGGGTTACGTTATTGGTGAAGGACTGGGAACGCTTCTTTTTTGTGCTATCATCAAAGAATTCAATGACAAAGGCTTGGTGAGGCTCAGACTTGCCAAGACTGGAAAAAGGCTGAAACTCTGGAGGAGAGATGGAAACAGGTTCCTCAGTGTCAGGGGGGCCAAAGCGTTGTGGTGGGGAGGTTCTCAGAGGTTGTGGAAAGTTGTTTCCATTTACTGCAAGATCTCTTGAATCACTGTAAGCGCCATCTTCACCGTGGCTTGCTGAGAATAGAAAGACTAGAAGTTAGCTGGCCTCATAGAAAATTAAAATCAACTTAAAGCAGACACTATATTAGAGACTCACCTTTAGTGATCTTCAGTGTTGGGTCATTGTTTGTGCTGCACATGTCTTCAGCCTGTGACCTCCCTCTCATCATGCTAGCATTGCTTTGGACAAGCCAATCAGCAACTTTGCTTTCTGCTGACATCACTTCTCTAGGTGTGGTAACAACCTCTATGGAAGGTACTTTGCGCTGCTGACGAAAAGAAAACTTGGTCACATGGTCCTTGATCTTCATTTTACCTGGTGTGCATTCATCAAACTCGATAGTGAAGGATGCATGGCTTTGGACCACAGGAGGTGTGGGAGTGGAGATGGCACACTGAGTGGGGTCTGGAATGTCCTTCGTAGGAACCTCGTGAACTTGTGAATCAGGCTTTTTGACAGGTTGCTGATGAAATTCTTTTGTTGGGATCTCAAAATAACTGGGCTCCTGGCGGTAGGAGAGGACGGACTTAGCCTGGCTGTCAGATAAAGAACCGTTGACTTCATACTTGGCCATGTCTTTACCAGGTTCTGTTAGGAATAAAAAGTAGTAAGCTAAAACACACAGAACACACAGCATGGATTTGTTCTACACAGTTATACTCGCATAATTAAGGAAATTCCCATATAATCAAAAATTTAATATTTAAAGCTTTAATGGGACATCACTGTCACAACAATCCCTGGTACTGGGAATACACAAACATTAAAATATTGCAGTCCTTTTACAGAGAAAACCAATGTGCCAGTTGGTTTTTGGGTGCCAGTTGGATGTGGCCAAAAAGCACTTCAGGCGTGCATCAAAGCATTGTTGAGGAGGAATAATCTGTTTCAGCATGGGTAACATGAGACAAACAATCAGCCTTCCTCCCCCTCCAGCAGCTTAGAGGGTCATAATCCATCACGAGGCAGACAGACACTGCCCAATGGTCTGGCATGGTATGGCTTGGCTAACAGTCTACAACTGGCAGCCAGAAACCTGCCGTGGGCTTAACGACATCCATCTCCAAGTGACCCACAAAGGGCATCACATTGCAGTGCCAAAGACAAACAAGTTATTACAAATTAGAATGTAATACACAGATGTGGGGACACCCAAAATAATTATAGAACAAACTATAAATTCAGCAGTGCATGTTTTTGTTAAAAATATAAACTACTGTATGTGCGATCAATACACATTCTCTGACCTGAAGACTCCTGCTCTGGCAATTTCTCATCTTTGCTCTGTTTTTTATTGGCTGGGTCCTCATCATCCCCCCACCAGGACGGCTGACCATACAGAGGAGTAGGCCTGGATATTGGAGAATCTGTGGCAGCTAAGAGATAAGTCCACAGACACAAGCACACAAAGACAAACACACACCGTTAGCCACATCACAGAGAGGAATAGTAGTAAAGAGCCACATAAACTGAATTTATAGAATCCCCAGTATATGTAAACACGGTTATGTAAGTGACATGAGAAAATACAAGCCAACCCTTCTATATGGTGATAATCAGATAATCTAGAAGCTGCTTAATGGTTTGATATACTAAACAAATTCCCAGCTTTTTAATGTGGAGATTCACAGTCCTTAGCATCTAAAGCGCTTCACCACTGTTGCCTTTGACACATACAATAATCTATCAAAGGTGAGCAAAGGGCCAAGTTATCCATTTCCCATACACAGTACTTTGGTTTTAGCCAATATCAACATTGGTCAGTGTCACAGCTAAAGTGGACTGCGTTATATTGCATTTATGGCTTTATTAACGAGCAAAGTACTTTAAAAGATTTAAAAGATTATTTTTGGACTGAGGGTATAGAGAGCCAGAGAGCCAACAGTTTATCAAAATACCACGTCTTATTTAATTTCTCGTGTGGCATAAATGCATGGTTCAATAAAATGTTGCAAATAAATCAAGTAAAAACTTTTTCTATGCTTGTTATTGTTTATATAAGCTTTGTATAAACAACTGGAAAACGCAGTAATAAATTACAAATGGCGTGAAGCATTAAGACATTTTACACCATGTAGATCTGATGAGTACTGTAGAAGGGAACACTGGGAAACATCCATTGCATGCTCCTTTAGTAAATGCTAAATTCCCAAAGGCCCCGTCAGTCTAAAGTAGGCCTGACTGAGTCACATACTGCACTAGTGAAGTGTCCTGCCCTGCAGACAGCTGGAGGATTGGACACCTTCCACATCCTGTACAGCTGCAAGGAAAAACAAGCAGGAGCATACAGAAAAAGAAATACAGCTCTTTTGGCAGTACTGCACAAGGGTCGTGGAATTAAAAAAACAGAACCAAACCAATATAAAACATCCAAACCAGAGTAGGCTAAAAAGCATTATATCAAGGTCTTTAGTGAAATATCCTTTGCCAGAAAGAGCCCATTTGCATGAAGTAAACAGACATATGCCGACTACGTCTCACTGTGGGCAAAATAGCAGCAGTTCACTTAAATACACAAAATGAAAGAGAATACAGACTGGTGTTGTGAGGGAGAGGCTCTAAATTTGGTTATCACAACACATTCCACTGGCTCTAAGAGTTAACACAGTCAAGCATTATTTTCTACTACAGAATACTATCCTTATCTTTTTAAAACTGTTAACTTAGTTCAGTTATCTCATTGGGGGTCTGGGCCACAACAACACAGGGATGAGCTACTGTCAGACTGGAGTCAGTAAGAATATGGCTTCTAATAAACATATGAGCCTAGCGCTGGAAAAGTCCTATTTTAAGAACAAGTTGTAGTTTTCTCTCTAAGCTCACAGGGGCAATTACAGAGCAGAACATGAGAATGGCTAAATCAACAGCAGCTGGAATGGGTTTTGTCAGTATGAATGAACTTCATTCAAATGTGCCTTTCTTGAACTGTTCCTCTACTGCCTAAACTGTAAAGCAGGATAAAATTGTTCTGTACCCTTTGTGCAGGAACAAACTCCACCAACTATATGGACTAAAAAGCCCAGAACCCCAGCACTGAAATGCAACACATCTTTCTAATTCCTCTATGACATGGTGTTGCGCTGTTCATTCGTGTGTGTGGCAGCACCCCACCTCTTGTCAGCTACATCTCAAGTCCGGTGTGGCTGTGTAAGATAAGACTACTTGTCCTCAACCCATTAGCTTGTCTGTCAAGGTCTTACTTGAGAACACTTATTCTGCCAACTCAAGGCTGTTGAGATGTTTTTCTTTACCGTCTCAATTGGCTTGTAGCTTCAGCCTCTGAGCTCACATGGCATCCTAATCTCATATGGGGGAAGCTCTTAATAAAAGAAGCCACCACCGACTATCAGGGGATCCACAGCCAGAGTCATGCAGCACATGGAGCCACAAAGACTTCCTTTCCCTCATGTGTGAACAGGATATTTAAATCCACTTCAGTTAAAGCAGTTCCTCTCCAATACAATTAACTAACTGTTATTATAAAACCCACTGCCTTCCTGTGTGTGGACAGAGATGTTTACCTGTGAAAGGGTTGGATCTTCTCTCAGCCCCGTCCTGAAGTTTTACATTGGCAAGAGAGTCTTTGCTCTTCTCTGAGCTTTGAAGCTGCTGTTTTTCTTTCACCTTGGCCTCCAGGGCTTTTATACCGAGCTGCAACTGGCTGGTGTACTTCTCATGCTGCAGACAGGCATAGGAGGGAAGCAGGATGTAAATCCTCAGGCATATATGGCAGGAAGGACATTCACTACAGACTTCTCAGGGAACTACATTTGATATTTAGTTGATACATTCACAGAAATGGTGATAACTGTATGTAATGATTGTATGTAAAAACTTACATTTAAAGTTTTGAAACTTTTCTAACAAAAACTGGTTGATCAATCAATTTAAATTATTAATTTAATGTTATAAAGTAAAGTTACCTACAGGGATCTATGGTTGCAAATTGAACAAACTGTCAGTATTACTTACTTTAAGGGCTTCCTCTGGGACCTTGTGTTGACTCTTCTCCAGGATATATACATGAGCATGTGCAGGAGGAGTTAAAGTATATAGACATTTCTATGTCTTTTGTAAAATAGTGCGATAATATGTCTATTTATATAGAGAGAGTTCAGTGAGTCTGGTCAGGGAGGATGTGTATTGGCACAGGGACAAAACACACATTCAAAACACATATCTGATACCCGGTTAGTTTTCAGTCACTCAATTTGGGTTCATGGCCTTTATCCACCTTGTCTACCAACTATGTAAGAAGTATATATATTCTTTACTGCTGACAAGAGGTAAGAAAATAGATAAGCATAAAAAACTTGCATAAAAAACTTGCTGTTGAAACAATCTTCCAAGACCCACTATTTGAAACACACAATACCACATGGCTCAACACACACTTTGTGTGTTCAGTTCTGATCATAAACATTCCTAAATGTCCCTGTATTCTAAATGGCTGGTTGTTATCTAAACTACATTTCACCATGTTTGAGTGTGCTGGTCTGGGGTCAAAGGGTGCAGCCGATTTTCTGTCCACAATTGACTATAATCTAAAACCCCTGACTGAAAACTGTAGAGGATTAACATGCCGATGGAGCAAAAAAACCATGGAGGAAAAAAGAAATGCAAAAAATTAGTGACTGAGACAGCTGCCAACCACTGGCTCATTTTGGTGTGGGCTGCTACCCGTAAACAAACTGTTCCATCCAAAGAACAGTGTTACACTGTGTTACATGAATCATATTCATCAAAGTTAAGCTTTTAACCCAAACTTAAAATAACAAATAAAAAAAGGATATCATAACCAAATCGTATGACGTCTGAGAGCTTAAGGGTGATGTATGTCTGATCAGGGATTCTCAGGTCATTCACAAATGTCTGCAAAATAAAGAAAAAAATATGAATTCAAAATAATTTTCAGTGTTCTTTCATGAAATAAATGTGTTTAGTCAGAGGTAACTGGCTCTTAAATTACTTTTGGCATACACCCAGACACTGTAAGGGTCTTTGTAATTGGCGCTTTTCCCGTTGACAGTTAATCCTACGGCACATTAAAACTGATGAGATTTTGTTGTTATGCAATGGCTGTCTTGTTGTTTTGTAGACTGCCTACTGGCCAGGTAGCAATAAATACATGCAACCCTGGGCAGTTTGTTGGTCAACCTCTGTCTAAACTAACAATTATTGAGACAAAGGTTTCAGAGTTTGCCATCAGATCACTAAATGTAAAGAAAAACCCTGCTAGGCATGTGCAATGGAGATAATGGAGGAGCAGATTTCACTCTGCACAGTCTAAATAAAGGTAAGTGGGGATACAACACTGCCATGTTGGATTTCAGTTACAGGTCTTTGCACTGTTATGCTCTGATTACTTTGTCTGCTGTAACCAAGGCCAGAAGAAACCCACTGTGAGAACAAAGAATGGTTTCTCACACTGCTCAACTCTGGATTTTATTGGGATAATGGTGCAATGAAGTGGAAACAAAGCAGGAAAGGGGGGGTGCAGAGTGAGACAGAAAGAATGAGAAGAAAGAAGAAGGTCCAGAGCTGCAGGAAAATCCAGTCTTCCGATTAGTACTGTTCTTATCCCCCCCCACCGTCTCTGGCACTCACAAAGATGTATTTTGAAATGTAAGCCTTCAGGGAGTCTTGTGGCTTTTATCACCCTGGGCTGAGGCAGGTAGACCGATGCTAGAGATGGACTCACTCACCCCGTTCAAACTGCCCAGGTCCTTCACCATGTGCTCGTCTGTGTTTGGGCTATAATTGATCACCGCATGCTGTTTGTCCACACTGCGAGACTGCAACAAAAGTAAAGGAAAAGTTAATGCTATTATGATTCGTTGATTTATCTTTTTGGTCAATCAACAGAAAATTATTTAGGAACCACTCTCTAACAACATTTAAAGACAAAGCTCTGCAAACTTTGGTAAATACTTTTGAGAAATGAATAGGTCTGTTTATGGGTTGCAGACATAATAGGCATCATCTTTCTACACTGTGAGTGCATAAAAATGTACCAATAACAAACCTACCCCTTGTATACACTACGGATACGTTTTAAATACTGCCCAGCAAAATGGGCTTTCATCAATTGAGTACAAACTGAACAATTGATTCAGACTAACTCCGTGTTTTCCCTGCTCATTAGGCACTCTGGGCCTCTTCATCACAACAATCACATAGACTGAAGTTAACTGCCAAACTCATTTGCAAATTTACCACCATCTTTCCACTAAGTTGACTTTTAAAAAAAATGCCTGTAAATGCTTGATACTTGATATTGGGCCTTTTTAATTAGAGAGAAAAAGTAAGCTCTGGTTCTAGTAAAGCAGTCATTATGATTGTAGGAGATACGTGGTCAAATTATTGGTCATGGAGATAGAGACTGCTTAGAAACCAGTTGTGAAATAATGTCCAATCATCCACATTAGTTACTTAACTCCACTTCATTCTCCGCTTCTCTTCCCAACAGAGTTATGATGTTACAGACATTCAACTTTGGTTTAAATGGAAAAAATGAATTGAGCTATAAACTGCAAAAAAGCTACAGATGAACATGTTTGAAATAATTTGTGGCAGAAACAAACTGTTTGCCAACTCAGGAAGCTGTTCTTAGCACTTAAGCTGAGTAATAGAAAAGTCTGCATTATCTCAGACTGTGAGAAACGGAGGCTTTGGCTGGATCTGGCAACGCCCAAAAACATGAGCCTAAACGATTTTTAAATGTAATGATCCTCTGAAGTTGGCAGTGAGCAGTTTGCAGTTTTCTGAGCATAACACACTAAGTAAAGCACAAACTGCTTCTGAGACAGACATTTTACTGGTCTAACATTTCACTGGAGGACAAAATTGGAGGAAAGGAATTGTGTTTATAACCGACACAGCATGGAAAAAACAATGCTGTGGAATGCTTAAGCTGCATTTTAAGTCGCTGTTTGTCAGTCAGGGCCGACTTTGTTTTAGGAAACTGTCACTGGGTTACACACTCAGACATGCACATACACGAAACATGCAGGAAGCCTCCCACTGGTGTTTCACATATTTTTGTGGCTAGCCGTACTGTAAGACATTAGTGCATTACTGCAATGTATCCTAGGCACCTTCTCACAGGTTATAGTGAAGACCAGTTCATCTGACATCCCGCTTGTGTTTGCTGTTTAAATGCAAACTTTCTGTGTGCACATTTTCTCACTGTCTCTCCCTTAAATACACAAAAGACACACACCTGCAGCATTAGCTCGCAATCTTCCCGGCCAACAAAGATCATCTCCCGTGGCAACCGGTGGCGTGTGCCTGAGCTGCTAACCAGGAACCATGATGTCACACTCATGTTGGGGCCACGAGTCAGGATCTTCTTAGCATCCTGTGTAAAGACAGCAAATGTGAAATTTGAAAACCTGAGAACTGAATAACCATACTATCATGAGGTAGCATTAAGAAGGCATGCGCAAAATTCAATACCTGTGTCCTTGAACAATGCCAGGTGCCCTAACAATGCTGCTCTGAAGAAAGCTTTCTTGAATGTAGAGATTACAGAGGGAGTTTCATAAAGGTGCTTAAGTAAGACCTGTTTATCCAAACAATTCTGGTCCGGTTGTGTTACTGCTCAGGTAATGCAACTAAAGAACCAATCATCCAAGTCAGATGGCTTACGGACAGCCAGGTTTCCATGTGTCAATAGGGGGCACACAGCATGTTCACGCACACTTTTTTCAACTAAATAAAAGTATAAACCAGAGTCTAGTAAGCCCCTTTATAAGCAGTGGCTGTGGCTACATGGAGAAAATCGCATTAATCAGATTCTGAGTAGTGTTTATGTGGTCTGATCTGATCAGATGTGTGTTTACATGTTCATATTATTTCAGAAAATATTTTTTTTTTACATGGAAAAAGCAGTCTGCCTGCTGGGAAGCAGTTAGTCTGTTGGAAATGTAAGACAATAAATGTTTTTTAACTTTTGGGGGGGTTATTCAATAGAAGAATACAGATGGCTGGAGCGAGTCACATTGTGTCATAGAAATAATATTTGCTGATCTTTCTCATTAGACAGCAGTTTAAGGAGCATATATAGTTCCTGCAATTTTCAAACAAGACAGTGCGGTGCAATAGGGACCTTTTCAAATCCTTGTCAAGATTAAAAAAAGAAACTCCTCATGTCACCTTAGTTAATGTTATCATCAAGTCGGGCAAATGTGCTCAGAAAGAATATATTTAGCCCAAGGAGAGAGAAATAATGAGATCAAGAGTTTCAAAGGCTATGTTTTCCCTTTTGATCAGATTAACAAAAGGGATAAACCAGTCCTTTCATGCACAGGATAAAATCATCCTGATGAGGCCAATATGTTCTGATTAACGTGCTTGTATTACACATTTTTATTCTGATTGGGATCTTAATCTAATTATCAGTGGTATATGTGTGTCCACGTAAACACAGCAAGTGTGTGTTTTATTAAACATGCCTGGAAACCTGTTGCAAAGTGAGCAGCATTAACCAACAACTGCACCAAACCTCCAGTGCTCAGGTTTTTACTTCCTGTTGGTTAAGTCAACATTAGTGTCAAAGGCATATCAGCTAAAATAGTGTCTACGGCTTAAATTACAATCTATGCAACGTTATTGTATCGTAAAGGCAACACGAATAATGTTTTAAATGACCGCAGGAACTACTGTTTTGTGGTTATTTCGCCTGGGTTAGAGAGTCTCCGGCGGGACCGAGATAAGCTTTCCTCAGTGATTTCTTCCCAACAAGGACGTAAGTTAACCTACCTTTAATGCCTTCTCCGTTTTACGCCTGAGTGAAGCCAGTGTTTGACGTCCAACAGCTAAATGAAACTAGACGACCGACCTGTATTTACAAGAGGAGCACCAGGTGACAGTGGACAGGTAAATGTCGAGCACACCCTCCTCTTCCTCCGGGAATGACAAACGGGTCTGCTCCAACGCCTCTTCTCCCGACACGGTGACGTAGCCTGACAAGTCCCATCAAAGGTATTACAGGGCTGGAGCTAAGAGGTGGGACAAGTAGGAGCTCTCACTCTGTCCGTTTTCGGTGTGCGGGGAAAGAAAGCACAGCGTGGATAGAACTATGAACGCTCCCAGAGGTAGCGCAGTTAAAACACCAATATGTGTCATATTTAAACATCGTGATACATAGTTAAAATATGTAATATATCATACACTTTACCGAAAACAATATATCTGTAGCCTTTCGTAAGAATAGTTGTATTTTAAGGTTTATACTGGTAGAATGTGTAGTCTATGTACTCGATATACTTGCCCCTTACATGAAAAAGAATACCAATACAACTATAAATTCTACAGTGCATGGGAACATCCTGTGTTTAAAAGTAAGTAAATCAACAGACACACTTTAAGTTCAAATATCTACATATCAGTATCATAATATCACAATTACCTCTTCATTAAATGTAAGAAGCCTTCACATGTATATATAGGTGGAGTAATTGCTATTTTGTAAATCTATTCTGACAGAAGAGTAAGAAGAAGTGGGCATTAAATTGGCTGCAAAGGATCAAACGTGAAAGAGTTTAAAAATGTTCTCAATTTTAAACAGTTTAACATTCAATAAATGGTGTGTAGCACGTGATAATATAGTTATAAAAAGTCTTTATCCACGAATTTATGAAGAACTAAAACTCCTGTATAAACTGATGACAATATAGTAACACAGCTAATCATTTAAGTAGATCTCTGTAGGACAATTACTGAAAACATTATAATTTTAAAAGAAAAGAAAAAAATCTTGAAATAAAAATGCAAGCGTAATGCGCATGCGTAGATATTCGTGATCGTTTCCTCTTTGCTGACCGGGAGAGAGTTTTAACATAAAGCATCGTCGTTTTAAACGATCTTCGGTTCTATTCACTGCCCGACAGGACTTTGTTGATCCTTTGTTTCTCGTTGGCATGAACGAGTGGAAATCGGATACAAATATTTTTCTGCCTTGAGTACAAGAAAATCAATGTTTGCAGTGAGCTAAATAAGAGTTGCAGCTGCTGCATCGGAGAACCAGGTTTACATAAGTTTCGCATAACGCTGACTTATTGTTCTTACGTTGACAATTAGTTTAAATGTCATTCTTTAAGTCTATATTCAACGTGCAACTCGCAGTCTGTCACTTATATTCAAACAATTATATGAGGATTTGATTATATGGAACACGTATCCAACAGAAATGCAGCACCTACTAGATGGCGCTGTAAGTCCGTTGTACCGTTTTTGGCCTCAAACTAAATTACAGTTTTGGTAGCGGAATTAGTTTAAGTTGTTCAGGGCGATTTAATAGATTCAGTGTCACAGTGTTTCCTTATGTCCATTACAGTTACAATCATTTTAGTTAACACATGCTAATACATTGCACTTAGTAAATAACACAGAGGGAAAATGTGACCCTCAGTCACTAAAAGTTCATTATATGTGCAATGATTTTATAGCCTATATCACTTAAAATCAGTAGTGTATTTGAGAAATAAAAAGGTCTTTACCTTGAGTAATGAAGCATAGTGTCCCATAGCATTCAAAGAGAAATAATGCACCATGTAAAAGTAGATTTCATAGCACAACTGCTATATTTGATCGCATTAGATTGTACAGGTGTATCTACTGAAGTGGCTGATCAGTGTGTTTTGACATAATGCCATCATGGGTAGTATTTTTTTATCCAGTACAAATAAGAGAGGATGTCCTCCGACTTGGAGTCTGTGCGTGAGTGACACCTTCTACACACAGCACAACACTACATCACCCATGGGAGGACGGTGGCAAAGCTGCAACCCCAGCCCTGCTGTGTGTTTTGGGGAGCCCTGCTGATTCAGGTGAGGGATGGTTGTCAGGTGAGCGCCACTATGGGCTAAACCTTGGTCTCTCGGTGTAGCACTGCACATTGCAGCTGGCTCAAAGACACACTTTGAGCACTGGCTGTCAACATCTGTTCCAGAGACTGTACCATCTGGCCCAGGACCCAGGGGGCGCATCTCTCTCTGTCTCAGACCAGCTGCAGAGCCACAGACGTGGACCTGAGCAATCCTCAGTCAGTGCCACTGAGTGCTGGAACATTTGTCTTATACACTTAGCTGCATTTTGTCTGTAGGGTGTGAGCGCGGAGGGGTTTAGGTAAACAAAATTCCTGCTCCTATTGACTTATTATTTTACTGTTCATGCCAGAGAGTAGGTACAATCCACTGATTTAGTTATTGAAACTGAAGAAACTCCTCTATCCTGGTTACCATTTACATTTTTTGCATGCTTAAAATTACTTCCAATGACCAAAAACCACAAAAAAAAAAATTCAAAGGAAGATATTAAACAAACAGTAACTGTGTGAAAGTTCTCTAACTGCACTAGAAATAAATGAAAAAAATGTTTTCTCTTCCTCAGAAGATTGCAACTCCTACAAAAATGTTTAGAATGTCTAGACACAGTCATCACAATCTTACAGTCTCTCTCATTAATTATGTTTTCACTCAAATTAAGGTTTAACAATAAAAGATGAGCATGCTCAGCTTTTTGTTAAGACCCTTTATTTCATCAATTTGAAAGAAACAAGTAAAAACAGTGTACAACGTTTATATTATTTTTTTTTCCTAAAGCTGGTGTCCTCACTCTCAGGAATATGGGAGGGCAGGTACAAAAATGTTGAACTAAAAAACAAAAAGTATAAAATGAATTTCCCTATTTTCAGGAGGCGACAGCAAAGGATAAGTGTGCATAGGAATAAGAAACAATCAGAGTCAAAAACTAAACAAAGTTTTGCAATATGATAAAAAACCATTACATTCAAAATTATGCACTTTTGAAAAATTATCTTAAAAATACTGAAGTGCTTTTAGAAACCTCCTAGTACACTTTCAAATAAGAAATGCAATTCCCAGGAGTCTCAGTCTTAGTTTAGCCTCAGTTGTCTGTAAAAGGGTTAAAAAAAATAAACAAATCTTGTTTTATTTGCATCCACATTTGAATTTACATTATACAAGAAGCTAATTTAGTCTTTACCAACCATAAAGTACAAATAAGAGTCAAAATACAATAATTTGGGGGCAGCAAAGTGCATATCATTGGCACAGTAAAACTAATTTTAGTCACTGCTGGTCTCATAAATAACTCAGAAGCTCAAGGGACAACGGTCCCGAAAGAAGCAAATCACATGACTGTGTGTTTTCTGTTTGCAAAGTACTCCTAAATATGTGTATTATGTAAAAGTAACCTCATTGAGGCAGCAGTGAATGCACTGGATGGAAAACACCCAATACGCTACTGTACATGAAGGAAAAACCCAGAGGAAAGAAAAGTTTCTGATAGGTCAGCATTGACCCTGATCAGAGGGAAACCAGGTGGTGTCACAGCACAGAATCGAGATAAGAAGGCATCTGGAATTATAAGCACTTATTTGGGTGGGGGATGAAGGTATTTATTATCCTGAACAGGAAACTGGGGGTCTCTCAGTGCCAGTTATAACAAGGATTCCACTGCAGGCCAGCTTTGAAATTAATGATTAATCACTCTGCACTCTTCGTGTGTCTTGCCCTTCCTCACACCAGACTGTATTGCACAATTGATTTATCAGACACCTCATGGTGTGACATGATTGAAAAACAGGGTAGTAGAAAAGTGATAAAAATCCTCTCCAAGAGGATCTATTTTCAGTCTTAGGAGAATCAGCCATGTTTTACAACAAGTATGTATGCAGAAATAACTTTATTTGATACGGTACATTCACTTTTGAAGCCAAAAAAGGTCTTGTCTGAATGGTTTTGAAATAGTTCAGAACTCTTCAAGAGGAAACAGTTTTTAACCACCCACTCAACAAACACTCTCTGCTAACATGATGTTTTTGGTCCACAGTATGCCCATGTTATATTGGAAATTACTTGTATTTAATTACGTTCAATACAAAAATTTGTGCATAACTACATTTCCCCATTCATTATGGTGTATGGATGCCCGCTCAGTATACAACATAACAACCAGGAAAAGCAGGGTAGTGTTAACCGTCTCTCCATGGTCAGTCTTCAAAGGCCACACATAACTATATTTGTCTTAAATTTCCTCCTTCCTGTAAAAACACAAATTGCAGATTGTAAAGGTTACATCCACCGACAGCATTTGCAGACACTGCTGGCAGGACAGGGCAGTGGCCCCCTTCTTTCTGAGAGTGGAGTCAGGTGGGTCGAGGGAAGATGGTTGGACCAGAGGAATTTTTGAAGGTTGCTTAGGCTGTCCCACTAGCAGAATAGGAGAACTGGGGGAAGTGGGGTCTCTGCTCACTGTCAAAGGATTCCATATTGTCATCTGGTGATAGAACAACATAAAAAAAGTTACTTTTAAAAGTTTGTTGTAGGTGAATTGCACACAGTGCCGAATGTCGATTAACAACAGTTTAAGGTGGAATTTAATTTAACTATGATTAGGTTTATTAACTTTTTAATATTTGTAAATCCTGTTTTCCTGTGATATTAACCCCAGAGTGAACTTTTTCGTCACGCCTCTGCATAAAGACACTGGCTGCCATTCACATGCATTTGATGATTTTATGGTGCTAGCTCTCCAGGAGAGGGCAGACTGCTCTCAAGGGAACAAAATATGCCTGCAGTATGGTTTCTTTAATCGCCTATATCTTCCTTTAACCAAGTAAGGTCTCAACTACTCAAGAATTTAGTATAAATTTTGGCACAGAGGAAAATACCCAGCCCTTCTGACTAATGAATTTGCTCAGTTTTAAGGTTTCTCTCATGAGTCAGAGTGCTCAGATTTCAATATAAAATTAAACACTAAGGGGAAAACAAAATGTGATTTCTCTCAAAAGGTTTTTACACAAGTAATTCAGTGACGGTAAATTAGTAGCCTTTATAGTGAAAATAGTAATTCAGTAACCTTTAGAAAAAAAACAAAAAAAAAATAAAAAATTCTCATCCTGAAAGAGTAATTTTTCATTCCTAAAGTCTCTCAGGAAGTGCTGGGGAAACTTTATCATACAAGTTATGTGGCTATTAATCTTCACAGTCCACTGTGACAATCAGCCTCACTGTCACATTTACAGATAATGCTGCGATAAGCCACATCATCATTTTTTTTTTATACCACAAAAGAAGTGTCATGAAAAGTACATTGTATGTGTGAGTGTGCAAGTGTGTGTCTGGTTTGGTGCTACCTTGTCCGGGTGGAGTAATAGTGATGGTCTGTGCTGTGAACTCCTCGTCAAAATATCGTGTGTCTGTCTCAGAGGTAACTTGGGGCTTAAATGGCGGGACCAGCTGTTGGAATGGAAAGACAAACGTATCAAAACATCAGTGCTATTAGTCAGTTTGGTAACAGTTGTCAATCTCATGACAATTAGGGCAGGCAAAAGTGACGTAACTAGATTGATCCCTCAGGTGGGAGGATGGCTAACTGAGTTCAGTGTCTCTTTCGCAACAAACAAAAGAATAAGCAAGAAACATAGCAACACAAGCACTTTTGTAACTGACCTTCTTCTCATAAACGTCATGCCATTCAATTCCTGCGAAAAACTTGTGCTGCATGATTTCCTTAGCATCATCAGGCCCGCCACCTAATCTGCAAGTTGAGTGTAAATATGTCATTGTAAATGTCATTATAAGTACATTTCCACTTTTCTATTTATTTTCTCTATCAAATAAATTATCATTGTTACATTTAATTTAAGAAAAAACAAACAAACAAAAAAAAACAAGCTTAGTTTTATCAAGTGTGAACCAAACCATTGGGTTGAGACTGACTGAAAGTGTTTGATTCAGCTGGGGTTCCTCACCTCTGCATTGGGTCTTTCTTGAGAAGGCCAGAGAGCAGCGAGCGCGCCTCAGGACCTAATGTCCGAGGGAAGCGGATGTCTTCCATGAGGATCAGCTCAAACAGCTTCTCATGGTCCTGGTTGTAGAAAGGTAGTCTGCCGCACATCATCTCATACATCACCACCCCCAGACCCCACCAGTCCACTGCACGGCCATAATCATTGTCTTCTAGTACCTTGGGAATAAGAACAGAGGTAAGAGTGTATTTCATTACCGAGCTGCTCGAGCTCTTGGATTTCTTGATTAGGTGTTAGATTATTTATATGACAACACAACCGTAAATAGCACTAATATAACATGTTTGTGCAGTGAGTGAATTAAAATATATATTACTGGTGTGGTTTTGTAGCTACAGTTCACAAACCAGCAACAACATCTAAACTGTGAAGACAGCAGCTCTTTGGGATGAATATACAAACCCTAAAGCAACTGGGATGCCCTCCTCCCAATTATCCCACCCCTAACAAAATCACCTGCTCACCCCACTGGTCTGGGCTTTTGAGGCAGCAACAGCAAGCACTGACTCACATCTCACATTAGGAGCAAGGATAGAGTTTCCCCTGGAGCCCTGCATATTTAATCACCACAGGCCCTTCCACACATACACAGCACAACACATACAGATTAACAAGAAACAGAGGTGTGGGTACTTTAACTAAGCAAATGCGTGGTAACAAAGACTGGGGCCTTACAGAAACTGCTCAGGGAACTCAACTACAGTCCTAGAAATACGTGGTATAGTCATTTCCATAGAATTACTTTTCTTGGCAACTCTTAATGAGACAAACTCCTCCGATGTTGTGCTTACTGGACAGTGCAACCTGTTGCATGACTAATGTGCTGCTGAGCAGAGTTGTTCCAAGGTCTCTAGGGACGTGTACTGGATTCTACCTCACCAGGCGGATGTTGAAGGTGAAATCAAGACAAGGAGAACAGTCTGTTCTCTTAAACTGCCAGCAGCGTGATGCGAGGCAATTCATGCCTAAGAATAGAAACGTAGGTAAAGAGACATGGGTGGATTAATAGAATTAGATATGGACACAACAGTGCAAAGGCTGAGGAGGGTCCTGGAAAACAGATGGATGTGTCCGTAAAAGGAACAAAACTACTGTGTGTGCACGCGCATGCAGCCGCGCATATGTCTGTGGGCGCTCAGCCTGGTGCTGCGGTAAGTGGTGAGGGAGACTGGGAGGGCAGGGGGAGTAACGTGAAGCCAATGTGGGGCTAGGATTACTGGGCCGTCTCTATTTCCAGCGCTGCTGTCGTGTGATACACACCGTGCGACAGCTGGGCCAGCAGCTGCCCCATATATGTAGAAGAGCCCCACAGCTGTGAAGCTGCCAGGAGCACAGGAGCCAAGCTCATCCCTCATATACGTAACCAGGACTGCCTGCCTGCCTGGGCCCCAGCCCCAATACTGTTACCCGGCCCCAATGGATCAGAGTTAGATGGAGAGTGAGGATAAAAGCACAAACACTTGCTGCTGCTATGCAGCTCCACTGTGTGCTTTACACTTTATTTTGCTCACAAAGTTCTGCACTAACACCCATTAATCTTCCAAGCTTGTGAATCCAGATCAGTTTTAGTGGCTAGATTAAAATGGTGCACATTTTTCTTTGTACATATTCCCTAAAAGCAGATTCCCTTAGTCAATAATAGATTTGTTTTTTTAACCACTTAATAAAACTGACAAAGTGAATTGTCCCACTCGTTACTTGGGAGATAAACTGGTCAAGCTTTTGCAGATTCTGCCTCTCCTCCCTCTCTATTCCCCCTGCTCTGGGTGGAATATTCCCAGACGTTATAGCATTCCTGTGCAGCACACACACACACACACACACACAACAAGGTCATTGTTTACTGCAGAACAACCTGTAACACTGCCTGGCCCGGACTCCATAGAGACGCTCGCCAGCGACCCCGTTGCCATAGTAACGCCCCCTGATGTGTCCCTGCTCTCCGCTGCTGAGGCCAGAGCTGTCATAGACTGTGCTTCTTTGTGGAGGATCAAGGTGGGCTAGGAGGAGTTAAGGATGGAGAGATGGAGCACTCCAAAGAAACAGATAGATATATAGAGAGATAGATATCTATATCCATTTATATAGATAGATAAACCTATCAATTAATCTATCACCTCTTCCAGGTGTGGGAAGGTAAATATTCAGATGACAGTCCAGCTTTTTAAATAAACATTACAGGATATTAGTGGTTAGAGGAATGTTCAGTCTAACTAATGAAAAAGGCAAGAATGTGTTCCTAGGAGGCTCAGACTCTACCCAGGTCAGGTTAGGCATCCCGGGCAGCAACAGGGGCTGTGGCTCTCCTGATGCCACATGACAGCTGTAGCCAATATGGCTTTTGTTTCTTCTTACCACGAGCAGAAGCTCACGTTTCTTAAAGCCCTGGCAGCCAATCAGCCAATCATCCCTCCCCCACAAAAACGGAAAATTCCAAATGGAGGCTAAAAACAATGATATGGCAACTGTGTCAAGACGGACACTACCAGAAAACATTTTTATGGCAACAGGCAAAGGGCTAGTGCAAACACTCATATACATGCTCACACATACTCGTCATCCACAGTAAGTGAAATATCAGGTTACATGTCCCCCTCCAACACTTGTCATACCTGCACGCAAGAGGGAGTAACCACACCCCTCCTTTTACAGCAAATATGAGAGCAGGCTGCCCTGCCCAGGCACACTCATTAACTTCACAACTTCAGCTGAAGATTAGGAAGGCATTTTGAGACAGCTGCCCTGTCTTCTGCCCGCTGCTCATTCACTGAAGCCCAGCAAACAACACTGAATTTTTTTGGGGAATTGATTAATGTCAAATACTGTATGATGGCTCAAAAGTAACATTATACTTATTCTATATCTGCATAAAGCTAAAGATCCTTTTTGTATTTTTCTAAAATTCAAGTATCATTACAATGGCAATCCTTGGCGCTGTCAGTTCATACAGCTCCAAGAATTATCAGTAAATGCTAAAAAGGATAAATGTAAATAGGTAGCAGAACATAATGCTTCAATACAGGGCACGTGTGCTGACTAATTTAATTATATGGAAATTATGTGAATCATATGACATGACCTTCAAAAGAGTTCCTGTGATTCTTTGGGCATTCTAGTGGCTTACTGCACACAAGAATCGTTTGTTGTTGGTTATAATTTATTACAGATTTGCACGTACTAAAACAAAGCAGACTTTGTTGTGAGATCATCATCATTATTTCAGGTAAAGTAATCACTTATGTAGTTACCTCAGGAGCTAGATACTCTGGCGTACCACAGAAAGTTTTCATGGTGGCACCATCTTTGATCCCCTCCTTACACAAGCCAAAATCTGTGATTTTTATGTGTCCATCTTTGTCCAGCATTAGGTTTTCCAGCTGAGGGTAAAACAGAAAGACCAAGTGTTACCAAGAAATAAGATCAAATGTTCAAAGATAAAACCTTTAATGGTGACATTTTATGTAGTTTTTTGAAACCACAACAACAAAAAAAGAAAAAAGATTGGGTACTTTGTTGGCATTTCACCCACCGCTTCCTAAGGAAATTGGCACTGGCAATACTTTACTTTCAATATGCTACTTTTCTGTACATTTTTGGCAATTTATTTACATAATTCAAAGAGATGGTAACAAAAGTTGTAATTTACACAGTGACCAACTGGCCTTCTCCATTCTAAATTGTGATGACTTAGGCTGCATGGCCTCTTAATGCCAGCATATTCCCCTCCCCATCTCTCTCTTGCTCTCTCTCTCTCACTTAAAGTCACCTGCCAGCTGTAGCTCACACGTGGTCAGCAGTGCCCAGCCAGAGTCAGCACATCCTCCAATCCTGCTATCCTGGCATTTTCAGGAGAATCCTAGCAGGCTGGGAGCCTGCTTCATAAACCCATGGGACAGAGGAAAGAAGGGAGAGAGTGCAGTGCTGACCTGGCTCGTATAGTTTTATCAGCTGGAAGTAGTAGGGCTACAGATGCCCACTGCAACACCGATAACCCCCTACAGCCCTCCTTAACCCATAGATTTCCTATCATATTGCAAAATCCATTATTGTTCTGATCTTTGGAGCAATAAAAGTTTGGTTTAGCTTTTCATTTCAAATACTTGGGAAAACAACAGAATGTCTTTTTCCAAGATGCTAATTTAATGTCTGTTAACTAATCATGTTGTACAGGCAGCACGATGTCAATAATGCACAAAGTGCACAAATGTCACCCACTGAGAACACTGTCACATGCTATAACAATAGGCAATGGCAATCAGTCCAAAGGGGGCTGAATGTTATTTCTGTCGAGCTCCACTAAGCTTACGGACCAAGCTTCCCTACAGCTACAGTGAGGTCTGAAGACTGATCTGGGGGAGGCAGATCAATAAGCTTTGGCCACTGACACTGCTCTAGATGAATCCTATTTATATCCTGCCAACGGAGAAAGGGAAGGAAGGCCAGGGGAGAAAAGAGGATCACAGAAAGGCTGAGTGAAAGTGGGGGTACGTTTCACCTCCTACCTTTAGATCTCGATAGACCACATTTCTATCAGCATGCAGATAGTCTAGTGCTGACACTATCTCTGCACCATAGAACCGTGCACGCTCCTCTGAGAATACCCGGTCCCTCGACAGATGGAAGAAAAGCTGAAACAGGAGAGATTGACAACAAGGAGGCAGAGGACAAATGCAAAGACTTGTTGAGTCTAGTAACAACAGACAAGAGTGAGAAGCTCAAGAGTGTTCTGTCACTTGGTTCACTGAGGCCTACAGGTGTAGAATTAGTAATTGTTCAAATGGTTTTACCTCACCACCGTTTGCATACTCCATGACAAAGCACAGGCGATCATGTGTTTGGAAGGAGTATTTTAGTCCCTGCAGACAGAAAAAAAAAAAAAGTGCTCAAATGGAGAAAGAGGGAAACTTTGTGATGTTTCCAACCAAATCAACAGGAAACTGGCATTTAAACAGCTGACTGTAACCAGCTTTACATCTTAATCTATACTGTAAACACAAGTGTCTCAGGTAAAGTCTCCTTTTTAACAACTGTTGCAAGGCATTGGTCCTTGAGTACATCATGTGTGTGGCCTCCACCTACCACTAACATTTTACAGTGAGTTTTCAACACAACCCCTGTCAGAGAGCGTTAACTGGGAAAAAAAAAAAAAAAAAGAAGTTGCTATAAATGGAATAGCCCTCCAAATTATTCCTGGGGAAATGGCCTTTTTCTAAATGTATACTTTTGGGTTGGATTAAAGAGGTTCTCAAGGATCTTTTTGAGTTAAAACAAGATTTGGTTTAGATATACAGAAGGCTCTTTACTGTCAAAAATGGATGCTTTGAATTCTGGAGGACTCTGTTCTCTGTGAGTGTGTGCGCCACTTCATCCTGGGGGGGGGGAAAATAAAAAATAAAAAATTCCAGTTACAAAAAGTGTTATGTAACTCTTACAGTGGCTTACCATTCAGGTATCAGTCAATGCTCTACTCATTGGCATCCACTCACTTTTGCTACGATCACCTCCTTCTTTAGGATCTTCATGGCATAGTAGTGTCCTGTGGCCTTCTCCTTTACCAGGATAACTTTGCCAAAAGTGCCTTTTCCCAGGAGTTTGAGGTATTCAAAGTCATGCATAGTCTAGAGAGCCAGAGGAGAGAAGGTGGAATCTGGTTACACACAGAAGCATTAACAAATTCATGCACTAACTAGCCAGGACACACAATCCCACTAACAACACCACACAAGGATTTAAAGACACTTTTTACCTACCAAGCACAACATCCACTCCACTAATGGTTTTGCCCAAATGTGGCTGTGTCTCCGTTAACCTCTGACCCTGGTACTAAGGAGAATGTTGGAAATGCTAGTGTGTGAGACATCCAATCTGTGGGCCTTGAACCTTTATGTCATGGCATGTGCAGTTTGTTAAACCTAGTGCTAGACATGCTATCTGCTGTTAAGCCACCCACAGTTGATGGTGAGAAAGAACATGAAACATGAGATAGGGTGAAGTATTGAGTGCAAAAAGGACAGTGCAAGATGCAGGAGAAAAGTAACAGACAACTTTAAGGATGAGGACATACTCAAGGAGGACAATAGGTGGCAGAGTGCGGTAATCAACACTGACAATTCAGTGATAACAAAATATACATAGTAGAGT
This sequence comes from Channa argus, assembly GCF_033026475.1. Taxonomy (NCBI): domain Eukaryota; kingdom Metazoa; phylum Chordata; class Actinopteri; order Anabantiformes; family Channidae; genus Channa; species Channa argus. Next base: position 8,558,203 of record NC_090212.1, read on the forward strand.
ATGACTGTACCACTTTTTGTCTGGGTTTGGTTAGATAAACCTCCATGTCCATGGGGTCCGGTGATGAGTCCATTATCTCTTCCTCTTGTTTCTGCAGGCTGTCAGCCACTGCCTGGATGGCTTTAATCCATTCTTCCCTAAGTGAAGCAAGCAGCAGAAAGATTACGTCAGCCCATCTACCATCATGCAAGCCCAGCAGCTCAATCACATAATTGTCCTAACAGGAAGGCAATTTCAACGGAGTTCTGTCAATAGCTAGTGGACTTTGTACAAGTGTATAAGAATGATTAAATCTGTATGTTTGTGTGTGCATGCTTCCAAATGTTAGAAAAACTGACAAGTGCTAAACTGTGTGTGTTGCTACAGAACAACACAGGCAAATTCACTGCATGTAAAGGATTTGCATTTCACTGCTCTGTGAGCAGAGAGGTGTGCGCCTGTCGCTTGCCTCTCCTCGGGGGTCTCCACGTGAAAAGTCCGCTCGATGACAGTGGTCCACTGCAGGCAGCGGATGATAAATGTGTTGGGCTTGGGCCGTTCCGTCTTCATCAGCTGGCACTCTGAACACAGCCAGAAAGGCAGGGGAGGGAAATGGAGAGAAGGGCCAGTGTGTAGGTGAGCAGAGGGGAGAGACAGACCCACAGTAATAGCCATTTATCTTTATTTCCACCCTAACAGGCACTGTTGGCCAGTTTGGAAGAGAACAGGTGCAATTTGGTGAAGGAAAACTCCTCCGATCCTCAACTTATCATCTTTAAAATGCAACTCTTTTTATAAAAATTAGAGCTTTGATAATGATTTGAAATCTGTAAGCTATTGAAAAACACATCCTTAAAAATCAACAAAATCGAGTTGAAACTTTTGTTGTAATTAAATTCTGTTTGAAGCAATAAAAAAAAAAAAAAAAGTTAGCCAATTTTCCAATGTCATCTATGATAAATAAAAACGTTTCAATACTTTCTATTTTCTTTCATCCTCCCACTTTTCTCAGCAAATAATCGTCTTGTAGGCAGTTTGCAAAACTGTCTAATAACTGAATTCAGAAAGCAGAGATTTCCATCTGCAAGTCTTTCGCATTAACATCTGTTCCCGAATGAAACATGTCAGCAAATGTCAGAAAGTGACAGGAAATGGCCTCTATCTGATAGATGGCGGACAGGGGAGTGGACCACCACTGAGCTCCAACATGGCTCCATCAGGGTGAATATGTAATCCAGCTGCAGCAGACCCGTCAGCAGCGACACACCATGTGTCCTCTGCAGCGGGGTTGCAGTGGTGACAAAAATCCAAAACCACCGCTGATGGAGAGAGCCTCAGAGCAGAGCCCAGATAAATACAGGAAATCAGGCAGCTAATAGCCACGATAACTCAAGAGTGTCGGAGAGGAAGCATTTTTTAAACAAACAGTATGCTGTCTAATTGCTGTGTTCAGTCATCTGCACAGCTTATCACAGCAACTTTTTCAGATGTGAAGATAAGCGAATTGCCTGGGCTGCTCTAGGAAATGTTTGGGGTTGTCATTTTCTGTCAGTGTAAAAACCGAGTTTGGGGGGGGGAGACACATACAGAGAAGTGGAATGACACCCGTTATATTAATGTTGGTAGCCAGATATCTTGCGTGCGTGTTCAGTGGCAGATCTCGCCTTGCCTTAGAGAACTTGCAGTGATGCTGCTGAGATAACACAGCCAATTAGCTGAGGTTTCATTTCTTAAAATTTTTAAGTGATATACAATGATAAACAAGAGTTGTTCATACTATTTAAAAAGATTTCATTTTTATTTCAAATGTGTTTTTGGGATTTTCTCTTCTAATAATTACTCTTTAGAGGATAAAGAGACAAGATACAAACCTCATACATAAAAAAAAAAAACCATCAAAGTATGTAAATGCACATGAGACTACACAGGGAGGAGAAAAAAAAAAAGAAAAAAAAAAGGATAAAATAAGCTGCCAAGATGCAGAGGGAATAAAAATGTGGCAATTTAGTTGAAGAAGACACTCACGTGCTACTGAGAAATTATTTAAGGGGGTTTCCAGCTGGTCGACGTCTTGCGGTCGCTCTTTGTAGCCAATGAATGTCCCATCACTCTTGAGGAGAAAATACCTAGGCCTCCAGGTCTTGATGTATTCTCCTGATATGAGAGATACAAAAGCTCTGCTTAGTCATAGGAGACAAAATTAAACAACTTGTAACAAAATAATAGGGCGTATTCTAATAAACGTTGAGACATGCTTACACATTCTCAAAGTACCAACCAATGTACAAGTGTTTTGTTGACATTGTGGTTGCATGATTAATGACAAAATGGTGTTGTCCTTTCTATTTTAACTCCCAAAAGGTCCAACTCATTTCCTGCAATCTAATTACTATGCTGTCCACTAGTGCTCCCTAAAATGACCACCTTGTCGCCATCTTTTTTTTAGTGCAGGGCAGCTGCAGGACAAATGGTGGTTTTAGTAGGAGTCAGGACCCTTTTTTTTGCCCCGTCTGTTCTCTTTACAGCAGTCACTTGCAATCAAGACCTTAGAACACAGCTTAGACAGTGTCTATCATTTACTTGAACTGGCAAGTTTCAGATGTAAATTAATGGGTGTTTCTAGGAGAAGAAATAAAAGCCCTATTGAAAAGAACTACAAAAAACATGTTATATTAATATTCTGGACAGACTCCATTGATATTAGAATGTGAACTAATTTAAACTATGTTGGGCTCAGAGTATTTATTCAAAGAAATTTTTCAAATCTTTTTTTTTATTTTTTTTTTATGTGTAGTTTTTATCCTTTGAGGCAAATTTCCAACTTCACAAGTATCTCTGGTGCTACACAATGTGTAAAACATTTTTCCAGACATGCAGTAGTTTTCCCAATGATCTTTAAGCAGACTGATGTATAGATTTGGTTGCATTACCCATTAAAATGTAGATGCTTTAACTTAAATTTTAATCAACTTTCACCACTTTTCTCCTTTCTAAATTCAGTCAACTTTACCATGACCATCACATTTGCCAACTACAATTATATTTTCCAATAAATATTTTCACTCATTTTCTCATCCATAGCCATAACCTCAAGCCATGCATGTCCATCGCCTTCACTTAGACACACTAGCATCACACACACACACACGAATATCTCCTAGGCAGACAAAACTCAATTTGTTGCGGTGATGCTTCAAGAAATGTTGTGCCAGATGTTGTGCAGACAGGGGAAAAAAAAAAAAGCTTACATACCATAACAAGGCAGTGGCACACAGTGGAGTGGGACTTGAATATTTATACAGGAAAAGTGTAATTTATTTTTAATTACGGAGCTGCATATTAACCCCATGCAGAGCCATAGCAAGCTGTCCTTAATTGCCCCATTTCCTCTAACACAGAAATGTGTGTGTTAGTGAGAGAGGTAGGAGATCTGTCAATATGAGCTTCTGTTACACTCCTTCAAACACACACACACACACACACACCTGACTGATGAAATGGATTACAGACCAAACTGAGACAGTACAGATGAAATGACAACTATTAAGGCCTCCTCTGCTTACTGTACATTCTAAAATATTTAAAAGGACTATAAGAAAACTACATTTTCAAGGTTTTTCCACTTTTAACATCACCAAATTATGAACTTCCTCTTTCTACTTTTTCTCTCCATTATGTGATAAAGTGATGACAGGAGCGGTGAAGGGTGTCCTCCATTTAGCCTTTCTCTCAAGATAAGACCAAGAGGAAAGGAAAAGGACACGTCAGAAAAGCTCAGTCATACTGGCCAAGCTGACCAATTACAGCAGCAAGGAACCTTGTAAAACAGGCTGTACATCATGTTCCAGCACAGCATCAAGCTATCAAACCCAAAACAAACAGCAAAGTGTAAAAACACCTGATTTACTGTGACTGGCAGTGTTGGCACCAATCACAACCTTAGAGGAAACATCTGCCTCAGAACACAGTATACATTGTCTTCAATCCTCAGCAGATGTCCAATATGTTATAAAATTTTTCATCGTGGCACAGGAGAAGATTTGTCATCCAGTTTTCTGCAGAGTAAGTGTTTTTACACAAAACATAGCTCATTTAGAAATTAGCTCAACTTTGTCAGCTGTCAGAATACCACTCTCCCTCACAAAAGCTGCTCGTGCTGGATCTGCTATGTTAATGGTTATACACACACACACACACACACACACACACACCGGCAGGAATCGCTTTGCTGGATTTCCTTCATGCCAGTTTCAATGTAACACAATTACCAAGATGAGTTGTTTGTCCGTTTTAAACTACTAGCCGCACCAATCAACTTCTCCATCAGGCACCCACACACAGGCTGGTCTCCAAAGAATCCACATGCATGTTGTTATTTATCACAAGGCTTCCAAAGAACCAGAGTTCCTTATTCAGTCCATTACTGCTTGCAGACATGGTTAGCATAACATCCAAGTAATCAAAGCACAGGACAGGTTCAATTTAACAGTAAATATATTCACTAGTATCAGCTGGAAATTATACATACGTTGCCTAAAATCACACCATAAAGACCAAGTCCTCTGCACCGAGCCTAGTTTTCCTCAGCTAGGCCCCAGCTGGTGCCTTGCTCTGTGGTCAGGTTTGGGCTGACCCACATCCCCAAGTTCATGCCAGCCCACAGTGAGGACATTATGCGCACAATGCAGTTTCCTACCTGACAACACTAAAAAAAACTTACAATTTAGAAGTTTAAATGCAACAAATTACTATACTGAGTAACAACCTTATGTACAATACAACATTTGGGCGCTGATGAGCGTGTTTGCATTCATTTGTGTTTGTGCTTATGCAATTACATTTGTGTGGGTACGTTGCCTGGCAGCCATTGAAAAGTATTAGTATGAAGAAAAAATAAATAAATAACCCCCACCCCCACCTTCCACTGGTTATGTACAACATTGGCAGCAGTAGCATGGGTGTTCATATATGACACTGAAGAAAATAATTTGAAGTGTGCTGCATTAGATGACATTTCTCTACAATGACATGGCCTCTGTCCCATGTTGAGATCCCAGTGCCAACTCACCATTCAGTAAATTGTACTTTATGTTGTGATAGAGGGAAGGAATGTGACAGACACTACTAAAACATGTTAGAGTAGAAATTCAAAAAGTACAGTAAATCTAAAAAGCAACCTGGTTTGTGTAAGGCTCCGTTATATTTTTGCAACACTGACACACATTTTTGACATTAAAAGATGGGTGTATCTCCACAGCTGCGCTGCACGCCCTTCAACTAGTACATGCTCTTTCTAGACAGGAGGACACAGCAACTTCCTCATCTCTGACCACAAACCTGGTCACATGACAACTGTGGAAGCAGCTATATCCGGTTGTCTGTGCATTTGTGTGTTTCCACCACAGTGCAGTGCAACCCCCTGCAAACAGTCTGCGCTCAGAGAGTAAACAACTAAGATGACCCTTGTCACCTTTGTATACAACATTTCTACCTTTATTCCATTCTACTTTCCACATCATGAGCTATGGATTAGCAGAGAAAGGGTAAGAAAGTCAAACTGAAGCAGCAGCCCCCTGCATCACCATATTTTACAGTTGACTCAAACAGTTAAATACTCCATGTTTACTTTCCTGACAGATTTTACTGTAGTGACTAGAGAGGATTTTGTGCAGCCATCATGCAGCTAGAAAAATAACTTCATACTAGTAAACATTCAAATTTCTTAAATAGTAGCTCTAAAGTGATGAGATCCCAAATACATCCTGTGTACAGCAAGTAGCAGTACAGACTGATGATGAAAAAAATAAATAAATAAAAGACAATGGGCCTCATAACACAGGAGAGCCTTCTACTTCAGTCAGTTCATCATCACAGCCTTCCCGTAAACTAAACCCTTTTGATGTCAACGTGTTCTCCAAAACAGGAAACTGGCCAACAGACAGACTGACCACAACCAAGATAAAGTTTTCAACTAGGTTTTATCTTAACTGTTGAGACACACTTTGCTATGAGGAAATCCACAATCATCTGGTCCCAGAATCAAAGCTTTTATAATAAAAGCAAGTGTGACAGCAGACATGTGGCTCAACTCAACCAAATCAGCAAAAGGACAGTGGAATAGGAAGACTGATCTGACACCAGATGAGATATGAGAGAACTAGAAGGGATGAGAAAGCTACGCAGTGTGCAAAGAGTTGTGCTTAGCAGAGTGGTAGTGAGACAGATCACTACATATGTTCCCCACATATGTAGGGCTGCGAGTTGGGGGTGTGAGCGCAAGTGAAGTGTGTATGAGCCATGCATTTTTTGTGTGCGTGTGTGTGGAGCTGTCAGGGCCTGATAGAGTGTCTTTACATGACAAGCAGCTGCTGAGGTCTGGGATGCGCACTGGGCAAAGTGGAAAATAATGAACAGAGGACCGTTGCCAAACACAACAGAATTCGTCTTTATTTGCCAACTGCTGCATAGCCCTGTGTGTGGACAGCTCCAGCATATCACTGCCATGCCCTCTAAACCCCAAACACAAAAAAGGTACAGGGGGAAAGATTGGGTTCAGCCTTAGCTAAACGCAGCACACCATAGTTTACTTAAACATGTGTGACAAAATAGATAAGTCTATGCATTATAGCTTGTGATGTATAGTGACCACACACACGCGATACAAGGACAGAAACAGACCTTTAGTAAGAATTCTCAGTTTTAAGCTGAATCACTATTTGAGATTCTGGGTTGAGCATGTAAAATTTCACTAATGTAAAAGTTTTACTTGTTACTTGAGGGAAAAAAAAAAAAACACAGGACCCAGATGGATTAAATTTTACACTAGTTTTTCCTTTTGACATTGAAGCCATTTGCAAGTCAAAGGGAGAGTGAGGAAGAAGACGACAGAGTGACAGAGGTTAGTGGCTGTTTCTGAGGAGCATCCTGTTCTGCCTGCATCTACGTGACAACAAAAAGGAATGTTGAGGTCTCAGCTGCTGTGGCTTGTTGGCTTTTAATAAGACACATCGTGCAGGATTCATCGTGTGGGCTCCCAAAAGAGAGGGCAGTGTCCTAACAATGTGTCCAAACTAAAAGCTCTGATGTACATCATTCTTTTCCTATCCTCCTTCCTCTACTTTAGAGGGTTTTAATAGAAATTCCTAAATAATAATAATCTTAAGAGACCCACCATAGTCATCTGGCACTAGACAAACTACACAAACACACACAGGAACCAAAAGAGGGTCAGACAAAATGCGCCTCTTAGTGCCCACACCCAGTGGTTGGACTTCCTGAGGGGGCTGCTGTTGGGTTTTGTCCCCGTCTGGCCATTCAGGGCTTGGGGATGAGAGAAAGGGAGCCAGTGGTAACTGGATGAACTGTGCATGTGTGTGTAAGTGGTGAGAATCGGATGAGAAGGGGGGTAGGCGGAGGTTGAGGATTAGGGAATTAGAACTCCAAAGCGAAAGAGGAGGGGGTAGGGGCCTTTTGTTGGTTTTTCCTCAACCACCCCCGCCATCCCTTCGGCCCTTTTCTGCTAGGTTCTGCCTGTATGCAGCAGCTGCGGCCTGCCACCCTGTGCCCTGCATCTCAATGAGCCATGGGCCGCCTGCTCCAGAGGAGAGGGGTGCAGGGGTCACCACTGAGCCCCAGCAACCACAAACTCTGCCCCACACAATCTCCTGCTTGGCGCTGCAGAGCTCTAAGCTGAGCTTATTGTGGTGCCCTGACACCTATCAGCCCATTTGTCCTTCTCACTGTGACTATATAAGGTAGCACCAGGCTCCCATGCCATCCTAAACTGTCCAGTAGTTTGGGCTAGTTCATTTCATGCCTTTTGTTATGTCTTCCGGACACCCCCAAACCTCTTTTGTTGGCCCCTCTCTCCCATGCAGCTGGATGGGGGACTCCATTGCCAGAGCTTTGGCAGCAGCATCAACAGGTTGTGGGGATGGGCCACCCCAGCTACTTAATGTAGCCTTCTCTGTCTCTACCCCTCTGTCCCTGCAGTTGCTGCTGCTATCCCAACAGGAGGAAAAAAAAAAAATACATGGGGGATGGGGGGTGCGATGGAAGCTGCCCCTCTTTCTCACGCTCGTAAGAAAGCCCTCACTTCTTCTCTGTGGTGAGTGACACCTGCTGATTACCATAGAGACACTGTGGGAAGTTCCCCCCCTTCCACACGGGGGCTGAGATTTGCCCCCTCTCCCTGGGTAAACAAGCAGTCCATGGATTAGTTAACTGGGTTGCTGCATGGCAAACAAATAAACACACATTATTTAGAGCAAATTAGAGCCAATGAACTCTAAATGACCAGTATACAATCTAACATCTTCAAATGAGCAAAGAGTAAACTCCAGTGGATCCGGTTTTTCTAGAGGGATCCATTATCCAGCTGTAAAATATGTGGAGACAAATTTCATTCTAAAAGTATGAAAACATTCTGTCTGGCCTCTGAATCACTCGTAAAATACGCTCAGAGTACCAAAATAGGCTGATGTAGAAGATGTAATGCATCTGCGCACACAGTCAACTCTCCGTCTGCAGACAGCTGAGCATCCCCTTCATCTCTCCATCTCCCCTCCCCTTCCCAAACTGGAGACCGGTGCCAGTGATGTGATTGATGTCAGAGACTGGAAGCTTTTTGCTGGTCCATAGCCCCTTCCGCCATGGGTCTGAGTTGTCAGCAGGGTCGTTATCCTAGCAACAGGGTGGTGGGGCGGTGGGTAAGGAGCATGCACTGGAAGTGGACTGAGAGGGGGAGAACTGAAAGGGGCAGGCATGGGGTAGAAAGAAAAGGACAGATAAGGAGAAAAGGGAAGAACTTGGGTGTAATAATGGAAGCGAACAAATGGAAAGAGAGTGAGGAAGCAGTGACAAAAGAAGAAGTTTAACAGGGGCTGACAGCATTGCCGAGCAGGCGGCCTCTACATAGCAAAGTAAGCACACAGCAGGCTTGCCGTGAGAGGAGGCGAGCGATGGAGGTGCCACCTCTCTCAGCATCATGGTTCCCCCCCCCCCACCACCATACCAGCCAGCCTGCCTGCCGACAGCTGCACCCTAGTAATTTACTTCTCTCCACCACATTTAACAGGAAGACTGCTTCCCATTACCCAGAGCAGGGGGTCTGCGCTGACGGCCAGACAGCCGACCAGAGCGCTGGCTTCCCGGTGTGAAACCCTCTGCTGCTGGACGCTGCCTACAGGGGCCCCACTCCCAGATCTCTCTGCAACTTAAACTTCCACTGCTGTTTTCCAATTCAGTTGTAGTTGACTACTTAACAGACAAACTTGTGTTGTAAGGTTATTTTCAAGAAGTGGGGGAAAAAAAAAAAAAAAAAAAAAAAAAACTAAAACACGCCACCACTATCAGATTCAGCAACACTACTAAACTGTTAATCGGTATGGACAGGTAAAGCAACTTAAACTATTCTTGTTGAGTTGCTTTACAGTTTTCCAAGTTGCAATATTTGTTATTTTGAATAATTGAACATTAGTTATTTAATATTTCTTGGCCATCTGTACCCTGTGCTAAAAAGTCATCTTTCTTTAATATAAACATATAAGCAATTAGAAACATGATAAAAAGTTATTTCAACCACACTAATAAAACACATTGTAAAAAAAATAAAATAATAATATATACATTTATATAAAAATAAAAGAATAATTTCCTTTAAGTGTGCAGTCGAACATATCCACACATTTACGCTAAAGGATAAGCAAGCATTAAAGGTTTACTCATTTTATTTGCAGTTGAGACTTGTGTAATGCCTCACAGTGTAGGTGAAATTAGCAAATTAGACGAGCCATTGCTCCACTTCTGCAATGTGTGTGTGTGTGTGTGTGTGTGTGTGTGTGTGTGTGTGTGTGTGTGTGTGTGTGTGTGTGTGTGTAGTAGCAGAGTGGCCCATGACAGCCATAATCAGGGGATATGCAGGGGACCTGGCAGTAAGTCAAAGTTCTGAGACCGTCAACACCGCAGCATCATGAGACCTTCCTAATCAGGTGGGTCTGCTCCTTTGAAGAGCATTTACCAGACGTGGAACCACCACATTCTTTACTGAGTTCTTACACAGAATGCTCATGAAAATGTGGACAAGTTTTTTGAGGCCTGTTCACCACATGCAAAAGACCTAAATTCAAAAGAAAAGAAAGATAGGGAAAAAAAATTACTATTGTGTCTGGAGTTTCCAAAAAATAAATAAACAAGCCTTTTCTTCCCTTTCAACCTCTCATTTGTACTCTGTCTTATGCACTCTCCTGGACAACCACCAGGACCTGGATCTGCTTGAAGGAGCATCATAGGTGTCCTTCAGCTGTATGACCAGCAAAGGAACCAATCAGCTGATAAGCTCCAAACCAAACCATGGGGGCGTGAGGGTCTGTGTGACCACAAGGGTACACACACACACACACACACACACACACACACACAGAGGCCGACTGGGTCACTGAACAATGTTCTGGGAATGTCACAAAGACGCTGCTCAACTTCTGTCTCTCTTTGCCTGCCCCTCTTAGCTTTCCCTCACCAACTCTACTGGTGTGTTGTCTGCTTTGCTTTGCTCCCCTCCTTTCATGAGTCTGAGCCAGCTGAGCTTGCTACCCAAACTCAAACAGTTATTGCGGCCTTCGTTAGCCTAACGAGGGGGCTGGCTCTTTATACTTGTCAGGGAGCAAATGAGTCAAACAAACAAGGGCCAGGGAAGAGGGAAGGACAAGCAAGCGTTGAGCTTCACTGGGTTCTTGGCTACAGTGCTTCCCTGGAAACTAGGGAACCCACAATCTGCCTCTTTGATGTCTGACGATGCTCTGCCTTTGATGGAAACTTTGGAAAAACACACTTGCAAATAGAAATAACATGCCGCTTGGTCTCTGTGACCACTAGAGGCCGTAGGCACATTCAAAGTGTGTGGGTGCACTCTGTGTAGGATGTAAAAGGGAAGTATCATTTGGGGATGCATAACAACTGGTTACAATAGTAACAACAAAGTTACAGCGTTTTAGCAAGCCTGTACTTGTAATGCGGTCAGTGCATAAGGGCACTGGGTGATGTCCTGCTGGCAGTAACTGCTGAATAACTATGCTTTACACTGTCCATACACTCACAATTGCATATCCACGTACACACACAGACCAACTGCTTGGTCTTACATTCCTAAGCTGTCCTTCCAAACCAGATATCCAAGATAACAGTCACAACAACACATCCTAGGCAGCATCAACATTTTAGACACATTACTGCAACGCAAGGCTTAAGGAGAAAGTATGAAAGTGTGTCCTTCAAAGTGAAATCATTTCATTGAGCACAGCCTGTCTGGAACAAATGTACAGTGCACTCCAAGGCTGAGAATCTGCAGCTCCAATGACAGATTAGCTCTGCTGTGGATTGTACAGGGTACCAAGGCACCGTGCTTACTCTGGTTTCCTTTAGAGGCCTCCACATGACTAATCAGACAGGAATCAGAGAGTGAGAGTGAGTGACATAGATGTGTTCAGCTGATGCACAAGGGTAGTTCTGCTCTGTGACTCCACCATGAAATCGTCTCATTATGTAGAGCCATTAGGTGGGTATTACTCGAGGGCCACACTTTAACTCTCTTGTCAAATCATAGTTTGGGGCTACACCAAGTTCATGGAACACACACAAAATGTTGATGGAAATATAGAGTACTATCTTTTGTAAAACATTAAATTAGTGTTTTGAGTGCACACATGGGAGTAATGAGCACAGTGAACATACTTGGAAGCAGTATAAGCCATTTATTATTTTGCCCACATGGTGTTGAGTCACTTGGGTGGCGCCACCACACACGCACGCGCGCATGTGTACACAAACACACACACACAGTCAAGGTGCAACATGGGATGATAGTGGTTGAGAGGTGGCTACCTGGCTCAGGTGATGGACACAGAGACAAGGCTACTGCAGGTTCACCTTCTGTGCAGTGGCTCTGGGGCAAAGACTGCATGACAGTGACGTGACACTAAAAGCCTTCCTGTCAAGGAGGCAGGCAGACGCCCTCCAATCAAAACACAGAGGCCCTGGGTGACATTTCACGGGGCACAGCTGCTGGGCCGCAACAGCATGCCAACTCACTATTCCTGAAGGGTTGTTTGTTTAGTGCGTGTGTATGTATGTCACAACTGTCACTGCTAGAACTGTGTGTGTGTGTGTGTGTGTGTGTATAAAAAAAAATAAACTATTTGACTACTCCTTTAGTTTACAGTGCATTTGTATCAGAATCATCCATTCTTATCAGCCCTACAGGAGGTGTGTAAAAACATTTGACGCCACCCCCTCTAAACACACAGTGAAACAAAAAAAACAAACAAACAAAAAAACAGCCTAAACAATTGAGTGTCATGTCAAGTGAAAGAAATTTGAATGTTCCTGTGCTTACTTTTCAGTGAAAAGCCACACTATGACAGTTTGCTTCTAGCATATAATGGATATCCAAGCTATAGGTTTTTAAAAAGAGCTGTAGGAAGTATAGGATTGGGATTATTCATATTTTTCATACCAGGAATGATGCTAACAAAATGCTGATAGCGCCCAATCCCAACTCTCTCTAAAAATGACCAAGGTGCGTTTGCCTAGGACCGAGTTGCACCAGGCTGTCTCTCCCCTAAAACAGCAGCCAGTTATGCTCTTAGCCCAGGCCTTGAGGAGGGGGAGTACGAGCTAACACACCACAGCGGTACACTGTTCCCGCTAAAGTACCAGGAACTCATCTATTGAGCTACTCCCCTCACCTTATGCCCTAAGTGAGAGTCTTGGTTTCACCCTCCTCAAATAAATGTCGGGTTCTCTGGCACTAGACCAAGCAGCCTTCAGAGGTTTGGAGAAAGTGTCTTATCCTGTTTTGCACTTGGTGGTGGTGGGTTCTGTGAGGCACAGCCAGTTTGATGGCAAAGTTAGTATGCAGACATAAAGCTGGTCAAAGGCAGCAGGTATGTGTGGAATGCCTCTTCGTCCAAACAACAGGACTTACACCCGGCACTGAGCCACGCCACACCACACCACACCACACCACACCACGGTCAGAGGAGCTAAATGGGGCCCACTAGGTGAGTGTTAACATTAGATTTGGCTTACTGCCTGTTTGAATACCAGATGATCAATCACCAGTCATCAGCACATACAGTATTTCAGTAGGCTCAGGCATTTCTGCAACATTTAGAAAACAGACCTTGTCAATCATGATCCAAACTAAACTTTTGCTAATCCAAAACCACTCAAGAATGAAGTTAAGAATGAAGGTTGTAAAACAATTAGCGTAAAAAATTATTCATAGACTGTACACCTGTTAACGAAAATTGCCATGTGTGTATTTAAATTAGCCATTTCCAAAGGATTGAGATATCTGCATAACTTTAAACACATTTAAGTTGAGTTGGTGATTACTGTACCACATCTTGAAAACAAAAAAATAAAAATAAAAACAGTAAACAATACATAAAACAGACAAGATCCATACATTAATTTTCAATTGGTTTAAAGCGCACAAATGTTTCAAGTGCAGAAAATAGACTTTGGAAAAGATATTAATACACATTAATTACATACCTCTTTTATGGAGCCATCCCTCCTTGACAATCACCACACTGGTCATGTTGGTGGGCAGGGTGGAGGATCCAGGTTTTCCACAGGGAGAGACACAGCTGTTTCACAAGTTTCCTTCACTCAGCTCTGTGCAGGAACCTGAAGATGGGGTCCTGTAGTTTACAGTTGCCTTCTCAATGGTGGTTACCTACTGAATGACGGAAAGTAAAAATTAGTCTTGCAGTGGAGTAAAAGATTTTTCTCCAGTTGTCCCTCAGGTCAAAATGATGGACAAAAGGTAGTGGAGTTGACAGGGCCCTTGTACTTTGTGGTTTTAGGATATCCGTCCCCAAATGGGCCATATTGTATTCCCCGTCACATGTGGAACCTGCAAATTGGCAAGGTTTAAATATCTTTGTAAGGCCATGGTTTCCTAGTACTGGAAATTTTTCATGTCGTTGAAACACAACACACACGTTTTTGATAGGCTGGGTGTTTTTTGGGTTTTTTTCCCCCCTCTACTTGCAGCCAAAACAGCAGTGAGTAAGAAAATAAAGACTAGATTTTCAATCTATATATCCTGTAAGCAGCTGGAATTAAAGGGCAGAACATTTGACAAGTTTGATAAGTGTGAGGTTTTTATTTGCACAGCGTTTAGCATGAGAGTTTCTAAAGGGGGTAGGGCAGAGATTGTTATCCCACTTGCAGAATTGTATTCTGGCAAAATTTTGGGCTCGACAAAATGTCCAACTTGACATGCTCAAACCAGAATGAGCTTTCATTATTTTGTTCAGAACAGAACACCCCTCAATTGTTCCACTGCCTGATGCTAGCTGTTAAATTCCTTTCATTCTACATTTATGGTCATCTTGTTAAAACAGTATGTTTAAACATGTATACTATTAAATCAATTTCTGATGCACCGAAGCACTACTGAAATCAAGCAAATAAATAAATAAAAAAGCAAGCTCCATGTTCTGAAGATCACGATCAAAAAGTTACACATACAAATTGGCTTGAAAGTGTAAAAATAAATATGTTTTATGAAGAAGGCACATGCTCCACTGAGAGAATGAAAATATTCACATTTTTAAAAAATTAGATAATGTTTTTTGCATTGCAGGGTTACTGTTTCATTCACACCCAACCTGTGGTGGTAGCATTACGGAAACATTACTAGGGCTTGACAAGTCAGACTGTCAGACTGATTTTTACAGAACAACAACTGGGGCTCCAATTCACACATAAAACACACACACACCACAACAACACAGTGCTGTCACATTAAGATAGTAAGTGTGTGAAAGGCTCTTCAGAGCAATGTGTGGGTAAAGAAAGAATAAAAACTAAATGAGGGCAAAAGCTTAAACTACTGAAACATGTTCAAACTCAAATCAACAAACTATATGATGGATGTCAAAAAAAAAAAAAAAAAAACATCTTGGAGAGTCATCTGCTAAAACAAAAAGGGGCTGAATTCCATCACAGACTTATCGTTTTTCTTTTCTTCCATCAACAGCAAATACTAAAAACCTGCAGGCTATCATAACCAAAACACTTGACCTTTTGATTCATTCAGTATTTCTTTATGATATAAAGACAGCTTTGAATGCTGAGCAAAAGCAAAAGAATGATCAATTGCTAAGCTTGTTCACACAAATGTCACATATAGCACCAGGCAATCTATGACCATTGACTGAAATCAATTTGCCTGCTGCTACTCCGCCAGAATAAAGCCATCAAAAGAGAGCTCTGTTTGAGTGGCCCCATCCAGCTTATTGGTTGGGACAACAACAGGAAGTGGATGTGACTATTGACAGACTGAGCCATATCAGTGAAGCCCCAGGCTTGAATACATCTGTCAGTGAATGTGCAAACACACCTTTTACTGCAATTCTGCTCATTGGTATCAATGAATGAAAGTTACTTTATGAAAGTGCGGTTTATTTTTGTCAAGTGTTTTTGTTTATTGCACTGAGGTTGCGGTGCTTGTGTCGATGTTCGAAGGATCTTGGAGAGGGATTTGAAAAAGCAAACCCAGTGCAATTCAAACTAGGGAATCACGCAACCGTTTCATCCCTTTGGCATCTTGGTGTGTACTCTGTGACACAGCCCCGAACACATTACATACACATTGGGATACATCACACAAACAAGTTCAAGAACACACACCACAGCCAAAAACGCTACACATGCACAAGACTAGCTCAACAGAGCCACAACAGAGAGCTGCTGTTTTAATGGGAGCGACCTGTTGCTACTGCGGCCTGTGTGGAAAAGCTGGGCTGCTGCCAGCACTGCAGCCAACAGCCACTGAATGAACCCAGTACCCTGACAGCAGGTCACATGGTCCTAAGGCCTCTAGGCCGCTGCCTGCCTGCCTGCCTGCCCTGCTGTCAGTGCAGCTTTCACTCATTCATCTTTCTGGCTCCAGCTATCCAATTCAATGAAAAATCACTGTCACCCAGCAAAGATGCCCTACAGTGAGTCTATCACTGGGCCAGAGGGGACAGTTTGTGTTCATGGCAGGAAACAGAAAATCAGGTCGACAACACCACACTACTTCCTTCAACACAGATCAATACAAGTCATTTTTTGCTCTATGTTCTGCGGCCACTTGGGTAAACAGGCTTTTCAGTAGCAGGTTTACAGTTACAAAAGGTAGAAGATTACACTCAAATATTTATCAATTACAACAAGCGAGAACATCAAACATGCTCACCTGTTGCTGGAAAACAGTCCCTGAAGCAACAGTTGCTTTGTGCTCCAACACCACAATGGAACTAATACTAATGTGATCTACTACTCAGTGCCAAGTTCCTCTTTCAAGTTCCCTGAAAACACATCACTAATGATAAGACTACTGTGGGTAGGTGTAGCTGAATACCAAACCACAGCTACTGTAGCCTTGAAAGCCGAATAGGCTCGTCGTTTTAATCCTGCTATGATATGAGCAGCAACCCTCTCTGATTCCCATTAATGTACTTGTTATCATTTTCTTCAGACAAGCTGCGGACCAATTTAAAGATGCATCATCAGGTTAGACTTGTTTAAAATGTATAGCACTTAAAAAGACATCACTGTCTTTTTAAAATGTACCCTATTTCCTTTTTTACAAATGAAATCACTTGGCAGTTAACGAGAACAACTAGCAAAGACCTTGAATGAAACATGCAAGTATTTTAAGCATCAGTCTTCTCAGTTTCGTGACACAGACCGAGAATAGTCCCATCATATGATGCTGATGGTGTTCAGCAATCATCAGAAGCGCAACTTTGTCTGTGATAATACATCTAAAATCCTAAGTGCACGCACAATAAGACCGCCTGTGTGCAGGGACAAAATTTCAAACATTACTCAGTTTCTGCATGCAACTGGTGGCATATTTGCGTCAATGGGGCTGTGAGGGGATTGGGTGGGAGGTGACTGGTATTTTCTAAATAGAACAGGGAGAGCCAAGCAGTCACGGGCTGCATCATTACGCCAGCTTGTTGCGTCTTCCCTGGGTCACACGCCAACTCCCCCCTGCGTACACACATTGGACAGATGCAGTGTCACCACCGATTAAAATGTTTTGACACCGAAGACACTACGGGTGTGACGTGACAGGGGATGATGTTGTCTATCCAGCATGTGAGAGATGGAGAAAAGCAGACAATGACATTAGTAATTGTGAGAGTTATTGGAAGATAAACATTAATGCTTCACATCCTGGGTGGCTGTGAAGCCTGTGTTGTTCAGATGTGCAGCTGACTAACTTTTTCACTGGGACTTCCACCTTATCTGTACTAGTGTGCATAACCCTCATCAATGTAGGAGAGATGATAACCGTGAGCTAGCACTGAAATGGTCACCTGTGTGTCCAACTAGAGAGGACACTAAGAAATAATACTATTGTTTTTCCATGGGCTCCCTGGTGCCCAAAATGTTGCTCAGAAGGTTTTGGGACCCAATTCTAGGAGAAAATCTGGAGAAACAAGAGGTACCAACAATAATGTGCCACTTTGTTTCATTGTATGTGGAGGCAGCAGCAACAAGCTAGCAGAGCTTGTGACTAAACGTACAGTTATTCTCTACCTATAAATTGTTCACTCAAACAAGTAAACAAACGCTGTGAGCTGCTCATTTGTTTTCATTTGCCTCCTGGGCCACGAAGTAGAAAAAAAAAAAAAAAAAGAGCCAACAACTTTCTCGTGGAGGTGAACCGTTTAAAGTAACATGACTGCAGATTTTTTGGCCTGAGGGCTGTGTCTCAAAAGTGTTCATTGTAAAAAAAATGAATGGTTAACATCACAAGAGAGACTCGCTGTTGTTTGTGGAAAGCCAAGCGACGCGTTATAATTCACTACGGGACGTTCATACGCCATTGTCTTCAGTGCTAATAAGTTGTACGGCCAAGTGAAGTCAGGAAAGTACCTCATTTCAGGTTTGCATTTAGCGACAGAAAGGATATGGGGCCTAGCAGGGCAGCTTGGGTGAGAATAACCGCATCCCATGTAAGTACAATGGGGACCTACCCTGTCTAGCTGTCGACCTCTTGTAGTTAACCATGAGAAGGAAACGCGGACATTTACCTGGGCAGGAATTCAACAGTGTCCGTCTCATTATAGTGAGCAGTTTCGGCGGTATATTAAGTTGATAAGTCCTTCAACAATCTGGACAAAAGTGCTCTCATTTACTCCGTTTCTCTTGCCTTTCTTCCACTACACCTCCCAAACGCGTTGTCTGCAGTGCCTCTTTGGCAGCCTGTTCTCCCGGGTCCTAACGCCGACCTGCTTATGAGGAGGAGCAGCGGCCTGTCAGCCCGTCCCATTGAAAAAAAAAATCCCGCAGTGGTTCTATAGGGTTTTATCCTGCGTGGCCTCGTTGAACTCGGCCCCGTTTCATCTATGCCGCTGGTTTCCAAAATCAAGTCCACTGACCCACTGGGGGCCGTATCAGCCTTAAGAGGACCCTGAGTGGGAGTCGTATGACTATTTTCCACTTCCTGAAACAATTGCATCAGGTAATGTAGACGACTGCCTTTTTTGCCCCAGATGATAACAAGTGATTTCAGTTTGGTACTTTGCCAACCGCTGTACAATACGTTTTAGTAAAGATGGAGCTGGTGGTTATTTTCATTATTGATTAATCTGAAAGTTGTTTTTCTGATTAGCTAGTCCGGCTGTCAAATGTCAGAAAAACATGAAATAGTAATCACCAATGATGATAAATAGATATTTGGATAAATACATTAAATTCCAGATGACAGACAGCCTATATTTTAAGGAAATCCAAAAAAGAGTGGTCCAGTTACCAAAGAAATTAAAGGAAGGCACTATTAGGCACACAGAAGCAGAGATTAAGATTTTATATTTCAAACAGCACCAGAAATTATAAGAAATTTGTCATACAATCAGTATATATCACAAGAGTGGTATATTGACTAGAGCCCAAATAGTAGCACGTTGTTCTGGCTGCATGGCCACAGGGCCGTATGATAAAAACTGAGACAAGGCAAGAACAAGAAGATATTTTTGGACCTAGAACCAGGAAAAATTAGAAATAGTGGGGATATTAAATTTAATGTTCAGTCTATTAAGTAACAGACTTTGCTTTGAATCATGATTTCAGCTCTATGCTGTACACAGTTGTTGACATATCTTAAAATACATTGAGGGAAATTTCAGGAAAAGACTACCAAAAGTATTTGACAGTGTAAACAATACTTCACCTGTACAATATTGTAGAGTAACAGTATAAGTGAATACAAAGTAAATGTTCTCAGTCAGTTAATGAATCAATCCGTTAATCAAACTGCATTGATAAACTGCCTTTCACACATATTCATGCAGTGCAAAGAGCTTTCTAATAAATAGACAGTAATACAAAATACATTACAACCATGTCCTTTTTGGTATTTAAACAAATCAGTCATGTTCTGTCTAAAAAGTAGTCATTCTTTCTTTTTCTGGAGCTTTTAATCAAATCTCATAGTTTTCATTAATGGCTGAACAGAAATTACTAGAAGTAAGCATGACAGACTGTAAAATATTTATGACCGTTCACATAAATGGGAGGAATGTAAAAAAAAAGGATAGAAAAAAAATAGAAATGTAGAGAGATAGAAGGATAACATGAGGGGGAGGAAGAGAGAAAGTGTGTTTGTGGGATGGGGGGGTGGGGATGGAAATCCAGATTCAAAACATCTGGATTGAGGCAATGACAGCCAGGAGAGAGGGAGCAAGGTCCCAGGACAGTGGATGGTGCAGTTACAGAGAGCTCAAGTGAAAAGTGAGGATTGGGGGAGGGGGCAAACAGCTTGTTTGCTGTGATCTCCGTAGCACTGTATATACTAGGTTTATATACTACTGTGTATATAGAAGAAAAGAACTTTAAATTAATAAAACTACAGATAATAATTGCTAGTTGCACAAAACAAAACAGAACTGAACTGGACAGTTCAGAAGGATGCCAGTGTTCCCCTCGTGTTAAAACGTTCAGTCTCCTCGTTGTCATTTCCGCTTTTTGTCACTGACACTGTAGTGTGTTCCTCGCTGCCTTTATGTGTCAGTCTAACCCTCCCGTCATACAACTAGAGCTGGCTAAGGATATCCCATGTTTTCTGTTGTTGTTATTTTATGGTGCCCTCCTCCTACTACTCCTCCTCCTCCTCCTCCACCTCCTCATTCTCTCCCGTCTCTGGTGTAGCGTTGGTGGGAATGCCGGCACTGTTGTTTTACAGGTCCACATAAAGAGTTGCACGAACAAAGAGTCAAAGTGAGTTAATAATGCTTTTCTGTCAAAGCCTCATCTGATTTGAATTGTCTGCTCACAGTATTTGCCCAGACTTTATCCAAAGAGGACAGAAGAGAACTTAAAGGGCCATTGAAACAGTAGATAAGATGCAGTAGCAACAATTAGTTACACAAGGCAGGGGAGCCAGGGGGGAGGCAGGTGGTGGAGAGTCCAAGTAATACAGCATCTCCCAGCAACCACACTGCAATGTTACTAATACCGTCACATTATTTTCCAGTATGTAATATCCACCCATTATGTAGATTTGAGATTTAAAGATGTCAGATTCACAGAGAATTATTGCCCAGGGAAATACTTAGCTTACTGGCTTTTCTGACTGCCATACATAAAAAAGATAAATATAAATTATTTCTCTAGCCAAAATCACAACATTTGCTTCAATGGGCTTTACAGTCTGCACAGCATTTAACACCCCTATCCTCAGGGCCTTGTTTCAGACAAGGAAAAACTAGTGAGGGAAAAAGGAGGGATAGACATTTTGAATAATATGTCTGTTCACTTCCTTGTATAGTGAATTTGCAGTTGAAGTTGCTTAGCTTAGCTTAGAAACAAGGGGGAAATTATTTGCTAGAGGTTTCTGTGCCAAACTAGATCTTGTCCATGAGAGCAGTTGTTTGGGAACCTATGGTGACTTCAGTAAATCACCAAGCAATGTATGTAACCTTTAAATTAAAATCGACAATTTATACTAATTCTGCCTTGTCTCATCTAACTCTCAGCAAGTGTTCAAAATGCTAACCTACTATTTAAAAAAAGGGGCCTACAAACAAGTGGAATCTGCACCGTAACTGAAGTATGTATATGAATAAGGGACGGTGAAACCGTGTCGGGTTTGAGTTTATTTGCCCGAAAGACAGCACTTAAAATATTGACTTTCTAACCTTGAAACTACTTTTTTCATTTTTAATGCAACTGGATGAACTGCAGGCGCCCACAGAAAGACATCTGCAACGCAGCTCAAGCTGACGCCTATGACGGGACTTTGGTCCAGTGGGGAGAGTGATGTGGTTCAACTGTGGCTGGATGGCTGGCTGGTTGGCCGGTCAGGCTACACTGGAATGCTGGGTCTTTTGTTTGTGTGAGAGAGGAGTGGGTCTGGGGTAGAATGCCATTGATGATTGCAGAGAGGAAGAATGAACCTCCAGGAAGTGTTCTCTCTCACTCCCTGCTCCCCCACTCTCCCACTCTCATTCTCTCTCCCTCTCTCTCTCTGTCTGTCTCTCTTTCTCTATCTCTTTCTGTGTGTGAGAACTTTCACCGTGCCGAGCCTCTCTCTCGGAGGCCACGGTCCCCAGGCACAACCACTGCTTTGTCTTGCCCTGTGAACACACACCCCCCCTCTAATGGGTGCCTACATTTGCCAGGGCCAAGGAAACATAGGGCTACTGCTCCTATTCTCATCCACATCGCTGCTCCTGCATAGATATGTGTGTGTGTGTGTCACTGCTGAATGTTTAATTGTTTTTAATAAGGCACACACATCTGAAGCTTTAGTATAGACATTTAGTTTACTGATGGCTTTATTAATTTTGTTTCTGCCTTAATACTCCAGCAGCTGCTAACATCCAATTAAGCTTGCAGACCAAATAATGGCATTTCTTTATGAGAGTGACACTAGGTCTTGACCATCTGAACAATACCAGAGTGCAGATCTTTACCTCTTGCAACAGACAGACTAAAAATGGAATAAAGCTGTAAGGTGGTAAGAATCTAACTGGTGGGTCCTATATTGACCAGAAGGTGCTGCCTCCCATCACATTGCTCATTCCGGTCTGTGTCAGAAGTCTGTGAGGAGCTGCAAATGGCCCTTTCAAAACACACGACAGCTGGAACACAGGGCAAAGGTGACTGAGACAGTTGGGGGAGCCCAGGGACGGACAGGAGGGGGGACACAAGATGAGCAGCTGCAACCTCAAGCCCCTGTTTCTCCAATGTGCCACTGTTTCTACCTTTAACAATTACAGAACACACTGTGTGTTTGATGATGTCTCAAAAATGTAAACAAACTTCTTTTCTCAGAAACACTGTGCTTGTCTCAAGACAATTTGTGCTAAGTAAAACACAGCCAGGACCTGGTGTGGTCTGGAAAAACAAAGCCACTGGGTGGTTTGGTGCCAGGGAATTCCACAACCCGAAGCGGGATTAGCGAGAACAGCTCTTAAAAGTCCCTAAAAGACCACTGACCCAAAAAATTAAAAAAGCATGATTTTTATTATTATTTCAACAGCTTGGATACTTTTACAAATTCCAATTCATGGCGTCAAGAAAATGTATTTCTTTCATCCGGGGGTAGATTTATAACCAAAAGCAAACAATCTTAAAATAATCAGTCATTAAACCTGGATTCAAACTTTATAATCCGACACTATTCTTTATACTTTTACATATTGCACATTTGACTTGCAGTTATTAAGACTCTCTCTAACATAAAGTAACACGTGTGCGTCTAAATATCTGTGTGTATGTAACCATCTACAGTTGCCTCACAACTCCCTTCAGTTTGCCACACCTCCGGTTTCACCACGCTGAAAGTGCACTCGTGTACGGGACAGGTGTTTTTCAAAGAGCCAATTGATGTTCCCAGTGTCCTACGCTATTTGCTGCCGCTGTGCGAATTCAGAGTAGCACAGAACTTATTGTGTGCCGCGCGGTATCGCGAGACTTGAGTCATTATCAACCTGCTTGACACACAGCAGCGCCGAGTGCAGCCTGCCTTGCAAGGGTCGGACTGAAGCTTAAGAAACGACAAGGAGAACATCTGGCCGCACATCATGAACGAACATCGCTGTTTCTAGGAAAAAAGACGACGAGCTAAGCGGAAATAAAGGTAAGTACAGTGTTTTTGTGCTTGGGAACGCGGAAAGCGAAAGTTAAAGAGTGTCCCCTCAGCGCTCCGTTCAGCGCAGTTGGCTTTGCTGAGTTCCCCTGCTGTTTAAAAGGCTCCCAGCATTGCGTTTCCCAACACGGACATGGAGCTCGGTTTACTGCGCCCTTGGCCAGCGTTTCTCCGACTTACACTTTTTCTTCTTTTAAAACACTAATGTAACTTCAGCGTGCAGAAATAAACTCACACGGCGTCCTCGGAAGCATCAAACTTTAATTCACTTGAGTTTTTTTCTTACCATCTGCCTTTTCTCAGTTTTTAATTAATCAATTTAAACTAATCTCACGGTTGCGCGCGTGTGTCTGATGAGCCAGTGAAACGGCCTGAAAAAGGTTTATTCTCATCCGCGGTTATCGGCTGCAGTTGGTGACAAACTGGCCGATGGACAATGTAAGTAATGCGGTCTAGATGTGTAACACGTATACATGTACGCTCTTTTGTAAGTTGTTTGTCTTTTTTTGGACTGCGTAGTCCAGAGTTAACATATGGCATAAAAGGGAGCACAGCTGGAGGTAGCGTTTCCATTGCGGTGATGTCAGAGCAGCTGACTCCACAGCTTGCAGTGTAATTAGCAAACAGAGCACCAGTTTACTCACTCTACACTGCTCTTATTTTTTCACGTTAGCCTCCTTTCCCGATGGTCGTGTGGTATCATTCCTTGTCCCACTTGCTTGTTCTGTAAACAGCGCTGTTTTGTGTTCGTTTGGAAAAGCACCGGTGCGTCACTTTTTCGCAAAGGGGGGGGGGGGAATAATTGGAAGCGCAAAAAGTAGGCTGATTCCGACAAACCAGAACACTTTGGAAATTTGTGAGAGTGGACCCGTTTACAGCGTGATACATTGTGGGTGAGCGCAGGGCAGCGTATCCTGCACCACTGGAAAGAATGTAGGATCTGTGTTCTCAAGTTGGACAAAGTTATTGATTTACATTACGAGATACATTTGAAGACTTTTTGATTTCAGTTTCGAAATTGAAAATGAGCGTAACAACTTATCTTTAGATACACGACATGTTTAAAGGTTTTCTGAGACCTTTGAATTATTTGCGTTAATCGGTTTGCGTTATTTCTCACATTTTCTCAGTTGTTGGTCGCGTTTGCCTCTGATTACCGACAGCAGCTCGGCTGTTGCCCTCCAACTGGCTTCATTTCGCTGATCCACTATCCTGTTTTTCCTGTTTTTCATCAGGTTATGAAGGAAGAATGGAGTTCCCAGACCATAGCCGCCAGTTGCTGCAGTGTCTGAGTCAGCAGCGTCACCAAGGTTTCCTCTGTGACTGCACTGTTCTCGTCGGAGAGGCTCGATTCAAAGCGCACAGAGCCGTGCTGGCGTCCTGCAGCATGTACTTCCATCTCTTCTACAGGGACCAGCTAGACAAAAGGGACATTGTGCATCTCAACAGTGACATTGTGACAGCCCCGGCTTTCAGTCTGCTCCTTCAATTTATGTATGAGGGGAAGTTGGAATTCAGCACTCTGCCAGTTGAGGATGTCCTGGCAGCAGCCAGTTACCTTCACATGTATGATATAGTAAAAGTGTGTAAAGGCAAGCTTAAGGATAAGGAGCTTTCATCCATGGATGAAAAGATGGGTGAGGGTTTGGGACTTAGCTGTCTGGACAGAGAGAACTCCTCAGATGGCGAGCTGCACAGTAAGCAGCTCATCCGGCGACAGCCACACACACAGTCTCAGGGGCTTCACAGGGCCCCCCCGGCAGAAGAGTTTGACATGGACAACAGCGAAGTCAGAATGGCTGTCACAGATTGTGATAGGTCTACAAAGAGTAGGCAGAAGGCAAATGGTCACTCTGGCAGGTCCCCGGACCTTGTAGGTGTCAATTATGTGTCAGCAGAGGCCGAGCCCTGCGTCCAAACAGCTGGAAAAACAAAAGCTGATGTCAGTAGTTCCACCGTATCACTGTCCCAGAGGTCCCGGGCTTCAGATGACATGGACTGTGCGCTGGATTTGTCTTTCAAGCCTCTGTCTAGCAGAGATCCCTTACACCCCTCCTACATCTCGGGACAGCTGGCCCTCGACAGCCAGCAGCAGGGCACTGAGCCACTTGTTAAAGACGAACACGACTTGCTGTCAGAGCAGGAGGACAGTGAGCCGATGAGCCCCGAGAGCCAGCGCTTTGGGAATAGTGCCAGGAGCTCAGTGGTGACAGGGTTCGCTGCCCTCTTCCCAGGAAACAACGGTTCCACAGCCGCCCTGCTATCCCAGGAGGAGGACCTGATGGACGAGGAGGGGGAGGCCTGCAGAGGGAGGGAGGGTGCCCCGGGCAGGGAGATGGAGGAGAGGAGGGGTAGGCTGCTGGGGGACAGTGAGGAGGAAGAGGAGGATGACTTGGCCTCGTCGGACATCTCCACATCCAGCGGGGTGCTCCTGCCCCCAGGGCAACAGGTGTTTGTGTGCCCCCTTTGCAGTAAAGTCTTCCCCAGCCCCCATGTGCTGCAACTGCACCTCAGCTCACACTTCCGCGAGAAGGATGGCGCTCGCTCCAAGTTGTCCCCTGACGGCTCCGTCCCTACATGCATGCAGTGCAACAAGACCTTCTCCTGCATGTATACCCTTAAGCGTCACGAACGCACACACTCTGGCGAAAAGCCATACACCTGTGGCCAGTGTGGCAAGAGCTTCCAGTACTCCCATAACTTGAGTCGGCACGCTGTAGTTCACACACGTGAGAAACCTCACGCTTGTAAGTGGTGTGAGCGACGCTTCACCCAGTCTGGGGATCTCTATCGCCACATCAGGAAGTTTCACTGTGGCCTCGTCAAGACTCTGGCCATTGGATAAAACACCACTCACCAGTGCCATGACATGAGACAGAATGTCTTTTCATACACTGAATACTACTACTGAACACAATTCCCATTAATACACACATGCTGGCAGTTTGTTGAAGACATATCTTTTGGATTCTACCCTATAAGTGGCATTTTTCAAGTAAAATATGTAGCAACTTGAAAACTGGGACAGTCTTCTGTATTGGACTGTGTCCTATACATGGTTGTTAGAGGCAAACAACCGAAGGTGCACCGACTGTTAAAATTAACATAGGTGCTGTGAAATTCTAGTTGGATCTGTTCCGATGAAGGTGAACAAATCAGATGATGCACTTGTTTCTGTCTTGTTTTTGACAGGCTGTTAGGTTTATTTTAGGAGTATATTTGCTGAAAGAAACAGCATCCTATGTTCATACCTTATGGGCTGTTGGGTGGTAGCTAATGCTAACAAATTTTAATACAATCGTCAGCGTGAGTGAAACTTTGTGTGCACATGGGAGATCAGAACCGTCCACAAGTAGAAATATGATGTTTTTAAACTCCTACATTATTATTTTTATTATAATTATTATTTATTTTGGGATTTATTTAGTTTTTAACAAGTACATGATTATAAGGCAGCAAAACTAATGAAGTCTGACTACTGGAAGTGTGATTATATTTTTTTCATGGAAGTAGAATTTATACTTTATTTTTTTTGGTTTAAATGAAGTTGGTAACAGTTTAATGTCTATAACAAGACGCAAGCAGACCATCTTTATCAACATGTTTCTTTTTGCCTTGAGTCACCAGCTCTTCAGTTGAGTGATGTTGAGTGAGCATGTATCTCTGGAATGGCCTTGTAATTGCCACTTAAAGAAATTGCATAATAAGAGGAGGAATCGTGCGTAGTGAAAAGCTAATGCCTGTAACACTTCACCTAGTGTACTTACTAAAACCACAATTAAATAATATTGCAATGCCTTATTGTCAGTTTCAGGCCTTTTAAAAAATCTTGGTTACACTCCACATACCAGGCAGTAGCAAAGGTAATTGTCTACTCTAGAATGCTAACTTATCCATGAGTGTCCTTAATTAAATCATTTACAAGAATGTATTAAAAATATGTAAATCCAGCTCTCACCCGTTAAATTTTTACTGACTCGTTTGGATGAAAAGCAAATAGTTGCCAGTTAATTATCTTGTTATTTCCTGATATGGCATAAAGGTAGACAGACACCATGGCTAGGGCAAACCGTCGGCAGGCAGGGGGGAGACAGAGGGTGACAGGTGGGTGTTTAAGTGTTTTGTGGTTGATTGTTTGATTATCAAAGCTGTGCCATTCAGCTGAATCTATTGCTGTTTCTTTCTTGGAATTAATCTTTTCACATTATTATATCCTCTTACTGTATGTGTGTAAGTTACTACTGATTGAGCCTTTGGTAATGTTGTCCTTGAAAGAATCTTTTGGCAGGTAATGTGCTTCTTGTGTCTATTAATGTGGATGCCACAAGGATTCTGAACAGGAGAATGGCACTAAATGTTCATGATACTTGTCTAATCTGTCCTGAAAAGACTTGATCAGAATTTATTTATTAGTTTGACTTGGTTCAGGGTTTACTGTAGGTTTAGTTCTTATTTCTATAAGCTTGAGAGGTTTTGTCTTGATTAGCGAATTGGGTACTCATTAACTGGTATTGGGGCTGTCTGTTTTTTTGTTTGTTTGTTTGTTTTTGTTTTGTTTTTTTTGTGCAAATCAAGTTACTGTAATTGTATTTTAATATATGGTGTAGAAACCTCTCTGGAGTATTTGAGATTTGTCACATGGAACATAGAGAAGCACTTGTTTTTAGCAAGCATATAGTTTCAACACTATTGTTTAGGCTGCTATTTCTTACTATTTGTATATTTAATGTAAATACATATTCTATTTATCAAATTGTTTGTTTTTCCGTGTTACACACACACACAAGGTCGAGAGAGATCCAGGTGTCTTAATAAGGATAGAGTCCCTAAAAGTCTTCCCCAGGGAGTTTGGTTCCTTTTCCATATTCAAGACTTGACTGGATTCCACCTCACTACAAACCAGACCTGATCATACTGCTTCGGCTGCTGTTCTGCCACAGGAAACAGTTGTTCACAAGCACAGCCACAATGATACGGCATTGGATACCTATAGAAATGAGACAATACAGGCATTGTTCCTCCCACCAAGTCCCAGGTAGTTCTCAAGAGATCATTGTGTATCTTTTTCCTAGAAGTGGGGAGACATTTCTGTATTGAGTAGAGTCATTGGAATGTGACAAATGTATTTGGCAAAGGGAGACCAAGGAAACTGTAAACAGGTGTATTGTTTGTAGGCATCAAAGAGCCTCCAATAGGTAAATGCTTCATTGTTTCTTGGAGATACCACCGTGGTTTCACCGCACGCCTATCCAGAGAAAATCAGAATTATGAGAGTATTGTTTCCAAGTACTAGATTTTTTTTATAATACTTGCATAAAATATCTCAACATCTGTAAGGACAGATGTAAAGCAGGTGCTGATTCACAAGGACTTCTTTTAGGAAACACACTATATAATTTAGTGTAATTATTCTCAGCATTTGAAAACCATTTCTCTCAGAATAACTATTTTTATTTTTTGGTTTTTCCTCCACTCCCTGGCCTGAAATCAGCGATAGGGCTTAAATGAACAGGGCTTGTGTGTAATTTTACAAGAAATGCCATTTGGCTCCCTGTTTACCTGCACAAACATTTATAGTTGTTCACATACCCTGAGAACTGAATCACTTCAGTTAGTCATCAGAACAAATTGTAAATTTCAGACACATAGATGTTGTGTAGTGTTAATATTGTATATTTCAATAAGAACCCACACAAATGTAGGTTTTGTCACTTTCAGTTTTTTACAGGAACATTTCTTATGTGGTGCAAGTTAAAATGGCTCGATTCTCTAATGTACATGTGTACAGAGGTAGTAAAACTAACAATATGTAAAAGTTATTGTTCTTTTTATTGTTTGCAGTTTTTATTTATACCTCCAGGATGATCACCGAATGTGCCTTGTAGACACACAAATAGGTGTTACATCTGGAGAAGCCCTTTTTCTATACTGTACATGTTTGCCCTTGACTGTGCTGGTAAAGATCACATCATAGCAACAGTGGCTCACTGACGCGAAATGATTCACAACCTGTTGTTCCTGTTCTTCTATCATTTTAAAATGTTGAATCAGACAAACTCGATGTTTGGAATCCATTTATGTTTGCTGCTTTGCAAGAGATTACATTGGTGTTTCGAGATTTGAGGTTTTTTTTTGTTTGTTTAATTTGTTTATGTGAATAAATCTTATTTGGACGTGTTAAACTGAAAACAAGCATTTTTGTGTTACGTTATTGAGTAGCCAGTGCTACTGGGAGACCAACGGTCTGTCCCTGAGTTAATGTCACTGTTGAATGTGAAACACTGAGATTCTGATAGTTGACTTCTATGGAAACAGTGCTACTCTTGATCGAGGGCTATGTTTGCCTAACTCATGCTGTATGTTCTTTTAAGTCTAAAAATGACTATCAATACTGGAATTTTGTCCTCTGCAGGTTACAACTGTGAACTTGTGTATAATCATGAGATATATTTATTATTGCATTTGCTTCTTGTGCAAATTTTGATTGTCTCAGTTTTAATTTGGTTGAAAAAGGAAAAAGCTTAATGTCAAATGAAAATCTTTTTAATAGAATTTGTAGAAGTGCCATTAGAATTTAATATAATTTTTTAATGAGAAAACTATATTTTATAGTAATCAATGGGTTCAGTGTTAGTGGCGTAGAGATTAGAGGACAATCTTTATGCAGAATTGACATTGCGTAGATACTGAGACAATTTCCTTTGATCTGTAACTCTACTGTTTGTGCATTTTCTTTGTTTGCGCTTTTGGAGTGTGCTAGTGTGTGTGCTGTGGAAATGTGACAATCTTGATTTAGGTCTTTATTAAGATTATGCATAGAATTAAATGGAACAACTTTCCTTGTTTGTGTGGTTTTGTTCAAATACAACCTCTTTTAAAAAAAGTCCCACTACCCTGATCGGTCACAACATTCAAACAACCTGGTGGTTTTAATGTTATAGTGTGGGGAAAAATTAAATGCTGGCCATGATTGATGGTGTGAGAACACACACAGTACATTCAGCACAACATTAATAGATGCTTTTAATATTGTTTAATGTAAAGTTTTGCACCTTGGAAGTTCATTTTAGATCATACAGACACATGTAATCATCAGAATGGGAGTAATTTGAATTCAACAGGAAAATGTGCATAATAAATTTATACTGTAATACATTTACAACCCAGGAATGTTATAGAAGAGCCCTCATGTGACACACAGCAGCAACAATCAGGCAGACTGGGTGTGGGGGAACATTGTAATGTGTACAGAGACAACAGAACATGATAATACTGCTGGTCTTAGAAGCAGTAACACTCCAAAACCATAAACTGAGCTCAAGGACAGAGCAATTTCAAGATGGGCTCCCATTGTTCCTGACCTGTTGCCAATACTCTCCAAAGGAGATAAACCCAGGACAACAAAGCCTGTTGACTTTGTCATGTAATTATGACTTGATTGATATCTGTTAAAACAAATATAAACACACATGTGCATCTGTTTGTATGTAAACTGACACATACTCCAGTGTGTGTCTATCTGAGAAACTTCATTTCAATTAACTGGACATTTTCAATGGAGAGAACTTTTAATTATTTCCCTGCTGCACGATGAAAGAAATCCAGCTGCTCTGGTACGTGATCCCAATGGGGATGTGCTCAGTTTCCCACCACCCTCCCCCCAATCTCCACTAACTCATTCTGGGAACGCCATATAGACAACGTCCACATCCAACTGTCCCTGCCCCCATCTATCCTACCTCCACCCCCACATCCCCCAAAACCATGGCCCCAAACCTCGGCCTCATCCCACCACTCTATTGTGTCCGTGGGTAGTAGCTCAGCCAGACTATTGTCTAGCCCGGCTCCCCAGCACGTACTTTATGCACAAACAGACGACACAGTGGCGCTAGCCAGGCAGCTTCAACATAAAGAAAACAATGTCCTCCCAAGATCATTCATAAACACCCTGAACAGCACCAGTCAGCTCACAGTAAATAAGGGCCTTCTGTTACGCTATGACCACTTCACACTGTAAACATCTACAGCACCAGGCCTCACTGGCATCTCACATCTGCCTAACACGATCCAGGGCTCAGGGTGTGTGTGTGTTTCTTAGGGACCAAAACCTTCGCATGGAAAGCAGGGGCCATGTGATAGGGCTTAGCTGCAGGGTGACGAGCTGGGATATGTGCAGTGTAACTCAATGGTGTAATAAAACATTCCTCGCCAAGGCTCAAAGCCTGGCTCATTTGGAAGGGAGCTGTGTGTGTGTGTGTGTGTGTGTGTGTGTGTGTGTGTGTGTGTGTGTGTGTGTGTGTGTGGGTGTACTTGAGAGAAGTTGAGAGGAAAGTTGTAAGTGTCCACCACCTCAACAAGGCCAGCGGTGGGAGCCCTTGACCTCTGAAGGGACGGACTGCCAGGGACAGCTGGTGTGGCCTATGTTTATTTATTTATTTCTTAACAAAAGACAGGTGGTCACACTTGAAAAGGGCACACAAACACAGTCACACATGAGCTTACGTACAGACAATGCACGCATGCACACAAACACATACGTGCATTTGTTTTTATCTCTCCATATTAACACATGTGCATATGGTTATATGGCCATTCTTTTGACTTTCAGAAAATCACATTACTACCAAAAATAAACAGTAATGACTTAATTCTTAATTTATGATATAATGTAAAATTTGTCAACAGGTGATAGTTATTGCCAAGCTGTACCTTCACATTTTAATTAATGTGTAAATTGCTCATCACCACCTACAACTCAGAATCAGAACTATATATACCACTTATAATTTGCTACAAGTGCATAAATAAATGTCATCTAGTGGTCCCACACTGGGTTTGCCTTTTTTGGAGTGGCTCGCCCTGACAGTGCCAAGACAGCATGTCCTTGGTCCACTGTACAGCTGTCACTTACTCACACTCGTTGACGCATATTTATAGCAGCAGCATCACTCGCCACACTCAGACCACAGCTGGTCCCCAGAAGAATGGGTGAAAGACAAAGCCACATGCTCCCGCTGGCTTACTGCAGTTGGTCCTGTCTGATGCACTGTGGGTGATTAGGTGGCCCCCTTTTGCTTGCAGACACCTACTTATACATGAGGACCATTCTTATACATAAACACATCATATTATTAGACAATCAGCTCAAAATATATACATTTTCTAGGCTTAGCTGAGTCACAGGAAAGCCAATCAAGAATTCAAGTTTCTGAAATTAAATTTGAATAAAGGATATGATTCATTCATATGAATAAATCCTTCCTTACCAGTAGATATTTTCTTTACTGCAAAGCATTATATCAGTGTTTTACTTTTTATATGCGAGTACAGAGGTGATGGGTTACAGAAAATTGGCGGAACAAAATGAATGACTAAATCATTTTTCTTTTTCAAAGGTCAAAGTAAGGTCGCTTTGATTCATATTGTCCAAACAGTATTAACAGCAAACTCATCTCCCAAGTCACATAAAAGTACTAGGGCGAGGCATCTTCTGACAGTGGTGAAGTGAATAGATATGATGAGGGTCAAATTTGTTAATCTTTTGGACAGACA
This sequence comes from Channa argus, assembly GCF_033026475.1. Lineage (NCBI taxonomy): Eukaryota > Metazoa > Chordata > Actinopteri > Anabantiformes > Channidae > Channa > Channa argus. The sequence goes on from NC_090212.1 coordinate 8,590,898, forward strand.
GCAATTTAAATGTAATGTGCACATGTACAAATGTCTTAGTTAAACATTAACTCTACCTCATCTGATAGTTATTAGGCTGCACAGCTGAGAATTCTGGTATCACGAATTAGGCTTCACTATATCATGGTGGAACAAGATGGATCATTACACATTTAAAGCCTTAGTATTTAATTTATAGCAATTTAGGTATAATCTACTTTTTAGCAAAAAAGTCGATCATTTCTGAATTCTATAAAACCTTATCAGGAAATGTGCAGTCAAGTTGATGACTTGCCTGCCAGCAGCTGTCCATTCACTCAGCCAGATATCGTGGTGCCCTCGGACACCAACTGCACTGCTCCCTTAAGACTGGTGCCACAATTGGCGCGCGCTGAGCAGGGGATGTGACTCAACATCTCATAGGCACATTTGGAAAAAGGTCCGGAAGGTGCACTCATCCACACTAATATCTATAACACCATGTCATGTGATTGATTTCTATAAACAGTACTAAGGACTTCTGCAATCAAGAACAATTATTCATATTGTAGAATAGCTGACCATGGAACCAGTCATCAGTAAGGATCAGCAGCCAGATGAAAATGACAACTGCACCTCAAGGTCATGTCCAGCTGGAATAATTGTAGCCAAACTGTCTGGTACCAAACTGACTGGTACAAAAGCTCAAGTTCTGTTCAACCTCCAGGTCCTCTAGTTATAACAAACAGATTTCATAGCAAGCCCAATTCAGAAAGGCTGGATGGGATTTTCATTATTTCCTAGCCAAAAACTCAAAATTACTAAAAAATCCTCCTCTCACATACAGACATTTGCTTGAGTGTGGTAGCAAGGTTTGCTCATTACTCAGTGTGGTCTTATATGAATAGACCTCATGTGTCAACTGAATCAGTGTGTGCATGCTGCCCTCTGCTGATGTAAAAAAGCTACTATTTTAATTTTAAACAATCTGCAGATTCCAATTTACTTTCAGATGTTTTATTTCTGAGAAAAAAAAAAGATAATTATTTCTTTGTAAAAATAAAGTGACTATGACAGCTGATCACAACTTTGAACGGAATACAAAAATGTTTAGTTTATTTCAATTACTTTTAGAATGCAAAACATATATACAAGAAAACATCTGAATCACAAAAATGTATAAAATGAAATCTCTGTAATATCATGTGAGGAAACAACATGCACTTATGTTCAGGCAGAAACTCCTGATCCGTGCTTTATGTTGAACAACCACAGCATACGACTTCATCATATGGTCCGCTGTAACTGTGGAACAGAGAAAAATATTTAATCACATTTACTACGCAGATTCCATCCTTTTAACACTTATTGTTTAAAATGCCCTAAAGGCTTTGACATATGGATGAGGCACAATATATTGTACATAAACAACGAACTTCAAAAGCACACCATCAGTGCAAAACTTAAAACCTTTTATAATGGAAAAATCTTGTGTACAGTCTGATGTCAGTGACTAAACAGAAATCATTCTTTAACATAGCGGTGGTCCTGGAATCCCCACAAACATAAGTTAGCTGCAAGTCACATTTTATCTTTAAAACTTGCAGTATTACATCTACTGCATCTCCTTGCTGCTTCCATTGTTTGATTCTTAACTTGCAACAAACCTTTGCAAATTTCTAACAGTTGGCTAAAGTTAAGTGGAAACCAGGGAGGTTTAGGATTGGCATCTAATTTAGTTTTATGGCAAACACAAATCTACAAGGTCTTTCAAGATATTTTCAATATTTCAATATTTGTTTTTTATTTGAAGATGTATGGAGCCAAATACAGGGCAGTCATAGAAGAAAACCTTAGAGGAAAAGAGTCTGAGTCAGACTGAGCTTGAGCTATTGTGCAAAGAAAAGGCCAGAATTTAGATGTGCAAAGCTGGTGGAGACATACCCCAAAAGACTTGCAGCTGTAATTGCAGCAAAAGGTGGTATTACAAAGTATTGAAACAGGCGGGAGAATGAAAATGCACAACACTTATCAGAGATTAATTTCTAAAAAAATCCACTTAATTATGTACCACTCTGTGTTGGTCACATAAAATCCCAATAAAATACATTGTAATTTGTAGTTGTAATGTGACAAATGTGGATAATTTGAAAGGGCATGAATACTTTTTCAAGGAACTGTTTTATTGAGGTCATTGTGTGTTGTGGAGTCCTACTGGAGTCCATTAGGAGTTTTGGCAAAGTTTTGGCCCCCCTCATTTATTTTAAATAGGGTAGCCATTGATTTGAAGCAAAAATAGGAAAAAAGACATTTAGCCAAAGTACAAAACACAGGAAAAAGTGTTAAAAAAAATATTTTTATAAACATACTCTATGATGGTGCAGACAGAGCAGCAGAGGCTGGAACATCTGGAGCACTGTTGGGTACAGGAACCACACGCTAGACGGTCACACTGGAAGCATTGTGTCCTTGACCCCTGGCTCTTCTGACAGACACAGCACCCTCTAGAAGTCACTGGTGCACCTGAAAAGAAAGTGCACATCCATACAGTGGACTGGACAAGCATTTGGCAAAACACTGACATCTGTGGGATGGAAGCAAAAAGTAACTACGTTTTTGTTGTGATACAGAGGGACACCTGTGACATTTTAAAAAGCTCTTCCACTTAAAAAAAAAAAAAAAAGAAGAAGAATAGCAGTCACATTACATCGAAAGCTAATTAATGTCCACTTGCACACTGGCAAGAAAAAGTTTGGAATCACCTATACAGATGATGTGCATTTTAGTACATTTTGTTAGTTTCATTCAATCCAAATGGTTGTAAATTGATTAAAGATCAACAGCTTTCGGCTTGTCCCTTCAGGGATAGCCCCAGTGGAACGCGTGCCGCAGGTTGATTTGGCATGCGTTTTTATGCTGATGCCCTTCCCGCTGCAACCGTCCCATTTTTTTTATCTGGGCTCGGGACATGTTTGGGGCCACACCTGGTGAGGTGGGATTCAAACCCGCAGCCTTCTGAATCCCAATTTAGTGCTCTACCCCTGAGACACTAGGACCCCTGCAAACAGGTCATGAACTCAAAAAAATAAATAAATAATTATTCCTCTCTTTTTAGGCACATTTTCATCAACTGACAAAAGCCAAACAAAGACACCTTTCCACTGAAAATGTTTAGTCTATACTTGTGTGGCGAAAGGAAAGTTTTCTTTATTCTCCAGAGACATGCTTCAACTGAAAGCAATCTGAACAGGAGTTGCAGTGGAAGGCCCAAGTGCGTGTCAATCCCAAATGAAACACATTACACAGCTCCTGAATTGGCTGCATCATTGAATAAAACAAGAGAGAAACCAGTGTGCACCAAGACTGTGCATAGGAGACTTAGGTCCCTCCTCAGATTAGCAAATTTTAGGAAAAGCTTGCAGAGAGTGGGCTGATGAGTTAAAAGTCTAATATGTTTCGATCCAAGCAAAGACCTTATCAGACGGAGAGCTCATGAAAAGATGATAGATTACTCCCTGACGCCATCAGTGAAGCATGCAGGTGGATACCACTCCACACTGAAGTGACATAATTCTCTCTGGGCAACAACTAATTGGGGACAAGTTCATTTTGCAGCAAGACAACAACCCTAAGCATCCTGTTGTGTTGTATCCAGAGAAAAGAAAATAGCTGCTGGAATACTCTTGGTGATGGCCTGGCCAGCTCAATCACCAGATCTGAACACCATAAAGCTGGTGTGGGAGTAGTTGGACCAAAGAGTCTGGGAACACTGCTCAACCAGCACAGGTGAGCTTTGGAACATTCTGCAGAAGGTATGGGAGAACAAACATTCTTTACTTTTAACAAAAGCAATATTGATTTAACCATTACCAAGTTCAGTTATGCTTAAAATGAATGGTTGTTCCTTTTTGGTGTTTTGGGACTTTTATTAACCATTTTATTAAATAGGATCGACAAAACATAATAAAATACCTGTGCAAGTGCTTAACTTTTTCTTGCCAGTCTACATTAAAATGCTTTCTGGTGTAATCTCTAGTACTAGGACATGGAAAGAAGCTAATGTTTTAGCCGCTTATCATCAAAAGAAAGTTAGTTATCTAGATATGTTGTTGATCACAATATTTTGAATAGAATTTAAAAGGCAGCATCTATGACATCTATTCCCAATAACTCAGTGAAACGTGTACTTCCAAAATTATACTCCCGTCAGCTGTTTATGAGAAAGTAGAAATGATTGGCCAACTATTTTCATTGTGTTACATCTACATTAAGACTGGTGAATGCAGCCTTACTTTCAGGCTGTGCGAGTTGTTATATTAGGAGATAGTTCGGGGCTGCTTCATATAGTCCAAAGGATTTCTAGCTTTCATGCTTTGGCCAACCCAGCTAATTAATCCCTCCTGATGACGGAGACTACCGTCTGCAATATCATAAATTACACATTATTTAAAGTTTTTTAGTGTGACAATATATTGCTCCAAGTTCAACTAGACTGAAGCCATCTTTTCACTTGGCAATCAGTTTAATCTCACCTTGAGCAGGGTTTGTTCTTGTCAGTCTCCCATCATGTCCAATCTGTGTTTGTCCTCTAAGCAGCGTCTGGCTGTACGCAGGTGTCTCAGTTTGTCCAGTGGGCTGCATGTCATAACACTTCTCCTCTCCCGTCCATAGCTTTCCCATCACAGTCTTGGCACCGTTAAAGAGCAAGTTCTTTGTCTTTTCTGTGAGAAAAAAACAAGACTCAGTCTTTAAATGAAATTACTCCAAAGTAGTTAAGGTTAAAAGTATTTAGAAGCAAGTCTGATTGTAATGCAATGCCAGTAGCTGTAACATTGCTGATAACAGCCAGTAGGCACAGTTGATTTGATGCTAAGGGGTCACACCAATAGACGTTTAAAAAAATGACCAAGTGCATCAAAATGATCCATTCGATCCACTTGGTTACCTAACAATTGCTAAAGCCAACGACCAAATGTACACACAGAAGAAGCTAACATTAGCCAACTCTGCAACGTAGCGAGATAACCGCTAACAGGATGTACCTACCGTAGATTTCTTGTCTGTATTTATTCCCAAACACGCCGTAATTATTTAACTCCTGTTGTCCAATATGTATTTTGTATTGTGATGAAAATGTTTCCGGAAAAGGACAAGCACGCTTCGGCATTTTGTGTGTTTAAAAAGTCCCCTTGTACTCCCAGTGCAGTTCCACACTTGTTTGTTGCGGGAAAAATCTGAACGCATCAGCGAAACGCCAATCACACGCCTGCTTTATGGTCATGTGAAATGTCATAGCCAATCCGGTGGCCAATTTGCCGTCATGTGATATTTAGTTCACGTTAAACTTCGTCCACACGCTGCCTTCACCAGCTGTGGTAAATGTTGTATTTAATAGTTTGCATTTCGAAAATCAAAAAGAAAACAAATTTCATATTAATGGTGACTCATGCCAGTAGATTTGCACGAAAATTTCCCCTATGATCAGTTTAAGCGTCTTAAAGCAATAATCGCAAAAATCAGCACAGTTCCAATGCACGTAACTTCAACAGTGGTTTATGGGCTATTGCATCAACAAATCATCTCTACTTAGCAGACAAGCTGGGCTCCTTAAAATACATGATTTATACAACTAAACATTTGTACTGGTTTCATTGCTGATTCTTGTGGCATAGGCTAATTCAATCTGCAGTTACATTTTTGATTTTCTCATTGCGCAAAATACCATTAAAAATATATAGAAATTGATTTTTTTTTTCTTTTCAGAACTGGGACTGCTGCAGTTAGGTAAATTCCACCATCACTGGCCAACTGAGGTGAAGAGCTAAAAGTAGCAATAGCAAAAACACAAGAATATTTAACTGCAACAAAATAAACGACCAACACAATTCATAGAGGTTACACAGAGGTTTTATTTGTTAATTATTAATAACATACATTTTAGGAAATGAAACAATGCCACATCCTGCCACACTATGTTTCCATCAAGATGAGATAAAAGTTTTCTTTTAGAACATCTGGATCATGCACTCTCTCGACTTTCCAACACCGACCCACTTGACTAAAAGGAGGGTAAAAAATAAAGAGAATGATTAGAAAAGTGAAGAAAACAATAGGTAGCAAATGTAGCATATCATATTATTATAATACATTTTCTATATACAATATAAACATTAGAGGCCTTCAGGGAAAGCACTGACAACATGTTTCAATTTTCTTTTACATTCACTGGTATGCCTTGCAAAGAAATATTTTTTGATCTTGTGTGAAACATACTAGGAACTCCAATGTGGTTTTCAATGAAGCGGATGTAGTTTTGTGCCTTGGCTGGGAGATCGTTCCACTTCCTGACTGCAGAAGTGTCCGTCTTCCAACCAGGGAAAGTCTCATACTCAACTTCTACCTTGTGCAAAATGTCCATGTTGGCTATGAATTAAAGAGGTAAATTATTACCAGTCTTTATATTTTGTGTTCACAGCCATTCTCACACAAATGTCATCAAACAAGCACATGGGTTTGTCTGTAAAAGCTTTTTTTCTACTAAACTACCTGGGAAATGGGGAATTCTTTTTCCATTAAGTTTATAGGCAACTCCAACTTTAATTTCATCCAGCACATCCAGAATGTCAAGTTTTGTCAAAGCAATGCTGTAGGGAAAGTGAAGGTTTAAATTTGTTGTTTTTATTATATTGTATTGCAAAAACATGCATGTTTGGAAAACAAATGCGCTTCAATATTAAAAACAACCATCACATAACATATTAAATGTTAACAATATAATTTCCTAAAGTGCTACAGCCACTCACGCAGTAAAGCCATTGATCATATGAGCGTATCTGACAATGACAAGATCCAACCAGCCGCAGCGTCGCTTCCTTCCTGTGGTTACACCCACCTCATGACCCCTCGTCTGCAGCAGCTCTCCTACTGCCTACAGTAAACATAAAAGAAATCCTTCAGGAACTCAAAATATTATTTATATATACAGTTGAGTACAATAAAACATCACGTGGGCTAGAGGATAGAGTTTGAACAAGTTGACCTATGTCTCTATGGTCAGTTTCCGTGACAAGTAACATAACCCCATCTCACAGTAAATATATCCTGAACCCAGACTCTGACCCTAAATTTATCCTTATAAACATGTGACTTGCATGAGAGTAAAAGTGTTTGAGTCCATCTCTTTCAAAATTTAACAGCTGCAAAGAGCCATTAAACACATACCCCCCTCTCTGAGCCCTGCTGCCTGTGTGTCAACCACATGATCATAAACAAATTGTACATGTCAAGCTCATTGCAAATACGTTATGCAAAACGTTTTCTGAAAAGATGTGACAATGGTTTACTTGTCTAAATAAGATCAGTAATTTTGCTATGTAATATTTAGCACTAACATTAAGTTGTTCTGTGGGGAATGCTCCAATTCCCACCCTGGTGGTATAGGCCTTTGATACACCAAACACATCACCAATATTCAAAGGAGGGATGCCAAGACCAGTGCAAACCCCACCAACAGTGCAGTTTGATGATGTCACAAAAGGATATGTGCCTAAAAAGAAAAAATGTTTATGTCATTGAAGCACGGATTGAAAAAATTACAAATATGAAAAAGAAATATTTTGTCGTATTGTTGCTGCCCCTACCAAAGTCAATGTCAAGCAGTGCAGCATTGGCCCCTTCAACCAGAATTTTCTTTGGATTTCCATGAAGAGATTCATACATGTAATAAACCCCATCTCTCACCATTGGCCGCAATCTCTCAGCGTATTCCTGCATGAAAAAAACAAAAATGAAAACACGTATCCCTGTTACGAACAATGACAATCATAAGTATTGGTTTGATTAACACGTACCTTGAGTTTCTTCAGCTGTTCCTCAACATCAACTGTCAAGGATGGATACATGGATTGATACTGGTGGACAAGGTTTTTAAATCTGAAAGAAAATCCAGAATCAGAAAATTGTGCAGGTCAGTATTGCAACAGTTTTTCTGCCATATACTTGTCATCTCTACCTGGTAGAAAAGTCCTTAAAGTCACCCAGGAGGTCACACACACGTAGACCAGTGCGAGATGCTTTGCTAGAATATGCAGGTCCAATCCCCTTTTTGGTTGTTCCAATGCTGTTTTAATGAAAGACGGGCCGAAGGAAGTGATGTAATTATGTGTGAAATAAATGTACTCATGCTGATTGTAGTGAATAATGATGAACTATATTTTGGCAAAGGTCTGGGTCAGTCTAAACTGAGTCCTGCCCTCATCGCCTTCCCTACCCTTACTTCTTTCCTTCTTGTGCTTGTCTTTCAGTTTCTTGTAAACCGTCAACAACTTGGTGGAAATCAAACACTGTGGAGCAATCAGTAACACACAATCTTCACACACACCCACATAAAAACACCTATACACAGGTGGCACATATTTAAACAAGCTAAACTTCATATATTGTAAACTGAACATACCAAGGTGAGCTCGGTCTGAGACAACTAGTCTCTTTTCCCAGCCTTTCAATCCTGTTTAGAGAATAGATGTGAGTACAGAACAGTCTTAGTTTATACTTATCTATTATTAGTAAAGTGTGTTTTTCTCTAAATACCTTTCTTCTCATTTTTATCGCCTTCCTCAAACAAGCCAGGTAGATGTATGACTACTCCGTTACCTACCGGAGAAAAGAAAATGTTGACTCAGCAAAACTATTTGTAATGATACTGTATATGAAGACTTAAGATTGAAGTCTTTACCAATGAGTGATATGCTTTTGGGGTTGATAATTCCACTGGGGAGAAGGTGGAAGTCGTACTCCTTGCCATCCACTACCACTGTGTGTCCTGCATTGTTGCCCCCCTATGAATCACACAGGGTTGTAACACTGTCAACGTTTTGTTGACCATACAATTAAATAAGAGTATCATGTTAACACCTAAGACCACCAGAGAATATTTAGTCACCTGCCCCTGTAGGCTCATGTTCATGAGACAGTGATAAGCCACCGTCTTCCCAATTCACAGAGCTTTTCCAGCACCTATTTTAACATACTTGGCTGGTGGTGGTGGGCCGTCCACTCTGTTACCCCCCCACCCCCGGCTAAGACCTGGCCTTCTCACATATCAAGCCACCCTGAGAATGTGACCTTGCTCCAGCAGGGTGGGTGGGGCTCTCAAGCCTTCAGAACACAGGGTCCCAGTCAGTGGAGTGAGTACAACACGGCAACTGTTGACAGGTTTTGCTGTGTTTCCTGCTGCTGGAGTGACCTCTGATTTCTTATGTTGCTTAAGTAACTGGGCAGAACATGACATGACCTGTCTTGTTTTTATTACGACCCTAATATGTCATGTCATTGTCTTTGCTCTCACAACCACTTTGTGATTACCTTGGTGATCATTCAGAGCAATTTCTCTTCTAGCTTTAAAGGGACATCTGGCTTGTTAAATCTATTTACTTGTGCGAAAAAAGACATCAGAAATTCTAAACCTGAAGAATTTCCACGATTAAAATCCCTGGATGGATGAACTTATTAATTAGTTAACAGTTTAGATTGAGTTCAAGGAGGAACAAGTGTGTTTCAGTCGGAGCACCTGTTGCGTTTAACAATCACCATATTCAACTTTGAGTTTGTGGATTCATATAAAATAATACAATAATTCAAGAACACGCCCCCGTGAACGGGGCGGAAATCACAAATCCAAACATTTACCTGACATCTGCAGACGATGTCCGCCTCGGTCGCCAATAAATCGACAACTTTCCCTTTGCCCTCGTCTCCCCACTGCGCACCGAGCACCACGGTCACTTTGTTTCCCGCGTCATTGCGCGGTCGCTTCTGTCCGGTCGCAGCGGGCGGATTCGTGTTTTTGTGGTCTTTTGCCGACCAGCTAAGAGACATGATGGTGGTAGGTCTTGGTTGTCCGTCTCAAGAAGACTAAACTGTCTCCAAGAGTGGCATTTCCATATGTGTAAAATTGTTTGTGATGTCAGAGCCAGACGCAGAGGGGTGCGTCGCTGTGCTCAAGCGAATGATCGCCCAAGGCGTTGAAGCAAAACAGCCTTCGGCCTTCACAACGCTCAAATAACTAGTGACAGGGATGTATGAAGGTAGATTCTCTCAAAAGTATCATATGTGGCCTGTCTTATGTATGAATAAATTATGTATGAATAAAAACAAACAGCTGAACAGCAAATTCACTTTTATTAAAATATATTTAACCTTAAAAGTTACAGCTCATTATAAGTTATCGTTATAGCTCTTGTTAGACACCATCTTGATAATATATAAAGACACTATGACATTATTTCAAGGACTCCTGCTTTTGGAAAAGGAGTTACATTAAATATCTTTCTCACAATTTTATATAGGTGCAGCAACGTAAGTAGCTTATTATGGCAAAACACATTCACTGCATATTACAATTATACAAAACATATAAAGCGTTTTTTTTCTTTTTTGTGCATCAAAACCACTCATGTGCACAAAAACTACAATTCATGTACTTAAAGTGACGTGTTTACATCCATGGTGTGAAGTTCCTAGGTTAAATGTGTTTACCCATCTTTTTCTGTAAAAACAAGTCACTGCAAAGCAGACTTCTGCAGTCCTTCAGTTCAGAATTCCTGTGTGAAATTAACATTTTCTTTTTTCTCTTGATTTCCTTTTTCGGGCATCACCTAGGGAAACAAAAACTAAAATGAATTTACAAAATCAAAATATCTTTGTAAAAATGTTAATGCTATTACTAAGTTATTAAATATAATTGCTGTATTAAACAGTTTGCTCAAAGGCACTTGGTAAATAAATGTATTCTCTTCTTGTGGCTACATCTTGTTTGTAGGGTTTTCCCAAATAAAATATTTTTTAATACATTGCATTACAGTGTTGTTCATTGCAAGGCTGATTAACAAAGAAGTTACAGGAAGCCCACAAGACCATTAGTAGGTGTAAAAAAAATAAAAAAAAATAAGTCCCAGTTGCAGATTTAGAGGATGGACAAGAAAATATGGACGAAGACAAGAAAGTGGAAATACAGCGTTTATGAAATAACTCCGTCCACGATGACTTCATGATGGCGTCACAGACTGCAAGGCTGCTTGAGATCAGAAAACTGTGATGTTATCTAACCATTAATTCATTTCTTCCCACAACAGTACATGTAGGATTAGCTTTCAAGATTTGCATTAGAATTACCTTGCCCTTAAACTTTTGGCCTGAAAACAATTGAGTTGCAAGAGTGTTAGAGAGCAAGTGTTAAAAGCTGGACAACACAGACAAATGAAACCCAGATTCCAGTTAGACCAACAAATGACGTGTTATTTGGAACAAAGCTTTGACGGTGACGGAGTTCATCAGTATGATGGTCCTGCTTACAGTTTGCCATCCCATCGATTAGACCTACCTCACTGCAACACACAGCCCTTTTTATGTTTAGAGTGTCCTGTCCCACTGTTGCCTTGTGTGTCAGAGAGTCAAAATGGAAAGCAGAGCATTCAACAAACTGACCATAGATTAAATCAATTCAATATTCAGTCTGCAAATCAAGTGCTGTGCACTACATCCACACTCTTTAATAAAATGCTTGTAATCATGCAAAGAAATTGTAAATATATACTAAAATAGACCATACATAAAATAACGTAAAATGCAATAAAAAATAAAAAACAAATATGGATTTTCCCTTAAGACACACCAAGAGACTAGCATTCCAAACATAATCTTTATTAAGGTTAATGGATAGATTACCTTGGTTATTCTTCTTTCTGTTTCGTTTAAAGAAAGACTGTTTCTTTGGTTCAGGCTTAAGGGATGGAGGTACAGCTTCAGACATCGCTGGCAAATCTTCTGATTCAAGGCCATCTGGTACATCAAAGCCTTTAACTCCCTTGCTGAGTGTAGTCACATTGCTTTTAGAGTTTGAATGTTTGTCACTCACGACCACACCTTGGTCAGACGTCGTTACAATAATGCATTCTCCCTCTTTACGTCCCTCTTCTTGTCCTACAGTCTTTAAAAGGCTTATTTTACCATTGGTTTCATCTTTCCCATCTTCTATCAGATTGCTTCCATCACCCAGTGACACATTAATGTCTGTTTTACGTAAAGCACTTTCCTTTATCTGAACATTCACACTAATTTCCGCTGGCTTTTCAGGTCTTAGCTTCTCAGGTTCCAGGCTGGAAGTGCCATCTAATGAAGCCTCTAGCAGGTCAGAATCTGAGAGGGAAGATGGGCTAAATACACTGGTCTCAGTTGAATCTAATGAAAAGCCATTTGTGTTGAGACATGGTTCATGTTCTCCTTCAACCTGAGGTGGAGGTTGTGTCATATCTGGAGAAGACACTGCAAGTTTCTCCGAGTGTTTCCCCACCTGCAGCGACACAGGTCTTTCCAAGGGTGCCTGTTTGGTAATGGCTGGTTCTCCTGGGAGTGTGTTGGGAGGTAGAGCAGGTTGGTCGGGCACTGCATTCTGTGGCAGAGCTAGTGGAGTCTCTTCTGATGGGCTGATGAAACCGTTCACTTCGCCTGTACTGGCCTGATGACCCTGTGTCTGAGGTTTGGTGGGAGTAGAGGGGATGGCCATATCGGCGGCATCTTCGCCTACAGGCTTGACACTTAATCCTGAGGGGGAGAAGTAAGTATCATTTACGAGGAAGACATATAATAAAACATTTATGTTTGATATGGGGTGATATTTTTGCAGTTGGTAATTATGCATAACCCCCGTCCCCCAAAAGACAGACGTCCATGTAAGCAAAGACTCATGCAGCTCTACCAAGCAGCAAAGTGATGGAGTTAGTGCAGCTAGATGTGACTGGTTTCACATCATAAATAAAAAAGCCCAGATAAAGCAGCAAGGCTGTGTTGCGGCTCACAGTTAAGACACTGCCAGGGGAGGCCACACAAACACACACACTTGTCCTTACCAGGTAGGCAGGTATCCCTATGCTTTTCACTAGAAGGGAGGCTTTCCGAATCGCACCTTGGCCTAGTCTTTCTCAGGCTGAATCCTTTCCTGATATCCGCCAGGAGGTGGTCGATAATGCAACCATCATTCTGTGGGACGAGGCCTTTCTTAACTGGTAAAAACACGATGAAAATGCTTAAAATACACACTATTCAAATCAGAGCTTGAGGAGGAATTTCTAGTACAGTGGGTGAACAGAAGGCTGTTCACAACTTACTAATTTTCCCATTGTCTCCCTTCTGTCTCTTGGACTCTTCTTCTGCTAGCTGCTTCTTTCTCTTCTCAGCCTTTGCTGCCAGCTCTTTTCTGGTTTTGTTTTCCTGTTTTAGATGAGAAAAAAATTGTCACTCACTGCCAAGTACCAAATGTACGTAGCAATTTGTCTTTGTGTCATTTGGACAGTGACATATTAACATCTTTTTTTGCCCTCATATGATACTTATTATCAGATGACAATATCAACCTCTTACACAAGAGGTAAACCATGTGCAAAATGACTAACATGAACAGCATACAGTCATTTTCCTGACCTTCAGTGACTTGATGAATAGTTCTCGAAAAGTCCTGATGGTTCCAAAGAGTTCCTCAAGTACCAGTTGATTAGGATCTTCACATAAGTAGACAGCCAGCTCAATCCTCTTTTTCTCAACCTCAGTGAACCTTTCACTTAAAGCTTCACATGCCTCCAGGTTTTCCTGAAACAGAGAAAATGGAGGCATCTGCATTGTGGATCTGGCTGCCAGAAACATTGAAAAGTTTGTTACAGTTTTGTTCATTAATTGAGTCTCCAGTTTAAGGTAATCATCTTATCTTACGTCAAGAACTTTTGTGTACTGCTCTTTCAGTTCATCCACAGAGCCTGAGACCTTCTTAGCCGTCTCCTTCAGTCGTTTTAATAAGGCACTGGCTTCTGACTGAACAGAGTCCAGATTAACTCTGAAAATAAAGTGTAAACTTTTGTTACACGTCTATAACATCCATTGAGAGCCAATTAAAAAGCGTAATGAGAAAGATGTCTATACCCTGCAGCTCTTTGACAGATTTCTATATCCTCTGGCAGTGCCAACACCTCCGGGTGGTTCGCCTCTGCTTCCTTTGCAAAGAAAGCCACACAGGGATATACTTAAAAAAGTGCATAACTGAAGGTAAAAGCATTTATGGCAGATGTGAGCCAGTTTGTGTACCTCCAAGATGTGATGAAGCAGCGTAATGCGGCTCTTGTTGGCTTTGGTCTCTGTGAGCTTGAGCAAAGAGCTGATCTTGAACCCCTCTGCGTTCCCTGTGTGACTTCCCTGGAAGTAGATGACAGCTTAACGATGCAATCTCTGTCTAAATGTCTGCTTGGGTAAAATAAACATGCGACAGAAGGGGTTCTTACATAGTTGAGAAAATTTCCCACATCAAGAATGAGCCTGCAGAAGGTGGGCATGAGCGTGCTCGTTCTGAGACCTGAAAATGTGTCACATTGTGTGAATTGGACTGACAATTAGCATGAATGACAGCACACAGGGCAACAATTGTACGTCAGAAAATCAGAGCTGGAAGTTTACTTACAATTGCAGGCCTCCTCAACCAGCTTGACTTTAGGTTTGAGCATATCCAGCACTGATGAGGTCTCCTCACACAGCAACATGCACTCAATCCTCAACTGATAACTAGAGAGAAGAGCCAGAAAGCACTGTAAAATAGGGAGCCGGGAATGGCCATTTATTTTTTTATTAAAATAGATATATAAAATGCAAGTTGCAGGAGGCTTCAGAAGCTGTATCACATGGTATTGATGTATCACAGTACAGACATAAATAACCATTAAACCCGCACTAGAGGATAAAATTACCATGGGACAGTGAGGAGGGCGGTGTAGAAGCGGTCAACATTCGCCAACTTGACTTTTTCTCCTTGGAATGATTTCAAATTTTCAATCTAAAGCAAAGACCAGGACAGTGACTCACACTTGCCAAGTGGGCCCTTAATTGGCAGGTAAATGTGTGTATATTTATATAGTTGCTGATGCATACGTGGTGATAATGCAAACCTCATGCTTCTCTGGCAGGAGCTTCAGAAGCTGTTTTAGTACCTCTACATCAAACCGGGTACGGTCCCCATTCTGAATCATGGCTACAAAGTCCTCATTTGTGCTGGACACAGAAAACATTTGGAAAAATATTAAGCTGTGAAGATGGACTAAAATGTATTAAAAGAGTTGCAAAACAATGTGTAATCTCTCACCATTTGAACTGCTTCAAAAATATGTTTACATTCAGGTTTTTCTTTGGATCAATAAATGTAATCTATAGAAAAAAAAGATGACAAAGAGGTATATTGATTATCCACCTTTGATAATCAGCTGTGTTTGTTCTAAATGCTACAGCTCTGAAAAGCGATGTTGAGTTTTGACCCAGGACACCTCTTTAGGCTCTTTTTTGACAGGAGCAGCTGCTCCTTTGTCTTTGTGCTCAGTCACCGGGAGACAGAACAGCTGCTCGATACTGCTGTAGTCGGGCTCCCGAGGAGGAGGCTCTTTCTGAACCGAGGCCCACATGGAGTGACCATCTGCGTGTGAGGAGGATGAGAGTAACCTGTCATGAGCTCATATCGTGCCATTTTGTTTTAAAATCACAAATCATTTTAAAAAGATGTTCCCTCTGAATAACATTTTGATGGATTAATAAGTGATTGATAAACACGATTTTGCTTTGTTGTTGCTGGCCTCATGGGGTAAATGAGAGTAAAATGAGAATAGAATTATTTGAGCCGTCACAGATGGTTTATCCACTTACCAGTAACACTACGTAGTTTCTGCCAGTTAAGTTTCTTCATCCTCAGTGTGGGGCATCGGCTTGTCTTTATGGGTGCACTAGACCCCAGGACCTGGCTACTCTGGGCCATTATCATGTCTGAGGCAGGAGGAGGTGGAGGTGGCATGCCAGGTAAGGGAGGTGGTGGTGGTGGTCCTCCAATGATCCCTGGTAGCGGTGGTGGAGGTGGAGGCATACCTGGACCACAGGGCAGTGGTGGTGGCGGAGGTGGCATTCCAGGCAAAGGAGGAGGTGGTGGAGGACCACCAAACATTCCAGGCAGTGGCGGTGGTGGTGGTGGGGGTGGAGGGGGGCACTGGTTAGGAAGGTGGAGCAAGGGTCCGGTTGCACTAGGGGGTAGAGGTGGTGCTGGGGGTGGAGGTGGAGGTGATGCACAAAGTTGCTTCTGAGAGACTGCAGTGCTTTTTTCTGGCTTCTCGTCATCCAGCTGTTCCAGCTCAGTCTGCACAGCCTTATCCACTTTTATTAGCTGCCCATCCACCTTATCAAGACCTTCATAGCTCCTGGCTTTGGAGGACATCAGCCGCTGCATGATCTTCTCACAGGACTCCATCTGAGCTGGAGAGCAAATCCAAACAAACAACAAACATATGAGCATTCAGTCAACCTATGACCTGCTGCCTGTAGTTAATCGCTGTAATCTTGTTTCCTGGATAATCACGCCTCTTCATACATTAATCACTGTTGAGGCCATTGACTAGTGGTTAGCCTCTTCAGGGTGTTGACCTAAATTGAATGCAGTGTTGCTTCAATGTGGACTCACAGTCCTGGGCCACCAGTATGGCTCTGTCAGTGATTGTCTCCAGGGCAAGCCAGATATCAGAGCGGCTCGGCCCCAGCACCAACAACGTCTGCAGGATGGACAGCAACTGGAGAGAAGCTGGATAGCTGCACACCTGCACACAACAAGTTTACATGTCATATAAATCAGGAACACAATAACTTAATAACAGAGGCACCATTGTTAATAAAAAAAGCTACATTTTATTTTCACTGTGAGACATCAGTTGCAAAACAATTTGTGGGATCATCTTAGCTCTTAGTAGTGCACGATAAAACCCAGTCAGACAGTCAGTCTTACCTTGTTGAAGAGTGCAGTGAAAACCTCCAGGTGATTACTCATGTCAATGCCCCCATACACTCGCAGGAGTTCCTCCTCATCCTCAGCCATTGCCTCTTCAAAAGCTTCACATTGAATAATCAAGTCTTCATCCTCCTGCTCCCTGCACACCACACACACAGAGCACCGACGGCCACACTTCAGCACATTTAAATGCCATTTTTTAAGGCAACAAATGGACCTTTGCTCGAATTATTGTCATTAATGAAGGTAAATTGCAAACATATTTGCCTAAAAGCACTATTCTGTTTTCACTATTCATGGGCCTCAACAACTCACATATAATGTATTGTATGAAATCTGCTTTACAAATGCTTTAGACAGAATCAAACATGAATAACAGAAGGAAGCTCACCTCAACTTTGGCAAAATATCAAGTAACTGAAGCCCTGCAAGAGAACATTAAAACACAGCCCTGAATATTATATCACACAGTAGTAAATTATCAGTTTTTAAGACGGTTTATCTTAAAAAAAAGAGGTCAGACATGTCTTCACATTGGCATATGTGGGTTTTTAGGAACTGGCAGGGAGGCACAGGTGAGCAATCACAAGAGAGGAGTGGCCAATCAGATCACTGATTGGTCAATAGCGGTGGGTGGGAACTGTATAAACGTAGGAGGATCTATGTAGATCAGGTGCAAATAAATGTATTTGCCAAGCTGGCTACACTGTGGTGATTTTTAGGCAGCTTCATAGCTCAGTGGTTTACACTTCTACATCAAAAGAACAAAATCCAGGGTTTGACTACTATCATTCTAAAGTTAATCTTGGTTTTTGTCTGTGCAGCTGGTTTGAGAGAGAGCCTGGAATATTAACTTCTCATTAAGGAAATGTTGTTTGTTAATATTATTGGTGCAGTGAAATCATGCAAGCAACAGATACAACAATTGCAAGACTTCTGTTGGTCTGCAAGCCATGTCTTACACACACTATTACCTATGCCTCACTTCTTTTGGCCACACTATGTTAGTGCATTTTGCCAGTTGGATTTTTTTTTTTGACTGCACCTAAAGGGAATAACCTGATACAGAAAACAGGTGTTATGGATGACTAGTGGCGTTCACTAAGGAGAATCCCACCAAAGTGACATCAGGTCAGTGTGATTTTAATAAATGTAAGATGAGTTAATCATGTGTGAATACACAGTGCTTTCCTAAACTTAGTTTAGTTCTCAGGGATTTTGTCAAACAGATAATGAGGCCATTTGAACTATTCTTAGGCAGACCCAGTGACAGAGAGCTTTGTTATGGCGCTCCTGCTGATGGCCTGCTTTCCCCTTTGCATTTATGCTCACCCCAGAGGGGGACGCCATTTAGCCCTAGCAATTTACCACAGTGTGACCTCGCTAATGGCTCCCGATTCACAGATAAATAGCAGCGGAATAGATAACCTACCAACAAACTCCTTTCTCATCTTGTCTCTTTGCCTGAGGTCATCTGTCCCAAAGATGAGGGCGTTGATGACACTGAGGAGTGTGACCATGTACGGCACATTATCTGTGGCCTGCAGCTCATTCATGATCACACTGAAACGATACTGCTGTGTCTTCACACCCTGAAGGGAAAATCAAAGTCATCTTAACTCATCAAGAACTGATTCTGCAATGCTTGTGCACACAACCACCACTAGAGGGCGTTGTAAAGGTATTTCGTACTCAAACTTATAATGTGAGGTAAATTTTAGAGCTACCTAACAAAACAAACAAAATGGTTTTTCCACATGTTTATCTGCTTGCCTTGTAGTGGTCCAGGGCATCTAGAGCCAGTCGATATCCATCTGTAGAGAAAATGGTAAGGGCCGCAAGCAGCTCAAACACCTGTTTCTTCACCATGGTGTTGGAGGTATCCAAGGCTGTGGAACGTCATGATCACATCACACACATTAATACAAGGTAGAAAAGCTGTTATTTCCCAACTGCTCCAAAAACCAGACTGTCTCTCTCTTCTGTCCTCCCTGTGTCTAGACCCAAGTAAATACTTTGTTTCACTGGTTTTAGACTTTGCCCTCTAAAAGATGTGGTGTTGTGTTGTAGATAAACATGTTTCTGTTTGAAGGTGGGGAAATCCAGTATTCTCTACTCACTGTGACACTATATTTTTGGGAACTCCCAGAGAAACCCTTATGACTCATCTTTATTCATAATGAAAATTCAGCTCAGTCACAGAGAGCCATTGAATTAAGTAACCAATTTAACACAATATTGCAATTATTATATAATATGTAAGAATTAAGTGGATTCTCAGGTTGAAATATATTGTCTAAATCCTATTGTGTATATAAATAATTTTATTTCCTGATGTATTTGCGCCACTGTGTTCATGTATCTTAGCTAAGTATGCAACAAAATGAAAAGCCGGATGCATGAGTAGTCAACCTTGGGAGAGCTTCCGAATGTATCCTTCATTTTCTATAATAAAGTGGATCCCTGCAGAGGAGTTCATCACTGCCCGGACGCAGCTGACACAGGTGAGCTGCAGAAGAGCGTCAGCAATACGAGAGCAACCCCGCCCAGAGAGCCGGTCAAGGGCTTCCAGGAGCAGATCCAGGCCACTCAGTTCCAGGAACTGGACCATCCATGACTGGTCGCTCCCTTCCAGGCGACGCTTCAGCCCAGAGTAGTTGACCACAGTGGGAACCTGCAGGAGTCTGATGCACAGCTCTGGATCTGCACTCTCCAGGTTGGCCTCCTGCTGTGTATCGGAGTCCTGTGAGGAGCCCAGACGACCTCTGACAGCCGCCCACTTCTTTTTTCCATCTGATTTTCCTGACATGATGGCTGGGGAAGAAAGAATTGGTCACAGTTTTGGTAGCATTAGTGTATGTAGATGACAGAAGACTTTTTTGAGGAGAAAATTCTGCTTTTTTTTTTATTAATGATTATTCAGTATTTAATGTCATTATTGCTCTCCAGAGCAGAGGAAGCAGGCCACAACAAGGCCTTATCAGAAAGGAAAACAGAATAGGAAATGATAACTCTGCAGTCTGTGGATGAGTAAAAGAAATGTCAGCAGTCCAGTCAACACCAGCTCTGCCAAACATTCCAATTTAATCCTGCTTGAAAGAGATGAGACACATTGTCAGCTCATCAAATCTCTTTACAAAGCCAGGATCCGAGTTATCAGAGTGTGTATCATAATTTACCATATAAACAAATGCATTTTCAAGCTCAATATCGGGAGACTGGAAAATATGCGCATTCACAAGGCAGGCTTGAAATAACAGAGCAGGAAGTACATTTCGCAAACATATCAACATTTGACACTGACATGAAAGCATCAATTAATCCCACAAGTGCCCTTTTCTGCCATATTCCCAGGGCACAATACCCTCTTTTGACAACTTGTCTAACCCCCAAATTACAACAAAGGATCCATTACTGTGCATGCAACTAACAAGTATAAACATATTCCCACACTTATACAAAATCAACAGGATAAGAGTTTAGACCAAAAAAGGGAAAACATTCTTCAGAAGTCTAAAAATACTCTCTCTGTGTGGTGCAGTTGTGATATTAGATGCTCTACCACAAATGAACAGTGTGAGTGCGTCTCCTGTATCCTGTTGTTGATTTCACACTTGGCAAAGATGAGCTATACAGACGAGACATTGAGTGATGTGCACGAACAAACGCAATGCTCTGCAAAAAGGTAATTAAGAGAGCCATAATGGAAGGAATTACTGCTTCTACCATTTGGATGACACAAGGTGCTCACTAATCTGGCATTTTAACATTTTTGTCCCACGTGTAAGGAGCTCAGTAAACTGAAAAAGCACTGGTACAAGCTGCTTGCAAATGGTTTGGATGTGTCTTTTCAAAGGGCCATTTGCAGAAAACAGAAGTAATGACTTGTGAAAAGCCAACAAATTGCATTTATATTCACTCTCTATAGTC
The DNA here is from genome assembly GCF_033026475.1 of Channa argus. Taxonomy (NCBI): domain Eukaryota; kingdom Metazoa; phylum Chordata; class Actinopteri; order Anabantiformes; family Channidae; genus Channa; species Channa argus. The sequence goes on from NC_090212.1 coordinate 8,611,635, forward strand.
AAGGTAAAACAAGGCTTTTCTTTCCTCACATATTCTGGCAAGGCATTTGTCAGCTCCGACTGCAGTATTTTAGTCCGGCTGCCAGTGTGAGTGTGTTACCGTGGCAGCAACGAGCGGGCAGACAATGGTGTTTTTACAATAGGCCTTCTCAGTACTCTTCAAAGACCCGTGTTCATTAGCCACAAAATGGATGGAATGCTCCCTGCCCCCATTCAGACTAATAAGACTAAAGTCCAACAACTATTTAAACACTTTCTGATTCACAACTCATTTGTGTTTTCATGTTCAGTGTGAGTAGTGAACAAAAGTTGCAAGTTGGCACTTGTAATCTAGAGAATTTTCACACTGTCACAAACACTTGTGAAGCTACTTGGGAAAATGCACTGGGTTTTGGTAAACTTCCTGCAAAGCCATAGTTATGACGAAGACACTTAAGTGTGTGTGTGTGTGTGTGTGTGTGTGTGTGTGTGTGTGTGTGTGTGTGTGTGTGTGTGTGTATCTGTGTATATGTGTGTTGTTTGCTCTAAGCATGACTTCAGAAGGAAGGAAAAGGACTTTCCCGGGACAGGAACCTTGGTTCATAATAAATATGTTGGCAGACAGCACGACTGTTATGAAAATTCAGTATCATTCTTGAAGATGTTGATTTGATCCCAAGCGTTCCTGCACAAACATCTGAGTTACAAGTGACACAGGAGATCAATGGTAACGCATATTTTTGTGTGCCCTCCTCAGATATAAGCAACTCTCATTTGACGACCTTGTCTATCATAGCTCCCACATGTACAACTAATAGCCTGCTGATTCACTGCACACAGAATCAGCCTACTCATCTGTCCTCTGGTTAAACTGCCCACGCAGTAGCCCACTGCTACTGTACAGCAACACTTAGGAACAGGCAGAAACCTCTCCACTGATTTATTTCCTCTGAGACATATGTATACCTTACACAGGAAGATAAATCATTTTTTTATAAATGTCCTGTGAAATTCTGTAATAATTTAGATGTAAATTAACTAATGGATGAATTCAATCTCATATATCAGCCAAATTTAACTAAAAGATTTGAGATGAGGATATTTGCTGTGGTTTTACATTTTAGCTTTTGTGTGCTCATAAGATATTTGTGTTCATATACCTTAAACTAATGTTAATTTATTGTTCATATATATATATATATATATATATATATATATATATATATATATACACACACACACACACACACGTATATGTATGTATGTACATATATACATGTATGTATATATACACACATACACACACACACACACACACACACACACACACACACACACACACACACACACATATATATATTTAAGTGTTATCCATGCTGTTATAGATTACCTGTTTTATTGCATAAATGCACAATCTCTTGCAATACGCAATTTTTAGATTAATACAAAAAACATCTGGTGCTCATTTGACAAGTATGCTGACTTCTTCCCCTCCCATCTCTGCTGTTTAAAGGAGTGAATGGTATGCCTGAAAAGTCCCAGCACAAGACTCAATTCAACACCAAAGGAATTGTGTCTTAAAGCTCTGAGTTAGTTACCTTTATTCCTAGTTTATATGAAGATTTCTTCCATTATACTGATAAAACATCCTCACAGTGACTAACAAACCACAAAGGACAGCCTAGGAAAATTTCAGTTCAAGTGGAATTTGCCAAGTGTTGGGTTTTTTTTTTCCATTACCTTCTTCCCTTCATTCTGTCCAAGACAAGAAGGTTTAGAGGAAACAGAAGGGATTTGCCACGTCCAGGGTGGCTCGAGGAGACTGACACCAGAATACAATTGTCAGTTTGTCAATCTGCATTATCCACTGGCTCACAATGAGTAATAATGGTAAGGAAATTTCACAATAACGGTGAGCTTGATTTTTACACATACCAGGGTACATAACGGTCATAACGGTATTGGTTACTTTAGTACGAAAATACACAAGAAGAACAAAACCATGTCGTTTATTACAGGGGGGACATGTCACATCTAAACGTGCTGTTAGAGCGTTATATTTACCTAAAGACCGAGACCTTACCTGTTTTATTCCATAAATGCACACTTCAAGAATCGCGTCCTTTGGTGTGTTTCAAAAAGGGGGGGGGGGCGCTTTGCAGTCATCCAAACATCATATTGTTCTGCCCCAAAAAGAAAAAGAAAAGAGACCTGGACCCCTAAATATTCCGGCAGTGTGGCAGGTCAAACCCTGTGGGGTACGCGGATGGTACTGCTTTCAAATTCTACGGCCCCCGAGCTTTCACTCACTTCACAGAGACTGACAGCGTCCAGACAGCAGCATTACTACACTAAAACATCCTGGAAATACTTTCACAATAAAACCAGAATGAATTAGTATTTTATTTTTATCTCAGAACATCAAAGTACTCGATGATACAGTATATGGTACTACATGACACACAAAACGAACATTTTCCAGTGCATTAGCCAATAATTATATCAATGTATATACTAAATAAATGATACAAACATATGATACAATCAAATTATTATATTATTATTTGCACTTTAAGCGTCACACAGAAAAGGCAAAGGTATACTTCTCAAACAGCATTTTCTACATATATTCCACTCTCAAATAATCTTCATTTGTTTTTTTAACCATGTGATCCCGTATTTATAATACAAATGACAATATAAGACAAATTGCATTTCTTTTTATGTTTCTTTTAATTCACAAAGCTGGCAGATCCAACGAATGTTAATGTCCTTTTTACAAATGGAAATCTTAACTGAATTTTGGGTAGACAATTTTGTGGTGTTGTGTGTGGACATATTTCATAAAATGATCCTGTAAATGTTGCCCATTTGAATAATAGCCTATAAAAATGATTACTATCTACATTTGCTAGATTCACCTTTAACACAATGTTTTAATGTCACTTAAACTAGAACTGTGGGTTTGCATTGAGGACATTGAACTGAAACTAAATGGTGACAATGTAATTAACTAAATAGTATTTGGTTTAAACTAAGATGTGTATGATACGATGCACATGGGCAACGTTTTATTTTGAAGTAGACATTGCAAGACTTCCTGTGTAAAAGTGGCTGTTGTCTTGCAAGTAGAAACTGATGCTGAATCCATCCAGTGGTTCCCCCCACCCCCACCCCCACCCCCCCACTGCCCTGTCAGCTGGACTCAACCTTGGCTTTTTGACAGTACAAGCTGTTTTAAAGTAATGTTCTTGACATATCAGCAACAAGGGTAACTGAGTTACAGCACTACATCCTTAATACGACAGCACTTATATTTAATGCTCAACAGGCCTCTACCAGAGCCAGTTGAACAGGATCATGAACCAGCTGGAGTTTAAGTCAGTACCATTGTCCTCTATTGTTCCACATGCATACACAAAAGAATAGTTGTTGATTTAACCATGATTTTTGATCCTAAGAGTCTTTTAAACGTGGTGTCACTTCAGGTTGTCAGAATTAACATGCTGAGAAAAACTAAGAGGGATCAGGGAGTGGTCCCATTTGCAAACGTAGCATTTTTATAAACTTTCATTTCCCTACTAACTTGGCAAAGAGAAGAGAAGATGTTGATACGTCAGGATGTGTTCCTAATTCTGCACCATCCCATTCCACCCTACAGGAAATGCAGCAACAATGGATAACAGAAACATTTCCTCTGTCTCTAGGAAATTAGATTAAGGCTAATAAATAAAAATGAGCTCTACACAAATGCTACGAATGTTGTTGCATGGACCCTTATGTGAAATACCAGATGGTAATATGCATTTGGGCTAAACTGGCCAGCTGTCTGTTCACAACTATTGTGTAGTAATACCAGAGGTAGAAAAACCACTCTGATCCAAAAAGGTACTTTTCAATATCTTGTTTACAATTCTTTCTTTAAATCAAAACAACATCATTGTGAATATTCAGCTAAGCAATTCCTCTTCCTCTTATCAGACCCTGAAAAGATCATGTGTGCAAATTTGAGCCACACTGGCAGCCTGACTCTTTTCTCTCTTGAATGCATTTTGAAAAAGGTGTGGACAAGTTTATTTAAATGAAACCAAGGTGTAAGCAGGATATAGCATGTTTCAAAATTAAACAAAGGTGGAGCATGGCAGACCAGTGTTTAAACACAGTATCTAAACTAAATGATTAATTATTAGGCTTAAGTTTTAAGCCAATAATAGACGTATGATTGTTTGTATTGGTAAATTAATGACTAAATTTAGTATGCTGAACATAAATTCCAGTCAAGGTGTTGCTGTTCTAATGTGTCCACTAGACTGCTCAACAATCTGATGCCCCACAGTGTATTTCAGTTAAGCTGTTGAGTTTATTATTTGTGTATAAAATGTACATTTGAGGGCGAAAGAAGGGAAAAATTCAATATCAATAATTGTAACTAACTCAAAACTCCATAGTATATTATGACATTGGTAGAAAATCTCTGGGTAGATCTAGAACATGCTGGTGCAGGATTCATCAGTACGAACATTAGAATGCTGAGAGTACAAACTGTACAAACTGTAGGGTGAATTACACTATTTTGTTAATAGGTTAAAACATAAAAAAAGGCTATAATGTATAACTCAATGTTACAAAATAAGGGCAGAAGGAAGTAGGCCATTATTGTACCAATAAAGAAACCAGGTAAAGATGTAAGCAAGCGTACAAACTATACCAATTGCACTAACCTAAAAACATATGAAAATTCATGGAAAGACGGGTAAATGAAAGATTAATATGTTACTTAGAAAAATTACATATATTGAGCAGCTGTCAAAGTGGCTCTGGGAAAAGTAGGGGCCACAAGGGACTCGAAATAAGGAAAGTGCAGGTTAATAAAGAATCTGTAGTGGGAATGTTTTGTCATTTAGAAAAAGCATATGACATGTTATGGAAGCCGGAAGTGATGATAAACTTGCATTTGTTACAGAGAGTTACAGAGAACATTTTTAACTGGATATGGGACTTTCTGGATAAGAGAACTATTGAGGTTAAAATAGGACAAGAGACATCAAGTAAACACATAGATGAAAATGGAACTCCCCAAGGAAGCGAAATAAGCCCATCTCTATTCTCAATTATGATAAATGACATATTCAACAGTGTACCAACAGACATGGGAAGATCCCTACTTGCAGATGATGGTGCATTATGGGAAAGGGGAAGAAAGTCCTACTATGTTGTTCAAACATCACAAGAAGAAATAAATAAAATAGGACATGGGGGATAAAGTGGCAAAGGAAACTATTAATCAATTAAATATAGAGGTCAATATTAAACTTTCAAATGTGGAAGGAAAGAACATATGGGGAAAAAATCAACAAAGAGTGGGCAGCAGATTGGGAAAAGAAGGGTAGACAGTTGCACTCTATCCAAAACAGTGTTAGGTCTGCAAGGAGCAGGGGAGGAAATAGAAAGGAGGAGATGGCAACGACCAGTAAACTTAATAGACATCAGACTGGGCTTTGTGAAGAATGTCAGGAGTAAGAAACGGTGGAACATGTTATGTTAAACTGTAGGGAGTACATAGCAGAGAGAGAGGACATGATGGGTGATTGGCGAAAGCAAGGAGCATTCAACTTTTAAAGAAAGAACAGGCCAGATCTCAAGAATATAAGAGTTTAGTATATGTAGGGAGAGGTTAAAACCAGAAGATGGCAGCAATGCAAGAGATGGGATGCCGGCTGCCATAAATCCAAAAGAAGAGGAAGAACCGCAGCGCACATCCGAGGTGAAAGGTTGATGACGTCAGTCATGAATCAAGTTGAATTGGAACGACAACAAACATTATTTTTAGCCAAACATTAACTTTCGTTCATTATTTTTTGTTTTTTTTGCGTTAACTCTGTTGTTCCGTGTTAGCAGAAATGTCCGGTAAAGCCAAAGATATCCTACAGATGGATCTGTATGGTTTACTCGGCGTTGAAAGCACGGCTACAACGAAAGAGGTGTGTAACGTAGCTAGCTAACGGCTAACGTTAACTTATAGCCGGCAACACATGGCGTCCTTAACCTTACCGTTAGGGTTACCGCTTTTGTAAGTTGTTTATTAAGCCCTTTAAATGCTGGGAAAATGTTCAGAAAACTATTCGAGCGTTCAAAAAGCAGTTGTGCTTGTATAGAGAGACTGGATGTGTGTGAGGACATTTGCAAGTAGGAGCCTATGAGGGTCTTCCTCTACGGCGTTTGCTGCAGTCTTTGAATTTGAGTCTTGTTTTCTAAACCATGAATCTATTCCTCAGTAAAAGGAAACGCGAGGACTGACATTTAAGGTCCAGGGGGAACCCCGGTACCATAAAACGTGGGTAGCGGAACTACAAACATCTCTAATCGTTAAGATAAAAGATGTATTTCACCTGAAAAACCACTGAGTGGCGTCATTGCATCAGTTATGTTTTTATGTGTAAATTAAAGTCACTTTGAGTAACTAAGCTTTGCTTTCAAAATGAGGCTATGGACTTAAATGAATATAAAGTATAATAGCAAATTTGCGGCATTAACCATTGTTACAGCTTTTGTACAAAGGGCCAGATCTCCCAGTATTCCCACTTAAGCACACACAAGATGGATTTGATCTTTTTAATTAAGTGCAAACATGTCAACTTGAAAGGGTTGTTTACATCATTTAAATATGGCTGTTCCTTAAGTTCCCAGCAGAACATCGCTTACATAAATATACATAGCATTACAATTAAATCTTTGGCAGCAAGAGAATGATGTATATGCTGTAGAGATATGAAGGAGAGGAACAAGAATATATCAGTGTTAACCAGCAGTAAAACATGATACCTGGAATGTTTAATTCTAGGGGAAAAATGAGCCTTTTCTGGATTGCAGCATATTGAGTAACTTCACAAAGGAGAAGCATGTCTTCACTCTTCAGAAACATTCATCTTTGTGGTGAGTGGTTCACAACGTCTCGTGATGATAGGGGTAGAAAGATGGAAATATTTATATAGTTAGATTTATAGACAGATTATTGGATGGATACTTTATTATTAAGTTTGCAGTATGCGTTGCAAAAAAACTTTACACAGCAAAAATACAGGAGACGGTGAGATAAAACAATGAAACCTAGAAGCTAAATGCTAATAAAAGATACAAGTTAGACACAAATTTTAAATCAATTAAACATAGAATGAAAACAGTAGACTGAAGATTATTACACTGTGCATTAATACAAGGCAGATGAATGCTCAGAAAAGCTTAACATTAAAACACATTACAAAGCTTTGCAAGAACTACTTAAAGACCAATGACGACCAAGGAAGAAATTGTGATGCATTAAATTCAAATGCATCGAATGCATGCAAAATAGGATCATCTTCACAAGTGGTCTCAGTCTTTAGGATCCCCTCTGTGTAAGCAAGGAGCAGTAGTTTGATTACATGTTATGGGGTCTGAATTAAGGTTTTATGGCTAAAAAATTTAATAATACTCTGGGGCCATCTGTTTACAAAAGAATACATATGTCTGCAAAGTACAAAATATATTTTGTCATAATGGCATATTTTTCATGCATGAATCTTGAATTAACTTTGGGAAGCTTCTTCAACTGTCCTCTGCATTTCATTTCCCAGCTTAGGGTGGTTCACCATGATGTCCTTAATTCATCCTTTTTTCTATCACCACCTCTTCTTACTGTTTCCAGCATCTTGAATCCACAGGACCAGAGGGAAATTATAATCACTGCCAAAACTAGGGAAGAAGTTAATTTCTTAATTGGATTTCAAAGTCCTGTCCTCCCCAGAGGATTATCCTGGAGGAAGTCAGCGGTTGTGGTTTGGGCAGAATTGAGACTCTAAAATGCACAAGGCTGGTTTTGTGAGGTCTGTTGATGGTCGAGAGAGATGGCATGGGTTTGTGTGTGTGTGTAGTGCATAGAGTCTGGTGGAGCTCTAAAATCAATCAAGTGTGTGAATACAGATGTCATCAAAATGGCTATGTGCCCCAGTCATTAAGGCCGCTTCTTCACCACCATTATCAAGCATGTTGTTTATCGCAGACAAAGGGGAAGAAGTTAATTTTGTGGCCTTAGCCACATCTTGTAAAACATTGCCTTTGACGTAGGGGATTTGCATTCTGCATCCATTTAGTATCTCTTTCTATTATCACTGCTGTTGACCTTCCTCTGAGGTTGGCTGCCTGATAAATGCTGGGGAAAGTGGCATGTCAGAACCGGCAATTTAATGACGATTTATGAGTGGGTAGCCTGATGTGTGCAATGCTAAGGGAGACTGTAGTTGAAGGCAAGGCTGTGTCACAGCATTAATGATGAAACCTGGGTATTCAGGTGTTTCAGGTCTTCAGCATCAGTCAGAATGCATTTAACATTAACTGTATATTCAATATAATGATCTGTGTTACACACATAAGACAAACCTCTTCAGACTTTCCCATGTTATTGCCATTCTATGTCTTCTCCATGTTAGGTCTGTTATAATTTTCCTTTAGCTGATAAAGTCCTGTTAAGAGCAGAATGTTGTAATTAAGGAGGATGGGCCCATGGCAGATCAGGCAGCTAATCAGCCACACAGGCTGGGGGCCCTACCGGGGCTGAGCTGTGTCTGCACCAGGACCAGTTTGTCAGCTATAATTGGCACCAAATACTATTGTAATGAAGACAAGATGTGGGCTTGTAGTTAAGTCTGGGTCAGACGTAGATCAGGGTGGCACAGAGTTTTTTATTTTTTGTTTTAATAAACCAGCAAATCATGAGGCTTTGTTTGACCTGCTGCAGCAAGATCAGAGTTTCTGTTAAATAAAATTTTCTTCTAAAGCTAAATTAAAGCACGGGACATTATTGAGATGCATTGGGACTTGGTGACATAGATGAACTATATACTCTTGCTTATCTCTAACTGCAAAGTTAGTTTCAGCTAAGAAGTTCTTGTGGTTTTCTTTTTGCATGATAGCCTAATTGATTCATGTACCAAACCTAAAAGGTCATGGTGACTTGAACAAAGGTAATTGCTGTGGGAAGATGCCATTCAATCTCAAAGCTCTTCAGTACTAACTTCTTCAAAACTTGGTCTGCTTTGGTTTATCATTTAAAGGACCAATAGGGTGCTGGGTTTTCCCACAATTAAAGCTTGCATGTTTCAACAGAGACGGAAAAAGTAATATATTATTTAACAGAACAGAACAGCAATAGTGGCACAATCAGTTAATGGCTTTCGGTTTGTCCCTTCAGGGGTCGCCACAGTGGAATGTGTGTAAATTGGCATGAATTTTTATGATGGATGCCCTTTCAGCCGCAGCCCTTCCATTTTTAACCAGGCTCGTGACTGGCAGCAAGGGGTCCCTTGGTGGTTGGGTGGGGCCACATCTGGTGGGGTGGGATTCGAATTCACGGCCCTCTGCATCCCAACCTAATGCTCTATCACTAAGCCACAATAGAGAAAAGAAATTGTGAAGGATGCTACAGTGAATGGGGAAAAAATAAAATGAGTAGGGGATGGAGAGAGAAAAGCACAAGAGAAATGGAGGTTAGATTATTAAGTGAATTGTAGAAGTGTGTTCTAACTGGACCCTTAGAGACCAAGACAATAACTTGCAACATGGCTGCTCTCTACCACAACAGCACCTCAAACAGCTTAGCTGGCCAGACGTTTGTCCTGATACTGTCAAACATCTGCTGTGTTTATAGCTGATGAAGACATGTTTATCTTGTCGCCAGCTGTAGGTGATGAATTACATGAGAAGCAGAGTGAGTGTGAGTTGAGGACACAACATGGTGCCAGCATAAATTCAGCTCATACATACTGAACTCTACAGCTGCAAACCATGTTATTCTGTTTTAGAAGGCCCAAAATATTTTTCTACTATTCCAGACATATTGGTTTTAATAAATGTCTGTATGGTTAAAAAAAAAACACATTTTGAATCTTGTAGAAGACATTATAGTAAGCATTGAGATGCACTTTGTTGTTTAGAAATTGGCTTTCATAAAGGCTTAATTTGAACTTAAACTTAAATTTCCCTACTAAAAGCTTTTGGAGAGACCTTGACAAAGTAATAATAGGAAGCACAGAGAAAAGAGAGGCTAGAAATACACAGAGAGGGTAAAAAGGCAAAGCAGGCTTTGGCCAGCAGTAAATGTTTGGAGCCATTCCACAGCTCTGCGTGTCAGTTTCAATTTGTAGGAAAGCTCTGTGTGCCAAGCAGCAAGGGTAAACGACCCCCTAATGATATGTAGTCTCTCAAAACCCTCTCAATAAATCAAGTTCTCATTTACTATTAGAACTACAACCAGAAAAACTCAGATGTTGACCAAGAGATAGAAGAAAGGACTGGTGACATGTAGGAGCTAGCTGAGCCACGATCATTTCCAGAGGGTTTGCAGGCTTAGCTCTTGGACCTTGGACATTGGGCATCCTGCCTGATGTGTCTAAAGTGACTGTCATGTACACTCATTGGTGTTGCTATTAAAAAGACTAGATGAAAAAGACACTGATGGATTACACCATTCTGCTCCTCCCCAGTAAAATTAGCTCTGTATCTTTTGGCGTGCTTTCTAGATATGAAATTGTGCAAAACTGAGGGGAAACAAATTGCAGTGCGTCCGATGCAGACATTTCCCAGGCATGAAGAAAGCAGCTCCTAGTTTCAGTGGCCCACAGCATACTGGCAGGAGATTGATTGCACTAAGGGGCTACGTGAAAACATGCAGAATGTTGGCATGTCTGATTAAGACTGGTGTGAAAGTGTGTATGTCAGTGTGCATGTGTGTGTTAGTGTTTGAGCTTAGATGTATAGGAAATGTGTGTGCCAAATCCCTAACATGCAATGCATATATATGAGAATTTTTGAGGTTGTTTGCATAAAGCATCAGTGATGCACTCTACAGCCCCCTCAGGTTTCTGTGGAAAACGTTCATGCTTCCTTTTTTTCTCCAGAGAGGGATTTAATGAAAACCACCTTGTAATTAACAGGTCCCTACTAGGACCAATCAACATTCCAAGCAGTGACCCAGAGTTTAGAAAAAATCTATTATAGCTAAAACCTCACATGATACTTCCATTCTATAAAGCTCTGCTTAGATTTTCCATTTGGGTTATTATAAACCCCCAAAAGTTTTGGCTACCAGCCTAAGATATTAATGGCAGCCTTCTCACATTTGTTATAGACAATGGTATTGTGTTTGTGTATGTTATTGTAACTTCATTTAAAGGTTGCATAAACTTTGACTAATACTAGGCTACAGCTCAGGTCACATTTATCTTTCAAACTGGTAATGGACCTGAGAATAGCATGGTATTCTAGTACATGTAATTAACTGTGCAGTATGTGCTGCTATTTTTATAGTTGCCATTAACAAGACGTCAAAAAGACGCAAAGCAGAGGATCAGCTCAGGTGCAGATTTATTTATTTATTTTATGGTTTTTCATTGGGACCACTATTTTTTTATTCAGACTTGGGTTTTCTGGCTGAGAAGGAAAATATTAATTGATTAAGAGTTTTCACTTGGCCGAAATCTCTGCTTAAGTGGATGATTCAATCGCTGCGGTTTCTGATCAGCATTTTCCACTCTGCATAACTGGAGATACATCTGTTTCTCTCCTAGATCAAGAAAGCTTATCGACAGAAGGCTTTGACATGCCATCCAGACAAGAACCCAGACAACCCAAAAGCAGGTAAGTGAGCACGCTAAATGTGTTTTATTTTTTACATTTACTCCGTTTTAAGCCACAAACATCTGTCAGTCACAATGCAGACTTGATCAGATCTTAATTATCTGATTAAGTGGGAAGAGAAATTGAATCCTTTAAAGCAGCACCCTCAGCAAGTTAAAGTCAGACAACCTAGCTGCAGCATTGCTGTCTAATTAACACTTCTCTTTCTTCCTGGCTTTGTAGCAGTATGAGCTAAACACAACCAGTAACACTGTCACCAACATTGCTTTCACTCTCCATTCGTCCCTTGTGGCCTGATGCCAAGCAACATGTCAACAGTTAGACCAAGAAATCAATGCAGCTTTTTGTTGGGAGAGGAAAAAAGCACCCTGAACAAAAGTCTGGTCATGAGACATGTTTTCAAGTGAGGTTTATGTGGTCCCTGGATGGTTCAGACAATTCCTGATTATGTCAGGAAAAAAACAAAAGAGAAACTAGTGTTGTTGGAGGTGGGGCTAGTTGAGAGGGATAATACAAAAGCAGGGGGTTGGTTTTCCAAGAAATGGAAAATAAGTGGTTTGTAGGGCCTCAACATTTGAACCCACACATGGACAGACTTTGTTCCTATCGCACGAGAGCGAAGCAAGTCTTGGGACTTGCCACCCCTCCGGCAAAGATGTATGCATGTAAGAGGTAACTTGGGGGTCATGATTCCTTACTGAATGAAGACAAAACCCGCTATCTGTGGTTTTCCTCAGTACCCCCATATTGTGACACTCTGAGGTGCCTAGTGGGCATGGTAGGTTTCCCCTAGTTGGATTTCATTCCACCCCATTATATGCATAGAGGTAATCTGACTGCCTCTGCTGGCAGCATGATCTCTAGAGCCTCCTGTTAGTTTGCTCTTCCAATCCCCACAGGGAGTAACACAATCGCTCCATTTGGCCTCCCATAAGTGAATGATTAAACCTGACTAGTATAGTTAAGTAGTGTGACAGTTATGTGAATGGGAGTGGGATTGTGGTCTCACTGGGTCCATATATATCTGTGTGTTGGATGACAATTGGAGAAGTGGAGTCTAGTATGGCGATTTCTGCAGTGGGCCCTTGAGTGGCTTTAATTGGGGATTTATGGAGAAGCCAAGGTTTTGTGTGGGAATGCATGGCTGTGTCATTCAATGAAACAGATTTTGTGAGAGTTGTGGCACCGTTTGAAAGCATAAAATGTTGACGTTCAACTCAGATTTTTAAACCGAGTTCAGCTGAAAGGTGTCATGTATTCCTTTTTCAGCATAACCTCACTATAGATGTTCTGTTCTCTTCACTCTCCTCATCTCAGCATCACTGCCATTATTATAATTTTATTTCCAGTATTGGTTCATTTGAATTGAAGTAGTATAGGCAATAAATGCTATGGGGCGTGGCATTGGTTTATGTTCTACAAACTGTATCTATTCAAATAACATAAAATTATTTTTATTTTTAAATTCTGAATGATATTCTTTTATTTTTAGCTCACACAAGTGGTGACCATTACAAAATTCTAAAGTCTCCTGTGTTTTTAGTATTCTCTTGATCTTAATATCTTATAACTTCTCTGATCTCACTTTCTTCTAGTGGAGTTATTTCACCAGTTGTCCCAGGCTCTTGAGGTGCTAACTGATGCCGCTGCTAGGGTAAGACCTCAGATGTCTCTGAACCTTTGAAAAAAGTGATAATGAACATTTACAGACACGAAGTGGCACAGTTGTGATTTCTCATACTGTTTTAGGCTGCGTATGACAAGATTTGTGCTGCCAAGAAACAAGCCGAAGAAAGGAACAGGAAACTAGATGATAAGAGAAAGAAAATTAAGCTTGGTAAGTCCCCTTTCCAAATCCCACAGCAGGGATCTTGAGGTCTCTTGATTAACTAGTTTTACATATTCCAGAATTCACATAGCAGAGGTGAGTTGATGGGAATGCATGGATTTTGTAATAAAATAAATAAATCTTAAAAAGTTTTCCTTTGAAAAAGGTTTTCAGCGTGAGTGTATGAAGATAATACAGGACCTTGTCTGTTTGTGGGTTTTTGTGACAGACCTAGAGGCCAGGGAGCGACAAGCAGAAGCTCATTACCAGGAGGAGGTGCAGAACACTAGAACACTTGAAGAAGAGGTAAAAAATATAAAAGAGATGATACTGCACCATATATTGCTTTGAGAGAAAAGGAAAACAAAGTCACTGCACAGACCTCAGTTGTGCACTGGGATAAATATATTTCAGTGCATCCAGGAAATTTTAAAACTTGCTTTTATTTTGTTCTTTGTTAGATATTTTCTCCACATTCAGATGATATTTTTGACTTGGTCAAGAAAAACCTCTCTAATGTGTTTTAAAGCTTGGATGAGTTTTTTTTTTTTCATGGCTATATTATCAAGAAACCCATTAGTTGGTATTGCATGACTTGGTGCTGTTTGTTCAGAAAGCCAATGATAAATAAGATGGAGTGCATGCTTTTCAGGTGAGTCATGTCATGTGCTCAATGTGCTTAAAATATGGAAATACTTTGGGAGGGAGTAGGTAACCAGTAGGTGACACTGTTCAGTCTTGTGTTAAGGCGTTAATGCCTTGACTGATGAAATGAGGTGGTCTGTACATTCTCCTACAATGACATAAAGGGGGACGTACAATGTCTGACACATACAAATGATAAATCAGTACATAATTAAAGGTAAAGATACATAATTTGCTGTTCATCAGTCAAACCAGTATGTCTGTTTATGTACATCAATGTCTAGTGTGTGTGTGTTTCCCCCAGATTGCCCGTTTAAGAGAGGAGGGATCAAGGCAGCTTGAAGAGGAACAGCGACTCATCAGAGAGCAGATCCAGAGAGAAAGAGAAGCACAGCTGGAGCAGACAGGAGACTACCTTCAGAGAAGTATGTCCACCTACAGTCTTAGCCTAGTTCATTCTGTTAACCAGACCACTTTAATGTAGTTGTGTTCTGTCTGGGCGAATCCAGTTTGAAACTTCAGTTGAGAGGTTTCCTTACCATCATGCTGTTAGTCTGACCACAGTGGTCACCCAGCACCCTGTGGTTCACCATATATTATTCACATAAAAACAAAGAGAATAATCAAATGTATATTCAAAGTATTTCTTTCTTACTTTAAAATATTTTAAGGAGGACTTTTATCATCATCATAAGCCCCTAAAGTGATATCTTCTGTATCATATTTTTTTACTCAAAATTGTCAATTGTTTCTTTGTCTTTTCACTTCCCTGCCCCTACGTAATGTTATTTCTCAGGCTCAGAATTTGGGAGATGTTCCAAGAGCAGTGTCACCCCCAAACTGAAGGTGAGTCTTCAAACTATTGCATTTTCAGTGAGTGGATGGAAAGATTGTAAGCTTTTGGAAATTAACTCAGGCAAATGGAAAAGCCAAGGAGCTGCTATGACTGAGCGAATGATGAGGCAAAAGCTTACCAAGACTTTGGAAAGATCCTTAAACATTTGTAATTTATTATTTGGTGACCACATATGCTGTCCCACCACTAAGTGCACAAACTGTTCTAATGGCTATTCCTCTACCTCCAACTGTGCATGAAAGCCCTTATTGTATTTCCACCCAGATACAGCCAAGCCAAAGCACAATAATGGACACTTGTGAAGTTAGCTAATGTGTTTAGATATTAAATCTGATTAAAAAAGTTGATAGCCATCTATTGTAAAAGTGTATTGCCAAATGTTCTTGTGTTAAATTTGACAAAAAAAAAGCAGCTGTGAGACTCACAGTATCAGAGGTCATGTTCCTGGACAGTAATCTGCATATTTCTGTCTCTGGAGCTGTTGAGTTCTGCAATAAATTTCTAAAATTATGTAAAAGTTTTTCATATTATTCTCAAGTGAAATTTCTACATCAGAAAAAACTACACCTGGATTTCTTAAACCAATCTTTTAGGAGAAATGTAGAATGTTTGTGTTTTGGATTTACTTGTTGAGTATTCTGACCTAATTTTATTCAAAGTGATGCTGGTAATCAAAGTTGCAACATCTTGGGTAAAATTATAGACTTAATAAAGTTTGATATACATGTGTAATCAAACATTCATATATATATTCACACTGGGGGCTATAGAACACATCAGTATGTCAGTGTTGTAGACCATAGACATCACATCAAACAAATATGTTACCATCGAATTCAAAGATTAATGGGTAAGAAGGTTATCAGTCGGTAGAGAACGCTGTTTTTGGAAGAAAATTGTGCATTTTTAACTGTAATTGTTGTTAAAAGAGGCTGTGTAGACACGAACATTCCCAGAAATCTCTTTCTCTGACAGTGTCCAGAATGCTGGAGCTGAATCAACACTTTGTGCTTGCCATTTATAATACTACTTCAAGCAGTTGGTGCGATATTGCAAGAGTGTGCTGTGTTTCATTTGGGGATATGAAAAGTTGCCCAATATCTCATGTACGGGAACTCACACTAGTCTGTAGTGACAGGATCCTAACCAAGTAAAGAACACAGTGATAAATTATCATGTTGACTTTTGTGGAAGCTATAATTTTAATAACAGCGTCTACACAGTGCAATAAGGCAAATATGTCTTAAGTAAAGGCACAGAAACGTGATATTTGCTGTACTTAAGCAGCGAGTTAACCACAGTTCACACTAAAAGACACTGCATCCCTTTTTCGACCTCCATAGAACACCTTGGGAATTGAGCAGCTTTGGATTACTTCATTCTGTAGGGCTATGGTGAGGCAGGTGAGTCACCACGTATTCCCTGAGCCAGTGGTTCATGTTTTGAGTTTTGGCCTTTCTAGCTGTCTGGCACCCTCGGCATGAGTGGAAATTGACTGCAGGTCTCACAGATGGTGCCAGGGTGATGATGTGCTCTAATGATTAGACATTATCATGCAAGTCTTTAATTCCTGAAAGTCCTCCTGACTAACATCAGCCTCTTCTTTGTGTCTTTTTCTTCTTTGCAGTTGAAGTGGAAATGTAAAAAAGATGATGAGACAAATGGAGGCTATTCTCAAGATGTTCTTTTGAGACTTCTACAAAAGGTGAAAATCAAATAATTGGTGACACAGATATAACCTCTTAGGTACAACCTAAATTGGTTGCCACTCAATCTCCGGGCCAACAGAGAGAGACATACACAGACAGACAACCATTCACATTCACGCCTATGGTAAATTTAGAGTCACCAATTAACCTGAGGAAACTGGAGGACCCCAAAG
The DNA here is from genome assembly GCF_033026475.1 of Channa argus. Taxonomy (NCBI): domain Eukaryota; kingdom Metazoa; phylum Chordata; class Actinopteri; order Anabantiformes; family Channidae; genus Channa; species Channa argus. The sequence goes on from NC_090212.1 coordinate 8,628,494, forward strand.
GAAACCCACACAAGCGTGGGGAGAACATGCAAATTCCACACAATGCTACAGCTGTGAGGTAGCAGTGCTAACAACTCAGTCATTGTGCTGCTCATGCATAATTACATATATATCGTATAATTGTATAATCTCTCTATGCTTAGTGTCCCAAAGCAGAGCTCTACTCAAACAACCTTGCCTGCAAAATCCAGCCATATTTGAGGTCTGCATGACATCAGTGCAGTAGATCTTTTTATTCTTACTCTTAAACAAGGCCCATTAAGTTTTGTTGCAGTGAAAGTGCTAAGGGCAATGTTGTGGTGCCCTTTTAAAGCCATGCACACCATTGTTTATGACCCGCTTACTAGGTGATAAAGCAATGCCAAACAAGGCATTTGGAAATGTGCTCTTGTCATGCAAACTAGTACCACCTAATGCCACGATCGGTCACAAGGGCTTTTTAGTTGGGCATGGTTTGGCCTGAAATGTGTATAGGGCAAGGGTCCTCAAAACATGTTAAGATATTCATATTTTATGAAACCGAGGCCTTTCGAGATTCTCCTCTGTCACTGTTGGCATGCTCCAGAGTGTTCTTAGTAAGAATAAGCATTCCTGGCCTTTCCCATTCCCAGAAAGCCACATTTTCACAGAGTGAGATTCTCAAGGGTTGTGTCCTAGAAGGCTGCAGTAATAGGTGATTAAAAACCCAGAGGATTTTTTTCAAAACCCTTTGCTCCACTTATGACTTCATTCAAGAGGAATCAGCCTGCTGTGGGGTGGCTGTAGCTCAGTTGGCAAAGGCAGTTGTCCATGGACCACAGGGTCAGTGGTTCAATGACGACGTGTCCCCGGTCCCGGCTATATGTCGAAGTGTCTCTGACACTGTAGCCCATTCCCTTCCCCAGCTAGACTGGCACTAGACTGGCACTAGACTGGCACTAGAAATTGGGGAGGGTCGTGTCAGGAAGGGCATCCGGCGTAAAAAACTGTGACAAATCAACATGCGGACAATGTTCCGCCGTGGTGACCCTGAACTCATGGGATAACCTGAAAGGAGAAAAAAAAACTAAACATTTAAAGTTGTCAATGTACATGGAGTTGCTAACTAATGACATTTTGCTTTGTCTCTAAGTCACAGAAATCTAACTTGTAGGCTATGTGACGTTACTTAAATGCTCATTGCAGTATTAGTGGCTCAGTCCCAAACATATGAATCTTATCGTTAGAGATAAGGGTTAATAACTAAATACATATTGAATCCTGACTTTTTTATTCCAGAAGTCAGTTATATTCACCACTGTGAGTCTGCATATGCTTTGTGTTTTCACGGTTTTGGATTGTGCTGTGAAAGGAAATACTAATTTGAATGTTCTGCATCTCTCTCCTGCCTCCATTTGACTTTTGTTTTATTCTCCAATTTCTTACCTCTAGTATGGGGATGTTTTGAATATGATTGTATCGAGCAAGAAGAAAGGAAGCGCCGTGGTCGAATTTGCCACTGTTAGAGCAGCTGTAAGTATCTAACTCATCCCCGATCTATGTCCTCATTCTGTTAGTTCACCAATAAAAATCTTCTTCCAAGCAGATGTTTGCATAAACCACATTTGTTCACTGCTCACTTGCTTCAAAGTCTCAGATCAACTTCTGAGTTTGATTATTACTAAGAATGACACCTGTCATAGACTTCCCAGCCTCAGGACTGATCTCTCCGACTCAACTGACGTTTTAGGTATTCTGTAAAGTTGAGATCTCTGTGCTGTTGGAAACAATTGGACACAAGGATTTGAACCACCTTATTGTTCCCCACTGTCTGGGTCCTGAGGCTCTGTGTCCTGATGGTGTACATTTCTGTTGTGGTTTCCTTAGCCCAGCATATGTTTACCCTCCAGGGGAACAAGTCTGCCAGTCTACTAGAACCTGGGCACGGTGTCTGTGATCTCTCCTTGTCCATCTCTAGGTTCTATCTTTGCTCTGGTTGTTGGCCTGTTTAACATCCGTTTTTGTCTATTTCTACATGTGTTTTTCATATGTTTATTCACTCATTCACTGTTCAAAACCATGTCATAAATGAAGAACTTCAGTAGATGTCAGGATTCATTTTCTAATTGTTCTGTCCTAATACAATGTGAGAAATTTTGTGTGTTTAGGAGCTGGCAGTTAAGAATGAAACCGGCCTCAGTGGAAGCCCCTTGAAGATTTCCTGGCTTGAAGGAAAGCCTGTGTTTGATTCTCCAGCATCTCAGCCTGGCCACTTTGTGTCTTCACAGGTATTGGTAAATCTCAAATCCTCCCATGTAGACCACCTTTATATATAGATATAGATTTATAAAAATAAATAAAAACTGTGTTTTTTGTATCAACTGCATGACTATTGCCCCACTGCTTGCACTGGCCTAGAACAATGTGTTTGGTTAATGAACCTCAGTTTATTTTAGCAGTGGTGAGACACAAAGCCCCTCATTCACCACTCATTCATGGGCCTGACCTGGGAGACCCCAGGAATACTACAATTTACATAGCAGCCCAGGGCAAGCAGTGTGCAATAATGGTAACCTAGCACCTGAGAAAGGCTAAGTCTTTTTAGGGAATTTATTATTTTAATTTTTTAGGATACTTTTTTTATTAACAGCAATGCATTGCTGTTAATAAAAAAAGTATTCCCTTGTGATTTGTATATTACAGTAGTCTTAGTGCAAGCTCTTCTTTTTAATAGATTTTGCAGGCCTAATATTTTTTCTTTTACTGCCGGCACATACCAGAGGCACATTGTCCATTCTTGAACTATAATCACATTTCAACTGTGTCTACTGCCAATATACAAAGTCGTTCTTTGTCATTAAATTAGTATGAAGGGATGTTTTGTTTCTGCCCTGTTCATTTTACATCTCTTATGTTCTCGTATGCTCTTTACGTGTGATCAGATCATTACATTCCCTCCGACTACTCATGAGCTTTTCCAGTGGTGCTGCTAAACTGGAATTCACCCCTCAACCCTGTGTGGTGTCTCAGACCCCCTTGTCAGTACTAGCATGTGAAACTCAGTCTACACACTGGGACTTGTCACACTAATCTTGTTAAATATTATTATGGTAACCCGGTTTGAGATATCCAGAGTAGATTGCTTTTTTGTCCCGCAAGTTAGAATGAAAACATTGCTATGGCGGTGTAATTTTCACATTAGCTCTCAGTGAGAATACTCCTTGCCAAGAGGCCCCACATGACATAATGGGTGATCCACATATGGCCTGGGGTCAGTGAACATGGCTGCATTTGAGAACGAGTGAGAGAGGTAAAGAGAAGCTAGAGTCTTGACTCTATCTAAAATTTCAAAGTTTAGATCCCTCTTGTGCATGCTTCCCCTATTGCTTACACACATCAGCCAGCTGCAATTATATTTGAGCAGCTTGGGTGAAAACTTGCTTCTTCAACCTCATCAATCCAAACACAGTGCGCAGAGAATCAGGGTCTCACTACAGGGAGCTCCTAGACACACATGAGTGACTTCAGCATGGGCTTCAGTCGCAGCTCTTCTGTACATTATAAATATTTCTGCGGCCAGGTGCAAGGTGCCTAATGAAGTAGGGGCCACAAATCCCATCAAAAACCCTCCACCTGCTAAATTATTATATTGTATCATCCACTATATAGCAAGGTAAGAATTCGTCATATTCTTATATTGACAATGTAGGCTGAGCTTGCACATTGGGAGAGTCTCAGTTAGAGTTCATTCATTTGTAAATAATTTGACAACAAAAAAGATGCGAATCTGTGATTTGCAAGTTTTATTTATACAAACACAGGTGGAAACATCCATTATATTTTCCCACCACTTCAGCCCTGACAGCACCTGAGGTGTTAATGCCAGATATTAGAGCAACAGTTTACTGGTGGTTCTCTCAACAATAAAATAAATAACAGTGGACTGTTGGAGTGGTTGGAGATGGTCACCAGTCTATGTTGCCCGTCTCTGCAGCTGAGGGTCCAGATACCTTAAACATGACATATACTATACTGTGAGGTGATTTTCAATTGTCTCACTTAGAGAAACAGTGGAAACCTTTTGAACTGTTGGCTTAGCTTTTGTTCTGGTGGTACAGAGGCAAATCAGACATAATTTACATGAATAAGCCCCACTGCATTTACCCAGGCATTCTCATGATGGATATAAAAAAATTCCTTGTGGGGAAGGACCATATCTTTCACATGGTGTGATTTGCTCCCCATGATTCTGACTTGATTTACTGTAGATGCGTCTTTTGGGAAAAGGATTTCTTTTTTTATTTAATATCTCCAGACTGTTCTTTCTTTTATGTACAGATAAGAAGTGAAAATGCGCAGTTACGATAGCTTTAAGGCATTTTCAACTATACAACAGCTTCTTCTAGAATTGTGCTGTTCACAATACCGAATCAATGGATCCTGAATGAGTCATGTGTAGTGGAAGAGATGGTTTTTGGGTTTTCCCAGCGCTGTAGTTAAATGTTGAATTGGTATGGGATTTCATATGTAGCCAAATGTATAGAGTCAGATACTAAGACAATAATTTACCTCCCCGCCATCCATCTCAATGCCAGATGTGATATTTGTGTCTCCAGAGATACACAATCATTAGATTGCGATTAGACCCAAAACCAAGAAATTTGATTATTATTATAGTTGGTCAGTTTTTAATAGTGTCAAGCTTGAATGGATAGAGTAATGAGAGAGAGAGTGAAGTAAAAGTTTATGGTATATGGCTTTACTATGTTCTCATTAGACACAGAATGAATTGCCTGATATGATCCTGGTGTTGTCATATTTTGGAATAATATTGTTATGCCCAGTTTATCATGAGAAGTGATAGTTGTGTGGCCAGATGTTTTTGAGTTAACACTTGTTGAGCTTAGTTTTACTTGACGATTTCACTCTGGGAGTTCACAAGAGTCATAGCAGCCAATGATTTATGTCTGCAATGAAGACTTTTTTTTGTAAATGCTAATTTTTGGAGGCTCTTTCAATGGTTTCCTTCATCAGGACTAAATGAAGTTCATAAAATGCTAGGATTTGTTGACATGTGTTTTTGTTAACGTCCCCTTATGTAGTAGCTCAGTCATTAGATTGCAAAGTGTCACAGTGACAAATTTTTGTTCTCTCGTAAACAAATGACATTTTTGTTGTCAGAGGCCAATGTAGGGGATCTGTCTGGTATAAAGTCTGTGTGACTGAACAACTCGGTCATAAAAAAAGGCAATCTAGCATAAAAAAGTCTGCACACGCAGACACACACAGGTTAGCCATTAAATGTTACCTCTTTGTGATAGGCCCGGCCATTGCTAACAAATCAGCAGTTGCTTCAAAGTCCATTTCACTGTACTGTGTTATTTGTGACTATTCAGGAAATCCTGCTCACATGCCTGTCTAATTTAGGTTTATCTGCCTCTGTTAGGCAAACTGTTTTGTGATAGACATGGTTTATTGCTTCCATGGTAGCTTCTGATGGCTAAAAATCTAAATAAATGTCAATCCATTAAGGTGTATAAATGAGTCATGAGTTGACAATCATCACTTGCATCCATAAAACCACCAATCTTAGGATTTATGTTTTTTTTGTTTGTTTTTTTACTTTCCTAAAATACAAAACAATATACAAACAAATCTTTTACAATGTGTTGTTGTCATAACATTACAGTATACATGAAACAGCGTCAATGATGCCCAGATTAAAATAGGAGTTGCCAAAATAGAGATGCAGTGCAAACATACTCACAAACATAGCTGTTCCTGTTTAGGCATGCGTAGAATTTTAAATCTATTCCAAGTGGGGTACGTGTGGTTCTTATGTTAGGCAGTGTTACTTGTGGGGCACTTAGGATTTTGAATAGTTGTGGTTTTACCCCACAGCCTTTCCTGGCAGACCCCGAAGGTACAGACTGTCCTGGCTCTCTTGCTTCAGGCCTGAAGAAAATGGACCTACATTGTCTGCACAAACATAAAATGATGTGCGTTTCCACATATATACATGTGTGTTTCTTTTTACTTGTGTGCCAATGTATGTGAGATGCATGCATGTATGTCTTTCGCCTCGGGGGTCTGTTTGGTCAGAAGGTAGTGTTTAAATCCTCATTTGGACATTTTCTGCACTAATGGATGTCTCTGGACCTCCCCCTTTGACACCCCCTGCATATGTGGAAGTATCATGTTACCTTTTACCAGTTTCCTTTTCGTGTGCACTTCACCAGAGGATCACACTCTGATTTCCAGCTAAGAAAACAGCCCGCTTTGGCTTTTTTCTGCTTCTGAGGTCTTGGACCTCTGGCCTGGCTTCGTCTGCAGCCCAACCTACTACCACTGGCTGGCTTTTATTGGAAGCAGAGCTATGTGTTTGTTTTCACTGCATTGCTGGGAATGACAGATGGGGGGTACCTTGGTCTACCTTTGAGTGGGGCCTCTGGGATGCGTGCAGAGGAAAAATTGCCTTCTGCACACAATAGATTGGCAAGCATGCCAAGAGCCAAGACATCACAGCTCGAGGACCTTGGATTCTAGCCGCAGCTTTTCTTTTCTTAAACACAACACTGTTAAGTCTTAACAGCCGTCCTCAGTGCTGTCTGTTTGGGGGATTGTAATAGCAAAGGAGAAAAGGAAAGGAAAATAAAAATGTCCAGCTTGGAGTTTGACATCAGACAGGGTTCAATTATTAACTTAAACAGTGTATCTCCCTCTGCAATAGGCTGACTCAAAGGAAAACATTAACTTTGTGTAGTTTGACACCAGATTATACTAAGTTTGTTAACAAATCCTGTGGACCACATTGTAATACGGATAAAATACATAGTTCTGTACTAAAATGTTTATCTTTGAGGTTTGCTTTGATATGGACAAGTTATACTAAAATGCCAAAAGAACGCCTTTCCAATCACGAACTTCATTAAATTAAAATGTATCTGCTGTCTGTTCTCTTTAGTTCATCACTGCACAGTACACAAGGGTAATAGAAATATGATCTCCATCTATTGATCTGAGATCAGAAGGCTGTCCCCAAAAGCATTTCAAGCTGTATCACTTAGTCAAGCTTTCCATGGTAACTGTCAGTTGTGAAGCTTGTCCATCACCTGAAGAACATCATCCAGGATTGATGGGCCCAGGTCAAGGCTAAATGCAAAGCCATTGTCCTCCTCCTTTGTCTGTCCAGCTGTTTTGTCAGAGGTCTCTGGAGTTACTCCATCCCTTTCTGAACTCATGTTTCCCTGATCCTGACTTAAAGGGTCATTGGAAACAACGTTATTTCCTCTTTGATACTCATCCTTTGTTTCCATCTCTCCCTTTTCTTCCTCGCTTTCCAACAGAGGCAAAGAGTTGCATTTCTTTCTCTTCTGGGAGATGTTGTTCTGTTGGCCAACAGAGCAGTCGGGGCTCTTCAAACCCTCAATCTCAACCATATTCAGACGAGGGGGCTTTGGTGGGGGAGAACAGGCCATGAAGAGGTTCTGCTCGCTCTTGGAGCTTTGTAAAAGCAAGCTGTGGTCCATCTTTAAGAAGGAAAGGTCTCCAAAACTATCTCTGTGGGCATCATTGCCAATATGTGAGATGTGGCGAAAATCAGCCAGTGGTAGGCTGATCATGTTGACAGACAGTACCTCTCTGCGCTTGGAGTTCCTGCTGGGCCAGCGGCCTGATGATTGCTTTCTGTAGAATGATGTTTTAAGTGGCATTATGGGAGATCTGAGAGTTGAGAGTGAAATATTTGTATTTATCCACCTTTATATATTGCAACTGTCTCTGTCTCCTTTGTTTGACAGTGAATCCTTATGAATTGGTGAAGATTAAAAGTGTTTCTTCTGCAACAAAACACGACAGGAGAGAATTTTAATTAAATATTTGATGAACTTCAAATACCAAGTCTCATGTAAAGGCAGTTAAGTTATTTTCAGTTTTTGATAATCCAGGTTTCCCCTCTCTCCTTTGTTCTTGGCCTTGCCGTATAACTCTGGATTGTAATAATACGCTTGAAATGAATCGACAGGCACTGTTTGAAGATTGCACCTGCTCCACTTGGTTTAATTAAATTCAGCATTTGGCAACAGTGGGATGTTCCAACAATGCTTTGAAGCTTTAATTTGCAAGCATTAATAACCTACGCACCTATTTGTTATTTGTAAGTGCATAATATCTTCTAACATTTTGTTTTGGAAGAACGTGAGAATACGCCATAACTTCTGTCAGAAATCACGAGACAAACCTCACTTCAGGACACATGTTTGTGATTTTCTGAGAAGTCCAAATACAACACTTGGGATACAGTCAACTTTACTTTGAGTTATGCAGTGTGGATGTGGAAGGTAATAAAATATTGCTGAAATAAAGCTGTAGGTATTATATTTCAACAAGCTGTTCATTGTTAATGTTGTTTTGGGATGTTATATAATTAAAATTTTCCCTTGGTTCAAATTAAACAATACAATTGGACCTGAAAAAAAATAATAACACTTTTCGCATTTCGTGACCTGTAATAATTTTATAGAGTAAAGTAGGGCTTAGTTCATCAACGCTGCCATGTCGATTAGCTAATCTGCTAAGTGTCTGTGATTTTATGGTCTACCAAACAGCTTTGCCCACATTAGATCTGTGTTCGTGACTGGAAACACTCAATCTGTAAATTTGTAAGTCACTACAGCAAACAGGTTTTGTTGGCCCGTAAAGGTTTTATCGGCACTTTAGCAGCAGCGGGAGATTGGAGAGCGTGGACACAGCAGCATTCCTTTACAAACATGTCAGTTTGGTGAAGGAGGAGGGTTAGAATTTCAGCCACAAGTATCATGTTCAGGAAACACTTCATGGCCAAGTAAAAATTAAAACAACCTATTAAAACTGTTTGGCCTAAAGACAGTTATATGATCTTCTTCAATGCTGCCACAAATGATCCATGTTAAAGAGGGATAATTGTGGTGAAAACCTCAGCCATAAATTAAAAAGCAATAGTATTTAATATTTTTGCTATTATGCAGTTGTTTGAATAAATAACAATAAAGTATATAAAAATTTATTATTTAATTCTTACCTCTCTTGATGAGCAAATACTAGATATTTGAAACCCAAACATGCAAACACATCTCTGTCAGGAAACTAGGCTAGTCTGTCTGCTCCACTCCAGAAACTCTTCCTTGACATGATGGGGCTTGTTCAGCGATTACAGGGAAACCTTGTAGTGCAGTCATGAGACACAGAGTGAGTTAAAATCGCCTTTTATTCAGCGCCACAGTCAAGTCAAGTTTCACTTGAAAGTGTAGCATGTATTTCCTTCCATTATCTCCGAAATGAGATTCGTTCTTACCTTTTATTGATTCTGTGGCTTAAATGGGTGTTTCCTTTTTTTCTTTTTTTTTTTTTGGTAAATCTTTCTGGTGTAAATTCCCACTTGCTCTGAAGAATCATCCAGGTGTGTTTCCAGTGAAAGTCTACTTTGCCTACAAGATAAGCCAGGTGAGGTCGTAGTACAAAGGCATTAAGGCATCCAGTGGTAGGCTTTTTGATTTTTTTTTTTTTCCTCAGGCTTTTGTTGGGTTATATTTTCTTTTATCCCAGCCATAAGATGATATCATCCTGATAACAGTGTGAATTGGCTCTTTAGTCATAAGTTGCAAAGTGACTCCGACTGGTTGGTTGGCTGCACCCATTACCTGTGTAAAATGCAGACGTTGTTGATTTAATTCCTGAAATATTGAGAAAGACACAAGTGCGCCATAGTTTCTCTTGCATACCTCAGACGAAGTGTGTCTGTGTGTATGTGAGAGAGAGAGAGAGAGAGAGAGAAGTCTAGTAATGAATTGGCTAGTGAGTGTACAACTGGTTGTGCTGGTGTCTGAGCATGTGTCACAAATATATGCATATGTTTAGAAAAAAAAAGTCACTGAGCAGTGACTCAGTCAGTGACTCAGAAGAGGGGTTATATTAGATCTCTAATCTCCATTTCATTGTTTGTCTGCTCTCCTTATTTCCTGATTTCCTGCCTGTTGTTGGCTTGTCTAAAGCCTCTGAGTCCACTCATCTATAAAGGCCCTTCTGCCTGACTGAGGGCTTATAGCTTCTCTATATAATCAAAGCAAACTGCCACACACAGACATGTATGAACAGGCACGCTGAATTGCACAAGAGAGATAACTCGTTGCATTTCCAATTCTCATGCCACCAGCATGTTGTCTTTGACGTTGGAATGTTATAGCAACAGAGTGATAGAACTTTTGTCTGAACAGCAACTTACTCCAACATTTTACTCGCTTTGATCATTCTCTTTTGGCTTGGGAAATTTTTTTGAAGTATTTATCTTCTGCAACATGTGTTCCTGTGTTTTCAAGACAGTAAATTAAAATCACCAACACGTTATTCCAGTCCTTTAAAGGATACTGTATTCTAGAAGAAAGAAGGATACAGCTGAGTCCATTTGTTTACAGTCATAGTGCTTTTTCTTAATTAGAAAATAAGGGTGTGAAGGAAATGGACAAATCCTATCCTTCACTGCTCCTCCAGTCCTTTCAAACCGATCCAATAAACAACAGGCGTGCTCCTTGATCCTCTCTTGTCTCCAGCTCTGTACTCCAGCACCAGAACAGTCTACAAGGCCAGACACGGTTACTCACGCAAATGAAATTATCATAACATTTACTTAAGAGTAAAACAGAACATTTCTGAGCATCTCTCTACTGAGAAAACCCCTTCTTATTCCTCTTACAACCACATTCATGCTACAAGACAATCAGAGTGACGTGCTAGTATTATCTGTGGTACGTGGGAATGACCTCACAAGACCTGACGTCTGACCAAAGTTGGACTCTCTGTTAGTCGTGTTGTCATGCTATGTAACCTCTGTGCGGATGTGTTTAGACCTGGTTGGATTTCTATATAAGCCTCAATTCTAAGGCCTGACCATAGCGGGTAGTGTGGTTTGGTGCAGCTATGTTGGGCCTGAAATCTGGGATGCTGATTGTTTTTGTTGTTGCAGGATAAAAACTGTTTCCAGATATTGCTTTGACTGGCGCTAGAAGCCCAAACAGAGGCTTTGCTAGATATTCTTCTTGCCCTTTGTTGTGTGTTCTCTAGCTTCCGCTGTATCAAGGACGATAGACAGTCAGAATTTAGACTAGAGTTAAAGCAAACAAAGTCTGATTCTTGAAAAACATTTTTGGATAGCAACATACTGCATATTGTTCTTTATTAAAATATTGCCTGCAATAAATCAATAAATTACCCAGAGCTTGGTAAGCACATGGTTAGACAGTCAAATCCTCTCTGTAAATCCGGCTACCATGTGTGTTTCTAAATCAGTTTTAGTAGCTCCTCTTTGTAATGTGCTTTAAACAATCTGATTTTGCATTTGTCAAAATTTTAATCTTTGTCGTTGTTGTTTGTCTCCAAAGTTATGACTCAGGGATGAGCTTTTTGAAGGAGCTCCATCTGAAAGTCGGTCATCTGGATGCTTAGAGGAAGAGCAGGCAGACTGGCAGATAACCAGATCTGACACCAGTCAAAGGTTTACTGAATATGAATAAAAAGTGCAGTCTCTCACATGACAAAGTTTACAGTACCCTCTAATCAACATAATAGGGTCTGATCAGGTCCAATAGGCGGGATAATTACTGGGGAGATGCTAATGAAATTGCTTGTAAAAACCTTTAGTCACTACTAGCACTAGTTTTTATTGTTAACCATTTACAAATCTACTTAAAACATAGAAATCACAGCAACTGTCAGAGCTATATACCACAGATCTTACACTAGGTATAAAATACTATAGAGCTGCAGTATCGTGTTTGAATTGTGTCCCTCTTTGAAAATAAATAGAAAATAAATGTATTCATTTTGTGCTCTTTCCTTTTTCCAGTGAATATACGTGGTAACTGGAGGCTGGGAGGGCACTGCCGTGTCTCCTGGCATTGAATGATTAGTAATTATTAAACTATTGCTGTGATATTTGGATTACTTGCAACACTAGGGAGTTAAAGTAAACATTATATCATGATACATTCCACTAGTTGTTTATTCTACACTACAAATACTGTTGATAAGGAACCAGGTAAATATGGGAACATCAACATATCTAGACAGCACAAACAGACATCTCATATTTTTTGTTTTAGACATTTTATGAGTGGAGAAAAGATAAATAAATTTGATCTTCTCTCCATTCACAATGCCTGAGCAGGTTTTCTTTTTTGGCATGGATGAATACTTTTTTTTTTTTTTTTTTTTAGCATTTTTAACTCAAGGTATAAGTCACTGCTTGATACTTTAATTTGAGAAAATATATTATTATGCAATGCCTCTTTCATATTGCAGCTAAACTTTTCTCTTCTTTTAATTTTTAAATAGCTTATATATGGCAAACTTTTTTTTTTTTCTTTTACCAGAGTAGTTTCAGGGATTTTTGTAATTTCTACAGCTTCCATGTAAAAGTAATTGACCTGCGTAATTGTGGTTGTCACAGTCAATGGTCTGTATATGTATTCACTTTGCATCTGCAGAATTTTTTGTCCAGACATTTGGCTTTTGCTGTCAAATAAAAAGAGGTCTTGTGCCAGAGTTTGATTCCGAAACCAGATGTGTCATGGAGGTCCTGTGCCTATGAAGGGTTGAATACAGGAAGTAGATTTGGGCCTTAATCTCTACGTAGTATTTATTTTTCACTAACAAAAACAGTATAATAGGCCCGACTTTAGGGGTTTATGTCAGCTGGGTCTTATAATGAATGATGATTAATCCTCTATTATTTACAAAGCTTGAGTTCTGTTTGCAGAAGAATTTCTTCCTGTTCCCAAAGTTGCATGCACAGTACCCCTGCCCACTCCCAATTTGTTTGAGTTAGCAGGAGAGCTTGGGCACCAACACACATACTTGCACACAAATGTTCTCAAAAAAGGTATTCACCTCTCATAAATCACATCACTAGCTTAGTGACACACACACACACTCTACAGGTAATTAGGTCCTTGATTATTTTCAATAGAATGCATTAATGGCAGACATTTCAGCCTGAACCAAAGAAAAGATGAAGTCAGTTCTTGGCCTTATTGACCGTCAGGACATATCTGTCTGGTGGTGTTAATAAGTAATCCAATTGCCAGATATAGATGGGTAATCTCTCAGGCTACAATGTTAAGTTACTGTAATCATGGAATTAAAGTTTTTTTTTTTACTTAAGTCATTGCACATTTCTTTTGAAAGTAAGAAAATTAGACGGTGGGCTTTGTTAAACCACTTGTTCTGAAAAAGGTGTTAATTTCAAACTTTAAACATCTCGTTAGGTACTTCAATATTTATCTGGTTGCTGTCCAACCATGTGATGGCTGTCAGTTGTCTCTCCCTCTTAATGATTTACATTTACATTGATGCCCTGGGCCAGGCTTAAACTCATAAGCTGCAACCATAGAATAAGATTCAACTTCATGAGACGGAATCACGTCACCCTTTTCTAATGGGATAATTGTGATTTTGGAGAATCAGAAAAATTGCAGAAGCGGCGTTTGCTTTATTTCTTTCTGGGTTACAGTTAAGTGTTTCCAGTTAAAACTGCAGCAGTAAGTCTACAAGTGTAATGAAGACAGTATAAAGACTATGGTTCCAGACGGAGCTCAATGGTCACAAAATGGATTGATTGGTGTGGAATTGATGTAAATTGTTGCTACAACCCCCCATGATTCTGTTTTCTGTGTGTACCTGTATGGGCATTCGAACAACATTTTATTGGAGGAAATGTCTCTCTGATTTTATTATTAGAGATATTGGTTGTGTTATATTAAAGCTGACTTAGTCCACACACTTGCAAAACTATTTGCATGTGGTGTACACAGAGTTACTGTTTAACTCACAAGCACACAAAAAGAAATGGTCTGATGTGCAGCTGATCTGACAACTTGTGCTGGGGGAACACAGTAACCACCTGTGCTGTGAGATGCCTTCTGCTGTCTGTGGTAGGAGAGTGTGAGCAACAGAGAGTGTGTAAGTGTGTTACAGTGCCTGACTCACAACACTGGTGGTGATCATGATGTCATTTCTGGCCTGGGGTCAGACTGGGGTGTGCCGTGTGGGGGCCTAGCCATATGCTGATGTCACATACCTAATCCTCAGCTTGTTTGTATGTATGCGTGCATGTGTGTGTTTTACTGCCATCCTACCTCTGCAGTGGCCTTCCGTCTGTGGTTTTATGTTGAAGCTCATTGTTTGTGTTCTGTGGTTTACCAGTCACCCTGGGCCCCAGTGTTACTGTATCGCACACACACAAACATATATGCATGCATACATACACACTAAGTGTTTAGTTACAGAGTGATGCACTGGCTAAACATGTACACTGAGTTAACACCGCAGGCAAGGAAGCATCTCTCATCCTGGCAGGAAATACATCACATTACCCATAAAACACCTGTTAATGGTCAGAATTCCCCCTACGTCATTAGCTTGGTGCAGCTCATGACCACACTGGGCAGAAAATATATCAGACTAGTAACAACTGTCCAGGTGCACTTCACTGTAGTGACCAGTAGAGGCCAGGCTACAGTGGGGATGCATTTACTGAGAAGGCAACATTTTTCACCAGCATGCTTGTATACTTGCTAGTGTTTTGTTTCATTCAAAGATGCAGGAGTTGTTTATTTCCTTAATGGTGTTCGCGTGATATTTCATAGTTACGTGTCAGACAAGGGCTTGAGCTCACATTACTGGAATGATAATAGCAGCTTTCCTCAATCCAGGGGTGGGTGGAGGTGAGGGGAGTGGTGGGGGGGAAACTTCCCCTAAACAAACCTCTCCTCTTTTTTTCCTCCACACTTACCCCATTTCTCTCGGCATATGGATGCTGGAGTCCCTCTTGATGGTTTCCAGATGCCTTAGCTCTTAGTGCATTGACAGAAATATACCTCTCCTCTTCAAATCGCTCCCACTTGCTCTCAGTCCTTGATGCACGCACTGGGTCACTTTGTCTCACAGCCCACTGGCTTGTTAAAGAGACACTTCTTTGCCTCAGCCAACGTCCTGTAATCCTATAAAACAGGTGCTTGCTCTGTGGACATGTCTCCCCTCCTCTGTTAGAATGGCACATTGGTCTCTGTACAAGTTATGAGCAATATCCTGCCTTGAAGATGTGTCCCCTCACTCTTCATGTACCGAGAACTGTGTGCTGGCCTAAACAGACATTTATGATTATGTAGCTGATGGCCTGTGTGTGGGTTTATAAGACATCTGGCCTGTGTTCCACCCTGCTTGATTAGCCATTAGCCAGCGCTTACCCTTTTCCCAGTAAGGAAATTTCTTTGAACCACTCAAACAATTCACACACTGTGAAAATTCTAGATCACATTTTAGAGTTTAATGACCTTAGGCAGGGGAATTACCCTGTCATAGTTTGTCTGTGAGCTGCTGTCATGTGCATGTTCATCCCACTGTAATGCTGATAGAGAGATGCTCATGTCAGTTACTAAGTCTACGTCTCTACTCTGCACCTTCACTCCTTTATTGTAAACGATGACAAGTGAAGGTGTCAGCGGTTTTCTTTGGCTCCGTATCAATATTGCTATGACATAAAATACAGAAATGTACTTGTAAAACATTGCATATTCAATGAACCCGTTTTAAGCTGGGAAATCTTAGTCTCTGCTGCAAACTTTTTGACTGGTCCCATACTTTGTCACAGTGGTACCGAATTTGTACATTGTGTACAAGATTTGCATCATCATCATTACCTAAACAGTTAATTGTTTATTAAATACTCAGTTTATCTGTTAATGGAATGTTAACTTCAGCTTTATTGTAAGAATAAAATATGACATTTTTTTTCAATCATAAAAAATATATAGGAATTCTTGGGCATATTTTGACTGTATTAAATGGAGAAATTACACAAGGCAATTTGGGCTAAATATAATACTGTATGCAGTTTTTGTGTTTAACCATTTTTAATGTTTGTCTGTGTTACTTGGTATTAAATGTTTGTCTGTCCTGCAGGGCCCTCTTTCAAATGAGCGTGACTACGAGAGCGTGGTGATGATGAGGATGAGGCAGGCCGCTGAGCGACAGAAAATTATAGAACAAATGCAGAGGGAGGATGAAGAGGAAGCAGCCAGGTCATAGTGGCAAAGACCCAACTTGATACAAGAGTGAAACTATTTGAAGCTTTAGTTTCATAAAGCCTTTATTGTGTTTTGTTATTATTATTATTATTATTATTGTATGTACTACAGTATGTGGTAAAATAAATCATTTTAAATATTAAAAGAAACTTTTGTGATTTTCATCAATGTGTTATGTTTTTCCTTTTTTGAGAATGTAGGATGACGGAGAAAGGCAGGTAACAGACATTAGAGAGGAAGTGAGAGCCCCTGCAAGATTCAGTATAAAGCCTTATGGTCCCAGAGGTAAGACACCCAACAATGGTGGGGATCAATTAGTATTTTGTGACAAAATATTGCACCAATGCATGGACACCAAATACAAAAAACAGACTATACATTTTCACTGAGCAGTAATAAATACATTTGTTGGAAAGTTATTGTGAGACCTTTAAACATCAAAGACATTCATTGAGTATTTAGTCTTATTTAATTGTGTTGTGAAAAAGCCAGTGATCAGCTGTCAGATTGTTAAAATAATATAATTTGCCTATGTTGTCATGTTAGCGGGACAGCAATTTGCATCATTATTGTAGTCAACTAAGCATAATCTACAAATCAGTCATCGCAGTTGTATTCATACTCAGTCAGAAACTGAAATTAGTTAAGTGTTGCAGCAATCTAAACCGCGGACCCCACGATGTGGCTGTGGAAATCATTTCTTGTGGCCACGAGTGATGAAAAATGAACAAACCCCTTGAAGTTCTCCATTATAGAGCTGGTGGCTTAGCTGATTGCTTCCTTGGCTTTGTATACAATATCTCTCAAGCCCTACTCTAAACCAACTGTGTAGGTCTTATGGACGACGCAGTTTCCGGGGCTGGGCGATGCTATCATTTAGCTGTAGGAATTTGTTTTAACACGTGTGACTTAATATTTGTATGTAATCTTTAAACTTCTGTTTACAAACTATGCACAGAATAATGGACATCGGGGGTTACCAATTTTATAAGAAATCTGAGAGCTCAAAAGATAATTAAATCTGTAAAATATTGCAGTTCTAAACAAATATCAATGGCTTTCAGCTTGTCACTTCAGGGGTCGCCACAGCAGAATGTGTTCTGCGTGTTGATTTGGCTTGAGTTTTTCACATACAACCCTTTCTGGCTCCAGCTTAAACTTGAACCAACAGAGTAGCATCAGTTTTCTCCTTTATCTAACTGAAAAAATTTTCATTTAAGGAGTTTTGTTCAACGTCTACCTATTAACTGATAACTGCTACTGTACACAAACCAGTGTAGAAGAGCAGTGCAGGTTGTGCTTATTTTCAGGCAACCTAGCTACCACAGTGTTCCCATTTCCTCCACCCTTGGTCCTAGTGGGTCTTGTCAAAGGCCATTGATCATCTAAGCATGAACTGAAGGTCATGCCAATTGCTTTTATAAGCATTGTTTTATCCTATGATACTGACCTCAACAATTTCTTTCTGTGTTCAGCTCTGACTGTTTGGAGCTGTTTCACAATAGGTTTATGTAACCGATACCTAGAAGATATTCTGTACTCCTTGTATATGTTTTCTGAGAGAGACATGTTACCTCTCTGTGACCCACAGAGTCAAGACTTTACAGTGCCAGACTGTTGTGGTCTCCCACAGTTTTGTAACAAGGCTCTGTGCTTGTAGAATATCTATCCATCCAAATAGTCTTACTTTCTGCCCCTTGGGCGACTATGGCGTAATAGCGTGTCTGTATTTGTGGGCCTGTGTGGCAGTGATTTCTCTTGTCATTGTGTTGTTTAAGAGCCACATGGCAGCTTTGCAACATCCAACCCAATCATCCATCTCCCTGCCACTTCTGCTCTGCCTCGCCATAGCTCTGTTACACAATCTCCAGCTGTGGAGCACAGTGGTGTGGTGTGAGACATCTGCTCCTCTCCTCCTGCAAAATCCCCTCATCACATGGTTTTGTTTATGCATAGCCTTTTTCATATCCTGGCAATGTGAACAAAAAAGCACAGAAACATACAAACTCTGTCCAAATGACAACAGAGGAAATACAATTACACGAAACACATTCACCACCAACTCTGACCCGAGCCCACCGTGGCTTGCGCTGCATGCGAACCAGGAAGGGAGGATGAGCCTGTTGTTTGCTGTGATCTATCAACAATTATGGCTGAGCCTCGGAATCACCTCTTCTTACTCATTTTCTTAATATGTGCAACAGTGTCTGAAATCTCTGTGGTCAAAGGACTGGGATGCACCAGCACTTTTTGATCTTTAGTACACATGTAGAAGCTAAGTCATATTTGAGGCAGCAGGTCTGGTAAGAATTTGGCTGTGAGTTTGCTGGCAAAGTTTCTGGTTTTTAGGTTAGGTTGATCTGGTCCAAGACATGCGCTGACAGACCTGGGGTTAAAGCAAAACCACCCAGAGAGTTTTGGGTCTCACAGGCAGACTCCTGCATGCAACATCCCCTTAAGGTGCGAACACTGTGAGGGCTCACACTATAGATATTTAACTTTTTTAATATTTCAAATATTTTATATATTTGATGTCTCTTTAATAGATTATTGTCTATATGCAAGTGTTCACTGGGTAATTTACAAGGATTGCAAATCATTTCACACACTGGTACACAGGCAGGCAATGTAATTACATAATTTAATCATATGCATATCATTTACAAAAACATTTTTGCACAGTTTTGTCAGACACAAACACATCTTGGTGAATTTGCGTGGGGGAAAGAGAACAGGGTGACACCTTTACACAGGACAGGCTAATTTCTACTGCTACATGACATATGAACGGTAAAATTGTTATCTCTCAATTTTATACTCTGTCACTACTTTGATTTGGCTAAAAAAATGGGCAAAGACAATCCTATAAAATCTTTGGAATGTAGTATTCTCCTGAAAATGGTGACGTATCATCTATTCACAATCATCTGAAATCTTACGTGTGGAAACATCTCAACATTAGAACTTTATTTTCACTTGACAAAAGTTTGTCAGTGATTTGGACATAGGTGAGAACCACAGTGAAGAAAAGCTAACCGAGATTTTCCGTACAAGTCATTCATTCTATCGAGAGATGCAACCATTGCTCCATGACCCATCACTCTGTCTCCTTGTGGAGGCACCACACCAACGTCTGTCCCACCCCTGTCATCGTCAGAACACGGAAGCCAAGCTTCTCCAGCTTGTCCAACACCAGGCGAGGTGGGTCATCCACATGGTACTCGGAACTAAATGAGCATAAACACAATGAGATTCTAATTTCCACAGAAGTGGGAATTCGTTTAGTAAACATGTAAAGTAGAAGCCTGTTAATTGTTCTGTTGCTTTTTCACTTCCTTCCACACCTTGGTTGATTTCCCAGCAGCATGTGATTCAGATAGCCAATAACAACCCTTCCCTGATCTGTTTTCCATCAGCTTGAATGGTTTATTCTAAATCTGCAAAGCAGCAGCCTTCCTCTCCTTTCCATGTGAGTAAGTCTTCATTTGTGATCTGACACTTGTGCTGTATATCTAAATATGGAAATATGACATGGTGTAATCACATTTACAGTACGTTGAGAGTCACATCTTAATGCATGATGAACCCAATGTTGAAAACTTGCCATTACTTTTTAATAGTTACGTTTGTTGGGTGGTGATTTCCCTAAAATGGTGAAGTCACGCTTTTCATCACCTTGAGAGACATTCACATTGTGGTGCTTTTGTGGATGAAGTCGTGGGTCAAATGCATCTAAATGCATCTTTCGAGTTTATGTTCTATTATAAGGAACTGACCTTAAGTGAACAGCTACATTCCACATTTATTAAACAGTCGCCTGCACCGTTAACACTTTCTATACTCACAAATTGTTGCCAAGCATTGTTGTTTTCCTTGCTCCCAGGTAATTCATTATAGCAGGATCAGAGTATTCATCTCCTACATTTGTTGGGCCACTCTCCTGAAAGAAAGCCAATAAGTACATTGATAGTACAATTAAAAATGTTTTTTAGATAGTTATTAGGACATGATTTATTTGCCAAAACAGTATCTGCATGTCCTCACTGGCTACACCTGCAGCCCTCTGGCAGGTGCAGATTATTAAATCTAGTATCTGGACATTCTAAAAATAGATGATCCAATATTCTGAAGCTATACAGAAATAGGTTGTTCGAGTTGTGCGGACAACAATCTGAAAATTCCCACCAAGAGTGCAACGTGTTTTTAATTTAGGGCACCAATGCAAAACAAACAAACAAAAAAGAAAACAAAGCAAAAAACAATATGCACGGCTTGACTGTTTTCAGTACGATACATATAGTAGTGGCCTCATTATAGACCGTAATCTAATTACATAACGCTAATCTTCAAACAACTCGCATAATAGATTAATGCAATTGCAAGCAATTGCGAAGCCAAATGAAGAAATCTCATAATCTCTCAGACGGAGCTCAAACCATGACGCGAGTAATGTGCAAATGAAGAATACACACCAGTCGGATCTGCGTACTGATGAGCACGTAAGGCATCCCTCCTTCCTGGCGTTGGACCGTTATTCCCCCTGGGAATGACTGAGGAGGTTTCTTTACGGACGCGACCGTCTCTCCAACTTGCCCCTCGCTGACAGCTCTTTCCGGAATGCGGAAACACCCACCGAGACGAACCAATCACAGCTCTCCTTTCGGCATCTGTCAAAGGTGCTGCCTGCTCTACACAGGCAGTCTTGCTCCACTATGAACAGCAGTTTGTTAAATTTAAGTGGTTTTGTTCACGGACACAGATTATCATACTGTTCCAATTAATACCTCCTCACTGGAAAATTTCGCTTTAAATTCTCAATATTTTGTGCCTGGGAAGTAACATTTAGACTAAGGTGTATAGTTGCACTGATTTCAATTTGTTTGTTCATGAACTAAAACATTTCCTTTTATTTACACTGTATTATCTTGCTTTGTCCATAGAAATACACATTTTGAACGTAAAATAAATGTTTCATTTTGTGCAGTTTCACAAAGATCCCTTCATAGGTTTAACACTTCAGTAATACAACTTAACTTTTTACTGTTTGCTGTTTGTTTATATCTTTAATTTCCTACTCAGAGACTTATTAATTTCCTCCTCAGTGTATTAATAATACCTAATAATATATTTTGAACGTAAAATAAATGTTTCATTTTGTGCAGTTTCACAAAGATCCCTTCATAGATTTAACAGTAATACAACTTAACTTTTTACTGTTTGCTGTTTGTTTATATCTTTAATTTCCTACTCAGAGACTTATTAATTTCCTCCTCAGTGTAGTAATAATACCTTTAGGTCTGCTTTGTGACTGAGAGGGAAATGAAAGACAGAGACCAAAGGGAAACAACAATGGTTGAAGACTGATAAAATCAACAATATGAATGTAGCGTCGCACTGATGCCATAGAGGTCCAATGGCCAACGAGTTTGACTTTGTCATGCTCAATGAAAAATCTGATTCTAAATTCTGATCACAGCTTTATATTGTGATTTTAAATA
The DNA here is from genome assembly GCF_033026475.1 of Channa argus. Taxonomy (NCBI): domain Eukaryota; kingdom Metazoa; phylum Chordata; class Actinopteri; order Anabantiformes; family Channidae; genus Channa; species Channa argus. The sequence continues at coordinate 8,650,065 of NC_090212.1, forward strand.
GACATGAATAGATACAATATATACAAGTATACACACACACACAGAGATACTGAAAAAAAACAAAACGTCTTTTCTGCTCTTTCTCACTCTTGCATCTCGTGAATTGTAAACACTTTTCTGATAGGACTTTGCTTTGATGTTGTCTCCTTGACTTAGATATTCGCTTGCCTTGTACGTCACTTATAAGAGTGGGCTTTTATGCTGGATGCCCTTCCTGACACAACCCTCCCCTATTTCTACCGGCCTTGGGACCGGCACTACACGGCTGGGGATGGGCTGTTGGGGATTCAGTGTCTTGGCATTATAGTGTAATTACCACCTCCTGAAATGATCAAGAGCCCTTGATTTGCAACCTCTTCATTCTGGGGGAAACAGGTACTTAGTTTGGATTGCTGAGAAGATTGCCACCTACTGGCTTCTAAAATCATTGTCGACAGTGGATGTGGCTTGGTTGTGTCCACCACATCTTTCACACTGCTCATAAATTTTTACATACATTAGTAAAAATGATCCCATTAAATGTACTGGTTTCCCCCAAAATGGCCACTTTTTGATTGACAGACATGGTTTTGGTATTTAATAGGCTTTGAAATGAACGAGCTGAGGACTGTCTATTTTCTCATGTTTCATCTGTCATTTTTAACCTGAGACCAGCTTCAGGAAAGAAAACAGGAAAGCAGCAGGGTTACCCCCCAAAAAATAAAAAATAAAATAAATAAATACAAGGCAAAAACATTACCTCTTGCCAAAAAGAACACTCTCTTCAAACATGTTCCTACCCAAGCAGCTTCCTGTGTTCCTGCAGCGTCTTCCTGCAGCGGCTCATCTGCTGCTGATTATTGGAGTCCACAGGTCACAGTTTCTGTGTCCCTGGTGGGTCCAAAGGAAGCAGTTTGATCTTTTGATAAAGCCTTTGCCTTTACCATCTCAGCTAAAGTGTGATGTCCTGGCTGCATGACTGCTGACTCATACTTAACCAAATTATATTTAGTATGATTTCATTGCTTCCATTCCATGCTTAAGTAATACAGTAAATATACTAGACTTACAGATTTACCTGCTGTAGGTGAAGACCTGTCCTGGATAACTGCACTGCTAAAGCAATAACATTAAATCAATGTGTTGTGAATGGATTGGAATGAATTATACAGCAGGCATTGTGCTCGTATGGTTTATGTAAGTGTATGTTGGCGTGATATTCCAATAGTCAGCAGAGAGATTTAAACTGTGAGAGTGCAGAGGCAAGAGGCAGCTCTCTGACAGATTGGGTGTTAGGGTTACCCTCCATATAGGTTCACATCTACTTAATTGGGACAGATGTCTGCCTTATTGAGCTATGCTTTGCTTGTGTGTCTGCATCTGCCTGTGCAGTCTGGTTCCTCTCTGAGGAGCTTCACAGTCCCTCCTCTGCATAGCAATGCAGCACTGACCTCTTTTTGTTTGCTGTTTTTTAGATTACAACCAGCAGCTTGCATGAAGTGTCTCTAAGCTGCAAGTTGCAGCTGCCTTAGCGAGGCTGAATTCTTATTTCTTTTCCTGCTCTGTTCACCTTACCTCACCTTGCCACCCACTTTTTCAAGCTGTGTTCACTGTTGGATGATACAGCTGGCTTTAGACATTACACAACTCATCATAGCTGTATGTATATCGCCGTGAAATGTTTCAAGGCTGTCACCAGCTGAACATTTTATTGAAAAACATCAGGGTGCGGTTTTAGTGGTTGTGCATACTTTGAGGGTTTGTTTAGGGATACTTTCTTTCAGTGATAAAGAATAATGTCATCAAAAATTTTGAACAACACATTCTCACACACTGTGTCTTTTCTCTCATCACCTCTATTCAGAGCTTGATTTTGTACATGGAGCATTTCCCTATGGGCTACCACAAATGGGATTGATTGGGCTATTAGTAACAGGAAATAACAGGATGCATAATAAACACAGAGGAACAAAAAGAAGATTTAAGAGGGCCTGAACGTATCAGCTACATTTGTTGTTCCACGTTCCTCATTCTTGTATGGTAGTTTGTAGTTTGAATTTAGTGGGAGTAATTGTCACAAAGTTGACAAAACACTTATTTTTTATTTAAAATTAACTTGGTCCGGGAGTCTTTACATTAACTTAAAATGCTCCAATCTAAAAAATAAATTTCTAGATTTAGTCATTGTGGCTTTGTGGCTCTTGATGATGTCAATTGATCACTCCAGTACTTTGGTCCAAGGTGTAATGTTTGTACTGGGTAACTTTTAACTGTAACTACTGAGCCCTCTAGTTTATTATCAATTACCTGTTCCAGCTGTACTTATATATTTAGTGTTAAATTTAAAATTATGGCATTGTAATTAGCTTGTGAGCATGCTTATGTTATAATTTAACTAAAAGCACTGTTGTGCCAAATTGTTAATTAAACTATTTTTATTAACTTGCATTCTAATTGGTAATGTTTGCATTGTTAGACAGTAGATAGTAGCTTAACATTCTGCCTCAAAATAGCAATTTGATTTCTTGATCACTTGCCTAAGTCTGTAATTTTGTCGTGAACATAATGAGGTTGTCGGGTCATTTACTACAGCAAAATAGTTCAATGCTAGTTAGCTAGTGCCAAATCACACCAAAATTATCATTAAAACACATAGAGGTGGACACAAAGTTTAAAAGTGAGGGATGACTGGACAGAGAGAGCGGAATGACAACACGACTGCATACCGCAGGGACTGAGTCACATTATGATTCCCATCAGGCCTGTGGTTATTATCATGTTTTCTATTATATGTTGCAGCTTGTGCCTGTTGTTTATGAACAAGTTTGGCAGAAGTAATCTGCTCAGTGTATCACTGCAGCTTCACTTGATGAATGGCCGCTCCTTCTAAAGCAACTATGACAATGGCTTGCCAGAAGCAAAGGGACAGTGTGACTTTATTCAACAGCAAAGTAGCACTTGATATCATCAGCAGGCCTTTTCCTTCACCTCCTTAGACATGATGCCTTCTACTCATCACTTGCTACCATGGATACTTTTCTATCTAATGCTGAGGTTTAACTCAATACAAGGGTTGATGTTTGTGATTTATTAGAACTGTTACCAAGTGTGGACCAGCTACTGTAGCAGACATTACACTGCTCCACTGGAAGCCCCAAATAATTTTCCAGTTATAAAAATGTCTGCTACACATGCTACATTTTCACTTAGGAAAGAAATGTCAATTTCTGTATATGTGAAAAAGGAAGACTTGCCTGACAACAAACGAAGAAAAAGAACGGCAGACAAGTGCCAATGATGTGACAATGAAGTCATGGAACTGCTGGTGCTGATTGATACCATATGGGGATCCCTTGTGTATGCTACATCCCCTGGATCCTTCAGATCAGAAACGTAAGGCTGTGATTGGAAATACAGGTGTACAAAATACTTTAGTGAAGACAAATTGTATTAAAAACAAGCTATAACCAGAATCAATGCAAAACACCACGTTATGTAGAAAGACAGTAAATTACTATCTGGCAGTGGGATTTTATTGTTTTGTTTTGACAATTTAATTATCATCTTGGGTTTGAATCGAGGAAGGGAGTGTATTCAGAATGGGACCCTTCAACTTGTTTTGGGGTGTTTTGAATTACTTTAAGATTGGTTTGATTATCGCGAGTAACTCAGTGGAAATCTTGGAAGGACACATATATTCTCACACACACACACACACACACACACACACGCGCGCACAGGGGCTGTTATGACTTTACAAGATGATAGATGAAGCTAAGGGCAGAAAGTCACATTCTTAAATGTAGTGTGGTCAGGATGGTTTCTGTGTTCCTAGACCAATAGCTCACTGACACATTTATAATTTGCTGCTTTATTACAAACTTCAATTGGAACATGAGGTAACACAGAGAAAGCTATATGGTCTGTGTTATTTATATTTCCATTTTCAATCTATTTCTCTTCCTTTGTAACTTTATCAATCAGAGTAGGAGGTTGCGTAATCAAGATTAACTTGTAATCCAGAACTCCCTTTCTTATCTCTGCTTCTTCTTTTTTTTTTCTGTTCATTTTCACTTGTACTCCTTCCTCCATCTAAATACTTCTAGGAAAAATGCAGGTTTATATCTGTATGCTAGTGTTTAGACCAAATTGCATTCCACATACAGAAAGTCAGATGCTTCCTTGTCTCCTATCAGCACTCGCATTGGTGGGTCACTTTGTTCGGAGATGGGACTGCAGTCATGGATTGGGTTTGGAATAGCTTACACAGAGCCTTTGAAAAATCAGAACAGAAAAATATTAAGACCAGACTGTGTTTTAAACAACTTGGACAGATATTTCCCTAATAAGAAAAAGGGAATGAAACTATACACTGCAAAGTAAAACTAGTTGATATCTGATTAATGAGTAGCAAAGCAATCAAACAAAAAAGAAAACTGAAAGTTATTATTTTAACAGTGCAAGGTTGCATTTCTCTTCAGTATTTCCTGATTTCATTCTAAATCAAGCCGTACAAGTACTCTCATTGGAACTGTACTGCGATGGTAATGCGGAGACAGGATACTATAACAACTGACAAAAATTTGTTCAAGATGACCTCAGTAAGAATAGTACATTGCATTATTCTTTTTTGTGCTGAGTGGTCCTGTGGTGTTCCAGGAAAGATGAGCTTGTCTGGGAGCAGTTGTGCTGTTGACTCAGTGCCACAGAGCCTCCCCTTCCCCCCCTCCACCTCTCCATGTCCTCCCTCCGCCTCCTTCATTCCAGCCTTCCTCGCCTCCTGCTCAACCTTCGATTCCTTGTATCTATCTCTGCCCTTTAAAAATTTTCCTTCTCCCATCATGACCTTCGCAGGCCCCTTCCCATCTTCCTCTTTGTCTGGGTGCAGACTCCAAATGCACCAGCCTGGGGTGAGTGGCTGCTTCTTATTCCATCCCCACAGAGCCACAAAGCCTAATGAATCATTTCCTCCAATGGGTAAGAAAATCATTTTCAGAGTTCGCAGTGAGCAATTGATGCAGCATGAAGCTCATATGCCAATTTCTCTCTGTGCTGGAGCCAGGCACAGTTTGCATACATGTGTGTGAGTACGAGTCACACACACAATCAAACCAACACAGAGCGGAGCTTATGTTGTGTGCTTCTTGTTGTATTCTTGACTCTGTAGACAGCTACAGTCCTTTTACTGCACAAAGCCACAAACTTGATTAAAATGGTTTTATCTACATTACACTATAGATATCAGATGTTGTGCTCTCTGTGTCATTCTGCTGTCTGCTCTGTTCTTTCCTTTACATGAAAACAAACTTGGGCACATATGTAATTGTCATAACACTGTCACATATTATATACTCTGTGTATACCTTCATGCAATCTTGCAGACTTTTTCAAGAGTTTTTCACTTTAGCTCCTCCAACCTGACACACACTTTGATACTGTACACAGCCTGCTCTCCGTCACGTACCATCTCCCTTTGGGCTTCTGGACCTCCCTGCTCCTCAAGCTTTGTGACTTGGCAGAGCACACTGCAGCACAGAAAACACAGCACCCAGAAGGTCATGGAGTGTGTGTGTATATGTGAGAAAAGGGGGAAAAGGCAATGGTAAAGGGTCATCTCAGAGCGTACTGTATGTTTGCACAGGAGGGTGTGCAGCATGTTTGTGCATGTTAGGCCCCATTGAACAGGTGGTTCTGTATCACTGCAAAACCAGACCCTCATCATCTTCTCAGAAGAAACGGCTCCCAGGTTCCCCCTGGCTCTTCAGATTCTCATTTCTGCACCGTAATGGCGTTTGTCTGTTTTTGTCATATCCATTTTACATATACATTGTTTGAAGTCCCCATTTCCGGGCTATAGCTTCCCTTCTGCTGTTTGGCTTGGCCACCAGATTTGTGCACGCTGTCTCATCCACTGATCGCGGTCATTCTGTGGGGCTATTTTTCCTTCATGCCTGTTAAGGGTTCACCCTGAAGTTCCTCCATAGTCCCCCTTCTCTTCCATGTACCAGTCCATTAAACAGAGGTCTATGGCAGCAGGGCAAAGAATTGGGCCAGAAAGAAGAACATGCTACGTGTAAAGCTTTATCTCTTTCCTCCCAACACTTATCTAAAAGAGATGTCACAAGCTCATCCAAAAAGTTGAGAAAGAGTTACTGGTTCCCTCCCCACATCAAGGAAAGTTATAAAGGCAGTTTCTAAAGACATAGTTCAGTTTTTTTGTGTTTCAGTATGATATACTATATAAAACACAAGCTAATGCCAGATAATTGCAAACAATAGTTTCCTGCAAGCCATTTCACCACATCATAGTGCATGTAGCTGCATGTAAATAGTGGTATCCAAAAAGCCTTGTTGGCCTAGTTGTCCGATTCTTGAAATCCAAAGAGATTTTTTTCTACTGGTTCCCTGTTCTTATATTACCATGGTGATGACCTACCAGAGTGGAATATGGCAAAGATTATTTTTATTTCTTTAGCCTGTCAAGTGAGGCACTTGCTTGTCCTGTTCTTCAAGGTCCTACTCTGTCAGCAATTTTGACTGCATAGATTTTTGTGCTGGCATCCAGCTGCTGTTGTGTTAAGCTCTTCATCCAGTGATAAATGTCCCTGGCTTTTATGGAATTCCATCAATCCAGCTTAGTCATTTCCTCATTGTGAATGAACCGTTTCTTATGTGTGTTGTAGTTGGCGTGCTGAGCAACAAGCTTTGCTTACATCTAAATTGTACGCTGACAAATTAACACTCTTTGTGCTAAACAAACGTCCTCCTTACTTCCGATCACAGCATGATTACGATTCCCAGAAATGTGCTGTGCTCAGGATGATGCTGGCTCTCTTTACACTTACACTCTTTTCTGAATTTTTTTTATATGTTTGTCGTCTTATTCTTTTCAGCACCCCCCCGACAATCTATAAAAACGAAAACGAACTATGATATATTCCCAAGAATTCCGAAGCAAGGAGGCTGGTTTGTTTAAAGCCAATTCAATGGTACCATAGTACTTGGATACTGTATAGGATATAGGACAAGTCATCAATTACCCTTTTCTTGAACTTGATGTGTGTGTGTGTGTGTTAGAGAACATGATAGAGTGTTTCATAATATCTAATTTCATCAAATAATGTCTTCTTTTTTAATAAGGTTTCTGGATAATGTTTAACATCATTGTCATGCTATTAAAACCACTGTGTGACCACACACACTTTATAAGTCGGGACATGATCACCACAGCCAGGAAAACAGATGCATTATGGTTTTAAACCTTGGAGACATATGTTAAAACTGATTTGTTTTTGATATATATTCATTCAGTTGCAGAGTTGCAGAAATTGGACATGATACCAACAATAATTGTTTTTTCTTTGCTCTTAGCTGTCGGGTGATTACTAAAACTGAAACTGAAATTTATCAAGAATTATTTGATGGATTTCCATAGAAAGTATTTGATTTTCATCAGGCTGCTATTTAATGTTCTCAGGGAACAATTTAAAATTTTAACAATTTTAATATCTATATCAATATATAGATATAGATATAATGATAATACGTTATTTGGATTGTGAAATTTTAAAAAGTACTTCTTTTTGTTCCCACTGTGGAGATGAGATGAGAAGAACATATTTATTGAGAAATAATGTCAACTGTCATGTCATATTTGGTATTTCTTCACCTCATATATGCTCGTGGGATTATTATATGGTTAATTTGTCTTTAGCAGTATATTGTTCTAAATAAAAGGAGGATTCTTATTTTTTCCAGATTATCATCCTATAGATCCTGTGTATTTTATAGTTGCCATGTATAGCTTTTTTTCATCCCTGTGGTGGCAGGTGGATCACATATAAGGAAGCTGTAAACAACCTTGTTATACCACCCTGATGAAAGCCCCATTCAACTAATCATGTGAGTCAATCACGGCGGGGCGATCATTGACTTCTAAGGGTTAAAAAATAACCATTTTTATGTTTGGTTACACCATCCCTTACTGGCAAAGGATAATTGGTCATTAATAAATACCTATGTTTCTTCTATCATGTGTTTAGGTTTCAAAAACCAACTCTGATTGTAATCTACACTATATAGTTCATTTTCCCATGTCGACATAGGAGAATTTAATATGACCACAGCGTATAGTTTGTTCCGCAAATATCACTTTCTTTTCTGCAAAAGGTCACATGCTACGTTGGGATCAGCACTACCTTTTATCACTCCTCATTAATCAGACAGTGATGTACTGCTTGGTAAACTCTTCTCTTGCACTACCTTAAGTTGTGAAATGAGAAGTAGGTGTGATCTCAGCTCTTGGCCAAACAAAATGGATGCTATGGGATGTAAGTGATGGAATTCAAGTTTTTTTTAGTTCAGACTTTTCGTATCATGCAGCGGGGAGTGTTTTCTCAGCTGGTCCACTCAGGAGGATGCAGGCATCCATCCCTTTGCACTTCAACGTCCACATGTTTGTGCTGGACCTGAAATACAGATGTATCCATTACATCATTGAACATTCAGTACATTCAGTTTGGTCTGTCCCAGTATTGGTAACCTACCAGAAGTACAAAGACAGATGTCATATCCTCATACATCTCTCTTAGCTTGAACCAATTTTTATTTTGAAACAATTTTAGGTTGCGGTAGCTGCATATAAACAGTGAGATTTGCTAGGGTTTTTAGATCTTTTATTAGAAACTTTCTCACTGTTTGTAAAGGTCTGTTAAATCTGCAGACATTAAAAACCTTGATACTGAACTAATTATAGGTTTGAGCTGGTTACAATCATTTTAAAGCAATAGCGATTGGGATTGCAAGACATCTGGATTTCTCCTTACAACACATGTAATGACATATATGTGTTGTTTTTTTCTTTTTCCAACAGTGTGATGATCATATTTCCCAAAAAGAATATAACTAATAGTCTCTAAAAGTAGAAAGTTGGTATTTTGTTGGTTGCTTAGAGATTAGGGTTTGGAAAGAAGTTGGAATCCAGCTGAAGTTAGGAAAAGGATTACTGAAGAACATTTTATTGTCATGGTAACGATTAAGGTAATGGGTTACAATATGAACCTTTGTTTATATCTAGAGTGTGTGTGGAAGTCTGTCGACAAATGATGATATTTGTATTTGTTTGTACAAGTATCTATGAACTGTGCTAAAGAAATTGGGTGGATTTTTTTAACATGCAAACTTGAACGTTTTCTGTTTTTAAATGTAGGGAACCAACAAGTGTTGTGCTCCAGTGTGTATGCAGTAACCTATCTGAGTACGCATATTACCTCACAAAATGGCAGTTATCAACATATATTCTGGGGCAAAGTAAACTTTGCTCAGAACCAGAAAGGAAAAAGGTGACAAGGCAGAGTGTAGATGTTGGCTGCAACTTCTGGCAGCTCTCTGTCCACTGTGATGCATGGGCACTTGTGTTACTGAGAAGGGATGGGGAGGTGGGAGGAATGAGAATTTCTTACTTTTGTTGGCAGAGGAGCGAAGTGCTACCTTGGAAGCAGTTCTCTGAAGAAAACGCATACATCTTCCTGGTTCCATAGTTGCTGACAGCTGAGGCAGAATGGGTGGGAGTAAGTGTGTGGGAGGTAGGAGGAGTAAAAAAAAAAATAGAGAAAAGGGCGCAGAGGGAGACAAAAGTAGTGTGTGTGTGTGGGGGGGGGTGGGGGGGAAGATGGGGGGGATGATGGGGGTTAGGGGCCTATGCTGTTGGGGAGTCAGCCAAAGTGTAGGACTGGCTTAATGGGTTCTTCTCTGCTATGTGATCCCAGTTTGGAGAATTTGAGCAGACACCCCGACTCCTGTCTCCCCTGGTCTACTCGCCTACTGCAATAGAGTTCAGCTTGTGAACGGGGGTTTCAAGTTGAGATGAATTTGTGGATGCTTATCACAGTTCTGATGACTCCTCATTCCAGGAAAAGGAGCTGTTCAAAAAAAGAAAAAAAACAACAAATCACCTGTGAGCGTGAACAGTAATCTGAGTCACTGTCTATCATTCATACCAGAGCTCCCCCTTCCTCTGAATCATCAAATTGCTCTTCGCTGAGTTGAACCATAGCATACAACTCCTGAGTGCAGCTGAATAGGGGGACACTCAGTTACTTCAGATGTGAAGTGCCATTTTCTAAAACACTATCTTCACATCTTTGGATGTGCTGTTTCTGGGAACGGATACAGAGCCACTCTGTTCATTGTACAAGAAGCAAAGGCGTGTTGAAGCAGACATGGTCAGAAATTTCCTGCTTTTTAGCAGCTTTGGACTGTAGTCAAGATGTGCGTGGTTGGAAGGTTTCTTACCATCCCAGGATGCCTTACTTTATTTTCACACATTATTCCTTTTCTGTTTTCTTGTTTACACTCTGCAGTGATGAGAGTAATGAGAAGAGAATCACAATTAATTCTCTGTCAAGTCATTTATCTTCATTTAGGATCAGATATTTTTGAAGTAATTTCATTGGCTATGAGTTTTGGGCAAGCAGGTACACTTTGCACGAACATATAATTGTATTTGAAAGCTGAGCTGCAGACTCATGTGAGAGGTCCCACAGCCACTGTGGTTCAGACAGAGGTAGCTCAATGCAGATGTATTAACTCCTTCTTTGCCTTCTTTGAATTATACTGTATAATCAGCAGGAGCCGGGTAAGTTACTTAAACTGTTTGTTTTATTATTAATATGAAAGATATAATCATCTGTTCCTGTTTTAAAGATTTGGCTTAGGGAGTAATCAAGTTGACAAAGCTCAACCAACCATTTCCAGGAAAAGAAGAGAGCTGCATGCCCAGTGGCATGCACCTGAATGTCTTCCTTGCACTGTCTCAGGGTCTGGCATGGGCACTGCTGTCTTACATAATGCTATGAGATCACCCACCAAAGATTTTAATGCTACATGAATTAGCTGTCATCAGTCACATTGCATGGATTTACACTCCAGAAAACATAGCAGCTTTCTCCAAGTCTCCATTTATGTGTGAGTTGGAACTGTATGCACAAAAATCACTGCCAACCCTAGGCTTGACAACTCTGATTAATTTCTCGCTGGAATACTAAGTGGATACGATGACACTGCGTTACTGGTTGGAATGGTATTGGCTCCTCTGTCCTCTGTGAGATCAAGCTCGACTCCTCTCGCAGGACGAGCATAGGAGAACTGAACTGTGTCTCTAGAACCTCGTGTTAGCCCCAGCATTACCCTAAGTACCCTTTATCCCAACTGTGTTATTCTTTATGATCTGCACCTCCGCTCCAGCTTAAGCCGTGTTCCGGGGCCTCTCATTCTTTCCCAAGCAGCCCTCTGCACCCGCCCAGATGCCTGTTTACAGTGTGGAGTCAGTCCCTAACAAGGGCGTATTGTATGTATTGTCCTGCGAACCAGCTGATAGTGTGATGAGAACTCACACCATCAGGACCAACTCCCACACATTTGACATCTTGTAGACATCTGCTTTGTAGGAGTTGCTGGATGTGCTTCTAACTGAACATTAATGACGCCTGTGTCACAGGCTCTGGATGGTCGATTACATTATTGGATCCTGTTTGCTCCTGATGAAAGTGTTATGCTTCATTTCCACTTTCAGTTGTGTGTTGCAGGAATAAAAGACATTTGGCACACCGACACTCAGATGATCAAAAGGTTCAGAGAGGACAGGGGTAATAACATGTTAAGACTAAAAGTCAGTGGGACCTTGATTTGCTTTGGTACACATGGATTGCTTTTTTTTTGCTTGTATCTTGTGTGCTGTCATACGTATGTCTTTGTGAACATGTGTGTTCCTCTTTCCTCTTAAACAAATTTATTAACTAAAATTTGTAACATACCTTTGTATTAGAGCCCTAAATCACAAATATTAGCCTGAGACATGTAAGCAGCAATCCTAAAAATGTCAAAATATTACTTTAAGATATACTATCCATTGTCCACACTCAGCTTTACCTTTTTTATTAATTTATAACCCCCTTGTTATAGTCCCAACAAAAAATCTGTGAAAAATATAGCATCGCTCACTGTCAACAAGCCTACTCGTTCCAATCATGGATCGATCCAAGTCTTAACAGAACAATGTATTTTCAGCAAAGTGTTCAGCTCCAGCAAAACCATTTTCTCTCAGCAAATGGGGAAAATCTGACAGGCAATCAGAGCCCACTACAAAAAGCGAATGTAAAAACAACTGAAAACGAATCCCTACGAACACAAATAGCTTATTGCTAAATTGTTTTGGTCTGGCGTAAAGCACTGCCAAGAAGAAGGCTTGAAGTGGGATGGCGTGAAAGTGAGGTATGGAAGGAGACTGGCTCTGCTGCACTGGAGCGCTGAATTATGGGTAGCTTGTTTGACATGGGAGCATGCAACTGTTTTTTTTTTTAGACCAACAAGATATTTTATACCCCCAATACATTAGCTAGAATTTCACTTACAGACAGTAGAAAACTGGAGCTGGTCATGACAGATGCAGAGTCATTACTCTTTTAAGTCGCCATTGCTCATCATGACTGATGAAAGGTCAGATCCTCTTTTGTCTGAAAGAATGGACCTGTCTATTATTTCTATGGCAGTAATATGTTCCTCTTTCATTCCTACCAATATTTATAAAATATTCATTGTGGATTCAGATGGTTACCCAGTCCGTACAGTGCCAAGGCCACTGTTTCAAACCAGGGACAGATTCTTTGACTGGGATTTAATTAGGATTTTACGTTCATGCCACAGTATGGTTAACCACTCATTTTCTGTTATACGGTACACTATATGGTCAAAACTATTGGGGTAGCATCCCCGAGCCACACATACAGACACAGACAACCATTCACACCTGTAGACCAGTAATATTACCGCATGTTTTTGGATCATGGGAGGAAAACACTTCCCCAATGTGCAGGCCATATTTATTCCCAGTTAGTGGGAATATTAATGCTACAGCATGTAACATTTTTAACAAGGGCCTACTTTTAACTTTGTGCTATGAGTGGAGGGACGTGAAGGTGAAGTCCCATCCTGTTTCAATGTGACAGAATAGTGCCCCCATACACTAAGAAAGTAAATCAATAAATGTAAGTACGTAAAAGGGCTTTCCAAGGAGTTGAAGGACATTACTCTTCGTGGTGGCTTTAAAGTCAAACCCAAGCATGAAAACTGCCACCATGTTCTTGTTCTTTTTTAGTATAACTTTACTTGTTTATGTTAACTTGACATATGCTATTATCTTGCACAAATCCCTGAGCTCAACTCCCTCCAGAAATCTTTAGGATGAAATGGTGAGTGGGAGGAATGCTTTATTGCCCAACATCAGTGCCTGACGTCATTAATGGCCTTGTGGCTAAATTGGTTCTGAAATCTTGTGCTAAGGCATCCCAAAATAGTTGAGGCATTGGTAGCATTGAAATGAGAAGTGCAACAATCATATGAGGATGTAAAATGCAGATTAATTTTTAAGATAAAGAAAAAAAAAACAATATCAAAAAGAATGGAAATGTTTAAGAGAAATGCCCAAACTGCAACTTCATTGTTTACTTTGTTATGTTTTGCCCATCTGGTAATATGCCAGTTTGTTGGCAAGGTCTAATTTGATGATGAGCTCTATTGCGTGCTAAAGAGTATGTGTGTTGCCAAGGTCAGACAAAATATGACCACATCCTCATGGCAAGACAGAGGACCAAAATAAGTCAAATATGTGCATATCTAGGTAATTATATCTTCCCTGCCTGTGACTGCAGTCAATTTTTTAATCTATTTGACAGTTCTCGCCATCCCTTTTTCACAACATTAGTCTCCCACTTCTCTTTTGTTACTTCAATACTTAAATTCGCCCAAGTCATCATGTTATACACTTATAAGTAGCACATTTCTGCAATTCATCTAGTTACCTTCAATACTTGCCCATTCAAACACTCCCTTTTTAAAAATCAGATGCCGCATGTCTGCTTTCAGAGCCACAATTTAAGAGTTTCCAGTCTGGGTTACACAAAAGTGGTGGCAGTGGTTCATTATTGTCTGAGGAGACACTGCTATCTTCAACATTGAGCAAGAGTTATGGCCTCCTGAAGGTGCTGGACCCACAAGGAAGTGCCAGAGATTCGCTCAGCAGGTCCAGTAGGACTGATTTATCGTGAGATGGAGATCATGCCCTATTTGTATCAGCATTTGGAAGTAACTGATTCATTGGACCCACAATGCGCAGGACAAACAAAGGAGTTGGAAGGCAAACAGTTTATTGTGAGTGAGATAGTGGTGGAACAGGTAGACAGACAGGGCTGCACAACTGTGGTGATCAGAGGGGCAGGAGCTGGTGCGGAGAATCAGGTGAACAGGTGAGGGGATGCAGAGAAAGGAGAACTGAGGGCGGCTTAAGTAGTCAGGAGAAAAGAGAACAGAAAGTACAACTAAAATACAAAGTAGCAACCAAACAAAGTACCAAGTAAAAGTGTCAGAGGAAGCAAACCAGAAGAATGCAGTAATCCTCAATCTTGCTAATGATCCTCTTCTAATAAGGAGTTCCAAGTTCATTCAGTCCACAGGAACAATAAACAACAACAGTCACTTTCTCAAAAGCTTTGCAGGCAGGCCAAGCAGGGCGGAACAAAAACCCTCCGGGGAGACACAGAAGCCAGGCAATAATGCCCGGACAAACGCTAAGGCAACAGGTAAATCTGGCATCAGGAGTAACAAATAAATACATGTCTTTCACATAGAACAGGAAGACAACCTGGGAGGGAGAGACTGGTAACCAGGACTTTAAAAAAGGGGAGGTAACAGGTGTAAAGAATAAAGGCTGATTAGGCAGCACGGGGGAGAGAGAGCGAGAGAAAGGGTGGAGAGAGAGAGAGAGAGAGAAAGGGTGGAGAGAGAGAGAGAGAGAAAGGGTGGAGAGGAGGTAGTGAGGCTCACCAGGGCAACACGGAGCAGAGTCACAGTCCTGATAATTTATAGACATACTAATCACATTTTCTTTCTAGGTCTGGAGAGTAAAGAGAAGTAGTTTTGTACTTAGAAATTAAAGGCTTAGAGTTGTTTTAGACATTAATAGTGATAATGGGATTCGTTAGTTTTCTTAGCCACACACCCTCGCTAAATCAAAAGAGACAGAGTTGCTTAGTTTCCATATCAAAAAAATGTGTCTGTATTAGGATGTGATTTGAACACTCATTCGTATACAAAAGCCTCATGCTAGTCATGTTCTCATACCACCTAACAAGAATTTTTCCTCCCTCTCTTCCTGCAAATAATTGTTTGTTATATGGAAAGAAATGTGGCAAATGGAACTGCACATTGTGTAATTTTATATCAGCCGTCATCTCCTTGCCACCGCTCCAAAACACAATCTCAGCGTGGACAAAACAACAAGCGCTAGCCATCCCACCCTATAATAATGAGTTGGGTAATTGTTTATTGAAAAGGGTCAGTTCAAATGTCTTGGTTCTGTGAGGCTTTGTTCCAAAATGTTAAGTGAATGGTCACTAATTTTGGACTCTGTGTGAGTTATGTGTAAAGATACAAACCCCAAAAAACTTCAAGGTGGTGTAATGTCAACTGGAAAATTAACATAGGCCCAATGTATTGTTTAAGTCTATGACATAATTCCGTTGAGGGAACATTTTCAAGCTAACAAATAGATGATCACACAAACTCTGGAATAAATTAAAAGGAATCAGAATAAAACATGCTCTTGCTGTTGTTTGTATACAATTAAGTTTTTTGTACACCTCAGAGTCTCTGATGGCACTGAGCATCGCTTCAGAGGGACATTAATAAAGTGTCAATTTCCTTTTAAAGTAAAACTACTAAAGCCAGAGCTCTTCTATAAACTGGAGCAAATTTTCAGATTCAATTTTTTGTTGTATAACTATGTAAATAGACAGAGGCGAGACTGAGCATTTGTTGACCTTGTGCTGTTTGAATTGTTGGAACTGGAAAAGGGAAAAGGTTGATTCATACTTACATCACACAACCTTCTTTTTCCCACAGATTGTTTGTACTTGTCATTCATAGAAAAATGTTAACTGGGTTACGGACTACCGTGTTTTTGGAAGAAAATGATTAAGGGTCGGCTTTTATGCCTGACAATTTAAGTCAAATTGAAGAGCAAGCAAGATTACAGTTATATTATTTGTATGCAAGATTTTGGATTTGGAGCTGTGGTCAGTGTGTTAGTGTTGAGGGTGGTGTTATAGGAAAGACTGGCTGGATAAGTACATGAGGCCGTTCCCAGCCAATGCTCAGACACAATGTTCCGCTGTGTTTCAGCAGATGATGGTAGTGGACAGGGGACAAGAGGTTTTCTGGAGAACTGCATTTGTCTGCTTCCAAATAATTCTATCTCACTGTGTCATCCACCAAACCTTGACTGCAGTTTGCGTGTCAGAAGCAGGGGGTTTAAGATAGAGTGCTGTGTCTTTTGGTAATGCAGAGAACCATGTGGGAGGTCACTCTGTGGGTCTGTGCTGAAAAACTGTCAGTCTGTGCACTTTGTTTTCCTTTAAGGAGTGAAATTCTGCAGGTCAAGAGCTGCAGGGCTGTGGGGAGCGAAGTGAGGGTGACTCAGGGTGAAAGGGAGTCTTTCAGCTGGACACATTTCATGGATGTTTGGGAAGCTGTGATGGAAACGGGGGGAGATCAGGCCCATTCCTCCCTCTAGGGTCCTTGTGGGGAGAGGGAGTAAGAATGTCTTCTGGCTGCTCTATGTTAACCCTGGTCAAAACAGGCTTCTCTCAGTGTTCAGCCACACTCCTGCTTCTGTAAATATCCAGGTAGACCACTTAGTGAGGTAACACTCCCCTGGAATGAGGAATCGGAGATGACAAGCTGCTAACTCACATTTAAAATAATATTTCTGTACATGTTGAGCAATAGGTGGTTTTGGTTTTTCCTAAAATAAAAAAGTCAGTGAGGAGGAAGAAGTTTAGAGGCACTGTTAACTGCATTCATCGCAATAATGTACCCGGATCTTTGCGTGATCAGGGAAATGTATCAAGAATATCAAAAGTAAAAGTACTAAAAGTTTTTACATGAGTACAGTACTACAATAAATGTTTAATTTGCTTTCCACTACTGCAGACAGAGCTCCAACAAAGCCAAATCCCCAGTGCTCTGCTTTGCATGTTAAATCATAACGTATGCCAAACCCAAACTACACTAAAAGAATAACAGCGGTTACAAAATGAAACAGCTTAAGAGATGTGACACACACAAAGTGGGCTGACAAATGTTGTTTATTGGCATGCAATCTTATGTGGACACCACCACCCCCCAACCCCTTTCCTGTAGCACTAAATCTGTGTTGTTAAGGCGATTTATTTGCCCTGAAAGTGTTATTCCAAAGTTCGGTCCACTTCTTAATATATTCACACTTGATTCAGTATGATGTCAGTTTAATAGATGACTCTGTAGACACGCACTTGGCTAAATCTAAATGTATTTGTTCAGAATGCTACAGCAGTCAAAAGTACAGAACGATCCACGTTAAATATTGATGAGAGAAGCTTGTGGCTGCTCCCTCTTTCCTGTACTGATGTACCAAGTCACGGTCTGCTTATAAGGTGTGGAGAACAAGAGCATTATGGCCTGTAACCCGTTTCAATCTTTCACGGCAGAACAGAGGCCAGACATCTGAGTCTATTCTTATCGCTTTACTTCTCTGACTGATGCATCTCACAGATTAAATACTAAACCAAACAATCAATAAAACATTTATTGTAAAACTTTATTGTACATTAAAGGCTTCAGTCATACTGTGGAGTACAAACTGTATGACACAGGATAATATTCACTAATAAAACATTATTCAACTGCTCTATTCAGCTTATTACTCTGTTGCTGAATGAGGTCTGCCTAATATATCATGTTGTACAGTGATGTTAGATGAGTACTAAAGAAATAAGACATTTTAACAAGTGGCTTTTGGGCATACACCAGATTACATGTAAGTTATTATAGGAATATTACACTATTATGCATTATTTAAGAGTACACAAATGTTATACAATATTTGTTCAATTTAATATAAACAAGTGTTTGGGGGAACTTTTGTTCAACTGAAACCATTCAGCTGGTACGTAATCACTCCCAATTAAAAACAAAAAAACAAAACAAAAACAAAAATATATAGACACAGATATTCATCACCACTAGTTTATATTGCAATTTAGTGGAGATACCACTAAATACTCTCATTCCTTTTGTTTCTACTTCTCACATGATGTAGCAGAGCCAGTATAAATATATTTAGGTTTTCTCAGCCTCACAATTTTCAGAGTAAAATTGCTCTTGAGTGTAGATATGACTCACATGTTCCCTAATGACATTATCACAATTATTACAAAACTTTTAATACAAAAAGGGACAAAGTATGTAAGCTTATCATATGCATATTGTGTTAATCAAAGCTTATTATATAAATAAACTCTGTCATGCATACATACATTTATATTATATTATTAACACATACCTCCTGTTGCATCTGGGGAGCTCACAGTTAAACTGCTTTCCACTGACCATTAAGTAGTTTCCCCCTGGGTTTGGCCGTGATCCTGTAATCTAAAGGCTTCAGTGTTAAACCATAGGAGCAGTTTAAAGACATGTCCTCATTGGGGTGTTTCTCGAATCTACACTGGTGGAGTAGAATTGCAAAAAACAAAAACATCTCGACTTTAGCGATTTGCTCCCCAATACATCTTCGTTTCCCGGCTGAGAAGATCATAACGTTGTTTGTGAGGTCCTTGTCTAGTAAGCCGTTCTCATCCAGGAAGCGCGAGGGGTCAAAAATATGTGGATCTTTCCACTTGAGGGGATCATGATTGACAGACCACTGATTAATAAAGACCACTGTGTCTTTGGGGATGTGGAGACCATCAACTGTGACATCTGAGGTGGTGGAATGGGGGATAGTGACAGGGACAAAGCTGGTGAAGCGCATTGTTTCATAAATAAAGGCATCCAGGTAGGCCAGGCGGCTTCTGTCCTGAATTGATGGCAGTCTGTCAGGGCCAACAACTTTGTCTATGATTTCATGGAGTTTGGTTTGAATTTCACTGTGTTTAGCCAGTAAAAGGACAATCCAATGAAGACCTGTAGCAATGGTATCTAGGCCTGCTCCTATTAGGTCTGACACTGTGGCCTCTGTGTAGTCTTTTGTGAGTCCATTGTCACTGTCAACCTTGTCAAAGACGCCAATAAAGGCATCACTCATATCCCTTGTTACATCTGGATCAAAGGTCTCTCTGTGCTCCTCCACTTTGTTTTGGATAAATCCAAAGAACTCTTTGTTAAGTATTTTAAAGTTTTTAAAGACACTGTAAACTGGATTGGGGAAGGACTGTAGCCATGGCATCATGTCCACCAAGCTGCCAGCCCCTACCGTCTGTCCAAATTGGTCTGTCTTCTTTAGCAAGGCTCTAAACTCAACATCATCGTGTCCATAACGTTTTCCAAAGCACAAGGCACAAATCACATTAGCTGCAGCTACTGTCAGCCCGTGAGACGGGTTGAAATACTGGCCCTGAGAACTGAGTGCAAGGAAAATCCCAACTAGTTCTGTGGCTTCAGCCACAATTTGCTGCTCAAAGCTTCTCTTGGTCTGGCTGTTGGCAGATGAGAATGCTCTGATTGTTGACTGAGCAATTTTCCTGTGCATCTTCCACTGTTTGCTGTAACTGGTAAAAGTCATACTTTTCCCCCCTGAGACAACCTGAAAAGAGACAAATTTTGGTCTGCCTGCAAACTCTACACTGTGCTGTATCAGAGCCTGACGTATCGTCCTTTCTCCATTCAGAACCACAATATCGCTGCAGCCTAGTCGTATCTGGTACACGTTGCCATACTTTTTGGCAAGCTTGGTGAAGGTGATGTGAGGCATCTGGCCCAGTTGCATGATATTGCCTACCACAGGCCAGGCGAAGGGTCCCGGCAGTCTTCTCTTGAACCTTAAGTTCCTGACCCAAAGACAGGCTTCCAGACAGAAGAGGAAAACAAAGGTGGCAACCAGAACAGGCTGAACCTGTCCAGTCCATTCTCTGATGATGCTGCTGCCCTTCACACCAAACTCAACATCGACTTGAGCCATTGTATTATCCTGTAGTTCTAAAATCCAGATAAAAAGGCAATATTTTACTTCAAATGAACCATTTAAAGAGGTCGCTTTGCTTAAATTTATATCAAAATATTGAGTTGTTGTATATTTGAATCACACTATTAAAAAAATAGCTATCCCCAAAAAAAATGAATCCAAGCAGCACTCACATGCTTCCTCACCCCTCCTTAACAGAAGCTAGTGAGAAGGGCTCGATATGGTTGAACAGTTAGCTGTGGTGCAGCGCGTCTTCAGATGACCACTTAAGAAGAATGCAGATTCAAGCCTTAACACTTCGCTTATATGTATCTCTATGGTGGGAGGAGTCAGCGGCTCAGGTTTTTTAGTATCTCTCCCCTCCCATTTCGACCACAGCCTGCAGACCTTAGTCCTTAGGCGTTTTTCCAGCACCATCCCTAGCAGGATGATCGAAAAGGAGAGCATATACTGTACTTAATGGGCCCTATTGCCAAAAACTAACTATTTACAGTTTTGTTGCTGAAGAACAGTTCATAGATTACCACAACACCTTCAAAAGACAAATGGCCCCACAAATCAAGTGTAGCCTGAAAATTTTTCACACCATATCTAATATACATTTATTAATGTTAAAAAATTATGTTTTGATAACATTTCAAGTGGTAGTTTATAGTTTAAGTAATGGACAGTGAGCTTGAGCTAAGTGCTTCTTTCTCTGTAGTCAAATGGTTTGTTTGTTCCATTTTCTTGTCGACTTACCATGGCCATTTTAAACATGATTACACTAGGTTTCTGATATTTACACCCACCAGCTGTTAATTTTATATAAATATATATATAATTACCATTTTTAAAAAATCAATCAACCTATCTGTATCTCTCTCTCTCTTTCTTCCCCTCAAAAAAAGGTTTTGAGACAGAATTGAGAACAGAGGAATGGAGCTATAAATCTGCTTATGTGGGTTCTTGTGCAACAAAAGGGAAAACTTTAAAAAGCATCTTTGGTTTTAGTAAGATTCAGCCAAGTCATGTATTCCAGAAGTTTTTAGAGGAGAAATCTAAACAATGGTTGTACCCAATGTTACATTGTTGACACATATCTGAAAGTGGCTAAAATGCTTTGAGATTAACAAACTTTTTCATATTATAGCCAGGTATGATCTGGGTACACGGCATAGTAGTTTTAGTGGAGGATTACAAGAATAAGAATTACACCAGACACATTGACCACTCACAGTTCACTTTAATTATTTAAGATATAGCTTATTTACTCATCATACAAAGTTCAAACACTGATAACAAAATATAATCTATAATGAATGTTTATACATTCCACGGCTGCTGAGTCTAATTTGTTGCCAGAACACAAGCAAAGGAACAATCTGTCTGACAGTATAACATCAATGCCTAACTGCAGAGGCTTTAAGAGAGCGCAGTTACATTAATTTAGCTCTGAAAAACCTGTCACAGCTGAAAAACCTTAGTGAAGAAAATTTGCAGCACATGTATTTTGCTGTACTGATGAGACTTGTGTTTTTCATGGAGTAGCTGCAGTGCTTGTACAGTAAATATGAACCCTGGATACATAAAGTTTGTGAAGTGTTCACCTTCCAATGCAGCATCTTTTTATTTTTATTTTTTAAGACTGTGAGGGATGCTCCTCAATGAAATACTTCCTCCTTTCCAAATATGCCTGCAGTTTCCCTATTGTTCAGCCTTCATTTTTTAATGTGTTTACATGCTTTGAGTACAGTAGACAGAGAAAAACATTACAATTCGTTACATTTGTTGTCCTACCTGAAACAATAAATCATTAAAAAAGGCGTAACTGATTTACATGGCAAAGGTTAAATATCATCTTACATCTTATATTTGAGAAAAATAAATCATTAAGTGACTTAATAACATTCATAAACCTTTCATATACAGTTGTACTAGACTAAGTTGACATTTAAAGACGTAGCTAATTCCTGTACATGTACAAGCTTCATGGTGGCTGTACATCACTCACAAGACTCAGAATTATGTACAAAATCAATCAAGTATAGATTATTTTGTGAAGCATAAATTTATTTCCTTGCACTGATTGTCCAACACCTTAAATCCTACGTGCAGCTGATAATATATTTTTGAAATCATAT
Organism: Channa argus; assembly: GCF_033026475.1. Lineage (NCBI taxonomy): Eukaryota > Metazoa > Chordata > Actinopteri > Anabantiformes > Channidae > Channa > Channa argus. Next base: position 8,672,217 of record NC_090212.1, read on the forward strand.
TCTCAGCCCACCACCAAAAATAATATAACCACAGACTTTGTTTAATTATCCAAGTCATTACTAATTATGAAAATTAGGATTAAGTGCAGGTGTTGATACTTACTTCTAAATGTCACTGTTGCAAACTGTTTGCTGGCCTTGAGTCACAGTATAAGGATATTTTGTTTATGCTGGGGAAACTACACCGAGCAGCTTTCCCCTGAGCTTGGCGTTGATGTTGATTCGGAGGGGCTTTAGGCTGAGCCCATAGGTACAGTCAAGAGTGAGGGGCTCAGAGGGGTCGCTCTCAAAACTGCACTGATGCAGCAGGACCGCAGTGAATAAAAACACCTTTACCTTGGCGATCTGATCACCGATGCAGCGTCTTTTACCTGTTGAAAAAATCATGACACTGTTGGTTATGTCTTTATCGAGGGCCCCGTTTTCATCAAGGAAGCGTGTGGGATCAAAAATGTGAGGGTCCTTCCACTTCAAAGGGTCGTGGTTGACAGACCACTGATTGATGAAGACCACAGTGTCTTTAGGGATTTGAAAACCTTCAATAGTGACATCTGATGTTGTGGAGTGTGGGATAGTGACAGGGACGAAGCTGGTAAAGCGCATGGTCTCATAAATGAAGGCATCCAGGTGTTGCAGGTTCCTTCTGTCCTCAACTGAGGGCAGTCTGTCTGGGCCTACCACTTTGTCTATGATGTCGTGTAGTTTGGCTTGGACGTCAGGGTATTTGACCAGGAGCAGGATGATCCACTGCATGACAGTCGACATTGTGTCTTGACCTGCTCCGATTAGATCGGTGACAGTTGCTTCCACAAACTCTTTTGTCAGTCCACTGTCTGTTCCATGTTCAATCACATTAATGATAGCATCACTCATGTCCCTGGTCACATCCGGGTTAAAAGACTCTCTGTGCTGCACCACTTTATCTGTCACAAAGGCAAAAAACTCCTCGTTGAGGTTTTTGAAGTTTTTATAGATGCTGCGGACTGGGTTAGGAAAGGACTGAAGCCATGGCATCACATCCACTAAGCTGCCTGCCCCCACCGTCTCACCAAACTTGTCCATTCTTTTTAACATGGTCCTGAACTCCAAGTCATCATGTCCATATCTCCTCCCAAAGCAGAGAGCACACATGATGTTAGCAGCAGCTACTGTAAACTCATGAGAGGGGTCAAAATAACGTCCATCGGTGCTTTGGCTTAAAAATGCCTGCACCAGTGCCATGGCCTCAGCTGTGACATGTTGCTCAAACGTTTTCTTGGTCTGACTGTTTGCAGAGGAAAAGGCTCTGAGACTTGACTGGGCAAGTCTCCTGTGTGATTTCCACTGTTTGCTGTAATTAGTGAATGTCATACTCCTGCCTCCAGAGATCATCTGGAAAGAGACAAATTTTGGTCTGCCTGCAAACTCAGTGCCGTGCTGTATCAGAGCCTGACGTATCGCCTTGTCTCCATTCAGAACCACAATATCGCTGCAGCCTAGTCGTATCTGGTACACGTTGCCGTACTTTTTGGCAAGCTTGGCGAAGGTGATGTGAGGCATCTGGCCCAGCTGCATGACATTGCCTACCACAGGCCAGGCGAAGGGTCCCGGCAGTCTTCTCTTGAGCCTGAGGTTCCTGACCCAGAGCCAGGCTTCCAGACAGAAGAGGAAAACAAAGGTGGCAACTAGAGCAGGCTGGACCTGTCCAGTCCATTCTCTGATGATGCTGCTGCCCTCCACATTAAATTCTGCTTCCAGTGCCATTGTGACAATTTCTTTCTGTGCTCTTGTTCTTACAAAAAGAAAGAAAAACAGTTTTCAACAAAGTCTGTTCAGTGGTTCAACGAATAATCAATTTTAAAAAATGAATAAAACTCTTGTAATTCAGTAGAAAAAAATATTTAACATGTGGTAATCATATGCCACTGAAATTGTAAAGATAAAAACTTCAAATAACTGAGACATGAAGTGACTTAGAGTGGAGGTTTTTTTGCCTTTAGTCAGTCTTTTCATCTAGATTTAAGGTTTAAGTGCCTGCTTTTTGCTTCACCCCAGCGTCTTATATGTTTTGCAGTCGGTGGGCAGGGCTCGGGGATAACTTTCATACTCCTCCCATTGTGGGAGCCCCGCAGACCCCACTGCACTATCTCGCCGCTCTCGGTCGCTCGTGGAGGCGCGCAGAGAGGAGCCGTGAGCGTGCAGCGTGAACTGTCAAAAAAAATAAAAAAATAAAAGGAAATAGAGAGAGAGAAAGAGAGAGAGGGCAACTGATGACCGATGAAGTAGGAAAAGCGTCGAGCCAATGTGTTTTGCTAATTGGAGGACTGGGAAAGTTTGTACATTTAAAACTTTACATTTCTGATATTTCTTTTCTGGCCGCAGAAGACCCAGCGGTTGAACTCTTGGCCAGAAAACGTTTTGCTTTTTGCTTTGCCAAAAAGTGTTTGCTTACGGTTTGTCTGACTCCAGACTGTTTATAGACTTTTACATTTACCTTTGTAGTAGATCTATTTAAGAGTAATTATAATTTCACCCACCTGACCGCAGTATAATTAATTTATTCAATTAGTCTTTTGCATCATCTGCGTAAAGTCAGTGTTTTTGGTTTTTTTTTTGTTGTATTTACCCCTAATTCCTCACCCCACTCGCCTGCTGGATAAAGTGTTTGTCATAAAAGTATAAGTAGTGCCAACTGAAAATATCGACAGACCGAAGCGGCTGCGGTTACAAGAGTTATAGTCTATCAAAACATAATAATTTATTTTAAAATTCTGAATTGAATTACTCAAAGAAACAATGAACACTAGAGAAAGGGCAGCTCCTCTATAGATTTATGAAAGTCTTTTTCTTAAAACAAAGCACTCTTGCAGTAAACTAAAATCTCTGTGTCCCTTTTTCTTTCTTTCCGTCTTCAAATTAAATGTATTTTTAAGCGTGGCGGGATAACTGGGCTGAACTAGCACAAAAGCTCAGTGTGGATAACCCATAAAATATTGATATTTTCTGTTGCACATAAACAGCACTGTTGCATGAGACTCCAGGTTACATCATGCCACAAGCTTCAGGTGTCCCCATTTAACTGTGGCTCTCCTTTCATGCACCAGTCCTCAGAAACGAGGTAAACCAGGAGAAAAAAAGAAAAGACAAATGTAATTTGTCTAAATCTAAATCAGATGCAAATCTTGTATTTTGCTCTATTTTATATTTTTCTACATCTTTCTAACAATCTTATTGTGCCTGAGAGCTAGTCAGTTTAACAAAACTAGTTGTAGTGTGGTGGTGATTTCCTTTTCTTTGAGGAGGACAAAATTGGTTTCTTGTTTTACCACCAACTGTGAAGTTTATTTTTGCAGAGAGGTAATGACCCTAATTGAAGGTACTAAAACAATTTCCAAAGGCACTAAGTCAAAGGGACAGAAACTTAACCGCACAAGCACAGACGGTCATTATCAGCAGGAGGTGGACAAAAAAAAGTAGAATTGAGAAGGATGATGGTAAATGTTAAAAGTGATATAAATTTGTTTACAGAGCAGTTATTACATGTGCATATCAGGGAGCTCATTATAACAATATAAAGATAAGGAAACAGGAAAAAAAGTATTATAAACAGTTTAATGTCCTGCAGTGCACATGTCTCGTTAGTCAAAAACATAAAAAAACAGCATTAACCATACACTGTCTGTATGTGTCTCCGTAAAGTTTTAGTGGGTCTGTGTCACAGGATGATTTACAACCTTTAAATTAAAAAACTGGTTCTGCAAAGAAAATGTTTTACTTCAATAAATAGAGAGCCTTTTATTACAATTCAGTCACACAATGTAACTATTTCTGATTTATACACTCTGAGAAATCACAGGTCTAGAAAGCACAAGATATTTAAATTTTGAAAATGAACAAAAAGGCAACAATAAAAGACCTACATGTGAATGCATTATGTGCTATGTGTCACTCTTTCACAGTAATGGTCCTTGAACAGCCATTCACAGATGTGGAGAGCTGTGCTGGTTCAGAGCTGTGCCTGAGAGCTGTTTGTCTTAAAAAATGTGCTGTGGCTGAGTACCAAAGCCTCCAGAATGATTCCTCGGTTAACCAGAGACATAGCAATGTCTTCGAATACACCGCCTGCACTGAGGATGACTGCTTCTTCTGTCCTCTATTCCTATAGAGGGACCCCCCCCATCTTCATCAGAGCTCCCACCACTGCCTCCACCTCCTTCTCCTTGTCTGTATCTCATCACACACATGTGGCCACTTGCATCCTCATCATTTTAATTAGAGACAGGTTTGTGGCTGAGGAGGGGGGCGGTGTGTTGGTGGGTGCAGTTTGAATGTATGTGCAGTGGGGGTTGTGGTGGGTGTCGTGTGTGCATTTTGCGTGTGGCTGCTGTGTTTGCCTGTGATTACCCCTTGTAACCTGGCTGTGAAAGGTTGGCCCTGACCCTGCATTGACTCTGATGGGCGGAGTTTTTGGAGTGGGGTTTGGGGCTGGGAGGGGAGAAGAGGCAGCGATGGGGTCTATGTGTTGCTGCATGTCATGTGCTGGCGGGTGGGTGCTCACTGTGCGGAGACGGGACCAATAGCAGACCAGGCTGCTCCAGCTCTGGAGCTAATCATTGTTTACTAGTCTCATTTCCACTTCTCAGTGAGCTACTGTCACGCACAGCACCGACTGGGAGGAAGGGGGATTTGGAAGTGGGGGATGAGGGGGGCTGCAGGGAGAGGAAATCCAGGGGTCCAATAGGCAGTTGGGGAGCTGGTGGGACTTATGAAAAGAAAGGGCAGAAAGAATTTGATGAAGCGTTAGTTTGAAATGTTTTTTCTTGAGAGAAAAAAATTGAGCCAAGGCAGAAAAAGCTACAGCTAAAAACAAGCCAGAGAAGCCAGTAAACAGACCAACAGGAACATCCTCTGGGCCAGTGGCATCTCAGGCAACCAGGAGGTAACCACCGCACATAGCTAGCCAGAGATGGGGATGTTCAAAATGGGAGTGTTTCGCTTGCCAGACCACAATATGAGGAAAGAGAGATACTTGAAAAGCATGTCACTGTCTGTGTCAGTTGTTGATGTTTTTGTGAGAAACGCAAAGACAGATTTCATGTCAGTGGGCTCATACTTGATGGACATGTGGCTGAAGCACATGCAAAAAGAGATCAATTTAATCTTTTAAAGGTGAAATGGAAACAAATCAGTTGTACGGAAGTTTTTGTTTAAAACCTGTAGCAATATCACTTAATCCGGCATGAGTGTTTTCACCCAACTCTACAGGTGTTTTCAGCCACTATAGTGTCTTTGAGCTCAATGTTTTGTTTTGGTACCCAGCAGCAAGAGGCAGGCAAATGCAGTTACAAACTAACTAATGGAGCGTTCAGCTGGTAGACTTAGCAGACTATGGGGTGGCTGGTTCGACTCCTTGTTCTCCTGTTTACATGTCAAAGCCTCCCCGGGCAGGATATGGAACTCCAAAAAGGTGTCCCTAGTGTCTGCTGCTTACTTGTAAGTCACTTTGACTAAATGGCTAATTGTAATTGTAGGACAATCAGAGTATATAAGGCAATAACCTCTGACTTAAATTCATCAGGTAGGAGCAAAAATGACTCCAAATGAAGCCAATGATGTGTGTTGGCTGGAAGTTGGTGAAAACAAACTGCTCTTTGCTTCATTGAAAACTTAAAAAACTGTCTGTGCATATTCATAGCTTGTTGCGCTGCCCCCAAGTGGTCAAAAACATAAATGAATACTGATTTACTTTAATAATTTAAATTCCAAAACACCATTGACCCATTGGTTTTTACAAACGTTAATCCAAAACATATAAAACACCTTATTTCATTCAGCCTCACTGTGTGTCCCCATGCTCACGTAGATTTAGAATACAAGAAAGAAAATACTATGGCAGGAATCCTGGATAGCTCTGATAGCACTTGCTGTATCCAAAGATGCGTTGCAGTAGGCACTGTGTAGGCATACAGCCCACACAGATGGAAGCACTACTTTTAGAGCTTTCCTGGAATGATTTAAAGTACTTGGTTAAACTAGCAGAACTGAGAACTTTTTTTTCCAAAAGTAAGATTTTTAACCATAGCTCAATATTTTCTTACACTCTCTGCACTTTTATGTGGTTCTGTATTTGGTCATAATAGAAACATAGTCCATGTTTGGGCTTTGATTCTAGCCAGTGACCACAAAAAGTACACATTCCAATGGTGGAAGAAGTGCTTTAGTCAAGTCTAGGGGAAAAAATAAAATCACCTAATTTCAAAATACATGTTGAAAATTTGCAATATGGAAACAAACTTCTCACGATCAGAAAAATGTAGTAGCATAAAAAGCACAAACTATCTCACTGAATAGTGACGTTGCATTAAATAAAAACAGGAACAAATACCACTTGGTAAACTTTTCCAATGCAGAACATGTAAGAATGCATAGAGGAGAAATATTAATAATAAAAGCCAACATTATCCAGGATTCCAGATATTCAATACACAGAACTGTTTAAACTAAGTTCAAAGCAAAAGTGCTGCCCAATCCTGAGTTGGTCTATTTTCATGTGAAGTAACTTTTTAGAATAATAGTTTTTTCTTCCCTGTTGCTCTGAGACTGGCCAGTTTTCCTTTTAGCTGTGTGCAGGCTGCGTGATAGATCTTCACTCAATGTGGCACCCAGGACAGGAGTCATGTATTATGTAGACTATAGGGATATTTGTTTCTAATCCCGTGGGGTTTTTGCGTGCTAGGGGAGCGGAGCGGGGATGAGCTTGCGTGCCATGCCGGCCTGGCGTGCGCGGAGCTCGGTCACTGAACTCCGGCTTCCCCAGGGAGCGGGGGAATGGGGAGGTGGTGTGGGGCTCCACTGAGAGATTAAAATGAGACGAGGAAGAAAGCACAAGTAGAAATGGCTTCCAGATGACCCCGACTCCGTGAGCTCATCAGAGACAGGCTAAGGCAATTGAGAGGACACATTTCCAGACTCCGGCCCGGTGAAAGAACTGCCTTTAGATGCTGCAGCAGTATCATCAGTCATTTTTTTAGCCTGCATAAAGATTTTAATAAAGCATGAATTAGTCCAGTTGCTAAAAAAATATAAACTGCACATCTTTTACAGTCTTTCTGAGGATCAATTTTTCCACGGGACCATCTCTCTGCCTTTACACAAATTTTCACTTCTTCCTTGCTGTTAGTTTGGTTAGAACAGACCCTGAGGAAGGCTGCAGGCCAAAGCAGGTTGGTCATATAACAATAAACCTGTTCAAGAAGTGTTGCCAGCAGTTTGATTTTTTCAGGTGGGTTAAAACTATGCAGACTTGCAGCATGTCATTTTTACTATATAGTAAATACAGTTATACAGTATATATTCAATATTGTTTCTTCTGCTTTCCTTTTGCATTAAATATTGTCTTGGTGACCTACTGTATGTCAATATGTACAGTGTGTTTGTCATAGATACGGATATCTCATCACTTTAAAAATGGATGAATGGGGGTTGCATGGCCAAAACATTTGCAGAGACTCAGTCGCTAACCTTGGTACCCATGGCCCATCTTCTTATTTAGTAGACACTGTTGCTGCACTTCTAGTATGAAGAGAGCAGGAAGTGTAAAGGATGAAATACAGGTGGTAAAACCTGCATGCTTATAATTTAAAAATGAAGTATTAGCAGTGTGTTGGAATTTTAGAGGAAAGTGCCTATTTTACATACAATTCCTTAGTCTTGACTTTAAAACCACCAGTTTGCAAAATGAAGGATGAATGCGTGAATCGAAATGCGATTAAAAGCTTTAAACAAAGACCTGGAGTTAAGATATTTTTGTCAAACTAAATAACTGATTGTTCTGTGGTGCTGCATGTGTCCTCAGAAGATGCAGTCACCACACTAGAAGTACACAAAGAGGACAATTATTCTGCACAAATGCATACAAGTTTTTCTCAACCTGCTGTGCGCAGGGTATTCAAGGTAATGTCTGTGTCATTTCCAGAGAAATCATTGCACTCCTGAACCCACTGAGTCTATTAAAGCGATGCATGGTATTGTCATGACAACTAAAAAAATGAAAGGTTGTCACGCAAATGTTGGTGTGCTCACTAGACATTTATACTTTACCTTCCATTAACTTGGAAGTAGAGAAGAATTAAAGCATCTTCGCTCTTGAAATCCAGAAATAATCTGTAGTAAGAAGTAGTCATCTTATCATCTTTGGATGTGTGATGTTCCTGTTTCTTTTCTATAATTTTAACAACTCACATATTTGGATTGTTTTATCTGTGCCTCTCTTTGAGCCAGACTGTCCCAGGCTGGGATCCCTGCATGTGGTAGAGCAGAGCTGGTCTGATCAGGGCTGAGGGGGACAGTGAGCTCAGCCACCGGCACACTGAACATTATGTCCAGTATGGATACTACCAGCGGGTTCCTCTTCTCATTGTGTAATTGAGCGGATAATGTTCCGTGATCCCCTCTCTTTTGCACCTCCATAAATTCCACTTGAGCAGCTCGGTGCATTTTATTATGGTGAAAATGAAGCTGGGTCAGCGAGCGGTCGGATTACCCCCTGTCACTGCTCCAATTCTGCAGATAAGCTGGTGGTACCAACCATGGCAAAGTGACAGAGTTCATTCACTGTCTGTACTCTGCTGCAGTCTCACTGGAATATATGATATAAACCAATCAGCCACAATGCCTGTTTTTTTTTTAATGTTGTGGGGAAATTTTAATGGCCACGATTGAAAGATGTCAGAACACATTCCAGCTTGCTGTGTATACCTGCAGACCAGTCAGAGCACCCATGATGACCATTCTCCTGATTGGGAGTATCATTACATATTAAACAATGGGCTCTTTGTTCTTTGATACAGCTGAGAGCAAAACTTTATATCCCTTTACTTTGAAAGGGCAAAAAGAGTATGTACTTTCAGCTGATACAAATGTTCCTTTATCATCAGAAGTAATTGTCATGATTTTAGCAAATCTGGACCCAGATGCAGATAAGCTGAGTTTAAATAATAGTGTAACTGAACATAAAATCCAGCAAACGGTAAACATAAACAGAAAGTCACCCCTGACAGATAACAAGACCAAACTTGAACATGAATACAACGGGCAAGTTATGACCAAAACTAGAAAGAAGAATGGAAACAAGGGTGCATAAATGTGGGTGAAATTGGCACGACAGAAAATATAACTATAAACTAAAGTGAACAACAGTATAAACTAATGAAATGGACAAAGCATGAGGGGTAACAAACACTGCATGAGGGACGTACTAATATGGACAAAGATGTGATAACAAAACCTGGGCTAAAAAATGAGCTAGCGTGAAACAGCTTGAGCATGAATTACTTGAGAACTAAACCAGAGGCTGAAACCAAAACCCTAAACGAGACACTTAGTCTAGTTGCCAGATTACAGAGCAGTGCTGAAGACAATCCAGTAGGTGGGTGCACGGTGGCTGTGGGCTTACGTAGAGTCCATACTGAGCTGATGCAGAGCAGGTGAGTGAGTGGATGGAGGTTGGTAGAGTTGGAGGGAAAACAAAGGAAACAAGGGGCTGGGTGAGTGAGTGACAGGTGACAGAGAGAGCAGGCTGAGGGCTAGTGGCCTGGGCAGAGGAGGAGCAAGGACAAAAATATAAACTAGTAGAAAGGGGATCGCAGGAGTGGCGGTTAAAAGATTGTTACGGGAGAAAAAACAATAAAAAACAATTTAAAAATGTTTTATCAAGGCAAAAGTTTGTAATATGTTCTTTGACTCTTTGTAAGCCCTTCCCTCACCTTTAATACCTCTTACAGCCTCTTTCCAGATGTAATTTTAGCCCATTCTTCAAGGCATAATTGTTCCAAGTCTGCCAGATTGCTTGGTTGTCTGCCATGTACAGCTTTTTTTCCAAATGTCTCTACAGGTTTTCAATGATATCTAAGTCTGGAAGCTGGGGAGGCCGCGGTCAAAACATTTACCTTATTCTTTTATACCATTCCTGAGGTAATTTTTCTTGTGCTTTGGATCTTTATCTTGATACATGGCCCCTTCTCATTCTTGACTGATGGTAGGGAGCATTTCTTTATGGATCACACCTGATTTCACATATTAAGTTAATTATGGGGATGTAAACTTTTGCACTCATATCATTTTCATTGATTTACTATAACTCTATTTTTATAGAATAATTAATTATTTTTGTCACTTCTAATGAAGATGGAATATTTGTTTTGCTGTATTGATATTTTAATATTACAAGTAGGTGCAAAAGTTTGCATCTGCTTATTTTTAACATATAATCCTCAGTATAATCCTTAATGCACATTTAGCTAGTACAAACGCTTCTTAATCAGGGATTAATTAAAGGTAATGTTTTATCAGAAGTGATGTAAACTTTATCACCAATGTATTTTTCAGGTTCAGATTCCCCCACATGCTAATTTAATGTAAGAATTATACTGATGTAATTATTTGCATTCTACTAGCTCAGTGTGCATTAAATATTATGTTGATGTAACAAATTGTTTTATTCTTTTTGCCATTTCAATTTGGAGGATACAATCTTTTGCACACAACTGTATGCTGAGGGAAAGAAAACAGTTTTGTCTTTTTGCCATTTTAATTTTGCCATTTTAAGATGATGCAAACCTTTGTATTAATTCTGTAAACATTATTGGCAGATGTTAAAGACTCAAAATCAAGATAATGTTATTGATTAAAAACAGAAATATAAGTTAAAGCACTTATAACCTGTTCATTATTCTGCTGAAGTGGAACAAGCAGAGCTTTCTCAGTGGAAAGTGTGAAATAAGTGTGTGTGGGTGGTCTTATATTGAGCTTTTGTGCTTTATGTACCACACGCCTCATTTGCAAACAGAGCACTAGGTATCAGGAATGTAAATTCTGCAGCAATTACAGTGAAGCCAAATCCTTACTAAGGTTTAATTTTAACTGCTTTAAATTGTGACCACTGGTGACTGCTTTACTGTTTTGTAAGCTTTTGTCATTTTTCTTGATGCTTAGTTTTCGAAATAAAGTTGTGTTCCTGAAAGTGTCGCAGCTACTATTCCGTTGACCTTCAGCTGTTTCAAATGTCGAAAATCTTTCTGCAACTCATCTGCTTCTATTTATCTGTGTCTCCTTTGTAATTGGTATTGGATTCAGTGAGGGGAATGGTTGGGTGTTTTCATCACATTTGTGATCGTTGTCAGCCATAGCTCATCCCTTATTAGTTCAGTTTTAGTCCCTGTTTAGCGAAGGCACTGTGTCTCTCATGTGAACTACTGACATTCAATACTCTCCACACTGATGAGCACAGCTCTCTTTTAAAAGGTGCATTCGTGTTTATACTGTAGTTCACAAGTACAAGAGTGATCGTAGCTTTTAGAGCAAGCTGACATGAAATAACCTTAGAAAATGACTCTATTACAGCAGCTCTTGCCCTCTCTCACTCTGCAAAAGTGAGATTTGTGATATTTGTTCTAAGGTAACACCTGGCCATGACCAGCCCGCATTTTCATGGGTCAGGCCTTCACTGTGTCAGAGAGCTGCAGAAAGTCATATCTGACTATTATGATGTAGGAGCCTTTAATCTTCTTATCTACGAGATGCAACTTGTACAACACACCTATTCTGGAGTGTCATTCACAAACCCCACCCTCCAGCATTTTCCAGCTTGGCATGTTTGTCAGTCCTGTACTGCAGTCCTCACTGGACCACAGGGTACTTTGTGCCCTGGTCCATGTGGGAATATCCTTGAATCGTTGAGCTGTTCAGCCTCTGAAACAAGCTGTACAGGCAGGCATACCCATGCATATATGTTTATGCAATGCAAGCAGAAATAATGATGCTTTCACATAGACACGTGATGTTTATATAACAAGGTCCAGCAGCATCATTAAGCTCTTATATCATCATACCTTCTCTTTAATGTATAGTCTGCCTTACAGAGAATAAAGCTACAAGTGATAGTATCTACAAGTAACATCTTGGCTATCTCCTCTGTTTAGGTAGGGGATGACTTCAAACACTCCACTCAATGGATTTTGTCTATATAAGGTGTGTTCTGTTTGGTGCCACAGTCATTTATAGAAGAATGTAAACACACAACTGTTACCCGACTAATGGCCATTAGCTGCCTTATTGTCTAAACTGAAGCAGGCATGGACTATCTACTAATCAGTTCATGTGAAATAATCATCCTGATTTTACTCAAGATACTACATGTGCCATCACACCGTTCTTGTGCTTTTATTTTTCAATTTCCACTTGGGCACACAGTCATACTTTGCCCAGTCTAACTTATTAAGTGGAGTAGACGGAGCAGAAAAAGGTGGTAGCCACTTATCAGCTAAGAGTAGAGAAGTCAGATTTGTTGCATTCTTGTGAGTTTTAGGAACAGTCCTTAAGAACGTTCGGCCAGTAGGGAACACTTGAGTCTGGTTTCTGTCTTTCTGTTTTTTGCAGGACTAGCCGGAATGAGTGGCGCTTTATTATTGTTTGGGAACAATTTCACAGACGTGCCATGAAGACCAGCACTGCGCCTGTATTTCATATGAGATGATGTGCCTTTTCCTTCCCATTCGACATGCTTTGGTACTTCATTGACCTTATTATAGGAAACTCAGAGCGGCTGCATTTGTGGCAGATGTGAAGACTAAATTCCACATTTTGTAAAATAAAGTGATGGTTAAACAAAGAGATCAATTTGATATTGTGTAGTTACACTGATTTTGAGTTACATTGTGTTAAGTCTACAGGTAACTGTATGGATGATGTAGTCTGAGATATGGCCCAGGCATAAACAGTCTTTATGTTACCTCTTCCTTGGTGCACCCACTAATGAAGCCAGTGCTTTTCTACATGTATTGCACACAGTTTTTGTAGGGGAATGTGAGGGCTGCCTTATAACCAAATAGCTTACGAGAGAACAGCCCCAGAGGAGACCCTCATGCAAAATATATTCCATATGCTGACTCTCAGACGCAGTGAGGCTCCCTATACCTCACATCTGGCATGGACCACCAGTGCTAGGTGACATATTCCTCCTCAGACCATCAGACTGACTATGTCTTGGTGGAATGAGGTCATCAATGATCTCCTACTTCTCTGTTGTTTGCATTGGGTTTATCTATGATCAGGGAAAATGGACAGGACTGCATATTGTCAAAAATGTTCAGTTTCTTCCTGTGAATAATCGAGCATTAATTAACTATCAGCCTAAACACAAGATGCACGGCACACCCATCCACCGCCCTGACCCAATGCACCTTTACTTTTAGTCTCACTATTTTAAAAGCACATACTAGAATTGGACATAAATGTCCCTATGTGAATATTATTCTTTGGGATACTGGAGAGTGTACTGATTCAAAATATTATTTACACGACTGCTCCAGTTCGTCATTCTGTGTCAAAAATACACAAATGTATTTAGATTTAGTCCAAGCATGGTATATTTCCTGCTAAAACTGCATGTACATGTAAGCTCATATGAAATCTGAGATGTGCTGGCAGTAGAATTCAGAGCACCGGCATATGATCAAGTTAATTGACTTTGCCACAGCCATTCTGTCCTCACACCTATTTGCATTTAGAAAAAATTGATGACGTAAACTCTGAAAGGTTAATTGGGGACATAGAAAACAGACCTGACTGCTGAGGCTTTACCATTCAGACAGCCTTCCACTCTGAGGTACACTGAGGTTATCAGAGTTGTTTTGTAAAACTACTCTAAAAGGTCAACAATGTCCCCTCCTCTCACTTTTTACACTAAGGGGACAGAGGGGGATTGCTCCTCTCCTCTCTTTCTCCTCCTTTGCTGCCTCGCTATATTACCTCTGTCAACCCTAATTTGGGTTGATGGGGTGGCTCTTGCATGACAAGACACATGTCTGGGCCCCTGCGTGAGAAGGCTGGCTAGCTCTTGCTGAGCTTGTTTTCTTTGCGTGACCATGTCCCTCCCTCTGTCATTTCTGGAACCTCCCAGAAAGCCCCCCTCCCGACCTCATTCATGCCCTCGTTAGCTGGCATGTTGCTGGTTTATTTGCTTTGGCCAGCCGCCCGTGTGAAAGGCACATTCTGTCCGTGCTCAGGGAGGGGTCATCTTAGCAGTGATGGTGGAGGTTGAGACAATCCAAGAGGGGGGGTGCAGGATGAGGAGCTGAAAGAGCTCTGTGCGTTGCATGTGCGTGGTAATGTGTTAGTTGGTATATTTGAGTGTGTGACCTCCCTGCTTGGTCAAAAGGAAATATGTGCCCCTGTAACTGCTTTTGAGGAATGACATGCACATGCGGGTCACTCAGAGTTTACCGTCCCACTTGCCGTCTACAGAGAGTGCAGAAGAAAAGGGAGCATGAGGATCGTGGCAATGTGTGCAGGTTTTACTTGTTCCCACTGATGCAATTCAACAAACGCTCACGCAAACAGTCATGTCGCTGCACATCTCTCCTGCCAAATTTCCTCTATTATTTTCTGAAATTGTATGACAAATGTAAATAGGAGCAAATATGCATAGTAGATGTTAGAAGTGAAGAAGTCCATGAAATGCATAAATAAATGACAAGTTTAAATAGTTGCTCTGCATTCTGGTGCACAATTCTGGACAAGCTTTCATGGTTGAGTGCAATGATTTTGCACAGTGAGGTTCAGGTTCAAGGTGTATTTTTATTTACACATGTACCTTTTTAAAATACAAACTTTGAAAAATTCGACATTCTCCCTCCCCGCACCCGAGTACAGAAAACTTTACAATGTTTAGGGACCAAGGCATTTGCAAATCACAAAACATCTGCTGAAGCACTTAATTAGGTTCAAACAAAAATAGGCCTTGAGAAGAGTTTTGTGATTGTGATTCAAACTCGTCCTGTGTATGTTCCTCAGTACATAAGTGCTTTCTTTGTTTTTAAGACTGATTGTTTTCTGATTGGTTTCCCTTCTTTTTGGAAATTAAAAAAGGCCTTGCTCTTCTCCCATAGAAAGATCTCTGGTTTTCATTTTGATTTATCTAAATCTAAATCTAAAACCCAAGGCTAAAATCAAGGGTAGTTGTTTAGAGTTATTAATTGAACAATCAGTCTCAAAAGATACCCCCGGGTAACAGGAGACATCTGTCAGTCACATTTGCCAATACTTTAGCTCATTAAAAATTGATCATTGATATAAATATACTCATCCTTTGATCTTACAACCAAATGTCTTCCGTGGCAAAAACATATTAATTGGCCTTGCCTGTCAAGTACATTTAAACATATACTCTTACCACTGACCATAGGAACTTGAGTTGCTTTATACTGGCCTCCAATGGAAATCCCAAAACCTCAGGAAGTGAAACTCCCAAGCCAGCATAAGAACACTCATCACGTTCACCACTTTGCGTTTATTTTAAATTTTGAAATCACAAGCCACATAAACATATTGAAGCTGATGTAATCCTAATTCCCTGGATAAATACAGATTTGCTGTTTCACTGGTTGTGTTGATTTCACTCTCCACATTAGTTTGTTCACCATTATTCTCTCAACACAACAGCATGATGAAATTGGACCCTAACACAGTTTTACAGTAAAATCAAATGGAATGAGAAGAAAAGTTGTCACACTTACTCCATCATTACATCCTCCCATTGTAGGAGAAGCTTACTCACCTGATCACCTTGCCACACATGTCTATACAAAGTATGAGCAGAGACTCCCAAGCAGAGAAATGTGAGTTCTCTTAAATCCTATAAGTCAGAAAAAAGACATGGTGAACAGGACCAGAATGATCCTCATAAATCAAGCAGGATGTTGGGACGGCAGGATAACACACCCTGACATAGTCACACGTATGTTCCAGATTAACCTCTGCTACTACTAGTCAATATCTCTGCTGGAAAGGAATTAGTTGGAGCTGTCTGGCTGTGGACCCTGGAAACTATGTGTCTGGACACCCCTTCTTAGACCCAAGTGTCTCTAACAAGTAATCCTCATAACTTATAGTCAAAGAGCTGTTAAATGTTCACATGATGATTTTCAGTCACAGTATTAGTGACTGACTGCTGCTTCACTGGGGTAAAACCCATCCTCCATTGCATGTGCTTAATGCGCATATTTAAAGTAGCACGTTAAGAAAGGTTTCTTTGCTCCAAATGAACACTCAAGGCTAAATCGTGGGGTTTGTCCAGTACGGTTTTGTGAAAGAGCTAGACCACATTTTGAGACAATACACATTACTTAGAACAGCCACATCCTTATGTACTGAGTCTGCCATAAACGACAAACAAGGAGATGAAAAAAAAACCTTCTTCTGCCTTTCCAGGAAACTAACTCTTCTGGTGGTCCATCACATTAAACTGCCACTAACCCAAATGCAAACACATAGTTACAAACAAGATTTTAATTGGGACTGGCACGAGAGTGGATGCTTTCCATTTTTATCTTCTTGTGTGATCTTAGTTCATTTATTTACACAGAGAAATATATGCTCACACTTGATTGGTGATTAAGGGCTCCAAATAGACTGAAGAGGGCGCAGACAGTGCTTTTCATGAAACTGAAATGAGATCCCCGTGTATTCAGGATGGATACTGTATATGCCATTTACACAGATGCACACAGATGTGGTGCACATACAATAAACCACTGAGATGCAACAACATGCACACGTACACAATACAAGAGGGTTCTCATTCTTTGAGATCTGACACAAGGAAGAAAACAGCATCATTTGTCTTCATTAGTAATACTATAACTTTGAACATCATCACTAATCATAACATTTCCATCTTGAAACCTGAACTTTATTGTACAAATGGCATGACATAACTGAAACGCTTTGCTTATGTTACTTGTTAAATAGGAAATAAATCAACAAAATTGAGCTGACATTTAATTATTTTATATTGGTCCCGAACCAGATTAGAGATACTAATTACACTGATTTATCATGAAAACCCAGTGCCCATTTATTTAAATTTTTTTAGGATTAGGATTGTAATTGTGCAGCATTAAAACAGCGAGTGAATCTCTCTTTGCAGTAAACTCTTCATCACTATGGGAAAGCCTGCACCATTTGTGTGAAGTAAATACCAAGTGTGAATTTTAAAGGCCAAACAGCAGCCAAGTGAATAGCAAGTAAAGTAGGCGCACTATGAGTGAATCCAGACGGGTTTAGCCTCTAAACCATAAGCTTTCATGTCTCTGAAGTGTGGGACCAAGCTAGTAGTTATGAGGTCTGTTTTGACCCTGCTTGAAAGAGCAAAAATGCAGTGTCTTTTAAGAACAATATAATGGCATGTATACCAGAGTCTTTCACATAAATTACTGGAGATTGTATAGATGAATTATGTATGTTTTCAATATTAGGGTATATTTATTCAGCCTGCTCATGAAGCTCTGTCACAACTAGGAAGTATAACGTCTTTTAGTGCCAGTGAAGGCTACTTTGCGACTGGTTTTATTCCAGTTATATTATTATTATTAAACATGATAAATTCCTGACTTGTCCCATCTGATCCTTGAACAAAACTTACCACATAAGTCTTGCTTGCAAAATTCGTGCAAATACTTGCAAAATGGCAGCTGCTTGCTAGAGTGATTATGATAAATCTGGTGATATTTGATGGACAGATCTGAATGAGTGGAGGCCCTCAGCTTCACACAGAGGTGCGTGAGTGATGAGGAGCCGCTAAGGTCACGGGTAGACAAAGAGATCCCCATTACGTGACGTGAAGGGGAATGATCCTTCATGCAGTTGCACATGACGTGAGAAGGCAAGACAAGAAAACTGTATGTCTGTAGAGACTGTAGGGAGGAGAAGCTTGAAATACAGAGGGCAAGTTTTCAATCTGAATATTTTAACAGTTTGTGACCTTGGTTGCTCTCCTCTCCCCTTCTAACTCTTTCCCTCTTCTCCTCCTTTGTGACACTTCAATTCTCCCCCATATCAACTCCCCACCTGATGAAAGATTTTGATGAACAGCAAAAACAGACCTTGAACAAACCAGGACTCAAGCAAGACAGTTCATCTGAGTCAATAGCTGTGTATGTGCCTGCAGCCATCTGGCAACCCTTCCTGAATTACAACACTGTGCGGGCTAGTAACCTGAAAGCACCTTTGATTTTCTTCCCTGTTCTCTCCCAGTTTTCCTGCTGGAAGAGGCCTCATTTTGTGTTTCCTGCAAAAGTAACAGTTTCTCTGACTCTCTGCAACCACCCATCATAAATCACATACACTTAACTGTGGCCTTTCAAAACTATGAACCTGAGTGCTTTGAAAATGGGGTCGACATCATGACATGCAAGGAAGCGGGGGTGCTCACAGGTGCCCCTGTGCTGACGCTTATGGCTGGTGCTCCCTCATTCTGCAGTCACGCGAGTCCTGCCCTGCGCCTGGACCTCAGCCTGATTTTACTGCAGATGGCAGGAAAACCAGACGCTACGAAGGCCCTGGGTCCACATCAATTTCACGAGCAAAGTTACTAGGAAATAAATCATTTTGAGGATTTATGAAAAAGGAGAAGGGAGAACAGGGAGTATCCTTGACCAAAAGAAAACAGCGATAAATTGGTATAATTTATTTTATTATACATTTGTCAGGAAGAGAATATCAGATTTTAATATTTATGCTGACGCCAAGTTAATAAATGCCAATTATAAACTGTAGATAGATGTACATTAATATCATGTTAGGATCTAAATACATGGGTAGTTTTTGACTAATCATATTTCCTGAAGACACGCAAGGTTCCAGGAACAAGGCTGCAGGCTTTATAGGTCATTTGAGATTAGCCATTTAGCTTTTACAGGGCAGGACTCAGTCCAGACAGCATTTAATAAAACACATGTAATACCAGTTTCTTTTTTCCTGGTTCTTTAATATGGCAATTGTTGAAACAAACCTTGTCACATTTTGTGCCGTGATTAAGAACAGTTTATGCGATTTATGTTCTTGTAGAGAAACTAATTTAAATCAGAAAGGCTAGTTTGGAGAGAATTTTGAGTTTTGAAGTATTTATTTTCTTAAGCTGAAGTTAATTTCTCTTTTTTTTTTTAATTATGCACTTCAAAAAAAGAGCATTAAAAAGTGTAATCCAGCCAAGTTGTTTCCACCTCCAGCATCTTCTGTTTCCTGGGCCTTTATCTTACTAAATCTGGAGATGCATGCCAACGTGTGTCTCCAAGCCACTACTGTACATATGGTTTAAGACTGAGAGCAATTTAAAGTGTTTTCTCAGTTTCTCTGCACTAAAGGAAATGCATCTACACATGTTAATATTTTATTCTGGTGGCCATATTTTCACTCTGGGAACAGACAGTTTTATGGTGATAGCGTGAAAATTGAACATTCTTCACCCTTCTCATTTTGAAATTATTTAGATTGATGTTCTTCCCAGAAGTCTTAACACTTCCTTTCATACATTTCTTGGGGATAGCAAGATTTATGTTTTTAGCAAAGCAGTAAAACCCCACTCCAAATTATAATCTGTGTGTGGGAACCTTTACTGATTTTTGATTTTGTAAACTAATGAATGAGAAGCAGTGTTGTTGATCTTTGAGTCAAATAAATTCATGTGGTGGCCTGTCAAATCCCCATCGCCATCATTTACAGCAGTGTTGTGATTTGAAATTGCAGCCTGTATAGTAACCTCAGTTCACACAGGTATGACATAGTGGCCTGCTGTACTCTGCATGAAAGGCCTTTTTGGGGGCAAAACAAATCAGATGTGTATGGTAGTCATTTCCCTAGCGTTTGGCTGACATGCTGTGGTCCTTTAAAAGATTAATCAGTTATGGATAAATAAACCGGTTTGGTCTTCTGAGTGTCAGCCTCCTAACCCTGCGCACCCAAAGCATAAGGAAAGACTAGTAGTCCAGTGTAAACTTAAGATACATAACTTTATTGCATAAAAACAAACATGCAGACATGCCTCTATGATTAAATAAAAGATGGCAAAATGTATGAAGAGCAAAAAAGACTACTTATTTTCTTACCAAGTACTATAAATAGACCTTAGTCGTATTCATATTTGGGGGAAAAGTTTCATAAGAGTGGCATGTCCTCAGGCCTCTTATCACAATAAGTAAGCATGAGCTCATTTCTTGTCAGGCAATAAAGGCTCCCTGCACCGTCGATACTGCTCTCAGTAGGCACAAGGTAATTATCTGCAGGCACGCAAAGCGCTAGCTGGCTAACTTGGCCCCAAACATTGCACAGTATGTGAGACAAGAACTTGTGGCATTTTGACATCTTCAGCTCATATCTCAGACATATTAGTGAGAAAATTCTTATATTTCTATTGCTAAACATCCTCACTCTGCTTCTTAGTGTATCCCTGAAGTTCTGATTTAGGAGCTCTGTGATTCTGAGAAAATTCCAACCAATGTCTGTGAGTGAGAGAAATCATCAGCACAAATGACTTGCAGGAGACCACTAGCTCTCTTCCTGTTAGTGCTGGACTGATTTCAGTATTTTAACCCAAATAAGCAATTTCAAATTATCATAGTCATCTTGTCAAGAGTGTGACACATTTCATGAAGAGGAAAGTCAGAAAGAATATAACACCTCTTAATATTGACTTATGAAAACCTCATTTAAGAGAGCATCTACTTGGCTATTTGACATAAAATGCTGCCCTCTTGTGTCTAAATAATTGCAGGCATAGCATATTAACTGTTCCTGTTTTAAAAAGCATATATTACAGGGACATCCTAAGTAGAAGTAGTCACAACTGTGTTTATTGTATCTTTGCTGCTGTAGCTGAGCATGAGGCTTTTATCCTCTCCAACAATCCTGCTGGAAAAGTAATAGTAGATGAACAGGAAGAAACCTGCAAAAAATTTATTTTTAAGAAATTTTAGTCAGTGATGTGTGGGTAAAGCTCTCATTTATATGTGACAATATGGAGCCTACCTTGAAAGGAGTTGAGGATGGTGAAGATATAGTAGGAGGCTAAGAGCAGGGGTCCATGGCTGAAAAAAGCAAAGGCCCAGGTGATGCCGAGGAGGAGGAACAGGCTCAGAATGGAGAAGGTGTTTGTCTTAACTGAGCTGTTGTCCTTGCTTTTCGCTGCTGTCGGCTTAAAGACAACAATCTGCTGCACAGTTACGATGAATATGATCAGGGTGAAGATGAACACTACAGCATAGTAACCAATGTTGACCCCCTGGTGGATAACAAAATCATTGATCCAGCACCTGAAAATAATCAATAAAATAATGAGCCACTGATCAACAATGGCTTCTATTAGTGAATTTAAAAAAAAAATGTATTTCTCAGACCTTCTGGCAAGTGCTTACATTTTTGCTGAACTCCCGTCGTTTGTATATATGACCAGGAAACCATATTTGTTCAAGGCAAGCAGAGTGATCACCACAATAGCTGGTGTGGCTACAGAGACAGACAGCTGAGTTATGGTTACATAGATCCGCCACAACATTACACCTGTGCAATCGAATGCAATTCATTACAGATGCTCTGAATTCTACATTTAAAATGTTATAATTTCTCATTTTAAGATGAAACTGTTTCCAAAGATCAACTTTCGGCTTGGCCCTTTCGGATGTCGCCACAGTGGAGCATGTTCCGAACATTGATTTGGCGTGGGTTTTTACACCTGATGCCCTTCCTGCCACAACCCTCTCATTTTTATCCAGGCTCAGGACTGCCAGCAAGATGGCCCTTGGTTGTTGGGAGGGGTCATACCTGGTGGGGTGGGATTTGAACCTGCGGCCTTCTGTATCCCACCCAATGAAGACAATTCTATGATTTCTAAACAATGTGTTTATTATTGAAGTCACAGTGGGTGGTGGAGTCATACTCAACTGCATTATATTAAAAGGTGGCTCTAATGTTTTAGCCACAAATTGATGAGCATAGAACATTTTAAAAGTAGAACTTAGCTTAGCTGTTGTATTATATTGCAATCAATTGTACATGTGTAGCTAATGATGTGGCAAATCTTTGTAAAGTACACAAAAAGTAAAGACATCAAATTTTGGTCTAGTATTCCTACCCCATCCTGCGATGTAAATCTTCATCAAATAATGTTTGATTTTAGCAGGGAATTTCCACAGATTCATGTATATGTGTAAAGCCTGTATGAAAAACCAGGAAAAGGTAGCCAACATGGTGTAGTGCATAACTGCTGCTGTTGTCACACAGACACTGAAGATCTCCAGGTTGGCCAAGCTCTCATTCACCAGGAAGGAGAAATTGAGGATAAACATGGCTACGAAGAGGTTCATCAGAATGTTAGTTGCTTGGCTTGCTTTCCCTTTTCTGTGGGATGAGTTAGTTTCTGTCAGCAAAAGCCTTTAATACAGTAAGTTTAATTTATATTTTCTGCCCCGTGATCAACTTACCTAATAAGAAATTGCATGAAGAGAGCCACAGCCAAGAAAAACATAGACAGGCCACAGCCGATTGATGTGATATAGTTCAGAGACTTAAAATCTGAAGAACTTATGTTTGTGGTTGGAGGTGACTGATGGTTTATTCAGCAGTAAAACATGTTAGATTATCTTTGACATATCATTGGTACAGTTATCAAGATAAAACTGGGATTAGTTGTAATACAATCTCTATCTTACCATCAGTAAAGCAAAAAATGTCAGATGAGAGCACTGGCATGAGATGCTGTCACCATTCTCAACTGTGTGACAGCCATCTGTGATCCAGATCGGCTTCTCTCCTACAAGGACCAAATATGACAGAAGACGATGAGACACACAGAGCACACTCCCGCTGTCACACAATCCACTTTGCGTCTTTTTTTTACGGTACCTGTGCCATTCCATGACCTACAAGAGACAACCTTTCCACTCTGTAGAAAGCATAAAAAGGTTCATTTATTATACTTGTTTTTCCATACACCAATTTAAAAAGCTAGATCACATCTGTTTACCCATCTCTTTTACCTTGTTCACATTAGTGAATTGAATATTTATAGTTTGTGACAGATTGGATATCTCTGCTCCCATGTCAATTCCCATCATTTGATTGTTGAAAAAGAAACTGTTGGGGTCATCCTGGTGGGATGCAAAACATTTTACTATTATGACAGACTTAGTTAAGAATGTATCATGTTTATATTGAAGATCTCAAAAAAAGAAAATTGTGAAAGTAGGTCAAAGTTGCTTTTACCTGATGGATTCCTGGGAAACGCAGAACTCCAGCAACTGAACCATTTCTCTTAACTGCCATGCTACTGGCCTCTGCAGGGATTTGCACCAAATAAGAGAACCCGGTCCCCATTTCATTATCCTGAACCATCTATGACAGGTAATAAAATGAACTTTATCTAAAAAAAATAATTCTTTAATCGTCTATTATTCTTTACTTTTGTATCATGGCAAACCACATACACTTATATCGTCATTTCCTGTGAAGCCAACGTTGATGCTAGTGAAATTTTTAGGGGGAAGTTTAGTGATCACACCCTTAACATCGCCTATTGTGATGGCTGCCATGGTGTGATCGCCCAACAGGGAGGAGAGATTCTTCATGAGCTTTCTGCAATGGAAACACAAATCCTTTTCTCCCGGCAATACCGTGTTATTGTTGACTTTAGTAGTGCGTGTCAGTGCTGCATTATTGGCATCCATACTTAAAATACTTACGTTGCATTTTCTGGGTTGAAAGTGCCTGTTATGTTGAAAATAAGTGAAACATTTGGCTTTATTCCATTTGTCTTACATGACACACAATTTATATTCCAATTAGAATTAAAGGTGAGGTTGTAGTCATCTTGTGTTAAACCTGCAAACACACCCAGCCACATACACACAGACACACACATACAGTATAAATGTATGCACAGATACAAACAGAAACATTTAATTTTTAATTCTATTTTGGTTTATTTATGAAATGATTACTTGGATATGTAACATCTTGTTCATAAAAGCAACAAAAATACCTGTGCAAGAATTTGCATCATCGCCTGAACAGTTTTCCAGGCCATCTTGGGTCAGTCTAATATTCTTCACACCTTAAGCACATAGACGATAGATTTTTAGACAAACATCTCATTAGGACTGTTACAACTGGTGCTAAATGTGCGCAGGTATGAAAAATAAGGGGTATGATAGATTTGTTATTTTACCAATATTCAAGCAGTTGTCAACGTTTAACATGAAACCTGTAATCGGATATAAAAAGTGTATAAGATAATTGGTAAATAAGACAAAATTTTAAAAGAGAAAAAAGCTTTTTGACCAGTAGAGGGCAATCTCTCATAATATATGTATAAACTTATGTATATTAAATTAAACTTATATATAACAATTGTTTTTGTAGTTCACAAGACAACGGAGGTGAAAGCAATACCTGGCTTTTTGAACATTGATGGCGTACAATTATAGGTTTGATCGGGTTCTTTCATCACAACAATATCTTGGTCGGACAGAATTTTTTTGTTCAGTCTGATGCTGTTGTAGTTTTCAAGTTCCATCTTGCAGTTGAAATCTTTCTGACAACAGTCTAAAATACAAACCATCATATCAATCAAATCGCCAATAGGAACAAGTGTAACGTTGTTTCCTTGTGGCTCTTATCACAATAATAATTAGGTACAGTTATGATACCTGCAGTTTTTTCATCTTTACCAAAATGAAAACAGATTTTTTTCCCAGTGAAATTGTAAATTAAGTCTGAAAAATAATGGGAAACCAGGGATTACTTAAATTTCCTGATACTTTCAGCTGACGATGACTACATTCTTTCCACAGTGTATTAAGAATCCTACCTGAAGGAAACGGACAAACTGGTATTTTGAAAGAGATAACCAATATTTTTTTTTGGTTACAGTTCTCCCCTAAAAGACAGCATAAAGACAAACATGTATATATGTAGAACAGATACGTAAAGGTGTTGAGAAATTCTGAGAAATTTCCTTAAAAATAGCTTTTTGTTAATCATACTTACCTGAGCACAACATCCACAACAAAAGTGTCTTCACCACAAACACCCTGACATGCTTGACATCCTGCTGTAACATTATTCCGGCTATAAGGACCACTTGGAGGGAATTATGGGAGCAATTATTAAACGACAACCTGTATATTTTCTGATGTATGTTTACATGGCTCTGTGCATCCTTTTCTGCGGTGTGAGAGAGGCAGTGTCTGCTGTTACACGCTCCACAGTGATTGGCACCCACCTTGCACGTTAATGACAGATAAGCCACTGATGTTTTACCTGCCAGATTTACCTTGCAAATAAAGCGTGCAGACCTCTGACGGTTATGTACATATTGTGTAATTTCCTATTAATCTTCCACCAAATTACCATTTTAGGTATCAGAGAAATGAAATGTAACTTGTTGTTTTGAACACAGATGCTCCAATTGTGAATACATTTCTCTAAATGTGTATTTTAATTTTAAGTATTCAAAACACACTCTGCATGTTTCTTCCAAAGCAATTTTGTCCATGTAGTTCATCCTTAATGTCAAAACAAGAAGTGAAAACTTTGTTTTTTACAGTAATTATTTAAATTTTTTTTCTAAAATTATTTGTAGCCTCAAAGAATCATATGTAGAGCGGTTAACCCCAGTGGTTAACTCACTGGGGTTTGCATGTTCTCCCTGTGCTTGCTCGGGTTTCCTCTGGAACCTCCAGTTTCCTCCCACAGTCCAAACACATGCATGTTAGGTCAATTGTTTATTTTAAATTTGCCTGTACGTGTGAATGTGAGTGTGAGTAATTGTGCGTCTGTGGATGCCTCTCTGTGTTGGCCCTGGAGAAAAACTGGAGAGCTCTCAACCAGTGACACCTGGGAAGGGCCCCAGCCCCTCACAACTATAAACAGGATAAGCAGTTACAGATAATGGATGGATGGATGATGCATTTGTGTTTTCTTAAACACATTTGGATGATTTTTTTAATTCTATGTACATAGTGTTAATGGTTTATGTTAATGTCGTGTGATCTTCATCTCCACTGGTCAATTTTGCTCATTTTCTGGATAGTGTTTTACTTTTAAATTAAACGCTAAGACAGAAGGGGTTCATCTGAAAGGCTCTTAAAATTCCAAGGCTAAGTATTTAAATTCACAATAACACATAGGGGAGCAGCACTATGGTGGAATGGTTAGCACTACCACCTCACAACTAGAAGGACCCCCCCAGTTTTGACTCCCCAGCTGGCTGTGCCTTTCTTCCTTTAGAGTTTGCATGTTCTCCTCATGTTTTGAGTTTATTTCAGATACTCCAGTTTCCTCCCACGGTCCAGTTTAGGTTAATTGGTGATAAACTGGAGATCTGTCCAGGGTGTACCCCACCTCTCACTTTATGACAGCTGGAATAGGCTCCAGCCCACCACGACCCTGAAAATGCCAAGCAGTTACAGATGAGTTGGGATGGGTGAGACCTGGATGACAAGTAGAAGTGGAGAGGACTGATGCCATATTTTAAAGAAAAATTAAGAAGTCTATATGTATTTAGTATATCATTGGTTCTTTTTAAGCCATTCTATGGCATTGCTGTCTGGATGGACATTTGTAAGTTTATTCATTCAAAACACAAAGACAGAAAAGATGTAAATACAGAAGAAGAGAGAAGAAATGTCAGCGTTCCAACAAGGTAAACTAAGTTGGGGAGCATGTGACATACCTGCTGCTATCATTTAGGTGAAACTAAATGTCATGAACCAAAGTTCAGGTACATTGGGCAAAAGACACACATCTGAGCATTAAATAGTTTGACATTTTGAGAAATAACAGTCTTTTCTGCCCAGTATTAAATTAGAAGAATTGTGTTTATACACTATAGTCCTAAAGATGAGGGAAAATATTACTGTTTACTTAATGTTTACGTAATGATAGAAAAAGATATGCTTGTATAGTGAAGGCTTACAGTATGTGATGCAAATGCAATAACCAAATTATTATCATTGCATGCCGTGCAAAGAAAGAGCGAAGTTTATCATAACCTGTTTGCATTTTTGTGTTGATGTGAAAGCTAAGGTGTCATAATATCTACAGTAACAGTGCCCTGTTTGTATTTTTAGAGGATCCAAAAATAACACAGGGCTGACCTAGGGGAGGGATGAATGAGACGAGGAGTGAGTGTTGAACTCCATGCCGATGCTGCCCCCTTGTGAAAACTATTAGATGGTTTCCTAAAATATTTTGTCTCAGTTTTAAGCATTACAAGAATTTAGTTTGAATTATGTTTGGCTGAAAATGTTTTTTACGTTTGTGAATTTTGTCATCAACATCCTAACATCCGATTATTGAAGAAACATGTAACCCTGAAGTGTGACCTAAACGAACAGTGCTTTAGATAGAAAACAGCTCAGCTGACCAGAAATTGACAGATGACGGACCCTTTAGAGGAACAACTTGAGCTGCTCCATGGTTGTTAACGGGTTGATAATGTCATTACAGCTAGTCTGCTAGCCTGCTAAGGCAATTACCGCCCCACCAGCAGCACTAAACACATTTAAGACTTGCTCGCAGTCTAAATAGGACTGGTTGGATTCATTGATGGAGTTTTTATTGACAGTTTGGAGTTAAAACAACATAGTGAACCATGTGATTGGCCTGGTGATGTCATTGTTACCCTTATTAATGGCTGTTTAGCTGTTCATTTGTTGTTAGCACTGAATAATGTAGGCAGACAAGAAAATAATCGAATCTCTGTATTAGATCTTTGTTATGTAAAAGTGCACATTACCAAGCATTAACTTTTGTGATGCTTGAAGTCAGTCCTTTAAGTGATGACTCTCAGCTCTGCCTCTGTTCGTTCAATAAATAAATCAGTATTACCTGCCGTGTGGCCCAAGATAATTAACTCTGCCCTGCAGGCTCTTTGCTGTTTTGTTGTTGTTTTCATGAGCGGTTTTCTCTGTGGTTTCTTGGATGATGCTGTGGGGGGGAGAGCAAAGGACTCAGTGCCGGATGGCAGATGAATATTGGATGGCCCTTAATGGAGCCTTAGCTCTCATGCCGCAGCTCTGTTTTTTCCACCACGAGCAGCAGAGGACTGTGGTGGAGCTGTTTGGTCGCCATGTTGGTGCTTCCCTGGTGAATTTGTTTCTTTTTGGCTGTGCCATACCACAGCTGCCGTTGATTTCATCATACTAGTTGGGGGGCTAACTATGATTATCAGACAGCAACTGGCAGTGATTCTCAGGCTTCATGGAAGAACACAATATACCAAATCCACATCCCTCTTCATCCAACCCCTACACGCAGCTGTATGGCTGTGCTCTGTGCACAAATTTGACATCACCAAGGTCAACTGATCACTTGCTGTCTATATGACGGTGATACAATCTCATGTTACAAATCATCCCATATACATCTGTATATGTGTGTCAATATTTCTGTCCACTTGATACTATTGAGATCTATTAAGATCTTGACTCAGGGGCAATATATTCCAGCCTGTCATTTCAATTAGAAGAAGGCCAGTGAGGCTGAGCAGCTATGCATTTGCTTGGTGACCTCATCCTATAGCACAATCCATAACTATCGGACAGAGTTGCCTCCTGCTTATGTTTCACTTTCGGCTTAAAAGTGTAAATGGATCTCGTAATCAAAGATGTGCTTGTGAGCGTGATAAAGGGCGTGGGGAAAAGGAGGAGTGGGCTCGGCCGTTTGCTGGAATGTGGGGTATCGGAAGGTTGAGTTGTTTGTGTGTTCAACACACCTGTTTATGCTGTCTTTGCATGTTTGAGCCTGTATACACACAGCTGCCCCTCACATTACACAGCTATTTCTGACCGGCTTAGTTGGTCAGAGGCACTGGAGGACTGAGAGGTCAACGTTGCACTTTCTCTTTTGATAAATGGCACAAACACACTCAGTCACACATGTACAGCATGTACAGCAACCGCACATCACACCTAATTCTTTTTAATACTATCATGTCAGCAGGCTGTCTGTCACTTGGGTCACCTTGGTACTTGTCTTTTGCCTTACACGACCCTGACTAATGTGGTGGAGTACTGCGCTCACTTTTTTTAAACATTATCGTCATGCAACTAAAATAATCCACATCAAAGATATAAATCACGTTAATGTAGCTTGGCTTGGTCTTCACTTACCTAATGATAACCACCGCAGATACCTTTGCTCCAAATACAGCAGTTTCCTGTCTGTCAATGTGTGAAGATAAACAGTGTGAAGTGAACATATAATAGGAACTGGAGTAGATTCAGAATAACAAAAGGGAAAAAAACAAAACAAGCGGTCACATTTCTCACATTAATTTTTCATCGCTTCTCTTTTACAAGGTCACAGGTGGTGCTCTATATTGGCTAGTGAGGCGTCTCCCTGGACCTCCACATCCAAAACAAACAAACAAACAAACAAACAACAAAAGCAAGGGCAGGCGAGAACGGCCAACATCATATGTGGAAAATCTTTGTGGTTGAAAGAAATGCATTTGTTCAACACCTAAAATTACTATAGGCTTACTCAAATTTACCTTGGTTAGTGGAGGGACTTGTGATATGTGATTTCAAATCTTCACTGCTTTTGGCCACAGCACCAGTAATGGCGTTAAGAAAAACACAGAGAAAAGATAAACACATTGGTGGTCATGCCAGTAATTAACATTGGTAAACTGTCAGTAATTCTATCCTATTTTTGTGAATTGCTCAAGATGACACCAGTGTCACTGTGTTAACAAGAAACACACAATAGAGGTGAAATTGTCTGGACGTGTTGCTGTTGCCATCAACTGTTTAATTTTATGCATTTTCACACTCTCATCCTTTCTATAACTTTCCAGCAGATTTTCAAGTGTAATATGACATCACCAGTCTAGACCTGAGGCATCAAATCATGACATCAGTGTCGGCACCCCAGTACAGTAACCTTATCCTGTACTGCGGGCTCAATACAGAGGTTGGAGGGGGGTTGAAAGCAAGAGCAAGGAATTGTTGAGTAAAGTGGGGAAGGAGAAGAGGCTAATGATCAGCTAATGTCCTTTCAGGTGCGGGAGTGTGCAGGCAACACCGAGGTGTGAAGAGCCTGTGAGGGAGCCAGGAGGCCCAAGATTACTAACCTCTGATTTGTGTCACAATAGGAGATAAATCTCAGAGGGTTGTGAAAAAGCAGAGAATAAAAGGAAAAGAATGTAGAGGCTCAGGTGTTGGTGATTGGTCAATAGGAGCTCCCCCTGTGAGTGGTGGGAAGGTGAGAAAGATTAACATCTTGGGTAAGGTTAAAGACTATTCATTTAGAAATTCTGCAGGGTCATTAGGTTAACCTTTTAATTCTTCAAAGTTTAACACATATGTGAAAATGTGTCACACTGTGAATGAACCCCAACCCATTCTATCTATTTATACATTCAAGCACAGTTCAATTTCATTTGGTATCTCAAATGCCTGCCCCTAGGTAAGAGGGCCAAGTAAGGAAAGGAATGATCTCACTTTAAGAAAACGCCTACAGATCCAGTTGCATTATGAATTGACAATTTCATCATGCGTGGCAGGCAGGATACTTCAAGGCAGTTTGATTGAAATGATAGATTCTTTGTGGTGTGGTGCTTCCTTAGAACGCCCATATTATGAGTAATTTGTGGTTTGTTGCTGTCTTTCAATGAGCCATTTCTTCCAGACTGTCCTGTATATAGTACTAATATTGACTGGGAAGTGCCACTGCTGCCAGGCAGGACACAGCATGACATCATTCTCCCTGTGTTGACGTATTGGTTTGGTGACTGTCTGCTATCTGTCTGAAACACTGCCAACATCTTGATTTGTCTGTCTGCCAAGTGTGTACTAGGAATCCCAGCCTGGCATGGAACCAGCAGACAATAAGCAGGACAGATTCTCATTAAATAGGATATCTAGGCCCTTTTAAAAGAATTGTTCCACATTTGTAGATTATGTATGTTCGTTTTCTTCAAAGCCAATATGCATTTTTAGATAGTTTTTTTAAATAGATGAAAAAACGGATGCCACTTTCAGTTCTGGGTGGTAAATATGATGTTAGAGCAAGCTGCCAGTTACCCTGTGGTCCATGGACGATTGCATTACCAACTGAGCTACAGCAAACTCACAGATTGCCATAATTTTCCAGTAAGGTGAACACCACTCTTTACAGAGGGTTCCTCAACAGAATATCTTAAATACAGTACTCGGTGAAGGTATGAGTAGATACCATAGCTAAGCAGGTGCCTAAATATTTCTATATGGTGTATAAACATCATATGTGGTATATGGTGCACACACACTTGCTTTAACTAGAGTTTAAACTGAAAGAGGAACCTCTAACTTATGGAAACTGTATTTAGTGATAACATACATTTAAGAAAATAAAGGCGACAACAATGGATGAAGTGAAAAAGTAGTTGAGTTAATCTGTGCTTTTAGCTGCTCCAGGGTCTGTGGGCCTCGACACCATAATTAAGCACTGTGAAGGAAATGACACATTGCCACAGGACCCATATCTAAGATTAATTACAATCTGTGTTTCAATTACAGAAGTTGGTTATTGCACAGCGTGAGGTCTGAAACCATAGTAGCACCATATTTATTCTAAATATACGATGTATTGTGCATACACACTTAAACAAATTACAAAAATTATTATTTATTTGATGCTACAGATGCTAGGTCAAAATTAGTGTTTTCACTGTAAGAAAATTTTTCTCTGGGA
Source organism: Channa argus (assembly GCF_033026475.1). Classification (NCBI taxonomy): domain Eukaryota; kingdom Metazoa; phylum Chordata; class Actinopteri; order Anabantiformes; family Channidae; genus Channa; species Channa argus. The sequence goes on from NC_090212.1 coordinate 8,703,762, forward strand.
TCTCACTGTTAAGAAACTTGTCCTGCCTGCTTCCCTGGTGTTGACAACAAAAACAGGCAACCCAGTGTGACTTTAAAGCGGTGCCTTTCTTAAAGGCGATGTGATCATTCCTGGGCTGTCCTCAGCTGCAGGTGGCCAGGAGCTTCCTGCTGAGTGCTAGAGAATCCCAGAGTCAGCACATTAGCCTGTCAAAGGAGCAGATTAGGCAGATTAGGGGATATCCCTGCACCCCCACTGAGACACTTCCCCCCTGCTAACCGCTGCTTTAAAACTTTATGTGTTATCAGCTAATAAACACTCAAATATTTTGTTCTGAATGGACCAAGATTATTTAGAATGTATAGTTACAGGATCTGTCTAAGGCTTTTGGTTTACTAAAGTCTGTTGTTACTTACTGTGTATATTCCACAGCACTAGTAAGATTGTTTTTTGTAGATTTGTTTATTCTCACACCTTTATTTTTATAGTAGCTCTGCACAGTGAAATATTTAATTGATCTCCTCATCAAATTCAAATGAATATATGAAGCAAAGTAATCATCAGCCAAGTAGTAAGGCAAAAATAAAACAGTGGTGCATTTAGAGAAAAATTTCTCTGATCCAATTGGATGGATAGAAACAACCATGACCCTCCATTGACTGCACTAGCACAGGTAGGGGGTATAAGGCTCGAGGTGGAAGCAGAAAGAATTCTTCACAGCACATTTGTCTGGTCTAAGAAATCAATAAAAATGAATTTATGTGAACTTCATGGGAAAGAATGACCCAGAGACCCTCAGTCAGGTTCATTAGTGATTATTGTTGTTAGCAGGGAGGATGCTGCAAGCTGCTGCCTGTGGGCAAAGCGAAAGGGCAAAAAGGCAGAGAAGAAAGATGCTTTTACTGCTGCACGTTTTCGTACTATACACTATATTTTATTGCCGTGTGGGTTTGGCAACATAAAATATGTATGTTAATCCATATGTTGAGTCTTTTGCCATGAATATTTTACACATGAGCCACATGAGGGTTTAAATTGTTGAGTAACAGTGGAAATGTCTAAAGTTATCAGAGGTGTTCTGATCAATAAATCATAGGTCCTGACAAGATGCATCAAAAGAGGAATTTCAAAAGGCAGCTCAGCTGAAACCGAGCACAAAAAAAACTTTGTTCGCCACCTGAAACAAAACATGAAAGAACAAGGCAACTTCAGGGGCAAAATATTGATCGAGAGCCATAGAGAGGTGTGGGGAGTTCACATTGATGGGAATCTGAATCTGCGCAACTAAAGTTTGGTGGGACAGATGTCGGGGTTATGTGGAGGTAAAGGCTACAGGTTCAACCCTCTAGGCAGCTGTGGTGAAATGTTGTCTGAAGGTTGCAGGAAGGTTACATCTTTTGTTTATACACAAATGCAATGTTTCCAAATAAATCAGAATTTATTGATAAGGCAGCATTGACTACTTGTAATCAGACAATAAAGAAGTTGCTTTGTAAAAGTAAAAATTTCATAAAAGCTTTTGAACACCTGGAGGATGTTATTTATGGACTATGGATTTTGTTTGATTTTCATTATCTAAATTCTCTCCCACTTGAAAGAGGACCCTTCCCCTCCATTAATAATTGACATTTTATTACTTATCCCCCTCATCGTTGCAGGCTTTGATGTGAGCTGTGTTCTTTTATCAGCACTGTGCTACATATTGATCGTTGGGCAGATAGGAGCACCATCAAAGGGATTCCTCGTGGGGCAGTCGACACCCGGTCACCTCATACTCGTGGAATGTGGTCAAGCACTGGTCCAACTATCACTAGATCTCATTGCATCCTTTTACCTCTTCTTTGGTTCATCCTGCCTGAGCGGCACTTATCTGGTTTAAATATTCACAAAGAAGAACAAAGCTGTTGAAATGACATCATCTGAAAGGGAAGGAGAGGATGTTTTCAGCAGAAGGGCAAATTGCCAAAAGGGGGCTTCCACTAAAACAAACTGTTAGTGCTCGGCAGACTGGCTTTTCTCCATGATCTGTTAGGTCTCGTGTTCTGCTTGAAAATTACAGCGGATGATGATCTCATCCACAATGCTCATTATGGTTCACTGGAGATGCATATCATCAGCTAAGTAACAAAGAACTGCGGATAGTGTGTAAACAGTGTAAAGTCCAGTAGGTTACTGTGCCTAAGCAGTGAATGGCAGATTTTGGCTGGGGATGTGTTTGTATAGGCTTATGATCATACCACAATAACCCAAACAATAACCACAAAATAAAGCTATTAGTCACACGCGAGCAGTGGAAAAAATGCTTAAGGGTGTTGTTAGGATGATAACCACCATCCATCTGCACATGAGATGAATTATAATTTAAGCAGATTTGGAAAATCCATCCCTACTGGCAAAAACAGAAATCCTTTATTTATTCTAGGAGACACTCTCCCATCTAAATACATTTCATACATTAAGTCTCCTGTGCAGTTGTTGCTATAAAGGCCCGGCCTGACATTGATTGTTATTCGACACCGTGAGAGTCCAATCGTCAAAAGCACTCACAATAAAACACAGATAATGAGCATATCCTATTTAACTGAAGAGAAAGTACATTTTCCATTTTCACCAGCGAACACTTAGAGACCATTAGCAGTAGCAGTGTAAAAGCCAGGCGTCTTTCCATCATTAATATAAATGTACATATATACGCCAAGGGTCCAGTCTGGCAAAATCCTTCCATGCTGGTGGTGCTGTTGTTCATGACCTGTCCAGCCTGACTGACAGCACTTTTGTTTTCGGTGGATTAGCCAATCTGACTTCATTCTGGTCTGTGAGGGGGTTCACGTATCACTGCTTGAAGGTCACTACACACATGTGACCCCTTCTGTCTAGTGGCTGCCCTGATGACAGGCCATCACAACTTCGCACACACACACTCACAGAAACACACACACATACTCACACATGCCTATACTTGACACACTTTCAGGCCCTCCTGACACCAGAGTGTAAATTTTTAATGGAATATACATTAAGGAGCATTCATGGACTGATACATGATGTTTCCCCACAGGTAATATTTCAGCAGACTGTGTATCAGATCATGATTGATTATCTACAAGGCTGCTTTGGTTAAATAAATTATTCAGGCTTATACCTTCTGACACTTTCTACATATTCCGTTACATGCTTTACATCATGAGTTTCAGAAGGATTTACAAAATAATGATTATTATCACAAAATCAGGGCTTGAATGAGATGAAAGAGGATTTATCTATTTCCATAACTAATATTGTTTTGACTGTACTTGGTGAATAATCAATTTGATGATCAAGTAATCGCTAAAAACATCAGAAGTTTTTCAAAACAAATCAAAATATTTCAACTAAAATGTAACATAAGTGGTACATTTCTCAACATTTTCAGGTTTCCCAAAGTTTTAAATTGCAGTTATAATTTAAAGTTAAGCCATTAAGTTAAGATAATTCATTAATGCCGTTGCAGTTTGTGTTTAAGAGAATACTGTAAAAGCTTAAGTTTCACTCCTGGATTTATAGAATTTTAAAGACAGAAATTTGACAAGATATATGTGTTGATTCACAGCTTGAAGAGGATATTACAGTGTTTTATGCTCCTGCATCTTTCAGAACTGTCTCCAGTTTCAGCTGGCTAGAGTCCTAGATGTAGACAAACAAGCTCTGAATAATTATCCCCACCAGTGTTAAGTACAAATTGCACAGACTGACTCTTGAAAGGACTCGCTGAAGCACATCAGATACAGTAACTGTCCAGTTGGCTGCTAACTGGCACTGACAACCTTTCTTTGTGCAAAAACAAACAAGTTAACACTTGAGAAACTACTGAATACATATGCACATGAAGCCAAATCAAAAGAAAAACTTGACACTGGCTGCTTATTGTGAAACTGTCTCTGTTGCATCAGTTAAGAGCATGACTCACTATATTCTGTTTCACCTGCACGACAATAACAAGGGCAGGTGGCTTTAGCAGACCAAAGTCATATTTGATGTCCAACATCAGACTACTTACACTTGAAGAGTGTGACATCATGACGACTCTAAGCTGATAACCCAGCAACAAACCAGCAGTTGTTGTGAGGATAAAGGATTAGCCTTCGTTTGCTTTTGCTACTCTTTGAACCAGAAAAAAAGGAGCTCACATGAAAGGACTAACTTGCTGAGAAAGCACAGAATTGCGGCTCTCTCATCAAAGACGTCAATTCAAGAGCGGAGACTTTTCTCTCCAAATGACCATTGATGGGGGGCTGCTAATGTGTTGCTTTGCAGGTGACTCTATGCGTACGTGTGCATGAGAGACATTGTCTTTTCTGTCTGTATGTGTTTGTCTGGCATATCAGGTAAGGTCTCTGTCTCCTTCCTTCATTGTTGGTGAATAATGAGGTGTGATTAAATATGAATGCTAAGTGTTTAGTGGCTGGAGCCCAAAGCTGAAACTGGATCCATCGGGCCCACAGGCAGCATAATTAGTAGCTGATGATAGATGCCATTAATGTTGCTTTTCCACACACTGTTTGCAGGCCTCTAAGCTGGACCTCCACGCAGAAGCCGGCCGCCTTTGAGCAATCCACAATTAATTAAGTCACAAATAAAACGATCCCAACACAGCTATGTCAGCTCTGCACTGTTTTATAAACCAGATTGCTGATTGTAATCAACTTTATTTAAAATGTTTAATGATCAGGAGTAATTAAATATTAAGTCATTTGTTACTTTTATTTGATCTATTTTTGTTAAAACCTCTGGGGATTTCGTGTTGAAAGCATGATGAAAATCCCGTAGAAAACAATATCCGCATTTCAAAGCGGTGATGGGCCACAGTGATGCCTTTAATGGTGGAGAAAAGCCCTTTGTGCATGCTTGAAGGGTGGGTTTTTGGAGGGCTCTTTAGATTTTCATAACCCTGGTGTGAGATTGACTCACTCATGATGAGCCGTCTCAAAGGCATCTTCTTCTACTTCTCTGCTGCATGGCTGTGGACACCGCTGTGCTGACTGACTATAGAGGGAGAGCCACAGTCATGTCCACAGCTGTTAGGACATGCCTGCTTTGAGGTGCAGTGGCTTTAATGCATGAAGCAGATTAATCAGGGTGCCTTTGTGAAGGCTGGTTAGCTGTCCCACACAGTTATCCAATCTTATCTACTCCGGGTGGATGGGTATCCACGAGTGTCACTGTTGTTGCCACACATAGTTCTGCGCACAATAACAAGAGCAGGTGGCTTGAGCAGACCAAAGTCATATTTGATGTCCAACATCAGACTACCTACTTGTGAGCAGAACTGCTTAACACACGAAGTGATTCTTCTCACTTGACATGAAAGCATCACCGTCACACTGTGGATCACTTATCTAAAGTGGGTATCACTTATAGTACAAACTGCAATGTTTCGTACAGTGCTATGCTGTGTAAGGGCAAGATTGGCATAAAGTAAAGATAAAATTGTGGTTGGTTGAGGAAAGGGACAAATTAAATATAAAATTTACTTATGGTTAGACAACATGATCTTAATAGGAGTTCAAAAATCAAATATTAGTGATGGACACAGATATTGCTAATACTTCTTAATTAGGATTAAGTTAAACAAAAAAACTATGGTTCAGGTTACACACTTTATTTAGAGCCAAACAGCAGCATTACAGGATATGTCTGGAAATAAGTTGTAAAAATGCTAAAGATTTCATAGTTGATCTCTTAGGATTTTTCAGCTGCTGCATGTTTCATTTACTATAGACCTTGTTTTAAATAAACAGTGGAAAAATTCTTTATGCTGTTGATCTTATTCAATGAGCAAAGAGTGAATTTCTTAATTTCTTGTCCTAGTCACTATCCACAGTATTAGTACTACTTAAGTGAAGTATAAATATCAAAATATGTACAGGACACACAAATAGGATGTTCCTAACAGGAAATTACTGTGGTGTGATGACCTCATTCAGTGAGGGAATGTGAAACATGTTGCATTTTTAAACTGTATGTTATAAAGAAAACACATATGGCTACATAATTTCTCTATTTCTGTCGATAGTGTGCTTTTGCAAAGTGTGAGATGATAACCACAGTAGCAAAGACATTTGTATCTGAGTCACTTTGAGACTGTGTTGGCCAGCAGTCTGTAGCCAGACAAGGATGTATGATTACCAGACAGCACTGACAAAGTCATCGCTCTCAGTTACGACGGACAGGTCAGGTTTCATTGCTTCATAATTGGCCTTACCTCTGTGATTTCTAAACAAGACTGTTGTTTTGCCCACAGCACTATATATAGAAATCAGTTTGTAAACGGAGCATTTATTCTCATTTGGGTAGTATTTGTATTTGTAAATGCAATATACAGTACCTGAGTGTAAAAGTATTTTTTGTGATTTTCCACACATTTGAGATAAATGTCATTAAAAAAACATGGTAACAAACATAAAGCTAATCTGTTAAGGCAATGCTATGTGAATTACAGTGATACTTTATGAAAGCACAATAATACAAGATTACTTGGGATCTTTGGGACTTTCTTTTCTGAGGTTGATGTGAGGAGTGCCATGGAGGACCGGAAAGCAAACCTCTCTTTTGTTATCAGGCCACCGCTCTAGTGTGATCTCTGCCACTGGGTCAGTGTGCAGCAAATGTCTCATTTAACTGGCTCCCAGTCAGGATGCGGTTGCCATGGAGCATGTCCAGGTGGAGCAAATGAAATCCCTCCTTCTTAGTTTCCAGGCAGGATTCACATGCTGAGAGTGTTTTGATAGGAGACTCTGTGTGTGTGAGAGGGAGATGGATGCACGTGTACTTTTATATAGAGAATGAGATATCAACAGGGAAAATGGGCTTTTGAGGCTGCAGAGGAAGTAGGGCATGTGATTGTGCAGCCATGTGTTTTTGTGACTGCTTGTGTGCACGGGTATGTGCACACACACAGTTGCAAGTGTATGTGGGCGTGCATGTATTGCTCTTCAAAAAGAGCTTTCTGATGTAACATAAATTGAAACCTGCCTACTCTCTCCCAGGCTTCTGAGGCATCTATAGGAACTTGTTTATGAACACTTGCTTTCAAAATGCAATCAGAATTAAATGATATTACTGTTAATCATTCAATTTTGAGAAAGAGACATTTCGAAGGCATTATATCCGGCCAATACACAGTATTCCAGTGACACTGAGTTCGGGGCACAAATTTGATTTGTGACTATCTAGACACAATCTAGACTAGACAAAGACTATCTAGAACAATGTTATAAGTGTTTGACACAGCTTGATTAGTTAACTCATCAGTTGTGAATATGTTGCTAGATAGTGGTGAGAGCTGCAGTGAATTTATCCATACAGTATTTTTTATTAATGTTCTACAGGCCTGTATTTGTGTCCCACTGAGAGTCACTTTATGGCCTCAATGATTTCTGCAGCTTCTCTACTAATGCATGTTAGGTTAGTTTTCTTAAGATATACTTCTTCTTCTTCAATAATACTACTATATATTTAAGTTTTTTCATTAAAATCCTTTTTTAATTGTAAAACTGTGGCCTGGAACTAAATTGCTATTTAAAGTCCCATGCATAGTTCCATCTTATTTAAGACCAATTGTTCCTGTTTGAGCCATTTTAAAACTTCAATTTGTTCGACAATGACTTATACTTAGGAGGATTCTAGCTTTCTCTGAAGGAACTTTTTGTGTTTTGTTGACTCTTGTCTTTTAGGCTGTTTTGCCCCAGCACAAAAGGAAATTGCAAGTAATGCTCCCACCCTTTGAGCTTCTGTTGTTTACAGTTGTCACTCAAGCAAGAAGTGATCACATTTCTAATATCACAATATGAGTGAGGCACCAACTCCTTTGTTTCACAGTTCATTCCCACCTGATTGGAAAGGGCACAGGTGGGACAAGGCCCAAGAGGTCTATCCAATTCAAGCAGGACAGAGGAAGCAGGGACCCGTGACTTCTAAAGACCCAGGAATAGAGAAAGAAGAGTTGGGGGTGGGGTGAGAGAGAATGCAGAATGTCGGCCTCAGCTCCAGCTGTCGAGGCTTCATTGATCAGTGATAGCCCCTGAGGAGAGGGGGCAGATCACCAGCACCTGCCCTACCTTTAGAACCAATGGGCCTGCAACAAAAAAACTGAGCACTGACATTGTTATCGGTCAAGTGATGTATTCACTTTAAATATCGCAGAATTAAAAACTAGAGGGAATGTTGGTAAAACTGTATGTTATATGTATGTTATTAAAATGGCTTTCTGTAGAGCTATTTAAGAACTGAAGATATTGATCATGTGCACTTGCTTGCAGTAGATGAAATATTTTGTGTCAGTGAAGTAACCAGTATGTTGCTAACATTTAGTTACTTGGAACCTTTGATCAAAGTTTTTTCAGGTTCGATATCCCAAACTGTTACATATACTGTTAATATATGCCAAAACCTTTTGTTTCTGTGATACAAACAACCTACACACTCTTAATTTTGCTACAGGTGCTTAATTAGATTGATAAATATTGAGGCCCATCCTGTGGGATCTAGCTTCTGAATGTGCAGTTGTGGTAACCAGAACATACGAGTGTTGTAGAAAAAATGAACTAAATTGTATTTTTAAACTAAATTTGGCATTAAGTTGCAAAATATAACTTATTCAATTCAACGTTCAACTATATGTATAGTGCCTATTCACAACATAAACACATACGCACATTACACACACAGGGCAAATACTGAAATAAAATCTCTGGTGTTATTGACAATCCAGATTAACATAAACAGGAGATTAAGCATACCATTGTGAAGATAAATGCAGGTTTCTGATATAGTATGTTATTAAGATTAAGCTACATTTATAGGAAAAACGTTTTCATGAATTCTGCAAACTCATCACCTAAACGGCAGTTTACATAAAGTAAAATATCATATACTAGATATCAATACCAGATAAATTAGCCTATATCTTTTATATTTTTGTCTTTGAACATATGCTTCCTGCTGACAGTTTGCAGGTTTCTGACCAGATGAGCACTGTAGTAGTGTGAACTCAGTCTCGTGCTACGGGGAATTTCCCGTCCACGTGTCTGAATACGCGATATCGAAGGCGGGACAACAACAAACCAGATTATTGGTCGCAGTGACCGCATGCAAATGACACTTAAAGGAACATGGCCCGCTTTACGCAGAGACACGTTGCAGTTAGCCAACTGTAACGCATGCGTCTTTAAAAGGGGGTGCGTTACTAAATTATAGCGCCACGCCCCGACGGCGGAGTCAGTTTGCAGCTGACGTCGGCGAAACGAAATAGGCTTGTTGCAGTTTTCCTCACAGAATGGAAGTAGTGGCGGAGGTGTATGGAGTAAACTCGCTTGACTTACCAGGATATTGAACTCGGTGTTCATTTTCTCAGTAGAAGACGAGCACAACAACGAAGCCCACCTGTGTGGTAAGTTCCAGAAAAGCAAACCTTAAAGACCCCTTCCAGCCTGTACGATACTTTACTTTACAGCTAGTCGCTTGTTTTTGATTAATCCCCGGGTCCTTAAGAAGGAACAACAAACAACGTTGTTGTTGTTGTTGTCGAAACACATGCTAAAAATATTCTTTCGGCGTCGGCCGTGGACATGACTGCGCCAAAATGTAGAAGTAGTCAAACTAAAAACTATTCAGCGGAATTTATCCTCCCATTCACCTAGCGAAGATTTGAACCGTACCGGCTTTCCCGGTCTAAAGAGCTCAGTCGGTGAATGGACTTTAAGCTGCGGCGCTATTTTCACCGTAACGTTAAGTGTGGTTCTGTCGTTTGTAGGTCCTTTTATTAAAATGTGATGACAGCCAGAAAATAATACCACCATTGCGCTTAAACCCCAAATAACGTATTGTGTACATATGTCCAAATACAGTAGTAGTGCATTTGTGTTGTTCTTTAATGTTTCTTCTTTTTGTCGTTACATTATTGTTGACGCATCTTCTCGCTATTAACCTGTTGATTATTAATACAACGTTTGGATAAACGTTGGCGCCACGAAACTGTCGCAGCTTTCAGCTTGGGCACGTCTTTCTATTTTTGCTGTTGATGTGCACATAATGTTGCACAGGGTGGAGATGTGAGGCTCCTAATGTCGTTGGAGAGAAACTGACAAACCACCTCTGCTTCTGCCGTCAGGGTTATTTTGTTTGCAGCAGGGGGAGCCACTGTCTGACACAAACACAGCTCACCGCCTGGACGGTGGAGGAGCACAGAAAGCAAGTCAGTGTGCCTGGTAGTTTAGCTTGTGTGTTTTTTTCCTTTTTCTGAGCCTTCCCTGTTCTTACTTTATGTTTGTCAAAACAAAGCATTAAGTGGTTTTACACACAGGGTTTATTGTGAATGCACACAGTATATTGTGAGGTCTGGGCATGCTAAGGACAGGCCATGACCAGGCTCATGTGAAAACTGCTTATCAGGGAGTTGGCAAACTGACAGACCAGGGTAGTGAGAGTGGCTGAGGATTTTCCTCAAAGACTGTCATTACCCTTTTGCTGTGGATCCTAATTTGGAAGTGTGGTAGTAGTCTAACCCTGTATTACAACCCATTGGTGACTTGGGAGTAAGCCGGTGAGGCAACTTGAATTTCACCCGTATTTTGATAACTGTTTGACCCATGATATGAGTCAGGGTTGAGTAAAGTGCATCACTGATAGTAGAGAGATTCACAAATGCCCCATAGCAATTTTGCCACACTGTAGTGTTGTTGCTTAAATGCCTCATAATGATTTTTTTTTAATTATTGGGCAAGTTATTAATCATGGGGCAGTTCATTAAGAAGCCAGGCTTATGTCTACTTAGCTGGTTAGCACAGACAAGACAGAATCTACCTCTTATTTTACTTAGTCAGCCAAACCCCGCATTTATATAGATGTGGCTCAGCTGAGTTCCTAAACCACAGTGAATTCTGTGGTTTCATCACTGAGATGAACAGATCCATTTGTCTAAATAAGCACTGAGTTCTTTCCCACAAGTGAAGTGAGGAGGAGCATTTGCTATTTTTCTCCAACTTGTCCACTGTGGTTTTATTGATTTGAAGGCACTCATTATAAACCAGACAGGTTGTCTATAATGATAATGAATGCTATGGAGGAATGAACCAATAATGAATGTGTCTGAGATCATCTCATCAGGTCCAATGCAGACTTGTCCAAGGTTACCATTATTAGTGAAGGAAACTTTGGATGCCTTTGATTTAAAACTTTTCTTTCTCCCTTCTGTCATTTGTAAGGCTGCACAACTCATAGTGCCCCCGTATGGACGATGAGGAAGATGATGTGTTTGAGCCAGACTTCCACTCCTGGCACACCACATTCAGGGAGATAAAGTGTCAAGATCAGGGCACACAAACGCCACTGAACAACGGCATGCTGCCCTGGGGAGGCGCAGAGGAGCCCAGACCACTCTTCTACGGTGAGGCTCATGACAAGGCCTTGTGCGTGATAGCCAGTGTTATAAAACCAAAGCATGAGACTTGCAGTGAAAATTGGGTAACGTTGTTGCTGTACTGATCTCACTCCTGGCGCCTGATAGTCGTGAGCTCGGCAGACTTTATGGTCTGTATGGAGTGTACCCAGCTGCCTAACTAGTCAAAAGGCGCCAGGTTGGCATTGTGACTGAAAGAACGCGACAGAAGTGCCCACCTGCGTAAGCAGCAACTGTGCAGATAACCGATTATCAGGGACAGCAAAGTTACAACGGCCACATAACAACTGATTGACCTCAAATCTGTGTCATGCGTGTTTATTGTCTATGACTTATGATTTTATCGACTCATAATGTTTGATTTAAATAAAATACTAAAGTACTAGCATGTCATTGGCATAGACATAATCCCAGTAAAAAAAAAAAGACCTTTCAGGTGTCATACTGTACCTAAATACCTACATTATATATTACTTGTGTTGTATTGTTCAAAATAAGAAACTTCAACCTTGTTGCTCAACAGGCAACGCAGGTTTTCGATTGCACTTCCCGGCACACTTTGAGCTTGTTGGGGATCTGGAGGTCAGGCAACAAGAAAGTGAGGAGGATCAAAACGGGATGGAGCAGCTACCCCAGCAGCATCCTCTGGTGCACAGCACGGAGGCCTGTATTGGCCAGAAACTCCAGCTAATAGGAGACCAGTTTCACAGAGAACACCTACAACTGGTGAGAATGAAAGATTAATTTTGCCGACTGTGTGCTCATTCGGGACAGATAACGTGGCTTCTAGTTTTATTTCAACATGCCACTAATGCCCTACAACATAACTGAATCTCCTTTCAGTGTTGTGTGCAGACAGTTCTGGTGCAGGTGTATTGTAAATATTCCTCTGACAGTTCACAAATTTGACTAATAGATTGCTACCAGTAAATGCCACCAGACAAACAAATCTCTTTCCTGTTATTTAGATAGCGTCCTGATAGGCCACTCAAAGTGAACTTGCGAGATAACATTCAGCTACGAATATACTATTCTGCAAATAAAACTTTAATAAAATATTGACTATTCTGAAAGAGTTTATTGTGGACTGGCGGCTGCTAGGTTTTAGTTGTAATCTGAAACTTGACTGGGGTAAAACAGTGTGATTGCACTGACAGATCATTATACCAATAGCTTAAGTAGGTTAAATTACATTTCATTTGAATTTACACAGGCTTTAAGGCTGTGCCAGGCGGCCGATTATGAGTATCTCTGTGGTCATCATAGTAGAGTGCAACTGGTTTTGTGTGCCTCTTTTTTTAATTGTGTAAGGTGAAAAGGTTGCTTTATAGAGTAAGTGAAGAAACCAAGCACAGTCCACACATTAGCAACAACATCTACACTCTTTCTTGTATTAACATTTGGATCTCATGTCAACCTGAGAAAGATTTACGGTGGGTCAAAAGTTTGCTCTCTTTTTTATTGTGTCTCTCCATATTTATTTTGGAGTGGCCGTGCACATGCCTAACTTCAGTCCAGCATCTCTCAACCCCCTCTCTTCTCTCTAGCCAAAGGCACTACTGAACCAGGACAGCCCTTCCCCCACCCTACCAGCCCAAGGCCCTCCCCTCCTGCCTCCTCTTCCTGTTTATTTCTCTCTCTCCCTTCCTCTCTCTTTTTTCTCCTGTTTCCTCAGTGTGCTGTGGAAGAAAGTGCCATAAAGGATGCCTGGCCCCGAATAGTGTCACCCTAACCATTTGTCTGCACTCATCTGGTGCTGCATTATGTTGCCTCTATGTGAGTGTGTTGTATAACCATGACACACGGCTGTGCCTTCAAAAATATACATTAGCCCTTTTTGATGTATCACTCTCTTGGTGTTTAAATGGCCAGCTACTTAACACACATATTTACTCAGACTTTTATACACGTGCTCATACTGATATGTCCAGGAAAAGCAGAAGTGGTGCAACTAGGTAAACATGTTGTAACCCGAAGCTCAGCGCGTGAACTTCGAGGAGAGTAGCTGTGGTTCCGGAAAGTCACCAGTTAGCCCCTTCCCTCAGCAAAGAGTGGGCACGGGGGACACCAAAATGAGAGGTCTACACAACCATAAGCAGATGGAGGGGTGGGGGTGATGTCCATAATTACATGTGGAAATGAACCTCAAATGATCAACTAACAACTATATTCAGTTTTCCTAAAACCTCCCTTTTGGGAAATGGGACCCTGCCTGCCCAGCTTTTTTAACTTTATCTTCCAAAGTGTTAGACAGTTTCTCAGTCACTTACCAAAGTTACCCATGCTTCTCAAACACAGCATAACTCATGCATTGTATTGTGATACTGGAAGGCCTACACAGACAACCAGACGGTCAGACAGAAGGGTTGGTTTGATGTGTGTGTGTCTGGGATCTACTGACGCACAACAGAGGCAGGCCTAGGTCATGGATGAGGAAGTGGCTTGTGCTGGTTGAGTAAACAACAGAGAGGACAGTCAGAATGAGAACTGCCCTGTGAAGTCACATCCTGAATAGATGCATAATGTGAAACAGAATGACAGATAAGAATCCTCTTTTGCCTACATCATGAGTAAAGAAATTTGTAATTATAGTGTTGACAGCTTGTATGAGTGTTGACAGCTGTCAATCAGCCCATGCTGCATGGTGAACTGTTGCAGAGCAATCTTTTTATAAACCAAACCCTGATGCGTAGTTTTGGATGCATGATTTCCTTGCAAGCTCTGTAATTGCTATTTATGGCTGTGGTTGTGCAATTAATTGTGTCGTGTGTGTGTGCATGTGTACATGCTCATGCATGAATACACTCATACTTGTTTTTCTGCTTGCTGTCTCTCACTTCTCACTATCATATGGTCTGACAGTCAGTTAAAAAACTCTCACTCAAAAATAGTTACTGTTTGCCAGTTGTCATTCCTGTCTGATTCTGTCAGTAGGTGATTGCAGTTATTCAGTGCAGACACTTGTCCCTTAGCAGCCCAAGTGCCTTTGACTGCCATTTTCTTGATGGATTAGGAACCAGTGTGGCTGTGAGTGTTCTCTATGGAAGCCCTTTGCCCCTAGCAAATGGAGGGATTAGGTAGCGAGAGAGTGCTGGTGGATGCTGACAGATAAATTGCTCCTCAGTCAGAGAGGGCTGCAGGGGACTCTGAGGTCCCTAGAGGATGGCTGACATTAGCTGGCCCGCCATTTGAGACGTAGCAATAATGACTGTCACAATGGCAGGAAGACTGCTTCAGTCTACACAGGCCAAGGAGCAGAGTTAGGTTTCATCCCCATGTTTTTTTAAGAGAGATGACTCCTAGTGCTTTCGATAGGAGGTGTTGAAAGCAGGGTTGAATATCACCTCTGTGAGTGTGTGTCTGATTGTGTGAGTCTGCACGCACGCTCTGTTTGTGGCTTTATCTCCTCACTGTTCCAGTGAGGGTAAGCCACTCTCTCCTTTCAGCGCTTGTAGAAGGGGCGTGGAGTTGCTCTGGAAATAAAAACATAGAAGGCTGGCCTTGGATATTTACTTTTCATTCATTGTTCTGTGACGATTTTTGTTGACAGTGATGTCTATTTATGCACCTCTCTATTCTCAAGTACCACTGCTGTTTATATGCGATTTTCCTTCTCTTGCTTTCGAAGCTGGCCTATTTGCTTAGGATGTAAGACACAGCTTCAGAGCAGCTGGCCTGACAGACAGTCTGCATGGCACAGTGATAAAGCACATCAGGCTAGTGTCAGAGTGACGACACTAAGCATCTGGTTAGATTCTGTTGCTCTATCGCTGGCTAAATTTAGAGAGTCTCATTTTGACAGTTGGTTGCGTGACTCATGACTAAGTTGTTACAGGCCTGTGCACATCTCTTCACTCCCTCTTTTTCTCGTCCTTCCTTTGTTTGTCTGGATGACTATCTTTGAGCTTGATAAAGTAGAGTAGAAAAGGTCAGCATCACAGAAACATGTGTTTTTCTTTTATAAAAATAATTTTCCTCTTTTGCAGCCTATACTAAACACAGGAAGTCTGTAGAGTGATAAATACCTATTTTGACTCATTTTACTCCTGCAGCTTTTTCAATGTAATACTTAGAGCACCAATAAATAGTATGCATATTGATATACAATTATTCATATAGCTGAACATATACCACCCTAACCCTCATTCTACCCTTCTATTGTCTATTCTATCTCAGAATTCTAACTGTCTTTTTTGTATTTAAGGTTTAAATGTAAAAAGTTAAGGCATCCCAGTGTTTACAAAGTCAAGCCGAGCTAGCTGCCAACAGTTCCTCACAGGTGTTGGGACTTCATCCACTCCATGTCCTTATCAAGTGTCCCCAGGGTATATTTAGATATGGCACATAGCAGAGAACCTGTTCTTTCAAGATTTTCTGCAGTCTTTGCTATGACGTTGGGGGGGTTGTTTTTAATTTTTACCTGTTCATTTTCTTTAGCGCAAACGGCTACTAACTGTAAGTGAAAACTAAGTGCAGATGCTGGATGAACCTGAAAAGGCTCATGCAAGACCCTGCAATGTTCACCAATCAGTACAGAGATACTGACACTTATAACAATGACAGTTCCTGACTGGCAACTCATTCGATGTTGGGACACTACCTGAGCAAGTCATGTACAGTAAATAATATCTGCCTTCAGCTATTTTGGCCTTTGTAAACAACAGGAGAATATCGGCAAGAGAAGGTAGCAGAATTTGTTGCATTGTAATGAAGAAGTATAGTCAAAAATCTCTCTTACTATTACAGCCTTTCTGAATATACCCATATCAGCTGTGTCGGAGTCTGTCTTTCATCTGAAAATGAACTATTGGGCTACTGTACCTCTTCATGCAGATACATGTTTTCCAGAGGCTCTCTGCCTCTCTTCAAGAGCTCCCTGAGCCCATTTGGTGCAATTATCTTATCTCAGCTTCTCAATGGCAGAGATAGCATAATCCCCCTAATCGCACACAATCCCATTGGCTTGCAAACCTGAGAGAGTCTCCTCCCACGACACTGGCTGCTTTCTATGCCAGAAAGATTAGAAGACGTGTGACTGTATGATGAATGTGTTTGTGGCTTAGCGTGTCTTTTGGGAAGCCCGGATTGTGTACGGATCCCCCACACATAGGGAGCCCTCTGTAATAACTTTTGGGGACAGAAGCACACTGATGTGGAAATTACACCGTCTTTCCGGTTTCTGGTTCTTACCCTCTTGTCAGTTGACCCTTTTCAATGTGTTCACTTTCAATCAGCATACGTCACAGCCAAAACAAACTAAACATTACAATGAAAACCCAAACTAGTGTCTATTTCTAGCACTGTCTTTTGTGATTGAGTTTCAGTAGAGTGCAGTCACTTGCATATGTTTAATTTTTATTTGTTGTTTCAGTATCATCGAAACCAAAGGAACCAGGGGCCGCTGTGGTGGCGCTTGGCCGCAGCTCTACTCGGCCTTCTCTTTGACAGAGGGTTAATTGCTGGAGGAGGTGGAGGAGGACGGAGGTGAAAGGACTTTCCCCTCAAGTTCTCTTTTCTTCATCTCTCTAAGGAACTGGACTCCTTATAGCACTGTCAAATCTCACACGGGTCTGTTTTGGGGGCAGTAGAACGGAGACAAAAGGTCACCGCGGGACGGAGACAACCAACTTTTATACAAGGTCATGTGTTGTTGTGGGTTTTTTTTTTTTTTGTTGTTGTTTTTTCCCCTAAGAAGATGCCATGATGCTCCGAGATTTATATACAGGACAATGTTCATAGTTTGGTATACATGTGGTGTAGTAGTTTTGTACAGTACATTGTTCTTGTTAAATGTTTTGCACTTCAGCATGTATCCATCCTTAATGACCTCCACAGACCCGGGGAATGCCTTATTCAGTGTCTTCTGCCAGAATGAGTATTGAGCAGTTTTGACAGGCTAGGTGAAATGGAAATGGAAGGAAATATAGAGCGACTTTTTTTTTTTTTTGTTAATGTTTTTTATTTTAATTTCTTTTCATTTTTTGAAGTTTCCCAGGTGACTAGTCAAGTTGATTTACTAATTTTCCAAATAGGCAACTTATTAGAACAAAGTATTTTGCACCTCACTTCATTGGAACTTTTTTTTTTGATGTTGTCTTTATTTTCCTTCCTATCTTTGTTTTCTTGCTACTTCATTTTCTTTGGTATGGTATTACATTTAACATGGTCCCTCAGTATCAAATCAAAATAATGGGACCAAATGAAAAGTTTCTGCACATAAAAAAGTCTGCACACCAGAAAATGTTATCTAAATATCTTTTAATATGCATGTTTTGTTTTTTAAGACAGGCTTTGCTTTAGTTGTGTGCTGCAGGTCAAAAAATCAGGAATTTCTGATGGCTCAGGAATTTTCAGGGTGGAGCTTGTAGTACTCAACACCACTTACAGGTTAGACAAGCCTGGTAACTTGTCAACACATTGTTTAAAATGTTGGTATTTCACCCAGTTATTTGAACAAATCACTTTAATGCAAATGTTTTATATACGTTATTTGCCATCTACTAGTTTGGAATATGTCAGTATCATTCTATGTTGCCATTATATTACTGTAGTTATTGAATAGATTTGGGTTTATTATTGTTATCCTAGTTGTTCAGGAGTATTTGTTTCTGAAAGGTTTCCAACCAAATCAGCTACCTGTGAGTGACTAAATGGTGCCTGACATGTGTCACATCTATAAATTGGTATTTGGATACACGTTATGGTGTGCTGGCTTTTGCATGCATAGAGAACACTTTTGAAGGTCTGGTGTTATGCACTAAGGTTGTATTCAAACCTGTACTTTCTTTGCTCTGGTCTGAATCAGTAGACAACAGTGACTAACCTGGTTCAATTTCCCTTTTGGGTCGGTTTCCTTTCACATATAAAAAAAATCTAGGCAAACCAAAATGCATCATGACAAGTCATGTGAGAATCATCTTGTCTGCTCCTTGGTTAAAGGTATTTGAGGAGAGAACACATAACTAAACACGGGAAGTAGACACTTGTACTCCTTTTGTTAAAAAAAAAAAAAAAAAAAGCTGTCGATTAGATTTCTTAAATCTGCAGTTTTAGGCAAGATCAAATTCAGATCACGTTCTTGCCACAAACAGAACACTTTAGAGCTTGTTTGAGACTGGACCAAGACCACATAAAGTAAAAGGTGTTGGTACATTTGTTTGTGTCCTCCCCTTGTGGGATTGCTTTGTTCAGACCTGTGCAAATGAACTGCACCAAGGGGAAAAACGAACCAGAGTGTGGTTTAACTGGACTTAAATAGGTAGGTCTGAAAATGTCCTGAATTATAAAATGTACACAGGTGATTTTTTAAAATTTTTTTTATAGCAAAGTAACGTGTTCTTTCCCTCGATAACTGACAAACCATTTGGCAAAGTCTGCTATTATGATCCTGAGCAAATTTTAACCAGATACTCAATTTTCC
This sequence comes from Channa argus, assembly GCF_033026475.1. Taxonomy (NCBI): domain Eukaryota; kingdom Metazoa; phylum Chordata; class Actinopteri; order Anabantiformes; family Channidae; genus Channa; species Channa argus. The sequence goes on from NC_090212.1 coordinate 8,722,595, forward strand.
GTATGGTTAAGATTTTCTTTAGTGTTATGTGTTCTTTTCATGTGATTGTTTTCAGACCTCCATGCCCTTGAAGTGGAGCTGTGGATCCACTGTTTTTGCACTAGACTTAAACCCTTCAAGATTTCAGATTGTTACCAAGCTGACCCCTGTCTTGTATGAAGGTATTTGGTCATGACTTGTTTTTTTGCCACAACATTTCAATAGTACTCATTCACATGTTCAAGACAAAAAGTCAATGTTTAGATCTGACTGAATACAGTCTTATAGCCAGATTGGATATGGGTTCTGGAAATTACATATACCCATTTTTCGTGCTACAGTAATTATAATAGAGTCATGTGCCTCAAAGGAAGGGTTTTTAAGTCTCTGTTTGCTATTCACAACAAAACAGTATATCATAATGAATTTGTGAAACAGAATCTCCTCCTCTCAGGCTACCTTTATGGGGTTCTACACCAGTTGATGTTGTGTTGGGTTAGCATGTATTGTCTTTAGTGTTCAGATTTGGATTTGGGACATTTTTAGTACCCACCACTGTCTCAGCAGACAAGCAGTCTGAGATGAAACAAAAGTGAAAACGACTGTAATTATTGTTGAAATATGAATATGTTTCAAGACACTGTTAAAGATGCTGTTTGTTTTATTTTCTTTGCTGAACCCAGGCCAATGTTTCGACCCAAGGAGCAGTACATATCAGGGGTGTGTAATTACTCGCTCCTTACAATGTGTCAAGTTTATCACTGCATAATTAGGGTTTCCTCTCCTTTTCTTAAAGATATCTCAGGGACAGACTTTGTGGGCTACTGGTAACCTTGAGAATCTGTTATATGGTTAGAAAAACAGCAGTGTTTTCACCCGTTTATTTATGGTGAACCCTGTCGAGGTGTTGTCAACTTTTGTGTTTTCATTTCAGCTATTTCCTCCTGACCAATTTCTCAGCACACACATAAAGGTACAGTTTGACTGAGGAGTCTGAGGCTGACTTGCTGACTGTGGTGGTGACGGGGTCTACTGAGCATGTAGTAAGAAGATGTGTTAGGTGCACTGAATGTGGTTGTGGTTATAGTTTCCTGCGGATCCTGAACGCTGAGCCAGTCCTTGTAGCAGCCCGTCTCACCATTGGCTCTTGACTTCCTCTTTGTGCTGCTCCTTGATTACATGGGTATTGTTCATTGGTTCATTTTCCTTTGTAATTTATTTTTTCTTCATATTTATATTTGTATATTTGCCCAGCTCTACTGTATACCCTTGTGTGTGCAATTACTTTTCTTCTCTTTGTTGTTTTGGTCTGGGACTTGTATAGACCTCAGTTTTTGGACAGTTAGGCAGGTTGGCTTTCATGTGCCTGACATTGCTTCATGTTATACTATATCCAATTTTTTTCATTTTTTTTCATCATTACTCATCTAAAAATCTAAGAAGTTTTAGTTTGACCTGCAGTCCAGACCAGTAGCTATGGTCACTCTGAATTCATATTGGTACTACTGAGCATTGTAACCAAAATGCATTTATGATGACCATAACTGCTGCTCCTCATGAAGAAGAAAACAACAAACCTCCTACAGTTACCTTTCAAGACTACGGGGGGGTGCGTGATCCTCAAAAAATACATTTGGGTAGAGTATTGTTTTTTTTTTTCTACCTTTTATCCCATTGTTCAGGGGTAGATTCCCATTATGTGGCAAGCAAAGTCAGATTCTTCAGTGCAGTTTAACTTTTTAACAGGATTGGATAGTTACCTTGAAATTATTGATTCCTAACCTGACACCCCCCACCCCCTTTTTTTGCTAATAATACAGATTCGAAATCTCACACAAAAAGGTTGCCATTATATTCTTCTCAAGCCACAGGGAGTTAGTTTTTTTTTTTTTTTTTTTTTTTTTTTTCTCAGTTCTTTAATCTCAATCTTTATGTTGTAATCAACATGCACTGGAAAGTACTTTGTTTGTGTAGATCCCATGGGTCCCATATCTGTTGTGTGGTAATGTAAAGTATATACTCTGGATTGTTCTGTTGGGCTAATCTTGCCTTGTGTCAGCCGTATATCTGTGCATTGACCAAGTAGGCTTGGGAACGATGGCCTGTTTATTTTATTGAAAAGGGAAACAAGCCACCATTGTGCCCTGTATAAGTTTGTTAGAATAGGGTTCCCAAACTGCACTCATTAAGTGTGAGTGTGGAGTACCTCTAGAGTGGGACATGTATTATGTTGCAACCATCAGTGTCTTTATTTTTTAGTCCACTTTATATAAATTTGAAGTTTTTGAGGAAGGTTTCAATTTTGAATTTTATGAATAACATTTCTTCTTCATGGTCTTTCTTAACTTTTTTTAAAAATGTATTTTCATACAAGAAAGGGTCTGCTTTTATAAAGACAATTCACACGTGTAGACTAATGTTTAACATGAGTAGAATCATTTGAAGTCCATGAGATAAAGGGCATTTTTTTGAAATAAAAAATGAACTTGCATCATTCCTTGCACAACTTATTGTGTAGAAACAAAACCAAGCAAACCAAAATATTTCAGATAGAACAGATTCTGTCTACATGTATTTCTAAAATCCCGGAATATGCCTTTAACTGCTCAGTTTCAACAAAGTCTTGATTATCACACACTCTCTGTAACCAAGAAATGAGACCCAGCGAAAATGTAGCATTTTTGTAAACATTGACTGTGTGTTTTCGAGACTCTACTGTGCACTCATTTTTGTGTTTATATATATTTTTGGTTGTTGGTATAATATGGAAGTTAAGACAATTTGTTATGTAGTGCAATATGCTGTACATACAGAGCTTTGCTCTACAAATGCTTTTTCTGAATTTCTTGTTTATTGGTACTTTTTTCAATAAAATTTTATTGAAGGTTCCATGTTTAGTCAAGTTACTTTACACAGCGTGAGCCCAGTATAATGCCCTTAATTTGTAACAAAACTGGAAGAAGCCCCACATTAAAGGGCTGAGGTGTAAAATTGCATCAGATTAGGAATGAAGGTGAATATTGTGAGTAAACATCTTGCAATATAAACCTGGTTGTACAATAAATCCATCTTTCACACCTGAAAATGTTTGTTGCTTTTCAGCTCAAATGTGCTGGGCTTGTTTGGAGACAATAAATTCCCTTCTTTGCTGTGCTCTCACTCTTTTGACCCTAAAGTTTTTGATTTTAAGGAGTTCTCTGTTATGAAAGTAAGCCACTGATGGATTAGCCAAATGTCTGAGGCTAGCCAGGCGTTTGGCAGAGGCTGTACCCATCACATCCCTCCTGCTGCTGGGGCATTCATTTAGTTGAAGCAGTGGGGCTTCCAAAACTCTCTAATAAGTGCTGTCTGAACTACACACACTCACACACACACACACACATATATATAAGCAAGTGTTGCATGACAACTGCATGAGCCCGTGTAGAGAGCAAATGAGAAGAGTTACCTCACACTGCATTACTGTCACTTCCTGAAAGGTTAAGACCAGCACCGCTGAGCCTGCAGATTAGTTACACAGCAGCATGAGTGCCCTCAGGACATAGGGGTGATTGATTACTCCTGACACACAAACACAAAAGTTTAGTGTTTATTTGTGCTCTGTGTATTGTACAAAGCTTTCTCACAGTGTTTAACAAGTGTTTATTCAATTGTATGAAAGACACATTTTAATATTTGAGTCAGAGTTAAATGTTTATACCGTTTTCTAACATTGTACTTACAATCACACCCAAGGATTTGTTGTTCTGACTAGACAATTTACAGTCCCTTCCCAGAGGGCTTCCACGTGGCACTTCTATTGTCATACAGGCCAGGTACAGTTTCACGCTTCACCGACACCTGACTCACCTGTTTGGTCGCACCCCCCCCCCCCCCCCCCACCCCCCCCCCCCCCCCCACCCCTTGTCTTCCTCTTAATGTTAACACATGCACACAATGGCAGTGTGTGAAAGGATGTGGTTGAAACAGAACAACAGCTCCTACTTCACTCACGGTTGATTGAGTGTGCACAATTGTTTAACAGTCCCCTTTTTAATCTCGTGTATTGGGTATTTCTGGAAATTAATAAGAGAGGTTTAACAGTGCTATATATTGGAAGACATATAAAATTGATGTGATTGTAGGTTTCAGTGCAATCTATGCAGATGGAACTGCACGATGATCTGAGAGTTATTATCCTAAATCTTAACCCAAAGTCAAGGGTGCTAAAAATGTACCTCTATCTCTCTGCTATTCACCTCAGCCTCATGGCTCCCATAGTCCTTTACTCTAGGCTCAGCACTTTAATGGGGGGAGCATTGCCTTTCCCAGCATCAAACAATAGCTCCTCTGTTCCCCTCGCCTGGCTGCCTGCTGAAAGAGACACTCATTAGAGAAGCATCTATCTCTAGGGTCAGGCCCAGAGGTCACACATAAGTACAGCTCTTGTTTATGTCTGCAAAGCCAACCAAAACACGCCAGCCTACGCGATTATCTCCTACTTGCCTGACTCTTTAGCAGACTGAAGTGGGTTTCTGCTTGTGCTAAAGCCACAGAGTGCAGTCAATTCAACCTCATGTGTCATAAGCGAATGAAGTACTGTGTGAGAGAGAATAACAGCAAATTAGCGTTGACAGACACTGCAACACCTGCTCTCCACCACCCACAACCGTGAGACTGCTTCAAGTAGCTCCTACCACTAGCAAACACAGGCCGCTGCAAAATCATCACCTCTGAGCCTACTCTTTCCATTTTAGCTATTCAATACTGACATTATTTGATGAAAGGAACTAGAATCTTTCTGAAATGACATTAATAGGCTTTAGTTTACTGCAGAAAAAAGAGAAAAGTCTGTGCAGAAAATGTTACAGCTGAATGAACTGCTTGATCTTTACATTAGAGAGGAAACCTGGCTATGAGTCACATCCCACAGTACTTATCCAAATTGAAGTGATGTATCACGGTTCCTCTCCAGGCAGATTAAAGTAAGGCAATGACCAACGTAGCCATGGTTTAGCATAAAATGTATATTATTGACACCCAAGGGTCATTATACCGACATTATCATGTCAGGCAGGTTGACATGTTTGGTTTTTAGTAAAAATATCTCCTCAATTACTGGATGAATTATAATAACTTTGGTGATCATTTAATTTTCCGTGCAACCACCATGACAACTTATGATTTGCCAAAATAACCTTAGAAGCCCATAACAACCATAACAACTGCCCCTTGTGTTTCAAGCTGACAGCAAATGTTAGCGTGCTAACTCAGTGCAAACATAAACAAATTATCACCATGTTGTCATCGTCACTTTAAAAACGCTAACAATTAGCTTAAAGCTTTAGCTCAAAGCTGTGTCGATGTAGACCTGCACAGAGCAGCATGGCTGTACATGATTGTGGTTTGGAGAAGGTTATGTTCTTTGCAACAAAACACATGCTTGAGCTGAAAGGTCTATCACCAAGTTTGAAGATGATATCTGAGCCTCCAGCTCCACAGCCACTCCCACCACCCATATCTCCCCCATCCTAAACCCACACTTAGCCCTCCTCTTTTAGCACTGATAGCACCAAAACACTGCAGGCAGAAAGCTCTACTTTGGATTTAATCAAATGGCCATATGTGATTGTGCAAAGCTAATGTTTTTGTTTAAGATTCTTCACAAACCTTTACCATTATATATTGAAAAGCACTGCATTTCTGCTAGCACCTTTATTTAAAACTTAAAAAAAAAACATCAAACCTAATTCTTTCTGGTGTCAGTCACTAGCACAGCCTTAGATATGTTTGCATGCTTTCTTTCCTTCTATTTTCTCCATTTTCGCACACATCTGGTGCTCAGGCAGGCAGTTGTCATGGGAATGAGCAGTGAGGCCCACAGTGTTGGACGTCGCCGTGCAGGGAGAGAGGGGCTGATCAGGGTTCAGCTGGGCATGCTGTTGGCACAGCAACTCAGAAACCATCTCCAACCCCCTTCTCTCTCTCTGTCTCTCTGCTCCCATAGAACACAGCTGACCTCCACTGGCAAAGAGCCCAATCCAACCCCCCACCACCCTGTGTACCTCCTCCAGCCTGCTCTGCTCTGCATGGCCACCCTATCACAGCTGGAAGGGGAGCCTGCAGAAATTGATCTGTTAACACTTAGTGGCTTATAATCAAATAAACAGCTTCTTTCTTTTTTTTTTTTTTTTTTTTGCTTTTGCATCTGGGTCATTTTCTCACATTTAATACTCACTGCCTGTATGCTGTTTTTCAACTTCTGCTTTAATCTGCTGTGCTTCATCGACTCTTTACTCTCCCTGTTAAAGGAGAGGTTGGGCAATCACTATACAGCAGTGTGAGTTCCCTTTGTTTACCAAGAGCAACCCAGCAGAGCGCAGTGCTTTGTTGAGCAGCGCTTACTCCCAGCCTCACAGCTGTGACACACACACACACACACACGCACGCACACACACACACACACACACACACACACACACACACACACATACACACTCACACACAGAGAGAGAGAGAAATCTCTGACTCACAAACACTAGCAGTATCCTGTGGTCAAGGGGAGGGATTTAAATCCTCACAGCACATGAACCCAGTGAACTTGTCTTTCCTGACTCCTGCTGGTCATTGTTTGCTGCTCTACACTTACCAGCTTTATCACTTAAAAGTCCTCATATTTATCCATCACCATTTGGGCCCAATTAAAAGATACACCTTGTGAGGCTCCATGCTGAAAATCTAATAATTTGGCAAGTAGCTAAGAAAGTCAGAACCCTAATTATGATGGTGGACGTGACTTAATAGACAGTACATAAACAAGTAGGGTCATTGTTGGGAACTAATTGGCAGGAAAAGGGTTCCTGTAGCAAGAAAAAAATAAGCAGTCACTGTGGTTTCCTGAGGACACACGAGGAGCTCTCTGCGCTGACATGGCCCGAGGTGTGCAGTAATGAGAGACAAGCTCGCCTCATGCCCAGTTTCCAGATGCAGTGTCTTCACAAGCAGGCAGCACGCATAAAGGCATGAATAGATAAAGCCTCCGAGCTACAGAACAGTTCAGTGAGTGTGTTGTTTTTTTTTTTTTTTTTTTTATTTCTTTTTACCCAGCAGGTTGGCAGGGCGCCAGAGACATCAGGCAGGCAGCCTGTCTAGTTAGCACACCTCACCTTGATAACAGGAGTGTGGAGAGAGGGATGAGGCCGAGGAAGAAAAACAAGCAGCGCACCAGGGGTGGGGCCCTGGGACAATCATGTGTGTAAGTGTGTGCGTGTTTAGGTTTCAGTACGTGTGTCAGCTCACGCAATGGACCTCCTCCAAACAGTAACAACTGCAAAAACATTGGGTAGAGTGTTAAACTCAGAGCAGTTTTTCCGAGTTCATGTTTCACAACAGAGCACCATGTCTCTCTCTTTTTCTCTCCTTTTCTTTCTGACTTTTTTTTCCCTCTCTAGCCTCCCATCCCCCACCACCCTGGTACTCTTTCCCTCCTTTTTTTTCACTTATTGTCCCTGCTTCTTTCTGGACTCCTTCCCTATCTGTATGTCTGTCACATACACAAACATGCACAACTTCTCAACCCCCACCCCATCCTCCTCCCCCTGTCGTTGCTGACTGACGGGGCTTATTTACTGCAGCTTTGGCCGGCTGCCAGCACATCTCTAACAATTGCTTAGCCACCGGGCTGGCTGCCAGCCCCAACTTGGGATGGCAGTAAACAAAGTCACAGATTGGCTCCTCACCTCTCCTAATCCAATCTCTGTGGTCACTACAAAACTTAAAGATTCAAATGTGACCAACATTTTGAGAATCTAAGACACTCCTTGAAGAGACTCAACATATCTGCACATTAATTATCCAAATAGCCCACAACTGTCAACAACACCAAGACTTTCTTTAGTGCTGTTATTACAGTACTTTGTCTGTCTCCTATTTTCCCCTGTTTTCTCTCATTCTTAATTGTTACTCAGAAAAAAAAAACTTCAGACAGTGACAAACCAGTTCACCTCGTCTCTTCACATGCTGCTGTCTCGGCACCCGCCACTCGACTGTAGCTATGCCTGCACAATGATTGGGTAATGCAGTTGCCCAGAGGAATATGGGTAAACTCCTGAACCCATACTGCTAAAAGAGAGAGCTTGAGATATCTGGAACAAGGAACCACCTGGGACTGAAGCTCAGAGTATGAAACAGACCCCATTCCTCTCATTTCTGGCTCATCATTAACCTGTGGTCACCTCCATTCTATCGTGGGAGGACATGAAAACCTGGTTTAAGATAAACAAAACAACAGATACACAGATTCTCATTAATAACTTTGGGGAAAAGGGATATTTGTGCAGGGATTATTATAATATCTGTAGGGAAGCTGTAATTATATTCCTGTTTTCAAGTTAACTTTATGTATCAGGGATTTTGGTGCAATAGCTCCATTAAAAAACAGTGTTTGACAGGTGGTCCCAGCAGAACTGCATTAGGGGAGCAAAGTAAAGCAAAAACAAGACAAGCCATTCCAATTTGCTCATAAATAATTCTCTTTCAAAACTGTTGAATGAATTTGAAATGCAGAGAGAAGTGGGGTGGGCTGGACAACAAACTAGCAGCATAATGTGCTGTTGTGTGCAACATTTGTAACTTTGACAAGTCCAGCCAAGCTTCTAAACTGATTTAAATAAAGGCAGAGACAATAAAAATATTAAATTTGTTCTATTCTAATGTTATTGTTGTACAAAAGCTCACAAAAAATACTTTTATGCACAGTTCCTTGGATTTCTATAGTGTGGTCCACTTAAAGTGCTGCATGCAGACTACATGCGATGTGTCATCCTGTTACAGATCACTGTGCTTTCTAGCAGAATTAGTTCAGAGAAACTACTTTTTGATGTTAGTCTAAGCCCCAAACATAACAGCACACCACCTTTCAGGATCTGCAGTATCATCAAGTAAAGATGATATCAAACTCCCACAAGCTTGTGAAAGTATCATCGCGGTGTACTTTTGTGGCATGCACAATGTGCCTCTCTTCACAGCAACATCAGGCAGACAGAACAAGCAGCTCTGCAGACTTGTGAGGGGTGTAAGGGTTTCATGTGACTCTGTGCTGTGTTGTGGTGCGGTGAGGTGTGGTGAGAAAGGGCCCTGCCTACCGAACGGCTGCGACGCTGGAGAGAGACGGTGGTGAGCCTTGTGGTCGCAGCAGACGGAATGCGGCTGTCGAAATCCACCACACCAGGCGAAAGCAGGCAGGGACTCTCAACTGCCGCCTGACCGCTCCGAAAGCCACCAACATACTTTGTTACTACATATTATTGAGCATTATAACCTGGCTGATCATTTGGGTTTGACATCCACGGAGCCAGCTTGTCACAATTGCAGTGTAGTTTTGTCTCCAAATCACAAGTCTGCTCTTGTCTCACTGGAAATTGTTTATAAAGCCAGGTTGTTTTGCTGATGAGAGAACCTCCTGATACTGTTTTCAAGGCTTCCTCAAAAAAAAAAAGCAAGCGCTGATCTGGGTAAAAGCAGATAAGACGGCTGTAAATAACTCCAGCTTCTGTGATAACAAGGGGCCTAACACTATTGTTTTTACCGCATGCTGACCTATGATAGTTGTCTGCACTCCACAAGATCACAGCTGAAAAACGCACAGAAGCTGGCTTACACTCCGAAATAGAGGGAAAGTTCTCTATCATCTGCCCTATCGTTATCTTATGTCCAGCATGTCCCCTAATGGGTTTACACTAAAAACCCAGCAGATTAACAGCATTAGGCTTAATAAATCCAGTCATGAGTGTGATAAAGATGGGGCTGGGGAATCTCAGCTGTAACCAGTCCATCCTTGCTGGGCTTTAACCTGGGAGCACTGCTCTAATCTGGTTACCAGTGGAGGGATTGCATGCTGGGGAAAACGATATCAGCCTTTATTCTATACTGGCAATAATAGACATAGTGAATACCCAGATCATGTATCAAATACTTCCTAATACTAAAATCCAAAGATCCTGCAAAGAAATTCAGATTTCAGAATTCAGAAGTGAGAGTAGCAATCCTAAACTGTTTTGTATTTTTGGTAAGTATTTTGGCAAGTTAGTAGCTATGGCACCTTTGCTTCTGTTTGTGTGCCTCACTATCATTCAGTGCCATTCTCAGACAACTCATTCAAACAAGTTGTTCCCTTGAACACAGATTTCACGTAAAGGCCGTTCCACCTCAGTAAATAGAGGGCACCCAGGGATGAATGGTGAATACACTCTTGGGGCCCCAGACAATGCTGACTCCTACAATGCCTTTAGCTGCAGTACAGATTTCAGTAATTAGACTGTGACTGTCACTGGCAGGGGGCCAGGGTCAGAACCAGACCAAGGGGGTAAAGACGACGTACCGTGCACACACACTCCATGCCCTGTTTGCCCCTATAAGCTACTAATCAAGCTCTCCTTCGTTTACCCTCCCCCTCCTCTGTTTCTGTTGTGTTTTATGGGTCTGAGTCAGGGTCCTGGGGTTTGTTGGATATGTTTACCACTGGGTAGATTCTGGGGGGGTAATTACAATGGTGGGGAAAACAAACAGAGGATGGAGCAAAATGGGACTTGGCTCGTGGTCACGTGGGAGCTATTTACTCATTATTTGTGCAATGGGAAACTTGCAATGCTTTGGGATGTTTATATGCAGAGGACTGTATACTTCATATACTGTGGACCACTTCATCTGCTGATTCATTATCAAAGAAGTTGAGTCCTCTCATCCCATGATGTAGTTAATACAAACCATTACCATGTACTTTTTTGCTTGTTATTTTATTTCTAAAAACCGATTTGCGTGCAGCAGAGGCGGAGTTAAACGGGCATCTGCTTCTCCCCTCCTTTATGTCCTCTTTTTTTTCTCTCACACTACCTCCATGAACTCAGGCTGAACCGTCCCATACTGCAGAGGTTTTACGATGTACGTATCATGGTCAGTCACCCCAAACCAGCACTGGTTGGCAGAGTGGCGTCAAGTGGCGAGCAATGCAAGACAAACTATCCAGATACAATCTTGCACTCTTGAACTTATTGCAAATATACAGCGAGAGAGGGGGCAATCAGTCTCACTCCATCTCTGTGTCTCTCTCTGTCTCTCTTTTAGGCTCATGGCAATTAAACTTGGCAGTAAGTTTCCTAACCAATCCGGTGTCTTATCAAAATGTACAATAGCTATATTAGGGCAAGACACAGAATTAGCTAGTTTGACAATAAGGGCTGGGAAATTTATAAAATATATATATTTTTTGTCGCCTAATCTTTTCCATTGGCTTGCACCTACGTCACATGACTATTATTTTTGGCAGAAAGAAGATGGCTGACATTTCTTTCAATTTAAATGAAAATTTTAATATATTTTAGACATTTAAATGCTTTTTGATAATAATTTTAGCCAGAAATATGTAAATTTCCCCGAAGGCCTCCATATGTAAATAGCTGCACAGAAACAACAAGCCCATCACCCCTGAGTTGAGTTGTGGGTGAGCAGAGGTCACTACCAAGCCGATGACCCCACAGGTCAGAGAGGTCGGAGGAGGGGGTTTTAGGCTCTGAAGGTATTTTTGTCTCTGATTTCTAATGTAAAGGGGTGAGTCAGAGCAGGGGATTGCCAACTCCCCTTCCCCCCAACACAGCCATGGGGAAAACTTGAAGCCACATCAGGCTGGAGTGGATAAGACGATGTCCAGACTCTTGCTCTTTCAAAAGGATAAAAACGACCATCATGAGAGGCACTGGTTTGCAAGTGGGATAGGACAACACAGTCTCATGTTGAAAAATAATTACATTAGTACACAATGGAAAATGAAGTGGTGTAACAATATGGGCTGTAAAATAGTACGATTCCAGCATTTTTTTGTTCCCTATTCTTTTCTTTTAGCCTGCGTCACCTGAAGCTGTAGTTTCTGGCAACACAAATAAAAGAAAATGCATTGAATTCTTTACATTTTCAGTTAAAAATGCAATATTTTAGTATACTTTGGGCATTAAAATGCTCTATATTTTCAATGAATAGATAGAATGTTTTGTTTATGAGTATAACAGTTTCCAGAAGATTGAATGCATCGTTGTGTATGTTATTGCAATTGCTTGTTGTTTGATACATTATTTTTGCAACCTGTTGTGGCATTTCTGTATCTTGATGTAACTGTGGAAGGTAGGTTATCTGATTCCAGGCATCTAAACCAAAATGCATTCATAAAATCACCCTCAAAAAAACCCATCTTGGATTACATATGGTACACCATATGCCCTTCCTAAAGCAATTTCTACCAGGCTTGGGACCAGCACTGTACGGCTGGGGATGTGGAAAGGGCTGTTGGGGGTTCAGTGTCTTGTCTTGTATATTTTTCTGCTCTTTTTATTTTGTACTTTTCCTATCACTTAAAATATGTACAGGTAAGGATAGATTTGATCAAAACTAGTATTCTTTTTTAAATTAATGTCATTATGGATAACACACACAGTGACCTCCTTTCCAACCACGGTCCATTAAACAATACTGTGAATCTTTAAGGCTTTGATGTTTGTGGAGTTCTTTTAATGTGTCATATTAAAGACTGCATTGCAAAACATTTCAAAAATACAGAAATGAATACAGTTGGGTAACATTTGTATTAGCTTAGAGATTTTATGTAACCTGTGCTCAATGTATAATTCCAGCAAGATTATTGTTTTTTATTTTACTATTAACTGACAAAAACAAGTATCATTACTCACCTATACAATCTGGGTGCCATGCCAAAAAAAGAAAACCCAGAGCAATCAACAGGAAAGAAGCCAGAAGGTTTCTGAAGAACTTGAAAAACGAGTGTGTGTTTGTGGGTGTGTGGTGACTTATTACAGTTTTTTTATGATTGCCTAATCACAATTTTGAAAGCAGAGCTCACTTTGTCAAAACACTACACACAATTCACACAACCATACACAAAAGAAATAGAAAACCTGAGATGGTTTGCAAAGTAAAACCCATTTAAAACTATAGGAGAATTTTTAAAAACCCATTTTGCTACCATATGACACATAGGTTTATAGATTTAGACACATAGATTTACACACAGACAGAACAGGTCCACAAACATTGCACAGGATAGCAGAGTAGTGGTATTTAAGCCATGAGCTGGTGTTTGTTTAGTTTGTTTAGGTGTTAGTTTGTTTATAGCCTAACAATCACTTCTTACTTTTGGAATTAATCTGTGTAGATAATCTTACTGAACAAAATGTGTAACTACCATAAACTTCCGTTTATCACAGAGCTTATTATTCACAATAATAATAAGGAGAAGGGCAGTTGGCAAGCCCCTGCCCTCACGACCAGGGGATGAGGTAGAAATACCGTCAGAGCCTAGAGTCCCCTCCTCCTTCCTCTCTGACCCCAGGGGCTTTTGTTTGGTAGTGACCTCTGCTCACCCACATCTCAACTCAGTAGTGACGGCGTTGTTGTTTCTGTGCAGCTGTTTACATATGGAGGCGATCATTGCAGTTTGTGCAGAAGAAATATGTACAAACTCTTTAGAGAGGACATTATGTTGAACATTGTGAGCACTGAGCAAGCTCAAATGACATTGAACAGTTGACTGTCCTTTGAAAACAAACATGAAAATAAAGGATAGCTCTCTACTTCTAGCTAAAAAATGCCTCAAGATGACATCACTTGGAGGAACCTTCAGCTCAGATCATGTCATCTTGTTGCTCATACTATGGAATTTGTAATAATGGTCTACCTGCCTATCCAGAATTCCCCCAGATGACATCATCTGAACTCCTAATGATGAAAAATTCCTCTGGGTGATGCTATCTGGAAGCAGACAAATATTTTATTATAGGGAAGCCAGAGGGAAGTTTTGGAGTTTTATCTCTAGCACTAAGCACAAGTTGGTGTAAATAAAGTTTTGTTTTGTTTTGTTTTTTGCATTTTCAGATTTATCTTTGAAGTCTTAGTAAATAAGTGATAGAAATGTTAAATGTGCTAAGTTATCAAATGTTATCACGTTATCTCCTCTTTCAATCTGTCATTTTTATTTCAGTCACAGCAGATCATTTAACTTGCTTATTTGCTTTGGCACCACAAATCAAGCGGAACATTTGCAGCACAGGGCCTCATGTAACAGTGTTTACCAATGGCTGCATCAATTCAGTGTCATGCTGTAGCATTTGAATAATGAAAGCTACAGCAGCAGCTGGGCCTCTGAGAGCAAGAAACAAGAGACCTTGTCTTGCTTTTTCTCTGTCTTACTGTTTTTGTCCTCTCAACAACTTCTCTCACGTGGTTCTTACACCCTGAAACCTCACGCTTTCAATCACGCCCATGAGATTTGAGTATGCTACAATGGCTCGCACCAGTTCTCTGGAGTCTAGAGAGCCAAGTCATGCTCATGATACTGCATGGGACAAGGAGGTTTGTGTTTGAATTAATGTGATAATCAGCCAAGAGAATGCACATTACTGTTGTTTTATGTGGCATGCACCCTGTGACCTTGTCAGTGTTTATAAACAAGGCTTCACACAGCCACACACACACATTTATGCACTTGTATATTTTTTTCCTAATGTAACTAGAGTTTTCACGTATGGGTCATATACACCCCGATTTGTTTACATGTGACACATGGATGGTTTTATCCACAGTAGTAAGCCTGTTTATTAAGAATGCATGACTGGCAAACTGTTGATGCCTAAGGGCTGAACTTCTACGAATTATCAATCAAGGGTTAATGACTTGACCTTTGGCAACTCTCTGGGTAAATCGTGCTTGGAAATCCCCCGCTAAGAGTGGCACTTCATCTGCAAAGCTTAAAATTGTCCCCTTCCCCCATTAACTTTCAGTCAACCTCCAACTAACACCCCCCGGTCAGCCTCTTTATCAGCTGTGGTGCTGCAAACACCTTTATACTGGTCCACGAGTCAACCTCAATCCCTCGATGCCCAGAGGCCTTTGAGGATGTGTCAACCAGAGTTCAATCACATGCTTAAGCTGTGATGGTTTACATGTCAAATCAAAAAGCCACCATTAAACAGTTACTGTATGTTTCTTACTGTATGAGATTTACGTGCATAAATGTCTTCCTAATAACAACAAACAGACACGAATTTCACAAATGATCCCTTGCAAGCAGCAGTTTCTACAGGGTTCTACAGAGCTTTTGCATGCTCGTGCATAATTTGGGCTTGTTTTCCTTTTAATGTTTGTTTAAGCGTAATGTAAAACATTGCAGCCTTTTTGTCACCAGTATCATGAAATTCACTGCAGGAGTCTAAAGAGCAACAAATACTGAGGTTCTGATTGACAGAATAAAATGTGAGAGTGTTGTTAAGCCTTTTCTGCTTCAAGCAAACATGCCCATGCATCTCCCATTTATTACAATTACAACAACTCTATTGAGAACAGAAGTTTATAGGAGAGTGTGGACTATACCCATATTGATTCCAAAATCAATTGTGATCATTAACCAAACTAGAATTTCTGCTTCAGGGTTTGGCTACCCATTGAGATGATTACTGACAAACTTGAGCCCTAAAGATCAACAATATGCTTCCACTGGATGTCCATACTAGTTCAGATTCACTTGGGATAACAGCTTCATAGGCAAATTGACATTGTTTTTGTAGCCATTGCTGACTTAACTATGTGCATTGACCTATTGCCTTAAGCCTCAATATTTATTCGGAGCATCTGTTTAGTAGAATTACTGTAAAACATATTATGTCTCGTACTCTGTCTGCATCTGTCTCTCTCCTGCATTGTTGGTGCATCAGACTCTGATCACCAGAGTTAAACTAAACAAGCTGATATCTTCCTGGCCAGATATTACTGCTGGAGGAAGCCAGCAGAGGCTCCGGTCTGAGGTAATCAAACCACCAAGATAATTGCACTCTGTAAAATACTAACTGGATGTTTATGTCCAGGCCCAGAGGGAAGTCATTAATGCCATCTTAATTAAGGGTAATAAAGCTTATTTCTGCTTTTGGGATGGACCGACCTTGACTTGATCTCTGACACACAGTACTTTTGAATTAGGAGGTTCATTCACCAAACATACCTTTACAGCTACACACAGCTTCAGGTTTCACCTTTACCTCTGTGTCCTGATCCTTAGTATGGAGGAAATAAGATGAGTAGTTATGTCCGATTAATGTGTGCGTGTGTGTGTGTGTGTGTGTGTGTGTGTGTGTCTTTTCTTTACCAAGCCATAATTTCCGCTCTCCTACCTATTCACATACACACAAACACACTCTTGTCTTAACACAATCATTTAACTGTGGCAACATCTACAAACAAAGTGGAAAACAATGAATTATTCATTAGCAGGTCTGCAGTACTTTTCCCCTCTACATGGTTATATCAATTCTCAGCACAATGATAGTGGAAAATGATTAAGCTAGACAAGCATTTCAAATGTGTTGCTTCAACCACAGCGGCAGGAAAAACAGCGTAACAGGCTGTTATACAGTGACTGAATCACCGATGACTTAGAAAGAATAACACAGAGCATTGGGGGGGGGGGACACACACTGATATGAGTAATAGCAAACAGCTCCTTTGCCCGTCTGCTAAAAATACACACTTATGTGTGACACGTGTGCATGTGTGTGAATGTAAAGTAAAGTACAGTGTGCTGTGTCATTTCACACATCAAAAGACTGATCAAATTAAATATATGGTAAAAATCTACCCTATTACCACCATGGAGTGAATGTGATTGATTTTTCAGCATTGGAAGAAGTACTCATGATAATGTTCTACCACAAATTAGGTTCTTCACTACCATAGAGTTATGAAGTATATTTATAGTATATATATAGTATTTTGTGTAAATGGCACTAAGCTTCATAAAACAATGTAGGTTTCAGACTTTTAAGAGAAATTGGTTCTGCAAATGTTGTATGAGCAACGACTGAAAACAGAAGCATTGATTCAAAAGGGCAGCATTAATATGCAAAAATCTACAGCTGCACTTAATGTAGCGGAGTAAAAATAAAACTGGGGATTGTGATGGATTAGATGCACATGAAAACGAAACTGCTATAGTTGTACTTAATTACATGTAATATGTCGAAATATTAAATTACTTTCCACCACTGCTATTTTCATCCAGACCACGACTGCTCAAGCTGAACACAAATAAAAACACTTGAAATGATAGTGAACTGTAAGTCTTGGGGTTTTGGGGTGCAGCTTCATCTTTCTCTCCCTACTTCTATGTCCAGCTCTCGGCGGGAACCCTGTGGAAAGGTCCACAGTCCCAGTAACAGGATCTGGAGAGGTAGGGTCTGGACCCCAGGCAGCAAAAACAATCATCTGGCTTCTACTGGGAGTTTGGAAGAGGCCCTCTGCCAATAATAACAACTCTCTCATCAACCGAGAGTTAGAGAGAGCAGCAAGGGGGAGTAGTGTTTATCTCTTGTGTGTTGTGTAGGTGGCGCTGAGCGTTGTCAGCGATGCCTCATTTATGGAATCGAAAGGGACTCATGTGCGACCACAAAGGCCACCTCATGACCTTTTGTTCTGTCACATGAACAAACACACAAACTGTCAAACAATATAAAGCAGCAACAGGAGGAATCTGTCACTACCACTGCCACCATACTTCTCTCACACACACACACACACACACATGCGCGCACACGCATGCAAACGCACGCACGCGTGCATGCACCTCCTCACATACCTACACTAGACAGGAACAAGTGTCTGTTAATATCATTAAAAGGTTGAAAAGGTCACACATTGTGCACACTATCAAAAGCTTTAAAAATACATCTACATTTGCTAAATGGCTGCAGTGACCACATGTTTCAGCACTAAAACTAGCTCCTGTTTGTGCCTTTTCTAAATGTACAACTATTTTGGAAATTATTAAGTGGAAATCTAAAGAAAGGATAACAATGTGCACACAGGAAAACAAACACAGATGTAAGCAAGCAAACAAATTTGGTAATATCCTGTTTTCTTTTAAATCTGTTCCCCCAAATATAGGTTGAGTGTGCGTGCACAAGTGTATGCATGCGAGTGTGTGTGTGTGTGTGTGTGTGTGTGTCATTTCAGTCTAACTAAAAGGATTAGGGAGGCCTGTCTTAAATATTCTGTCTGGTTTCCCCTGAGGCCCACTGGTGAGGACAGATCCCTGCTGGAGACTGACTCTGTCTGCATGAATCACAGCGTGTGTGTGTGTAAATGTGTGTGTGTGTGAGAGAGAGAGAGATCTTGCGTGTTTATATGGATTGGACTTTGTTTGTGCCTGCCCAGTTGCTTTGCTGTCCATCTTACCCGCAGATTTTTTCCCTCTCTCTTATCGTTATTTCCCACCTCACGGCAATCCTCTGCCCAAAACATCACCCTGACATAGACTCCCTCCTGACTAAAATGACCTAGCCAATGTTTATTACACCTATTATTAAAAGTCTAGTTCTGATTGGCACAGTCAAAGCTGTGTAAAACACACCTGTGACCGCACACACCGGTACTTACTTGTCATTTAGCTTCTGATGAAACACATTGAAGAATTAAATTCAGTAAAACCACCAGTGGTCTGCTTTGTTAGGAAGTTACACAAGACAGCTTTTTGTGTATTTAAAAGTTCCTGATAACTCCACATTTCTGCCTGTTAGCAGCTGATGGAGAAAGAAGGAGAAGGAACTGTACCTATATCTGAATTGTAAATGTAATTAAGTCTCTCTTTAAGATTTATAGCAGACTCTAAAGCAAACTTGAAAATATTTGTAGCAGCCATTTACATTCTTGTTCTTTATTTTGGAAACAACAGCTGCTTTTTGTTAAAGCATATTAATATATTATTGTGATTTGGTAGCAGGGTGTTTCACGACGTTTTTTCTGCTCTTTATGTTGAGAGATAAAAGTACAATTCTACAAAAGACCAGCTGTGATGTTTGCCACTTGTAAGGCTGTCAGGGTTTAAAAGTTCAGCAGTCAGACAGATAAAGATTGAACTGGGTGGTGCTGCAAAAAAAAAAAAAAAAAAAGACTCTGTGGCCAAGAAAGATTCTTGTCTGAGTATACACTGTACGTGCCAGCATGTGCATGTCCCTTGCAGGAGCAAGTGCAACCCAGTTGACATGCATCCTCTTGCGGCAGACACTTCTTATCTATTGTGTGCATCTGTAAGGTCTAAGATGAGGGGGTAAAGTCTGCGGTTATTCCTGACTTTGATTGCGTCACAGCTTTTGATAAGTGCACAAACCTTAGGTTGACTTGTAAGCTACGGACCTGATGGTGACAATTATGTGCTTATCACACTTTGTCCTGCAGATCTATATGTGTGTGTGTGGGGTGTGTGTGTGTGTGTATCTTAATTTACAACACCAAGATGTAGGTCTCTACAACATCACCCTCACAATTATTAAACTTGAGTTGTTTTGGCCTGTTTGTAAGATGTGGATCTTACTCAGATTTGGAGAGATACAGACTTTTCCTGTACAAACCCTGCAGTCTGCTACAGATTATTCCATGAGTGTCAGGTCACAGTGTTCCAGCAGGGACACATCCTGCTGACTGAGGCAACAGTAGTAGTAGTAGTAGAAGTTTTAAATATTGCAGATTTTTGTGTCATTTTTATATTTTAGGCATAACATCACAATAAAGTCTTGATAATGTGCATTTATCTGCTTTATGAGGTTGGAGAAGTAATTGAATGAGAATAAATTGCTTTATAACTTCAACACCATAAGTATGTTTCTTGTACTTGCACCACTTCATCTCTGGAGGTTGGTTTGGAAAGTAAGGCAGAAAAAAAGCATGTCTGTATACACTGTAAGTCAAGCAAAGCCAAGTGTGCATCTGTTACAGGTTGTTTTTTCTTCTCTCTTCTTCACTCCCCTCTGTTGTTCTTCTTCTTCTGCTTCTCTACAGGGTCTGCCAAGGCTGTTTTGATTTTGCAGCGGGTGAGTGGCAGCCTCGACCCCACCTGACCCCCAGTCTAACTTCTGCTGATGTCAGCATCTTGCAACAGATTGGAGCGTGCTGTTTTTAAACAAAGCCCCAGTCTCAGCCCTGGAGGATGGCTCATCCACTCAGTTCCTTAAAGGGACCATACACCAGTTCAAGTGGTTGTTTTTGGGACACTGTTTTTTTCACTCTTGTTTTAAAGCATAGTCTTGTTTCTTAGTCTCTATTTTATTTCTAAATCACAGGGCTGCACCTACACGCTTCCCAGTCATAACATCAGTGTGTTGATGTAGATTCTTACTACCTGTTGCAGAAGTAAAATTAATCTATTTGAGGCAAAACACAACAAGTGAAACCAGTGGCAGCCTGGTCAGGATATCCTGCTTGTTTTCCTTTTTGTGTTTGTTTAAGTGTAATGTAAAACATTGCAGCTTTTATTGACACCAGTGTTATGAAATTCACTCCAGGAGTCTAAAGAGCAACAGATACTGAGGTTTTGATTGACAGAATAAAATGTGAGAGTGTTGTTAAGCCTTTTCTGCTTCAAAAAAACATACCCATGCATCTCCCATTTATTACAATTACAACAACTCTATTGACAACAGACGTTTATAGGATTAGAGTGTGGATTATACCCATTTTGATTCCAAAATCAATTGTGATCATTAACCAAACTACAATTTCTGATTCAGGGTTTGGTTACCCATTGAGATAATTACTCATCTTAAGTAAAATTAATCTATTTGTGGCAAAACACAACAAGTGAAACCAGTGGCAGCCAGGTCAGGATATCCTGCTATGTCCTCTTTTTGTCTGAGAGGAGCTCTCTGTGGACAGTGAACAGACTGTATTATGAAACCCAACCATAACCTGTCCTCTTATCAGCACTGGCTGTCTTCTCTCCCATCTTAAATGTGTTTACTCACAAGTAATCATATTCATTATATTTCCTGTCCTACACTGCAATAGAGAATCAGAGTTCGGTAAATGGTTTCTTGTATTCATCTGGTCCTTGTGACATCATGGTCAAGACACTGTTGAAGCCAACTGTTGATTAAGCTTTCCTAGTCAAATAAATGTTTAGGAATCCCCTTCCTAGGTCCTAGGTTTTAGGAATCCAAGGTCTGAAATGCAAAGGAGATGAAGTGACTGGACTGACCTGCCGCTGTTTCACATGTCTCAATAGAAAAAGCAATACAGTGTCTTGTGGTTTTTGCTTGTTGCACTTTATGTCTGTGGTCAGCTTATGCATGGAAACCAAAAAATACAACAGAGGAATCATAGCAGAAATCAGTGTATCCGATACTGCAGTGAGAAAAATGGTATACAAGACAGTCTCCACAGGAACATAACAAAATGACTGACTGCACAAAGAGGAGATCAGCTTGGTTAGGTAATGTAAACATCCAATACAAAAGTTCTTATACATTCAGTCATTATACACACTCACACAGCCACACAATGGAGTCACACAGCTGGCACGTCGTCTGTACCTGACCCAACTTTATTGTCCCTGTGTGCCCTCTCAGGCTGAATGTGTTGTGTGTGGAGGTTTTGTGTGAACAGCTGGGTTGGAGACTCCAGGCTCCGGAGCCCAGTCATTTAATATCTCCTGGCTGGCCCTGAGGTCTCCATTCCTGGGGAAACACCATCCATAAAGAATCTCTTATCTGGACTGGGCCCCTTTACATTGCACTACTAATAAAACACCACAGAGACTCTTTGACTGTATTCTTAATCCAAGTCATATTTTAGATAACAACTCCAGATCAAAAGAGTGAATCATGGTGGGTTTTGGCATCTTAATCTTTCCATTATTTGTTTCATTCAGGCTAACTCTCATTCCTCCAAATTAAATTATATGCGATGAATCAAATGTTTCACTGTTGTTTCAGGCTTTCAAATTCAGTCAAGAGTGCATCAGTCAAATTTACCTTTATTTATCCAGCCAGTCATTATCCTTCACTTATCCAAAGTACTTATCTGTGTTACTGACAGCGTTCACCTTTCAATAGGGCATGTAACCATAATGTAATTGATATTTTTAAAAACACTTGCTATTAGCACCAGTGACCAAAGGAGTCGCCAAATCAACCAAGGCGGAGAGGAGTGACACCTGACCCTGTGGTCTCAGACTTGTTTTTCTAGCCTCAAGGCCACTGCTGCCTTATATACAATACATAACTCTTTTTCTGTCTAGTCTTTCTTTCTTTCTCCTGGCATTTCACCAAGTGCCGAAAGTCACTGGAATAGTCACAGGAGATGATTCTGTCATCCAGACGAGTCTCAGAGGAGGCTGGCTGAAATATTGTAAAGAAATATTAAGATAGAAGATTTTTATAAACTCTTTTCATGTCAAAATATTTCTTTAACTATCTTTTTTTTAAATCTCTGTTTTTCTCACTGCAGGACTATCAAAGAGCTTCTTATGAGCAGAGACATGAAATAGTAAAGTGGGTACTTGGGTGGTGAGGGTTCGCTACGTTGCACAAACCAGAGATGTTTGAGCCAAGATTACTAACATACCTTTTACAATACACTCACTGTGTCATTTTAGAACAAAAAAGCCCTTTAAGTGTTTTTGTCAATGCAAATCTCCACGTTCACCCTGTTGAACACAGGCACTTGTTTGTGTGTTAAATGTACTTTATAATTGCCACATTTCAGCTCAGCTAATTCTGGCTCAGAACTTCTTTATCACATTTTCTTTCAGTACTCATGCTGCTGCTCTGATGTTTTATTGGCTAAACAAATCTCACTTATAGCATCCTGTTACCCTCTGAGCACAATTAAAATAATAAGCATCTAATATTAAGAGTCATTACCAGGGGGCTATTAAATGGCACAGGCAGTAACCGCAATGTGACTCAGCACACATGGATTACACACACACACACAGACAGAGGAGTAATTAAATCTCCCAGCTCAGTACAGTGAGCAGTCCTATTGCTAGATTCATGTCCTGACATGTATCCTAATCTCAGCAGAGAGGGAAGCATGCAGCATTAGGTACAACCTGCTGCTGTTGCTGCTGCTGGCGATTAGTTGAGCATGACTTTAGCAAAATATTCCTTACATTTCAAAGGTCTTGCACCTTTAACAACATTACAAGCGGAGAAGACTCATGCAGGGTTGCCAGTGACTGACATATGCTGTTTTGAAATAAGTTTGTCTTTTGGACTTGTGTTGCCATCGCTGCCAGCTCCAGCACATTGTGCAACATAAAAGCCAGCCACTTCAGAGAGCTTGTTGAGCATTCAACTTCAGCATGTGCCTCCTGAGACCTCCACTCACTGTCAGAGCACTCAGAACAAAGCACACCATCCACACAGCAGCCACTGAAATGCCTGTGTGTGTGTGCGTGTGTGTAAAAGCTGATGGCGAGTGCATGCTGCATTAATGCATGGATATTTTGTTTCAAAAAACTGCTGTTTATGCCTGTTTGGTTCCTAAGTTGAGTGGCATTGATTTGGTTGCCGTGTTAGTGTTTTGAATGAAACTGCTGTAAACATACATCTCATTATTCATTTGGCATGAACTGGATACTGGTAGTATTGCAATGGTGCTTAATATTTCAACTTGAATTGAACAGACCTGCATTGATGTGATTGATTGATTGTGTGTTGGACACTACAATCCTAACACTAAATGGATGGTCAAATGTCTGTGTGTTCATGACATTTGTGTTGGAAAAATATGCAAAATACAAATACAAAAGTTTTCTTTGTTTGCTTTCCCTCCACACAATACAGACTACACTGGTCAAACTATAAATTATACAGTGAAAATGAAAACAGAAAGGACTAAGATCACTATAAGTACACCTAACAAAAACTGAGATCCTGGCTCATTCAGTCAAATTTGTCTCTTCCTTTTATATTGTCCTTGGCTTGGACGCAAGTATTTCTTCAAAGGGAGTAGTTGACCCGTGTTCTGCCTTCCTCCACCCAAAACATCCACCCACCTACACGCACACACTCACTCTGTACCACTAGCCAAGACTCTCTGGTTTTTAAGTTTCCTTGAAGATGGACACATCAAAGAGGTCCGTTGCCAAAGTGACCTAGTCCGACCACTATGACTGGACCCTAGTTTCTTCAAACAAGCACTACTCCAAGCTGTGACTCTGCAGGTGACCTGCCTCACCACAGCCAGAGGGAAGAGGGAATGTGGGGAAGAAGTGGAGGGGGCAGTCTCCTCAGACACCTGCAATTTCCTTTATAACCCATAGCTTCCTGTACTCCTGATTCTGTAGACATATAGAACTCTTCTTACCTCTCTGACGCCTTAGTTTAGCGTTCTCTCTTTGCCTCACCTGGGAGGCATTAGCAGAGCCACTGACATACACATCTCTGATAAGGGAGCAGCAGCATGGAGACATGTTAAGTGTGCCAGTGGAAAATTCTACCCTCAAACTAAAACAGCAAGCGCAACACCAGGCCACAACAATACTGCCACTTGGCTCTGGTTTGGATTTGGGTGGAGGGAGTCAGGGCACTAGAAGAGGTGTCCCAGAAGAGTAAGTAAAGAAAGTTAAAGAAGAAGAGAAAAAGATACAAGACCTTCCCCCAAACACAGAGTGCAGTGAGGGGGCTGAGTTAGCATTAGAGGTGGGTCCCAACCTCTCACTCAGATTGATGAATTAATCTGTTGACAAGCTCAGCTGCTCTCACAGCTCAAGCCTTCTCTGAGAGCCTCAGCTCTGAGCAAATTGGCCATCTTCTCCAGTCAGAGCAGCCTGACTCAGATCTGTGGGCTTAGCTGTTACCTGAGGCGAGTCAGGCCAAGAGGCCGCCTCCCTCCCAGCCCGCACTCTTAAATTATAGCCTTGCTTGGTTCACAGTGCTTGAGGCCATGTGTGTATACAAATGCTGTGGCTAACTTGTTGCTTTACACATAAACACAAGTGCAGGCACCAGCACACACAAGGAAAAACACAGAAAGAGCGACAGGGGCCTTATTTCATCCACTTATCTTTGAACAGAGTGTTCCAGATCAGCGGTTTCAACGACCTTGGACATCCTCCCCTCCAGACAAAACTGTAAGCTGTAATTATCCTGTAATTTGGCTGCAAACAGTAAATGCTCTCTGCTCCGGTGTTGTATATTTCTTGAGGAAGAATCCTGAGGCATTCCCACAACCTGCAAGCTCACACTCCTACTTGTCCAAATAAAACAAATTGCTAGTATATATTTGGTCTATAAATATTATTTCACCAGCTTTTCAATTTCACATCTACCACAAGTTGAAATATCCAACAAACAGTGTATGTCAGATTGTTACATACACGTACTCATCAGTAAGTAAATACAACTGAACTAAAATTGCATGGTGTGTTGTTTTAATACTTGGGGGAAGCTGGGACAGTATTAGTCATTACTGCCAATTGACAATAAAGTAATCCAACACTTCAACAAAAATTATTCAAACACAATGTGTGAACACCAGTATCATCTTTGTCTGTCAGATTAACTGTACATAAGACTATACTAATTATCACACAAAGCAAATAGTTACCATAGTTGGTGCCCACATTACAACAAATCACCTTTTAAGTAGCCCTAATGGTAGAAATGAGTACTTTAAATTTTGGTCTTCAGTAATAAATACAAGCAGTTATTTTCTATGACTTCTGCCATCTTTATTTCCTGCTGGCAAGAGCTTGGTCATTAGGCTGCAACGGTTAATACACAGAAATATATTGAATGTAACCACTAGAAAGCTAAGCAACACTTATCTCTAGAGTCAGTTCAAATAAACTTATAATATGCAACTGTTTTTCAAGGTTATCTAAAAGAAAAACACATTCCATCACATGGTTCTACATTGTAGTACTGCTTTTAAATGTATTTATTTTTTGTCCTTTCGGCTTATACCGTGAGTTCAGGGTTCGCCACAGCGGATCATTGTCCGCATGTTGATTTGGCACAGTTTTTACCCCGGATGCCCTTCCTGACACAGCCCTCCCCAATTTCTACTGGACTCGGCACTGTAGCGGTACTTTTTAATAATTTTTTCCATTTTATCTTGGGTCTGTATAGTCTCTTTAAATGAACACTTTAAAACTGAAAGTAAAACTTTTACAAAATAATTTGATCCACAGTCATTTTGTCGCCCCCATGGCTGTCATAAGACAGGTACAATAGATCCCAGGACCATCATACCTCTCACCTAACACATCCACTTTTTAGATACACCACGCTCTGCAACAATTCGCACTGCCTGTAGAGCACATGAGGATAACTTCAAAGCTCTTCTTACAGAAGGCTCTTGTCTGCTCCAGGTTTTCTCATTGTTAACTGATTACTGGCATGTAATAGAAACCACGGTGATGATTTAGATATTGATGCAGTGAAATGTTTCCATGGTGTAATTTCTTCCTCGTGCAATAGTTGGCCTTCCTGCCATCACTTTTCTGTTATTCATTGGGAAACTGGTACAGGTGGATTTCTTATGTCCCGATCATAATAAAAGTTTTATTTTTATACTTTAGTAATGCCTGTACCAATCGCTCCATTAAAGGCAAACTGATGGTCTGGTTAGGCAACTGAAGACTTGGTTGGAGGCTGGAGGTCACATTTATGGAGGTTTTCTATCTGTAAAACTTTCCCAGAACCCAGAAAAGTAACTTTTATTTTTGTGACGCGGCAGCACAGTGGTGGTCCTGGTCTAACCTGTCCAGGGTGGACCCTGCCTCTCACCCAGTGACAGCTGGGATAGGCTCCAGCCCCCTGTTATCATGAAAAGTACAAGTGGTTAAGGTTTTTGTACATTATGCCCATGTGAAGTCTATTGAGTGTGCAGAACTGTGAAGACAGGGCTGGTCTTTTAACCACCACAAGTAGTGACTGTTAAAAAAAAAAACCCCACCTATGGTTGGTGCTAGAAACAAAGTTCAGTGTCGTTTGCAGCAGAGATGTCTACAGTATGTTGCTTGTATGGAAGCATGAGTGTCTCAACTTAATATTTTGTTAATAATTTTGGAAAAACTGAAATGGGTTAGATTGTTTCCAGCATACCCTACTGTCCATGATACCTCATGTCTTCAATAGTTACTTAGCAACATGTTTAGCTGTTGTGGTTAATGAAATGACTAATCATAGCAAGATGACAAATGCACAATAGCTACCAGTTTAAAAAACATAACAAAAACAAGAGGTTTTAAATAAATGTTGAAAGGGTGACACTACATTAAATAAGTCCTGACTTGAAACTGGAGACCAAAACTGAAAACCTTTTCTTATTTACAAAACATGTTTTCAGTTTCAAAATCACTTTCAATCTTTTTCACTTTCAAACCTTTTCTTGCACAATTGTCCCTTGCATGCCCCAACCTATGTACTGAGTCTTATAATTTAAATACTGTATATATGTGAGCAAGGAACGTAGGGGAGGAGAGGGACAGATAAGAAGAGAGAGATGTCACAAACCGAGACAGAAAGAGTTTGTGTGGAGTCAGTATTTTCGAGGTCTGGTGTCTTTGATGTCGGCCCGAGTAGTGCCCACATGTCCAGCCCCTCTCTGCCAGGAAATTACAACTCCGTCCCCCTGGAGCCCCACTGACTGCTGGGAGAAACACTGTCTGTTTGATGTTTCTAAAGAGGGATCTCCAATGCAATTTAGCCTTTCATCTCTTCCTTTCTTTTTTGTCTGTGATTCATCCAGACTATTGTGAACTTACCAACATTTTTCACAAGTAATATTTGCTTTTATGTCAAATAAATAGCTGGTGAAGCAAAGATAGAAGTGCAACAATAAACAGAAGGACAGGGAGTCTGTATAAACTCACTTTCTGTAATCATCAGACATCAGAGGTGCTTATTTGTGTAGTAATTACACCAATATAAAACTAGGTTTCTATTGGTTATTTAAAGAAAATAATCTCACCTCAAAGTCTATAACGTTTTGTATCTGGTACAGATCCTTAAACCAAGGTTTCCATTTTTGTAGTGCTTTAAAGCAGCAACAATTATCCTTGTTCTTTTAAAAAAGGATGACATTACTGTTTTATGTGACTGTTTGTTGCTAATAGTGATGAACCCACATTAAATTGTCTCCCAAATCTGTAGTTGTAGTTCCCCTCAGGTCTACAGGCCTTTTTAGAACATTTAGTATGGTCAGACACACAGCTATGAATAAATCCTGATGTTTCTCCATGTCTCCTGAATATGTGAATAGGCAAGTGTTGGCTAGCATGTTTGCAACTTCACATTTCCGATTTATAAGGCTATATTAAAGTAATGCTTACAGTTTGTTGTGCTGCCCCCAAGTGGTCAGTAAAAGTGTTCAGAAAGAAATGAATATTTAAACATCTCCAATATCTCAAAGCCTTTAGAAAGCTACAAAATGGACATTGAGGTGAGTGTCTGTTGTCAGCTGCAGTTTCCTAGGTTAAAAATGAACATTGCCCCGCATCTACACTATTACTGCTGAAAGACTCATCGAATTCCATCAAATACTACCAAATATAATTTTTGGGACCATATCAAATGGCTGTAACTATTTTGTGTTGCTGATGTTTCTATCGGAATGAACTGACTGTAGTGACCTTAAAGTAGACAATAGGTTAGAAAGCTTGTCACCCTGTTTGACAAGTGCAAGTCTGTTTTTTAATTACAGAATTTTACCTGATGTGCTAGTGCACAAACACCAGGTCCAACATCTGTCTTATTTCTGTTGTGGAAAGAGCTTGGCACTCATAAGCCATCCTTGACGGGTTCATGCAGGCACAAACAGCTGTTTTGTGTTGCCCTCCATTTGCTCTGACTTATATTAATCAGCTCTTGGTTCACCATGGTGATTTATGATACAGTAACAGTTTTGCTTTGGACTGAAAAAGGAGGGAATACATATATTGTGCAGGCCCAGCTGGGGGTGTTTGCCTTCACACTGAGTCAGATTAATGTTCAACAGGCAGTTGTTTGGCTAAAGGGAAGACTGCTTTTCAAATGTGGCACCGCCCCACCTCCACTTCATATCATCACCACATCCTTTTGTGCAGTTCTCTCTAACTTTGTAGAGATGCTGCACTCATGAAATTGATTGAGAGGACCAGGTGATAAAACCAGCTTCCAGTGTTTAAACATTGTTTCTGGTTCTAACATGACTGTGTGTAATCCTTATAGCAACAAAGTCAAATAAATAAATGTGGCCATTGCAGATGACATGATTGTTTTGAAGAAAATGAGACCATTCATGACATGACCACAATGGAATCAGTCACTATTGGCAAGGTTTTAATCTAAGATCCAGGTTTTCTCTGGCACTGCAACCCAGCCTGGGCTCTTAAAGGTTAAGTGAGTAACACCGTGGCACTAGGTGACCCTGGTAAGTATTAGACCATCCCTTCTGACTCTGTTGAAATGCCCTTTTTGTAACACTTCAACTCATGAAAGAATATATCAGACCAATATGATGGACAGTTGCTTTTTCTGAGGGGACACAGTATTGACTTCGAATGCACTTAAACCATGGGTGCCCTGCTTGTGATCACATTCACAACAAACACTGTAATCAGCAGGTCAGCGAATAAACTGATGAATGATAATCAGACTGACAGTATTTGACAGTGTGCAGGTATATCATCATTATCTAAGCCAAATAACAGCAGTCCATCTTTAAGTGAGTTGTACTTCCCCTAATTGTATATGATTGTGCGGTGCAGTCAGGGGATTTGTTTTGAGTTAGCCTCAACCTGAAACATATGGAGCACTATAATTTCTTGGCAGGCTTATGTGGCAAGTGCCTGACCTCTTCCTGTGGTTCTTTTGTTCTGAGAGGGGCTGGGAGGTATCAGGGGATTGCTTATCACTCTGACACAGGATGCCAGCAGGGGTTCATGGTGCAAGAGGGGAAGTGACAGTGTGGCACTTGCTTGTTTTCATAGGGAATGAGGCGATAGTGTGACACACGGCTGTGCACCTCAACGAAAACAGGAACAGCAGTGACGTCCCCAAAGATTGTCAAGTGCAATAGATGGTGTTATTTTCTGTTGCATGTACTGTATGTTAAGCTTAGGTATAGAATTCAGTTCAGCAACATCACATTTGGTCTGTTTCTCTCAGTGTTGTGTCAGTACTGTGTAGAATATAACAGGCCTGTAGAAAAAAGGAGACAAAGGGGCAGACATAGTGTAATGTACTGGTTTTGGGTGTATATGCCTGGTGAGGGGATGTGGTTCTCAGGTCAGGCTTAGACAGGGGGGTTATAATCTCCCTCTGTCACAGGTGCATTTCCCTCGAGTATCTGTGGTTTTACACATAAGTCACACAGCTGTGGCTGTTTGTGCTCACTGTGCAACAAAGATCAACAGCTGCCATTGCTGGTGTAGTGACCAAACTGATTTCTAGAGTTTACAGGGAAATGCAAGACTGACTTTTGCACGAAGGCAGTTCAGTTGTTTCAGTTGTAGAAGTTTATGGTAAACACAGCCATTTACCAAACCTTATCCACATCCTGGAGTTGAGAGCAATACTGAAAGCAACTGACTTAAAATAGCTGACAATCAAAAACTGCACTTGTCTGGGTTGATGAAAGTACATTACTTTGATCATTTACTAGGTAAAAACACCAATAGCAATGCTAAGAAACTACTGCATTAATATGGAGGTTGTGAAATAATAAATGGAGCAGGAAAGAAGATAAAACAAAATTTTCTTTAGAAATTTGTTTTATCTTTGTTATTTGCTGAAATATTAGATGGTGTTAGCTTTTAGGGCCTCCAGGTCAATGTCCATGTCTATTTGGTGCAATTGTTAAAAACTCAGAAACATTTAAAATGTGACCTTTTTTTGTGCATCTTATTTTATAAGCTTTGAGGTTGACAAGCAACCAGTAACCATGCCCATCAGATAAATGTAGTGGAGTAGAAGAAAATAGAAATACTCCACCTAAGTTCTTAAAACTGTATATCCATTACTTCAGAATATTGCACTGATGTTCACTCTATGTACATGCTCACAGCAGCATGGAGTCCACCTCACAGCAGTTTTGCAGAGAAAATTACAAATTCTAGTTTAGATCA
This sequence comes from Channa argus, assembly GCF_033026475.1. Taxonomy (NCBI): domain Eukaryota; kingdom Metazoa; phylum Chordata; class Actinopteri; order Anabantiformes; family Channidae; genus Channa; species Channa argus. Next base: position 8,753,493 of record NC_090212.1, read on the forward strand.
TGCAGCAACTGGAAAAGGTTAAAGTCAGAAATGTTCAGTCAGATAAAAACATGTTAAAAAACAAAAGTGTCACATTGTGGGTAAAAGAAAAAAGCTATTTACTCATAAATCACAGTTGAACATGTTTGTCTTGCGGCTGTTCTGCACAAAAAAGAAACAAGTTTAAAAGCTGGTAGAAACTTCTCTAGCCCTCATGACTTCTTAACCCCTGATCCCCTGGGTTCTCTTCAGACCTCAGACTTGAGGCACAAGGGCTTGACCCTGCCCGCTTTGGCTCAACTTGCTAATGGCCTGCCACTGTCACTGCCTGCCCCAGTCTGACAGCTCTATGAGACCTCATCACACTGAAGACCAGGGCCATGGGGCAGGCAAAGGGGTCACGCATGTGTGCCCCCAGATCTCTACATGCATTAGAGTGACACAACACTGATTTCTGCTGGAAACACAAATGAATACAGACACCATGGTTATGGACATGAACACAGAGGGATTGTGCATTTGTAATCTTTGGAAGCATGTAAGCCACAGAGTATTATAACAAGAGCCACTCCAGTGGCAATGCAGGAGGAGAATTGTGTGTGAATTGTCTGTGTTAAGAGGTCCTGTGATGCCAACAATGGTTCCTCTTCATCTGGTCATGTGGTATGTGTGTGCACGTGTATGTTTGTATGCATCTGTTTGAAACTCTGTGTGTGTGCGCACGTGTGTGTGTGTGCGTGCGTTTGTGTGTGTGTTATGGTGCAGCTTGGTCACATGAAAATAGTGCTAATGAGGGACTACTGTTTACAGCTGGCACCAGTGGTCTGACCTCTGCTGCACCACACACACACACACACATGCTGTCAGACATTAGAAAGTGAATAATGTCAGGATTCATGAAGAAAGTAACATCCTGTCATCATGTGACAGATGTCATACATTTCCTTGAATTTACCCAGATCTGAATAAATAAAAGCTAACTAAACGTGAATGTTGATTTAAAGTTATAATAAATTTATCAATATGTCAGGCCACAACTTTTGTCGCAGGTTAAAACATCTAAAGTAGCTATTTTTGGATTGGTCAGGATGATATTTTGGTGAAATATCTCTTTATTAAAGATTATCAATAAACACCTTCACATTTTCCAAATGTACATTAGCATGCTAAAACACTAAACTAAGGCTGGTGAAGAAGGTTCAACATTTATTAAACAGATTTTCTTCTTGATTTGGTCGTGTGTGGCCAACTGACGTGACCAGTCACAAGATTTCAAATCAAGCTGGATGCTGCTCTGTGCAATTGTTTTCCAACATGTTAACTGAAGCAACTTTATCTGGGCTGCTTTGTCAGCAACTAGCTCATAAAAACATAATGGAGAATTATTATGTTTTTTGCAGGGAGATTTTAGAGCTTCTTAGCTGTAAACGAGCATCCAGAACTGTGAAAGTAAACCGAACCCATTTAAGGTGTGGGCCACGTGGCTACACAATCACACCAAATTCTCTAGAAGAACAACTTTTACATTTTTATTTAATGCAGTGTTATATCAGATATCAGAATAATGATTACAAATGCTTAGACTACCACAACGTAATATTATAAAGATGGGAAGAAGCAACACAATTCTGTCATTTTAAGGCTGCTTCAGTGATAGGGATTATAAAAGTCCCCTCTCTGCCCCTGACCTATGCCTGTTGTTTTGTCTGATGGCATCTTTTTGTTTGACATTTCTCATGTAAGAATATAAACATGCCCCCCCCCCCCCCCCCCCCCCCCCCCCCAATAAAAATGCACAGGGCACAAGTATTTACTCACATTCACATGCACCAGCCCATACAGACAGTTAAGGCCCTATTGTACAGTCTGTAATCATTGTCCCATTAGGAGGCTTTGGCCCCTAGGGGGTTGTTTTAAAAAACCTTAATTCCTTGTCCCAGTGGGGGGGCTTTTGCTGGCCAAAGCCCAGCATCCAGGTGATATATTATAGAAGGGCAGTGGATGCTATTTGCTGTGTATGTGTCTGGCTAACAGAATTTCTCAGTGGAAACTAGCCAGCTGACAACATTTGGCAGCACCTGCTGAGTCTTTGTGTGAAACTTTCCTCAGTCAGAGAATCAAACACACTGTGTAACTGTTGTTCATGTCACACACAATCTAGTACAATGTGCAGTTACTGCAGCCAGATAAAGATGGATCTAAATGTTTGAGTCATTTCAGAAAACAAAGTATCTTGGGCTTTTTTGTGTTCGTTTGCTCTTCTGGTGCCTAATTAAAGAGTCAGATTAAAGCAGCAACCATGATTCAAGAGTAGCAATCTCATCCCGACTCCTTTTGATAAAGGAGATCCACTACTTTAATTACTGCTATTCATTCATGTTTCACTCAAATTGCTCCACAGTCACATGTTGGGGATTAACTATAACTTGTGGTCATAGTTGGTTGTTTGAAGATCACAAAGCTTCTGAAGCACTAATCACACTAACACACCAACCAACAAAAACTTTACCCCTTTCAGCACATTCTCATCTAATCAAGCATTGATTCTGCCTGATGAACACCAAATCTTTAAGAAATCAAGGTTATCAAAGATCCTTTATTTTATTCATCTTTATTTTTTTAAAAGTGCATATTAATAAATTCCAGTCTGCTAAATCAGAGTATAGAGAACAGAAAGAATTGCAAATATTGAGCAAAAAAGAAGGAATTTATCATGTCTATGGAATAATTAATTTCCTAACCCATGAGGTTTGGATTGCTTATTTAAATGCATGGGTGTTTCTGCCAAAGCTGTATGTTCCTTCGGATCATGAAGGAAAACAGATTCAGTTATTCCATAGAGGACACTGGTCAATACTATGAAAATTTAAGAGAATGATCACTCCTTGGCAGCTTGACTGGTAATGAAAACCAGACGCTATTTCTTTAAGAAGAGAGATGATGTGCAGTGGAAACAGTAGATGAGCTCGAGGCCATGAGTGATACATTACTGCGTAACCTTGAGGGACTGCTTGGCTGACAGTGGGATCAGAATATTGCAATCAATGCCACATGCCGCAACGAGTGAATGCACGCAGAGTGGGAATCCATCACACCTCCTTGCCTTAAAGTTATGTTTCTGTTAAGAAATGTCTTGATATGGGGTTACTGCGTATGAACGTTCACATGTGCTCGTAACAGAAGTACAAAGAAGTGAATTAAAAAAAGAGCGAGTTAGGAAGTGCTATTAAAACCATGTGTTTGGAGCAATGCCATGTAGCTGTAGGTGCCAGGAAGGCGAGATAGTAGGGTGATTTTGTTAGCCTGCATGTTGTCAATGAGGAGAGAAGTGACAAAGGCTTGAGAAGCAGAAAGGTTTGGGCGGAGGACAGCCTGGCAGGTTTTGGGGATGTGGAAATAAAGTTTTACCTCCCCGGCTGTTTTATAGTGCCATTTACTAGAGAGCAGGTGCAAGGCTATTAAAATCTCCCTTTACTTGTAAAATCACATCACAATGAATAGCACAGCCGGTCTGTGTGACAACACATAAGGAGTTGAAGCAGGGCAGTAGCAAGTGAAGATGAGAAGCAGGGAGAGGTGCGGAGGAGTAGTCACTGAGGGTTAGAGTTTAGTGCCGCAAGAGTTGAATCACCCCAAGTTCACGAGCTCAGCTCAAGGTTTGATACGTTGTCTGATGGCTTGTGCTGCACAGGGATGTGTGTAATTACTCCCTCCAATTCATACAAAAACGCATGTGTATCTCCTCACAAACAGATCGCAGAGGCACAGGGAGAAAGGCACTCCCTCTCACGCAAATCCATGATTGTGTCAGTGCATTAGGCGTCCTGCCAGGAACAGGGGGAGTGAAAAAGTTTAGGTGGGGGAGGGGCCCACAGGTGCCGAGCCTTAAGCCTGGGGGAGGAGTGAGGAGAAGAAAAATCAGGGAGAGGCAAGTGAGGAAGGAGAAGGGAGGGAGCCAGCAGCTGCCCCCCTAAACCCTCTCCTCTGGTCTGTTGTTCTCTCTGAAGATGGTCAAATGAGGCCCTACACACAATTTTATGAGTCCGGAACAGCTATTGGTTTCAAACAGGACAGAAGGACTACAGCACGCAAAGGCCTGTGACAGAAAGGGACAATCCAAATGTGTCAACAAGAAACAGAGGCACCCACAAGTGTGTGAGAGAAGCAGAAATAATTCTCAACATCTAAAAGTTTTGATGTATAATTTGTGAGGACTCGGTGGTTGGTTTCTACACTGGTTTCCCCTTGCTTTTCTGTCCCCCACTCAACTATACACACATGTGCACACTTTAAATTAGCTCCTCTCCAAAAAGAAAGAGAGGAGGAAAAAAAACACGCTGGTAGATTGTATTTGCTCAGCAGAATTTAATATGAGTGAGCTGGAGGTGCTTTTTTTCCGAGGCCAATTCCCTGGAGACACATCCATCTCTGGGAGATGGTTGGGAGGACAAAAGAGGACTGCCTCCAAGGCTCAGCCCAGGCGTGCTTAAACACACGAACACACACACACACACACACACACACACACACACACAGCATACACACATGCTATCAACAGTTGCAAGCACACACGTAGGCGTGCACACGTGTGTATTCACATAAGTTCAGTGCTCAGACAGAGAGCGCCTTGTCTGACAGCAACTACAGACTTGGTTGAACAGAGAAAAGAAGTAGAAAAAGAGTTGAAAGAGGCAGAAATGTTTACTGTAACTTAAAAGGATGGACAAAAGGAGAAGGCATTTAATAGAAAGTGACAAGGTGGATGGGTCTTAAAAGCAAAAGGCGGCTATTTTGGTTCAAACTGAATGGAAGTGAAAGAAAAGGGAAATAATGGGAGGTTGCAGTGAGCAGTAATGCCCTATGACAGCCCTGTCAGACTGAGGAAACTGAAGACTTGTTTATGTGTAGTGTTGTGGCAGGTTTGCCAAGCAGCTTGTGCTACAACACTTACTGTTAGTGGCTGTCAATCACCTCTGACAGCTGATAGCCTAGGTAATAACAGTACGTGTTCTCTGTTTATATCAGACACAATATAAACAGACTGAGAAAACAGGCAACTGAAAACAAAAAACTCCTAGTGGACGCATGTACCCCACAACTCTGCCTCTCAACTGCAACCTATTATACAAATGTAATGCAGTTTAGGGAATTGGGTCATTGTGTTTTGGTTCGTTGGTAGAAGAAGTCGCGTAATCACTCTAGTGTGAACCCCATAGAGAATTCATGCCCTGGAACAGCCCCTAGCCCTGCTTAGTTCATTTCCTGTTTCTGGCTAAGGCAATGAGGGATAATAAGTTCTACGCTATGCTTACTGCGCTTCATGATGTGGTCACACAGCTCCTCTAATACGGCAATCAGAGGGGAATTAGAGAGAAAAGGCAAGACATAGAGTAGTGTCACTAAACCCCCTTCTCGTACGATGGATGTGACGGAGAAAGAGTGTTTCCTGCAGAGTGAACTAGGAAGACTGCTGAAAACATGTCATCAAGACCACAAAATATAATGCAACCAAAAGCAGATTGCTCATCTTCTTGTCTGAAGTGATGGCTATGATGAACCACTACTCTGCTGTGGTGTAGTGTGGGACAGACAGCCAGTCAGATGAAAAAGCAGCAGTCCCTTGAGGAGCATTGGCAAGACAGGCTGTTGTCAACGGAAACTTGAAAAGATCATGTTTCTGATGGTGGTGGTGGAGGGCGGCGGGGGGCTGTACAATGCTGTCAGCTGTGATGGGTTATGAAGAGAGACGAGTAGGAGTATTTGCAGTCAGTCACCAACTTTGTATCACACAAAATCACACTCTATCATTTTTCTTTTTTAAAACAATAGCAACACGCTTTAACACATAAAATTCTGCTGAGGCCGTAAAATAAAAATACTCCAACAAAGCGTGATTGCAAAGAAACCAATAAAATGGGGATGTGAATGATTCATATTACAATCCTGCAGCTTGAACCCAACTTAAATGTGATTGCTACCACAGCTCCGCTCATGTCCTCCCTTCCTCACAGCACTCTCAAAATCATAAACAGATCCTCAGTTATTCCACAAATGGTTGCGCTGCCTGGGTCACATTTGCCCCAGCGTGGTCGCAGATACCCATGACCAACCTTGTTACACACTTACCCAATTACCTAGTGAGACTGGGCAGGTGGGGGAGGGGTACACACCAAAAACACACACGTGTGCAAGCATGCAGGGCTAGCAGTGGGCTACAGGGGTCACCAAGTGCACAGAGACTGTGAGCACATATTGACGAAGTGCATTAAGTTGCATCCATGCCTGGCCTCTTCCCAGCTGGCTCTGGGCCATGATACAGGTGCCACAATAGATCACTACCCAGACCCCTGCACCCTACTCCCCAGAACATATCACTCTCCAGCTAGTATGAGCCTCCACAACAGGTGCAGTAGGTTAGGCTGCAGGCCCCAACATGCAAGGAAACAGACTGTTATTGTGGGCCTTCCTTCCATCATGTCGTCTCTCCTTTTTTTTTCTTTCTCTCTCCTCCACCTTGTCTTTTCCCAACTGCCCCCGGGAGCAATCGAGAGGTTGAACCTGAATGTGTAATCTGAGTGCAACTCTTCTTTATTGTGCAAGGATGTTGAAAAGAGGAGGTAAAAGGTGGAGGATATGCTGCACATGCAAAAGATTAGACAGCTTGCTATTGTGTGTTCGCAGATGTGTGTATATGTGTGTGTAATTTGATGGCAGTAAATACATGGTAAGACCATGAAATGATAGATTTCTTGACTAACCTTGTGGCTGGCACTGTGCAGTCAGTCACAGGATTAGACATACTGCTTTCACTTGCTGACAGTTGTTAATTCATCCATCTAGCCGTTTCTACCCATACCAATACTGACAATATAAAAATGCAAAAATGTAAATAAAGGCTGTCTTTGTGTGTTTTCCTTATGCAAGCATTTGTGCATGAACACATGTATAAAGTTAAGGCTCTTGTGCCAAAAGACAAACTTAACAGTCCTCTGCTCTCTCTACTGTATGTGTGCACAGGAAAACTCATGCAGCCTACTGCATTTCATTAGGAGAAATCCAGATGTGCTTCCTGGCTTCCAGTGAATGTCTTCAGCTGTGTATGACACTGTTGTTGGCCTCCCTGCACCGAGCGCAGACAGAGAAACGATGCCTCAGGGCAAGACTTTCGGCTCTCTCTTTCTCTCTCTCTTCCTTTTCCCATTTTCTGTCTCTGCCATCTCTCCCTTTTTTCTGATCTCTCTCTCCTTTGTCTCTTTCTTTCAACCTTCTCTACTTACTCACTCCTGTGCACTCTCTTGCTGGTCTTATTCTTTTTCTGTATTATCCAGTGTTGCATTTCATCCTTCACTCCAATCTGCTTCTATCTTCCTCTTTCCTTTACACTCTCTCTGTCACTCTTATCTCATCATCTGTTCAGGTAGAAAAAGTTGGTCTGACCAGTGACAGGCAGTCAGGGGGCATGTGGGAGCTGGCTCCAGAAAGTCTGCATCTATACCTACATGGCTCTACACTAGATACACTGGCTCTCTCCCTCTCTTTCTTCCTCCCTCATATGCAGACAATTTTTTGCAGCCTGCATTAAGGACTACTTATGTCTAATGTCAGCTAACAAATTAAAAGGAGTTTTGAAACTTCAAACAGATTGGGTGTTGCTAATATCTGTTAAGCCATAACACTAAATCAACTAAGCCACTGTTATGAGTAACACGCTTCAAGGCTTCAGCAGTGACATTTAAAATAGTGTGTAACTATGAGGCTTGTCCTAGGTCAGGGCTTCTTCTTTTAGTGATGAGACATACACAAAATAGGATGGTAACACATGTCACTGTGCTTTAAACTGCCAAAAACATCACAGGAACTTGCCTTTTATGACTTTGTTAGAAACATATGCTCATTCTGTTCCTTGTGTGTACTGTAAAATTAAGCTCTTAATTCTTTGTAGTGTAGGCTGACCTCAAACAAACCCATCTGACTGGATAGTTGTGTCGTTCTGACCTCTATTGGGGTAAAAATGCTATTGCATGATAAATGTACTTTCTATGTAAGTGTGACCAGCATAAACCATCTCATCATTTTCATCTCTCATGTAAAGTGCTACATTACAGAATACACACATATAAGCACGATGATCCTCAGCAGGTTGGATAATGTTGGGAAAAGAGCAGGGCACATCTGAGATCACCTAAGCCTCGCTTCGTTAGTAGTGTTGGCCTCAGCCAGACAGGTCAGTTGTCATGGCTGTTGTTGAGCTGCACACAGAATCAGATCAGACACAGCTGACAGACCGCCGTCTAGACAAAGAGCAGACCCCTTCCTACTATTGTTTGTTGGTGGTTAGTGGTGGGCGAAAAACAGGAAGAGTGTGCGCTTAAGCCACTAAAATCTGTGCTAGGGAGGAATAAAGGCTTCCTGCCTTTAGATGTTTCTCCTTACATAAACTGGCTGCCAAGCTGGCATTGTTATTATCAGGTTATGTGTGTTATGTGTGGTAAAATGAGCCTGACTACTGTGACATGTCGGTCTGAGCAAACTGCTCCACCTTTATTTCCCCACATGGTGGGAGCACTGCGTCAAGAAACAAAAAAGAAATCTTAACAGAATAAGTCGTGACCCCTTCTCAAATTTGAATTATTTTAAATTAAGAGCAGGTTGATTAAGAGCTGTATCAAAAAGATTTTATAATGTGTACATTATAATTCAGAACCATACTAAACTTTAGGGGGACATCCTGTCTTATTGTGAAAGTCAGCAGAGAATGTAGGTTAGAGAGCCCAAGATGCTTCATGTACAGAGTAAGTTTGACATTTTGGGAACCATTTATTTGGATTTGTTAAAGGATGCCAAACTCATCTCTCTATAGTAAATATGAAGCTTAGGCTAGAAGTCTTGCCTGGGTTGCTATACGGACTGGAAAGGGGGGAAATTGACTACAACTTCATATTGATATATTACATGAGAGTAGCGCTGATCTTCTCACGGAACCCTGTGAAAATTTAATTTACTTATTTTCCAAAACGTTTTAGGCCATCACAGCACCCCTACTTCAAAAGTGTGAAGAAAAAACACAAAAGGGTATGCAATAAATCGTTGCTATCAATTATGCCTTCACCCTTGCCAAGAAGCGACAATTCAGACCATCTGCATTTCTAACATGTGTTTTAGTTGTCAAGTAAACATGTTGTCTAAGGAGTCGCACAAGAATTTATACAGCGCATAATTCTCCCAAACATTTGACCTCTGTATACTTTCCTTTGGCCCAAGTGCAGTGCGAGTATGCACATGCCACTTATGGTAATAATGTCAACTTGCTGCTTCTCCTTCATAGAGGTCAAAGTACTTGCACATTTCTCACATTCTTGCTACTGCCTCCCGTCCTTCCCCCCACAAGGACAGGAGTAAATCTGTGTCCCAGACATGACATTAAACAATGATCATTTTCTCTTTCAAGGTGGTTGTTTCACCTCAGTGTTGAGCTAGTGCCACTGTAATTATGTCAGAATTTACAGCTGAAACACAGGCTGTGGCATTCCATTACCAGCTGGAGGTCTACCTATAAATCTGGCACCTTTACCTGAAGATCCTCCCCTTCAAAGACCACAGAAGCCACTAGAACCATTCAGATGAATGCACGGTTTTGCATGTGCGGAATCGGGGCAGTATTTAATGTCATAATCAAGATGAAAGAATATCAAATCAAATAGAAATAAGATATTCAAATCTCATTCTAAAGCTAAACGGTGACAACTAAAGACTTTTACAGTTAAATTAGGAAATAGTGTTGGAAGATTATAGAAGATTATATAAGAACATGGTTTTATTTTAAATAAATTGCTTTGTGTTTAAATGTTCTATATGTGATGCTATATAAAGGTGTACTATTAAATATTTGACATAAAAAAAATGGGTCATGGGACTGCTGAACATTCTGGCAACTTTCAGTTCATTGCTTTGGTTTTCTGGCCCCCAGCTTTACTTGTTTGGATCAGTCTTGCCACACATGTCGGTGTTGTTTTAAGATCAAGCAAACAGCTGGTTTGACTGAAACTTTGAATAAAACCACTATACGATAAATATCCAGAACTACAGTACAAACAAAATTGGCGACTAGCTGGTGCAACATAAGTGAAGCATTGAGCTACTAAAAGGCCGGATATTTCCCCCAGGAGCAGGTAACAACCAAAAGAGAGTTGAATAGATGAATAATGGATTCATACATGGCTATGCTAATTTTTGTCTGAAATGTTTGCTAACAAGGCACCAACATGCCTTGTCAGTTTGACATCTGTCTGCTGCACCTCCCAGCCCCACCCCAGCCCAAACACAAACACAGACGCTGCACAAATAAAAAATGTTGTTTAATAAGAGTGTGGCTCTATGACATGAATCTGCATTTTAATGTAGCTGGCAACAAGGCCTGGGTTTGCACGTGTCTGACATTAAAACTGTACATATCATTTTGAGATTTCATATGAGAACTCCACTCGAAACCAAATGTGTCCATTGAACCACTCATACATTCATGCATAAGCTCTAGACAGCTTCAGTGAAACTACAAGTCAAATATCTCCAGCTACACCCTTTTAAAATGACTTCAGACCAGGCAGAGAATCTAGGTTACCGCCTCAACCTCTACTCACTCACTGTAACTGCAGACCCTCTGGTGTCTGCTCGTTCAATGATCCTATGTACTGTATAAAAGAGAAGATTACACTGGGCAGGTGTTGTGGAAATGGCACACACAGGTTATTTTAGATTCCAATCCACTGAGGAATTCAGTGTCATCACAGAGATTTGCCGAGTAAAACTTCTGAGAGGTCCACTTAACATTCCACTGGAGCACGACAGCGGTGAGCAAGTATGCCCCTTGTAACTGTCAAACAAGCCGGTGGCCGTTCACCGCACAAGGTCACAGGACCTTATAGCAGAAGGGATGGAGGGAGAACGAATGAGGCCCAGCGTTGGGCATAATCTGCAGCCAGATGATTTGAGCCATGACTGCGGGAAGGGTCTGAAGCTGAGTCACAGTGACTCAGGGCCACAGCTGAACCCAAAAACCTTATGCGTCATTGCAACATTTATAGAAAGTGTTTGGAGTGTAGTTTGTGAAAGAAAATGTTGTAGGTCGATACTGTGTGTGGCATGTGTGAGGTTATTTCATTAGCAACAACTTAGATTTGTTACTTTATCCATGATATCACTAATGCTAAGTTAGACCAATACAGTATGTCACAGTTTGTTAAAATGTTTGTTTAACATGAGATGTGTCAGTCTGGAGCAAACTAGCGAACAGATCAATGCTGTCACACCTAGACCCATAGAGATAATGTGGCAAAGGGCTCATCCTCCAATACTTCTCCCATCAACTCCCAACAGTATTGTACTTTACCTGTAAACAAGTAAAAAGAGGTTCATGTTACCTCAGGCAGCACTGATCCATGTGCTGATCTCAACTGTATTTTCGTAGTACCAGGTCAGCAGGCATCTTGTCCTCTTACACTCATCTAGAAGAAACTGTCCCTTCACAAATTACGATCCAAATCAGTGTACGTAACCCTTAGGGCTGTTTGAACCTACTGAACCCTTTTAACGTTCATGCGGGGCTGCTCAAAGCCAGAAGGAGGGTGTGTTTTGTGTGTTGCTGAAGGCTGTATGAGACAGAGAGACATGGACTGCAGGAGACCTGACAGTGGAAAACAGCAACTGGACCAGACCTCACAGAAAGACAGAGGAAACAAAGACTGAGAGAAAACAAAGGCTAAAAACAAAGAGACAAGGATGAAGGAAAATGGAGTCCATAGAGACAGAAAAGGACAGCGTGACTAAAGAAATTAAGTTTAGCTATTTTTAAACTAAACTTGGGGATCAGCTGTGAAATCTCCTGTGCACTTTCGGCTGTTTGCAAACACTTCAGAGAAAGCTCCAGTCAAATGGAGAGTGTAAAGTGACACGCAAAAGCACTTGTGGGTCACTATTGATGGCAGTAATGGAAAAGAAAAGTACTCATCTCTGTTTATGATTACTTCAATATGCTAAACAGCTTATTTCAAAAGAAAATGATTATGGTGCATCCGTTTGGCTCATTATCTGAATATTGTTTGCTTTAATTCCACCCCCTGTTCACACCTTTGTTAACAATTCTCTTTTTGTAGAAAACGGATGACCTCATCTGTTCTGGGACCTTTTACTAGGGTATGTGTTGCTTCGCCTCAACACCACATGCTCTTTATTTCTGCTATTTAGCAAATGTCTGAAAGGTTTTGAAAGGTTTTGAGGTGGGGAACATATTTCCATTATGTTCCCCACCCCCACTCCTCTGGATGTGAAAATTCTGGCTCAGTTCATCCCCCTGCCCCTATTGATAAGCTAGGCAAGGGTGATAGCCACTGTAAAAAAATCCTGGCACACATCCTGGAGACTTGTAATCAGGTGTTCTGCACGCTGCCCACTCGACATGCACTCAACACTCTGTATGACACTCCACATTTGGCCTTGTGTCACCTTGTATTGCTGCTGACAGTTTGTTCACCTCTAAACTATCATTCACATCCATCTACTTCCCAGAGACACCTCCTTGCCACCAGCCTGACGCCTCCACAGCAGCAGGGTGTAAATCAGCTGCCTGTGCAGGAGATAGATGAGAAGCTACAGGGGTGGATGACAGACAGAGGTCATCCAATCTCTGGAACACATCCCGCACTGTGACCTTTCCATCTGATGGAGCTAGAGATAATTAGGCTTCCTGAAACTCTGTGCACATGCCGGGATCATAATAATCACATCGGGCACTTCAGCGTAGGGGAGAGTGAAGCTGGCAGCACAACTGCTGCATTTTCCCAGAGATCTGTGACTCAGAACATTATTAGCGTGCACACACACACAGTCACTGTAGAATGTCCACTGCCTCATTGTTTCCCCTTGTTTGTTCCACTCGGGGACTTACCTGCAACAGCCAGGCACATGTTGTAATAGATTGAGGATTAAAACAGGGCACAAATGATGGATAGACTGACGTTATCCAAATGCCATGCAAACCTTTGACACAATGCTCCACAAGTCTAATGAGGGTGTGCCCCAGACATTGTATTGCTGATTGCCACCCCCACCTTTTGATAAATGCATCTATATGGAGACACAGAAGGTGCTGAAGCGACCTTTAGCCAAAATGAAATCTCTGGTCCATGTTAGCAGGATAAGTGGCCAGCTGGCACCATTTGAAAGCCCATCATCCAGGCAAATAGGTCAGTGCTCCTGGGGCACCATCTCTGCAAGTGAATGGAAACCAAGGCTCTCCAGCTCCTCGTCTGATTCTGTCGTCAGCCAGCAATGGGTGTCCGGCCAGCGGTCAGCAGGTCGACCCATTTGACAAGAGCTTTAAGGAAGGGAACGGAGCGGGGGAGGGTGGAGGGAGAGCGCAAGGACAAGAGCCGAGTTGTGTTGCAAGGGCTGATTATGCGTGCTGTGGGGCTGGTTTCCTGGATGTTGTGTTTGTGTTGGAACGGACGGTTCCAGGCAGATGTTGCAAATGAAGGACCTGCTGTTGTGTGTTGACATTGTGGAGAAAATCATCCCAGATGACATCTGATTGGTGTTTGAAGAGGCAATGTTTCCAGTGACTGTGGAGAAAAGCTGCCATTACTTGACCCTCCTCACACTTTTGATATGTGACAACTAAATTAATTGGTTTCTATTACTTTTTTGAAATCGCTCATAGTTTGGCAGTTGTAATTCCCTGTAATGGGAACCTTTAAAGTGTGCTTAAAGGTTGCAATCACAGCTGGCTGGATCTTAATACTAAAAGATCTGTAATTCTCGGAAACCTGTATTCTTTGCTCTTACTTTCTTGCGCAGAAGTAAAAAGTGTACACACATAATACACACATAAGACACTTTTACAATCAACCTCCAGCTGTGCCCACTGCCCCCCACCCCCACCCCCACCAAGACTATGCACACACATCCATCTGCCACCAGACAAACGCTGGCAATAAACAACAATTAGATGACTTTTTACCTTCCCAAAGCCACCTGGATACAAAGTTTGACACCTTAAAAACCAATAAGCACACACTCACTTACAAGAACAAAAGGTAAAGCAGCAGAATGATATACAGCCTTGATAATAACAGCTGATATGTTTGAATATGTGGCTTTGACAGACTTTATGGCTGCACTGAGCAGAGATAGGGAACAATTACTATAGTGGTGACAAGAGCTTTTCTTTAAATGCACATTATGACATGAGAGATATGATCTCAGCAGGGAGGGTAGTGGTGTAGGTGAACCGTGCTGTATTTGATTAGCTGTTTACAGTAATCTACAACCGCTGTGGTGCATTGAGGGTATCGCCTAAAGCAAAGGTCCTTACTTATTTCACACATAACACACGCTTTCTAAACTTAGTTATTCGTATTACACTGGCAAACTGCCATTTTGTCATTTCTCTAAATTTCAGATCACGAGGCTAAAAGGGAACCTATGCTCAAGATAGTTGCATCATGTACTTAACTCCAAGGCTTGGTGAGCGGGATCAGTTCAAATCCGCCCTCCTTTCGCTTCTTGTGACTGGTCGGCTCCTGTGTCAATCAGGGGGAGGGGTTGCACCACTATTTTTTGTGCCTGCATGTCAATTTAGAGCTCAGATTAGGTTGTGCTGTGTGGCTGTCAGCAGCAACAGAAGTAGAAGAATAAAAAAAAAACTCAGTCCACAGTGTCAGTGTAGGATTTCTACACTGGCTGAGACGCGTGGGACTTGTAGGTACCTGCTTGCATTGAACCTTTTACCTTTGGATATTGCTGCCACCATTAACTCATCCGCACACTTCAGTCTCGTGGCGTTTTTGTCTCTTTGAAGTGATCTGTGCGCCCGGGGGTGGAGGAAAGTCATCACAAAACTTTAAAGAACACTTCGCAACTTTAGACACTCAGAAAGAAAGCGTGTCGCGCATCGCCGTGACTTCATGTGGAGTATCATTTGACGCAAGCGGACAATTGCTCTTGGATACAGACGCCTCTTGAAACATGTTCAGCAAGTGGTTCCTTGTGTTTATGAACGTCCTTTTTCTGGTGCGGGCGCTCTCTGCTCATGAATGCACCCCGTGTAACCTCCGGACTTGTCCGCTCAAAGCTCCGCACGGCTGCGAAGGAGGTCGGACACTGGCGAGGGATCCGTGCGGTTGCTGTGATCAGTGTACCCGGCTGCAGTGGGAGCCCTGCGGAGGACCGGACTGGGCGCACGGCTACTGCGCCCTGGGGCTGACCTGTGCCTCTGTCAACATAAGCCGAGCTGCTGTTATACCTGAAATTGGAGTGTGTAAAGGTAAGTAGAGTCTGCCAAGTGAACTTACACTTGTTTTGTTTTTTAATTAAAATATTCTAGTTGTCATTTCTGTGGTGGACTCCATCTCATACCTTTAAGTGGCTTGAGGTCACCACTTCAAATGTCAGCTAAGCCCTGACTGCTGTGGTTGTGTCAGTGTTTACCTTGTCTCTGGCTCCTGTAGCAGCTCCCCTTGACAGTCAGTAGAGCTGCTTTAAAAGCTTCATTCGCTCAGCTCAGAAGCATCACAGTAAGGTTGGTAGCAGTGATTTGGCACGAGGTTACAAATCAGCTCCTGTAGGTCCTGTTCTTGCACATGGAACAACCATGATTGTGTTTTGAAACATGGAATACACTGCAATTTAATAAATAAGCAGTACTTATTTCACTTTATTTGTATCTATTTGTGTGTGTGTTTCTCACAACTGTAATTTGTTTTATAGCATAATGAAAAAAGTCCCTGCAGAATACACACTTTTACATTTTCTGCCAAGCTCTGCTATTATAATGTGGACGTGCTCATTTTTAGTGCAATTTAAGCAACTACGAAAACTTCAAAGAAATGAATAAGGTTTTAGGTTCCTCAGTGAATGAAGTAAGTAGCAATAGCAACCATCACCTTGGGTACAAATAACCAGCAGGAGGACCCCCTCCAACCCCTCCACCTGCACTGTGTCCAGCCAGTTTTAGGATGATTGAAGAGGACTGACAGGACTGCAGGAGAGAGTAAGTAGCTCTCAGGGGGAATCTGGATCCCTTGACCCTGCCCTCCCATCATCCATCCAAGGGGTGGTCCAAGCCTAGGGTTGACTTCGGTTTTCCAGGGTTCCCCAGCCCAAGGCCATCCCATGAGACCCTGACGCTGATTGTGTCTCATATACAGGTTAGACCGGCATCTGGAGGACCTCTCCGCTGTAAATTGATGGCTTTAGAGTGAGTGGGAGACCTAATGGCTCCTCTGATTAAGTTGTGCCTCTGGTTCTGTGGCTCCAGGAGCCTCGGAGCATGGTCCTGACCCCTAAATCAGACACGTGTATACACATAACCTTAATATCCCAGAGGGTCTAGGTGGGGGTAAATCAACACCTCCCAGTGTGTTTTTAAGAGGCCACAGTGAGCAGGCTGGTGGAGGCTGATCCCAGATTTCCCTGCTCAAACTGCAAGAGCCTTAAAGTGATTAGGCTCACAATCAGAAGCTGGGGGTAAATGTTTCCGCTTTCTTATCCCCTACCTTTCTGCCCACACTTATGATTTTGTGGGTGGTCAAATGCAGTTGGTGTAGAGATGAAACAACCCTGTAACATAGGTAGCATGTTGCATGAGTGGTAATATATCAGCAATGGGATTGTAATTTTGGGTTTGTTCATCAGCATACAGCAACAAGTTCAAAAACTTACAGGAATACTTTTCAGTTGTACAAACTCTTTGAGCTGCAACAGTCCAAGGGAAGCTGTATGGTGTGTTTTCCAGATCTGGATATGTTATGTAAGATAATGATATCAAGTTTTTTTCTTAACTGGGGACATGTTTTGTTACTTTTAAATGTGAAATGACCCCCCAACAAATATGGCATGAGCCACTAAGAAAGAGCATGAGCTTACCATAAACCATATCCTGGAGATTCAAATCCTATTTCTTTTAAGTATTTTGGCTTTCAAATGCAGATGCTGCTAAAACATGAGAAAAAGCGAAAGAAATGTAGCAGCTTTTGGAAAGAGCTCTTGGCCTTTAACTATACCGGTGGTCGTGTTCATCCTGTCAGCCAGGTGAAACTATTCAGTCTCTGCTCTTAAATCATTTGTTTTGATGTTCTCATCATATTCTTGTCTATTGTTCTATGCAGAGACTTGGCATGATTCAGAAGCACTTAACATACCATGTAACAGAGGGTCTGTCAAACAGGGACGCTATGTTCACTGCACTCCTTCACATGCCTTCTACTTCTCCCTTCCTCTGGTATTATCTAACGTTTCAAAGACTTCCTTTTTGACTCGCTATCAGCCAGAGGGCCTCTAGAGGTCAGCTTTCCCATCCTGACACAAGATGCCAAGACAAGCGGTGGCTGAGAAAGGAATCCCCCTGGGTTGAAGCCATAGACCTCAGGACAGATAATAGTTAACCAAGCTAGATCATACCTGACTAGAGTTGAGCTAAAGAGCACTACACAGGGAAAGACTGGCAGGCTGAGTGGGGTCGAGTTAAAATTGGTTAATACCACAGTGTCTTAGGTGTCCAGCTTTTCATTAAATGTTCTGACTCGTAAGTCCGGATTTAGTGGCCCACACAGATTACCAGCACCTCAAATGAAATACCCTCCCAGGGACAGGAAAGAATTAGGATGGAAACAATGTGGGGGGGAGGATCATTTTAAGTTCGAGGGAAATCGCAGAGACAGTTTTGGTGGGCTTTATTGAAAAAGCTGCTTGTGTGTTACCAGTCTCACTGGCGGTCTGGGAGAGCTGTTAACAGCACAGGCTGGATCAGGTTTGAAGGTAATTTTACCTTCACTTCTTTCACTGGCTTCTGTTTTGAGGCTGGTGAGCATCCTGAATAACCCAAGAGTCTTTCATATTACCAACCCTAACTTGGGGAAAGTGTTTTCTTCTGCAGTCACATTGATTTCCCTCAGTGGGAAAAGTCATTACAGTAAGTGGCCATCTCTTTCCTCCACAATGGAATATCTGCATTAAATTGATACGGATCAGCATATGTGTTTTATTATGACCAATGTTCAAAAGCAGAGGATGGAATTCCAATTCATTGTAATCACTTTGAGTCATCTCATTGTTTCCCCGACCCCTAACTGAGCGTGAAAATTATTCTCATTTTACCAGGCTTTATTTCAGGTAGGATTGCTGCAGTAGTCAGGTAAATAAACTAAGAAGTGCTTGTATTTATGTTGGAAAGTATGTTGAAAACTTGTAGATATTTTCCTCATGTGCATTGTTGGGGTGAGTAGCTGTTTTGACAAGAAATCCAGAATATTATGATAAGCTCCAATCTCACTTCCATGCTGTTTATTTGAGGCTTGGGAGCCTAATGCTTGGGAACTGGTTACTTTGTGTTACCGTTTTTCTCATCATCCTTTCTCTGCTGCCACTCTTCCTGCTCTTGGACTGCCATGAAGTAGGGTAATTTGAGTTATAAATATGTGTGTTTATTCATGTATGGATGTGAAACTGTGGGTGATGTGTATGTTGGGGTTCTTTTTAATCCTGGGCTTTAGGTGGTTATTCAGCTCAAATGGTGCTACCGTTCCACATTACTCCGTTGTACATTCCTTCTCATTGCAAAGTTTTGTCCAAGTTGTGCTAAGCCTGGAGGTGCCATCTGGGCTAGGGGCTCTCTAAGAGAAGGAACAATATGTGGGTATGCTGCAAATGGCCTTGCTACAGCGCAGGCGTTCCAGCGACCGGTAGAGATGGAAACCCCAGGAGGGCCCCATGCTGTGGAACAAAAGCAAACAAATGGGCTCAATGGCTTAAGTAGCGTGGCATGATGAGGAAGGATGGCAGCCCAGAAACATACTGGTCACCTCAGTGCCAACTATTGTGCCAGGGCAATATGTTGCAACAGAAGCTGTAAGCTGAGTGATGCTGCAGCGCTTCTCGGAATAAAATCTTGGTTTCTGACATTTTGGCATGGAGCTCTGTCCAGTGAAAAAAAACAAAAAAATGGACAAACAAGTTCAATGGGAAATGAATGTTCTTTCCCTACTTTCCTCACTGTCCCCCACAGTGCTCCCTGATTATCCAGAGGCAGGCCTTGAGGATGAGCGCTGTCCTCTGATGACAGGTTGTGAAAGGGCTGGAGAACAGTGTGTGTGTGATGCCCGTCATTCCTGCCTGGGCTCATTTGCTTATCCGGACCAAGAAACCTGCATGAAGACCAGCAAGTCAGGTGAGCCCTCTCCTTCCATAACACACACACACACACACACACACACACACACACACACACACACACACACACACACACACACACACACACACACACACACACGAGGTAGTGGGAATAATGCTATCCATTGAGAGGAGCTAATCCATAGCAGATGTGGCTCTGAGGTGACTACTTACATATCATAGTGATGACACATGTTGTAAGGCTTTGTCTAGTGGTTTACCACTCATTCCTCAGTGGTGCCATTGTGTATGACTCACTGATGACTGTGGTTTTTGTGTACGTGTGTGTGTGTGTGTCCACGGCTGGATTTCAGAGAGTCGGAGGCATGAGCACCGGGAAAGACACAAAGAGAAGTATGTGGGACCATCCAACCCAGCCTGCATGTTCTCTGGGTGTAACCTGACTGCTGAGGGCTGTGTGTGTGAGTCTCAGAGCTGCCATCACCACTTTGCCTACATCAACCTCAGCCAGTGCCAGGAAGCAGCAGGTATCCTTCAAATGACCTGTAACTGCAACCACACAGCAGTCAACCAGTAGCTCAAGTAATTTAGTGTTAACATATGAGCACATACACCTGCAACCTGCTTTTGCATAATAGAATTCTGGCTCTCTCCATGCTTTAACTAAACATTGATACAACATGAGATGGCAGACAAAGGTTTTGCCCTCTTCTTGTACAAATCACCTTTGAGTAGAACTCAGCCACACCATTCCTTATGCCACTGCTCATTATGTTTAAAGGGAAACATATTGTTGCACACCAATGAAAACCTAGGGTCGCTCCACCCCTTGCGCTACTTGCTCAATAGGCAGTGTAATGCACAGCAGTTCCCATGATACTGTTAGAGGCTGGAAAACGTAAAGGAAAAGGGAGAGAGACAGGTCGGGGGTACAAGATTGATGTTATTAAAAGAAAGCAAAGAGAAAAGACATTTGAAAGGGAGAAGGTGTGAATCCTACTCACAGAGAAGCACAAATAGAAAACCTCTCCATTAAGAGATGGCTGTGAAAGTTGCAGAGATTATTTATGGATTTATAAAGTTTTGGAGATCATCATGCAGAGGAAACGGTCCCGAGGTTTGAGCGTAAGCTAAATGCTTGCCCTGTGCAGGAGGTGAAAGACAACCATTTGAATGAAGTGGGAGAAAAGAAGAACGTGTGATTAATTCAGCTTGTAGCAGCCTTGCTGATTGACACTTGGAAGTGAAAAACCTTATTGGCACAGTGAGAGTTTGGTTTCCTCATTTGGAGAGTGAGGTGTCTATTAGAGAGGCAGGCGCTGAATGTCGGCTGCCTCTTGAGTGACATTTGCAGAATGGCAAAGGACTGCCTGGGAGTGAACCCACTGAACTTCTGTGTATACTGTATGTTGGTGTCAACCCCATCAGACTCTCCACAGTCTTTTGAAGAACTGGGAAACTTTACTAAAACCAGCAGAAAATCTCCTTGGTGCTGTAGTGAACAGATTAAGTCCAAAACATGTGATTGTTACCCCTAGCTGGATCAAGGGCTGGGTCCGAGGCAGGGTCTAATTTTGAACCAGTTCTTGCGTTTTGAAAGCCAAAGAACGGGCTCTTAGAAAAGAAAACTGGTTCCACAGTGGCACCAGCTGCTGATCTCGAACCAAAAGCCGCTTACATTATGAGGCAGGTTAATC
The DNA here is from genome assembly GCF_033026475.1 of Channa argus. Taxonomy (NCBI): domain Eukaryota; kingdom Metazoa; phylum Chordata; class Actinopteri; order Anabantiformes; family Channidae; genus Channa; species Channa argus. Next base: position 8,774,348 of record NC_090212.1, read on the forward strand.
GGGATCGACAAAACCAATAAATCTTGGTTGTAAGGATGAAAATCTGTAACATGATTAAACTTGTTTAAACTCAGCGTGATCCATACTAGTGTAGGTGATGCTAGGCATCCAGCTAAATAATAAGGCTAAAAAAGGCTAACAACATCTTACTTTCAAAAAAACTAAATATGTTTCTTATCAAAACATTATTGCAGTCCATAACAATCATCATAGCACAAAAGCATTGGACCAGTTTTGTTTGGATGGCACGGTACACTTGCAGGAGCTACACAGATAACTTGGCGAAGGCGTTGCTGTGAAAGCAAAGATGTATATGACGTTTATAGTGACGCGATGACGTGGCTCCGTGGTCCTTGCAAAAATAAACTGGTCCTCAATTATGATCTGGCACCAGCCCAGAAGTGGCACCTAGCTCGTGTTCGTTGACAAGGGGCTTATGAGTGCTTGTGATTTCAAGGTTCTCCCTCTCTTTGCAATTTCAGATGAAGTACGATTTCAAGTAGACAATAATGTGCTTGGTAACATGCAATGGTGACATAGGTGAGGTAACTTAGTCTGCAAATAACAGTGAGGTCATTACAGTATATTTACAGCTGTGTGGATGCTTGTTATGAGAAACTTCTTCACTAAATCTCAAAAGAAGTGTGGTTTATCAAACATTATATTCTGTTGACATGTCATCATTGAAGTCTAGTGTTCTGATGAAAGGTGTACTGTTAGGCCTCCTTGTTTGGTATGTCCCTCATCTCAAAGCCTGAATGAAGCAGATGATAGTTAAAACTCACTGCAGTGAAAACTGTAAACAACATTTTTCAGCAGCTTATGAGTTCTCACTGCAGCACACACCCACCCCTGTGATGACCCCTCATTAAGTAAGAGACCAGGATGTGTGTGTCTCTAACTCCACATTTAAGAGGCACACTTGCGTGTGTGTATGTATGTATGTATGTATGTATATGTGTGTATCTATGTATGTATGTATATTGTGTTTAATGAGCCTGTATATGAGAGAATCAGAGCCTGTGTGTCTGCATCTGTGTTTGCGCATGTGTCTCTGCGTGATAATTATCTTGTTTTTCTAGATGTCTCGGCAGAGATTGTCCTTTGTCTGTCATCAGCAGGAGCTTCCTCTGCAACCAGACCGGGACTTTGCGGTTAGGATCTAGGACTGGTGTCCATCAGCACCTCCCTGTCTTTAGACACAAGCAGTTGTTAAGATGTATCCGGTATAATCTGGATTTCAAGACATGAGGTGTCAATAGATTTTACTTGTCTTCATGTGCAGTAAGTCATTAAAAAAGCACAAACCTCAACAAACCAGAACTTTGATTCTATTTGATATTCCTAAGCTCACACATGGTAGTGGTTTTCCCTGGCTTTCTTTCACTTTCTGTGACTCATTCAGTGATCTTGTCAGTTCATCCTGCCTTTGTGACTCACTGTGATCTGTTAAATCTTAACATCTTTTCTGTTTTGCCTCTGTCCATGTTTCATTACGAATATTGCCATTTGTACTTTCACCGTATGCTTTCATTGATGGAATTTATCTGCAAACGTTCAGTGAAAAGCAGCACGGTACACAGACATATTGCCCACATGTTTGGCAGTAAAGAGGATGTGATAAGTGAAGATGAAGGAGGGGAGGAGATGCAGGAAGATAGGAAATCACAACGGAGACTAACCATTTACTAAAAACATTTGTTTCTAAAAAAAGCACCTGGGGTCTTAGTAGTGTGGTGTTTGGTCATTTTACACTGTGGGATAGTATAACAATTTTCATTCATGATAAGCCCCTAACCTTTATTTTAGAGGAGACACACACACACACACACACACACACACACACACACACACACACACACACACACACACTTGTCCCACCTATGACACCTCCGTCCTGCTTCTCTTTGATGATGAAAAGGCTGTTAGTTCTGCTTGGCTGCAGCCTCTTTGTGGTGAGGCTATTAAAGGCTGAGCCAGACCGTCAATGGCTGGCAGGGGACGACTTAGCGTAGTGTGTTTGTGTGCTGTCTGTGGAAGTTGTGGCCCCTCCTGTACCCTCCAAGCTGCTCGTCTCTCGGTGTGATTACAAAGAGCAACCAAAACTCGTGTGTGTGATGGATAAGAGAAAGATTTCCCTTAAAGGGATTTTGGATTTGCTGTCAAACCACTCACTACTCATGGTCAGCCACTAACCAAACCAGCCGATATCAGGCTAGCAGAAAAAGCCAAAGCACTCATACACAGAATGATTTAGACTATTCCTGCAAATCCAACTCACTTCATTCACAAAATTTAGGCCTAAAACCTCAGGGTATTATCCAAGCCATTACCATTACCGAATCAAAGATGCAGCCTAAGCAAAGTCCATGCTTTCCCAGACACATTTCACACATCATCTACCATTCTTTGCTCATTTTCCATGTGACTAAAGTACTAAAATACATAAATGGCTCGACTACATCTTCCACAGTATATTTACCATCTTTCTACACATATTTTCTACATTTGCTACAGATGTAAGCAGAGTTGTTTTAGCTTTATATACAGCACCCTGGGACAGAGTATGTTCACCCTTTCCATGTGTTCCATTGGCCTAATCGTAGTGGCCAGCTGACGGCAAGGAAAGGGAGTGTTTCAGTGGAATGAACACATGCTGACTGCATTCGCTAGACGCTTACACAGTACAGGAGTACATCTATGTGTGTATCTGCCTTTGAAATCTCTCTTGACATGCCCGTTCACAGCTCATGCAGTGTTGCATTTGACATTGAGATCATGTTTTTCATCTGCAAATATTTAGTTAAACTCTAACAGAGTCCGGCGTGCAGTTATATTAGTCTGTGTCCGACTTCCTTAAGCTTCTGACCATGTTATGAAGACCCTCCCAACCCCCAGGTGATTTTTTTTCCTCGTGTTCCTGCCTTAGACTTTTGGCCTGACCTTTTTCCCAGACGTGCTCCGTCGTCTTACACGTGCTGATTCACACAGTTAACAGTGCTGACTTTCTCAGTTATAGCTGCTGTCAGGCACCGGGCCAGGCCCCCACAGCTTTACGTGAGAGACGGCCCTGATGTGTCCCTTTGCAGAGCAACTTTATAAAACCTGAGGACAGACCAGAAACCCACGGAGGGCAGCTGGACTGAGACAGCTTTGTTCTCTGCTGACTTGCTTCCAAAGTCAGTCGGTGAACAGAACTCACATTGTGCACTTTTTCCAAGAGTAAACTCAGGCTGTCAACACAGCCTCCTCTGCCTGGCCGAGCCGCTCTGGTTCGGGAAAAGACTGCTCCTTTTATCCAAGCTTAAAGGGAACTCTTTTAGAATCTTGGTGTTTTTCTTAGTCCAGCGAGTGGCTGAGATACCAGAAAAATGCATTGTTTACAAAAGAAACCATTCTGTGGTAATAAAGCAATTTCCATATCCCACCTCTTTCAGACTGTGTGTGTGTGTGTGTGTGTGTGTGTGTGTGTGTATATTGTGCACTGAGCTAAAAGCTTTTTAATTTTTTGCTACTCTACATTTTGATGTAGAGCACAAATTGCCTAATCTCCAGAAAGAATTTATCATACCAAATCAGGCGTTTTGTTTTCAGGCAAGCTGGAGTATGGCCACCATTGTGATATGACTATTGGTTCTGTGGTCACCATCTCACTAATTACAGCAATTTCTGGTCAGAGAGAGAACACAAACAGCACTGGATAAAATCCATTTGCTGCTGACTTTTTCCGTCGTTTCTGTCTGCATATTGTGCTAATAAATGGGCCAGCAAGAGAATTATATTAATTAGACATGCAGGGGTTGGACCATTTCCACGGATGGCTACAATTCCATTCATTTAAATGACAATGGTATGTCTGCCAGCTGCTTTTCCCAGCACACTCTAACCCCAGCTATTACCACAACTGAAAGGGTAATCAGCCTTCCCTGGGACACATACAGCACGCATAAAGTATTCTTCAGTGCAGAACATTGTGCAAGAATGTCCCATGGCATTTTCTACGGATTTAAACTCTGTGTGGTTTTCATATGCAAAACCAGTCTTCAACTGAGCAGCAGAAGCTGCAGCCTGCATTAGACTTTAAGTAGAACATTTGCCAATCAGTGCTTCCAACTCAAGTTTATTTAGCTCCAGCATAGGAATTGTGCCAAAAACCGTGAAAAGGGTTGTAGTCTGTGTGAATTCAGGGGTTTCCCCCAAATTTTCTATGACACTATTCATCTACCAAGATTATCAATGAAAGCTTTGTGGCAGTCCTCCTGTTCCCAGGTTACTTGGGTAAACAGTACAGTACAGGCACCTTACACTCCCGCTCTATTTATATGGAGCCAGAAAATTTCACCGTTTCACTTATCCTCAATTTCATCTGTCAGAAGTGTAATCCCCACCCACCAAAATACAGCAGTCTCATTCTGAAGCTAGACCCTCAGCAGCTACTTAATGGCAATGCAAGCATGGCATCGGGTCACACCAGACTGTTCAGTTTGTAAAGCTGGAATGGATGGAAATATTCAGTACAATTCAGGGGTCAATTTCTACAGTTGAGGACTGTCAGAGTAGAACCGTTAACAACTGATCACATGTGTGTGAGCTCTGAACTGCTTACCACTTCGGTTCCTCCATCTGGTTGTAAAACGCAGAGGGATCCTTTTACAGGTTTTTAAATGTCAGGGATGAGGCACATCCTCTGAGATACTCGCGTTGCACTGTGGAGCCAGAACCAGTCTGGGAAGACCATCAACAAAACTCTGGAAACGCTACCAAAACCCCAAGTGCTGTTATGCAACCTCAGCCTGTACAATTCCCTCTCCTCAAAAACCATATGTATGCAAAGATTGTCAAGCATACCTCATAAGTCATTTATATTCCACTTAATTTTACTCTCTTATAAGTCACTCATTTGTTGACACGTTTGCTCTTTTAAATGCCAGTAGTGATTTAAACTGGTTGACAAGTACCAGATTTTCCTCATTCTCATTCGTAATATCTGTATTAGTTAATGTTCTCTTTCTCTGTTGGTGATACGAAGTGTGTATCTACCGTGCAAGGCATCAGAGAAAGCATGTATTAATTGACATTTGTAGGAATCTCTCCCCAATCCTTCTTTTTTGCCTGTGCTGTACCCATTACAGTAACACCAGAATAAAAACACTCTTTGGTTTGGGTAATCCAATCTTTGTAGAGTAGCCACTGTTCTCATACATTGTCCATACAGAGGAGCACTCCACTTTACTTTTCCTGAACAGGCTCCAAGATATACTGTACCGCTGAGCCCCTTACCCACCTTTGCTATACCTTGGACCCTGAACACATCCTGGTTTGCTAAAAAGAAAAGCTTTGTTGAAGGTTGGCTAATAATAATGATGGTTTTAGAGCGTGAGGGGCTGTTTGGATTGTGGGTTAGTTAAGCCAGGTTGGGTGGGATCAGAAGCCCTTAGACAGAATATGCAGGGAGGCTTGTCGTGTCTACAGTAACACTCTCACTTGTCTGACAGGAAGCTATAAAGCTGTCATGGGCCAAAGTGGTTACAAAGTTACATAAGCTTTTACAAAGGAAGAACACGAATAAAAACATGCCATCATTTTTGTTTGTGTATACTGTGTGCTCTGCACCCACATGTAGCTTGATGTGAATCTGCATCCTTATCTTTGTGTTTCAGAGAAGCTTAGGTGTGCCGGGGTGAAGTGTCCCACTGTGCAGGTGCCCTCATGCCCTAAAGGTTCAGTCCTGACCAAGAGTTACACGCCCCCTGCTGGTTGCTGCCCTTCCATTCCTGCCCAGTGCACTTGTGACCTCCGTGCCTGCCCTAAGCCCTTGTGCCCGACTGGACAGCGAGCTGTGCTGCTCGGCCTGGCCAGTGGCCAGCCAGGAGACTGCTGTGATGTCTTCGAGTGCCAGAAAGGTGATTGCAATGAACTGCACGCTACACAATCTGTTTCGATTGGTCTCCCACTGGGGATAGCAAGAGCACAACTGGTGTGACATTCATCGCCTTTGAGGAGGCAATTAGAGTATGGCTTTTCTCCCTGCTGACCAAATGTACACATATGAAAAGAAAACTTGCCAAATGTATAATTACAGTTGGGCTGATGCTTCCCAGGGCCAAGACCGTGGTTTAAAGACATTTTTTCACAGGCACTGCAAATATTTCTATTGCTTAGAGATTTTGATATAATGTGTGATTCTGAGCAGGTTGCTAGCGTGAAATGCACCCACATGCAGGTAAAGGGACTAGGAAAATACAGAGATACAGGGAAAATATTGCTCAAACCTTAGCACTCCCTGATCCAGAGGCAGCAGTAAAGTCAGAACGGCAGGAAGGGGACCTGTGGTATTGGTCTGTTTTCTTTGCACTCCCAACAAATATTCGCTGTTTTACCAACAGAACAAATTCCCATTCTGGTGCCTCCACATGTATAAATGAGTGCCGTGTCCTGGAATTAATGGACTTAACGAGCCCAGTGACCAGAAAAGTGCTTAGGCTATGAATTTGCTCAACAGAAGTGCAGTGTCAAAGGGTTCCTGTCTGGTCACACGTCCAAAGGGAAAAGGTTCAGCAGTTCATTGATGGGAATGCTTTTTATGTGCTCCAGTCTGCCAGTGGGGAGGGTAATCGAGTCCGGCAGGCTGGCGGTGGCTGAATGGCAGCCATGTGGGGGCCATGGGATCAGTGTTTTGATAACAAGTGTCTGCTGCTCTTTGGATCTGGGTCTTGATGCCTTTTGTGCTGCCCCCATCGTCTGTTAGGCATGCATGACTGGGCTTCATGTCAGAAAGCTCCACAGGCGGGGACATAAACAGGGACACACACTGGGTTCTCTGGTCACCTCACTATCAATACTGTAACTTACATTTTGTAAGGTAAAGCTGCTTTAATGACATATGTATAATTTGGAACACGCTTTAAATACACATCCTATTGTTTTTGCATGTTGGGCTTGGATTGATTAACTTGTTTCCACTGCCAACTTGGCTCTGGGCTCATATTTAGTCAGGGTCAGTGTACACAGTGACAATAAGCTCCACCTGTGTATTTTGGCCTGGACGATAGACTCTTTCCACTGTTGGCTGGAGAGCGGATGTATCTATATGGCCGAGCAAACCTGGCAGCACCGTCCTGATTTGATGTCATCTGATGTTACAGATGATTGTGTTTAGCTGTGGTCTGCTATTTATCAACACTATGGAGGTGTTGGAACATATTGTGCTTATGTCTCCTTTAGTCAGCCTGGCATGTACAGTTGGTTTGGAGATATTCTCTTGAGATTTTAATGCATTAGGGTTAGGCATTAAGGCTGCAGACACTGTTGTCATGTCTCAGGGAGCTCACATTGTTCTAAACATGCAGCCATGTTTCTAGAAGCTGATAAGTTATTGTGTTAGTAATGGATTCTTGCCATTTGATATTTTAAACGGCTCAAAAGTGTCACGTTAAAGTTGATGTTATGAACCATTATCATTATTTTGGACGTGGAAGTCATGTTTTCCACTGAGGCTTCACTTTATTTGCCTTTAAACCACAAATAGCACCAGTAAGACAGTTGAGTATAAATTATTCAGTCAGACTTGGGGTCAGTGTTTTATAGACTATCCATCTCTATATCCATACCGTACCTCAACTTAGAAAAGAGGCTGAACATCCTAAAACACGACTGGAATTTAAGGGTCTGTGCCGCAAGTTTCTTTTAGGGATTACCATTAATAAACACTGTCTCTCATATGACTTCCTATTGGTTGTGTGCATTAAAAAAACGCTGCTGTGCCTTAAGTGCTTATTGCATTTTGTATGCTTAATTTTTGCTGCACACAAAGCAGGATGCAGGAATATTGCCCGAAAGAGGAAAATGCATAAACAATTTAACATAAAGATGGCAAGGAAGAGAATAAAAGATTTAAAATTTTTAAATCTGCTCTGTACTTTTACCTCCGTAGGCCCACCTGCTTTGTATTAGAGTGTAGTGCTGGCCTCTGGGATGCTTGTGGTCATCAGCGCCGACACACATCAGCAGTCTGCACTTCGAGGTGTGGCGTACATAGGTCGCTGTCACCTCCACTCTCATTTATAGAAACCAATGTCGCCAGATGTGCTTGCATCTGTGCAATACATCTACTCCAGTGTAACTACTTCTCTGACTCTGGAGACATTCTTACATAACCACACCACATTGCCTCACTTCCCTCATGTTGGAGTGTGCTTGATGAGTGGTTATTTAAGATCTTGTAGTGTTGAGTCACCCAAGCCACATTGTAATCCACACGTGTAATCTAATATTACCACTCAGACAGAATACTGGAACCTAACTGATCCAGGGGCCACATACTTGATAATTGTTTAATTTTTTTAGAAATTTCAGCTGAGGGTGCCATTATAGTTATTTTTCAGTTTTTCTCAGCTATTGCTTTTCTCTCTGACTCTCAGTCACGGATTATGATGCATGTTCTGGTTTTACTGGGCCTCTTTTGTATACACAAGGTCAGACCTTGACTTTCTAATGGTGTTGTAACTAAGCTCCTTTTATTTCATAGTAGGGTTAATGCAACAAAAAGAGCATAAAGTGCTTTGATGTGTTGGGTAATGCAGGCCAGAGCATTGATTCACTCAACCTGCCCCCAGGACATTGAGCCCAGATTCTGCCAAAGCCTCAAACCCACTACTGTTTTCCTTTCTCAGCAATGCAAGAGTCCAAGACTTTTCAAGACTTGATGGATCCCCTAAATTCCTGCTCATAGACTTGGCTTCACTGTCTGATAAATGCCATTCCACCCCACAAGTAGAACCTCAACCATCCACCTCAGGACCATTTGGTTCAGATAAACATTTCTTTCAATAGCGGAAAATGAGTGGATGTTTATGAATTTGTAAATGATTGTATACAGTTGTGATAATCTCTCGCACATCAAGCTTGACATTTGTGATGAAAACTGCATTTTTCTGTGATTCAGTCATGAGGAGAAAACTCTGCTGCTAATCCTGACCAAATGTGGAAGACACCTGACAAGGCACAGTGCCCCCATTGGTCAATCTCAGAGTCTGTTACGCATTGTCATCATCTCCCACCTGGTGTTTAGTTTAAATTAACAACATCGTTTTGATTTTTTTTTTTTCTTCTGCTACTTCTTAGTGTCTCCCAAGTGTGTCCACAACGGGAAGGAGTTCTCAGAGGGAGAGGTGTACCGCATAGACCCTTGTTGGCTGTGTCAGTGCCAAAGAGGAATCTCCTTCTGCTCCAAGGCAGAGTGCGCTGAGCTTGATTGTGAAAACTTCTACATTCCTGAGGGCGAGTGTTGCCCTGTCTGCATAGGTACATACATCTAACATATTTATTTAGCTGAACATTGCACAGTTAATATCAGGAGATTCTGATTTACTCTAGTTTTAAAGTCTAAGCCACCGGTGATGTGACATTGAGAATCCCAGAATGTCCATCGGGTATAATGGAAAGAAGAGCAGTACAGGTGATATCAAACTCCAACTTGCACTTACCTCCATAAACCTCGATGACTTCCTCATATCACTACCTTATAAGCTTGCTAACATACCTGAAATACAAGGAGCCCATAAAAGAGTCACTAAAAGAACCAACCTGGGATTTTTTTCTACTGAGGAGATTTCAGAACATAAAAACCCTCTTTCATAGTCTGTGCCTTGGCCTTCTAATATTTGGCTCTGGCTTAGCAGTGGGGGGGTCTGCTTGCAAAAACACATGGTGAAAGCAGGTAAGGACCTTTTGATGTGTACACTTGGGATTGTTAACAAATGGGCTTGCAGTGCATATGGCAACCACATTATAGTGGGCTAGAAGCCTGTGGATGGAGACAGTAGCCAACCTTGGCTCTACTTGCGTGGCTACATTTGATCAGGAGCATGAGTGAGAGGAAAGAGGAAGGCTGCAGAGATAGGTTAGGGTTTGAGAGACACCTGGAATGTGCAGGCATTTTAGGTGGAATGCTTTCATCTTTTTCTTATGGAAAGCTGCTGTCACTTACTGCATGGCTCACTGCACAGACGAGTAAGGCTCTTTATCTGGATTAAAAGATGCTTAAAGCTGTACTAATCAATATTTCTGTATCAAGAGCTTTCTTATAATGATAAAGAATTATGGCCAGACTCTGGAGCAGCTCTATGAAGTTATTAAGCATCCTTCAGCTAATGGTTTTGGTGTTGATTCTTAACACTCTCATCAGCATGATTTACAGCAAGGTCTGGCAGACTCGCTTTGTATGCTACCTCCCAGCACTACACCAGACGGAGTTTGCTATTAGCTGGTGAACATATTAGAGTTAAAGAGTATTAGTACTACAAGTGTCATGGTACTGTATATGCAAACATGAGGTATACACAGTGAGAGAGGGGGTTAAGAGGACAGAGAAAAATCGATCCTGTTGAGGTTAATCATGACCAGATGGAAGGAACTTCAGCAGTTAAAACTCATACATAAACATACAATCCATACTACACACAGAAACATACTGTATGTACTGTACATCTTTGGTTATAACCTGACTGTGTTACCAATAAACAGCATAACAAAAACTATTGAAAATGTTTATAGTAAGTGATTAAAAAAGCCTGAACTGAACTTATCACACATCGCCTCAGGCTGAGCTAAATGACTCCCAGATTTTATGGTTAATGGCTAAAGATCTAAAAGGTGCCTTTTTGGGTTTAGAGTAAAATTTATGGTGTCAAACAATGACCTAGCCTTTGACCTTAAGGATCGCAGCTGAAAATTATATAAATGAGTTCCGGCCTGGTCAGCAGTTATGGATCTCACTCTAGCTGTGTTTCCATTTATCAAATCTTTTATATCCCAAACATGTCTCGGTTCAACTGAAATTCCTGCATATGTTCTCTCAAAGCCAGTGGCCTCTTCCTACATACAAATCTAAACAAGTCATCTAAATTTACCATGTTCTCTCCACAGCTCTTGGTGAAAAGCCAGTTTCCATATCTTGTTAGTTTCCTCGTGGAGTATCCTGCTTCATGCAGCTCTGCTCTCACTCTTCAGTTAATTAAATTACACTGAAGGATGTAGTATAAATTTTGGCTTGTGACTAGGTTGACATTCCTTTTCTAATAGTCAAACCAAACTATACGTGTGACTCGGCTAAGAATCTACCACACTTCATTTCATAGCCTGCAATGTGTATGTTTTTTACTTTCCTCTCAGATGTGGAATTACTGTCTATGGACAGCACCAAGGCCAGTTGCTGGGTAAACAATAAGCTGCGAGCCCATGAGGAGCAGTGGAAAGAGGACGACTGCACCTTCTGCCAGTGTGTGGATGGAGAACCTCACTGTACAGCTATGGCCTGCAAACAGAGCTGCCAAAACCCTGTCAAGATCCCTGGAGAGTGTTGTCCCTTCTGTGAAGGTATAGAGAGTTCAAATAAAAAGCATATATGTATTGTAGTTATATCTAATGGGTTCCTCATATCTACGTAAACTACGCGTCAGCCCTCGTACCACATGTAGGAGGCTGCTGTGGCCCCACAGCTTTACTGTCGGCATGGGCTCATTGAAGGGGAGGCCGCAGAGCATTCTTTAAGCTGCAGGGTTCTTTGTTTCTTTATTACTCTTGCCCGCCACAATGAGACCCACCTGTGTGTGCGAGGCTTCGCCATGCTTTTAACACAGGAGGCTGCATAATTGAAGCAGATCTTTTTTTTTTTGTTATTTGTAAGTGTTACTACTTGCAGGTCATTGGGCTGCTCCTCCCACTGAACGTGGCCGGAGGCGTTCAGTGTGTATACAGTGTGTACAGTGTCTCATTTATTGTGGCTGCACAATAAAGCTGATGCTTTAACACTAGTGATGACACTATTTTCTTCCCTTGCAGAGCTGAAACCAGCTCTTCTAATCATTCAAACTATTAATGTGAGACAGTCTCACACAACAGAGAGGCATAATCCCCCTTAAAGTGCGACCCACCCTGGTGTAATTGCTCTACATTTATCTATAATTACCGTTTACTCCAAAATAAGAGCAGTGTAAATACTGTAGGTAGCTATTACAGTTGGCACAGAAGGCATAGATGAGGTATTATACCTGAGAGGATCCTAACACACATGAAATCACCAAGAATTCAGGAAGAAGCAACTCCTCTTCTTCTCTGTTGCATACAGCACACATGCACAGTTCTGACCATCTGTCTTTTCTTATGTTCTCCAGAGCCTTCTTATGAAACAGTTAGCCCCATGCTATGTCCTCCTTTGGAAAACTGCTCCCTGTCAGAACCTGACTGTCCCTTTGGCTTCCAACAAGACAAAAATGGATGCCTTCTCTGCCACTGCCTCAACAGTAAGTTCACTTTATGTTAACACGTAAGGGTTAAAGTTTCAGGGGCTGACTTCCAGAAGCATGAATACATTTACGATATGATAAATTTCCTCTAACAGGCTGCTCCGTGCAGTTTTGTATTAATGCGGTGGATATACAAAGCAATATTTACCTGTTTGTTCATGCTGATGTCAAAGAAATTTGGCAGCCACTTGGTTTTGACAGCAGCAAAGACATGTTATTAATCACAGCTTGTTTACATACATGGCTTCAGTCTGTGCAGCCCAATAGCAACTCATGCCATTCCCTTTCATGGATTGTTGTGCCACGATCAGATGACCCGTCTCTCTCTCTCTCTCTCTCACGCCCTCAACTCTTTTCAGATAACTCCTGTCCGGACATGGGGAAATACTGTTCCCTGCAGTGCCCTATGGGATATGCGAGAGATAACTTCGGCTGTGAGGTGTGTGAGTGTATCCCCAACAAGTGCCGACATCTGACCTGCACTAAGACCTGCCCTTATGGATATGTGTAAGTAGTGACTCCAAATCTAGATACACTCATTTGTTTGGCCTCTGTGACTGTCAGTTACAAAACTCAGACACTAAGTAAATTCTAAGTAAATTATAGGGACTGCTCTTACAAAAACGCAAAAATGCAAACACACAAAAATGTGCTTGTGATCTATTTTATAATGCACTTTTTTGCATCCCAAAATCTGCCTTAAAGGGGTTTGGTTTTAGTAAATTCTTAAAAACCATTTCCCCACATTTACCTCCTGTATGTAAATGGTTAATACATGTTTTATCAAGTGATGCCCAGCAGCCAGTGCCTGTTTAGTCCTGTTCAAAAGGAAGTAAAACGGGCTATTTCAGCAGTAGTTTGGCATCCAATATCAAAGGGACTACCTTGGTGGCCAATTGCAGGTCTTTAAACGTGTGTGTGTGTGGGTGTGAGTTTGTGAGAGTAATATACTGTGAGGTCTACTCTGGCCTCTCAGCCTCCTGCAACTCCTCCTTCCTAATCCCATTTAACCCAATCAAACACCTGGTATTGGTCCATGCTCAGGATGCTTGGTCCCCAGGAACCACTCTCTTTACATAAACCCTCATCCTGTATTAAAATGACGATCATTGCATCAGGACAAAAGCGGCCTTTATAAAACATATACAGTTGACATTCTTCTGGTAGCTCAACCATCCTCTCTTGAGCCACAGCTCAAGATATGTCTGCACAGGCTGCCAGAGGAGAGAAGAGAGGATAAGGGAGATCCTGTGGGGAAAAGAAAAAGAGAGGAAGTCCTGGCTTTATCCTTCATAAGCAGCTGTTTAGGTCTAGCCTCAGAAGTTGAAAATCCTCTGAGAGCTTGCCAGCCCCACAATGCAGATCTGTCTTCTCACAGAGGACTCCTGCATGAAGCCACCACAAAGGAAACAAAAGGCACAAAGGATCTCTATGTTTAGATTAGTTGTATTGACGACATCCTGTGTGTACTGTATCGTACGTTACAAAAACTGTAGGCCCGGGCCTCCAAAGCAGGATGAACGTAAACCTTGCAAAGGATGTGTTCAGTACTGCTCTCTTATGCTAACAGTTGGATGAATGACATTGTCAGGGAAGTACTCATGGCTGTGCTTTTTAAGATGGGGGACTCTTCCATAGCTCAAAACCATCACTGTGACCACAGAGGTAATGAGTAGTATCCTTCTTGCCACATTCTTACGGCAGATTGGAAATTTTGCTGAGCCAGCAGTCCCAAGTCCAGGGCCCCAGTGCCTCCCCAATCCTCTCTATCCCCCTGGAGCCCAATGCGCTGCTTGGCATTCCACACACCATCTTTAAACAAAGCCTTGCTCTAAGGTCTCAGCGCTCTATGCCTCTGTATTTGTACAGTGAGGCACTGGCAACCTCTCACAGTGTTGTTACAATAGCTGTTCTGGCTGGTCAAGCATAGCTGGGATCCTCTGTCTGCTGAGCCTGACATGCCCTGTCCTCTTAATGGGACAGAGCACTGTGCCTGGGTTCGAAGGCTTTTTTATTTATTTATTTATTTATTTTATGTTGCCCTACAAATGAAGACTAACAGCGTAATTACACAGGACTAATGATGCCACTGCTTCATAAAATTCGCATCATAACTTACCTGGAGGAAGACAGGGAGCCAGAGAGGATGAATGAGCCCATATAGATACAGGTCATTCTTTCATCTGAGCTTTGAAAATGTATCAAGTGGCAGCTCATCAATGTTTTATTAGGCAGGTAATTGGATCCAATTGGTCTATTTCCTCTCTAGCCTCTGCAGCTTCAGCACTTCATATTATTTTTCTCTCTGCATGTGAGCATGTTACTTTAACTTTGTTCATCTCTGACACCTGGGCTCCAGTTTCTTCTCCAGTCTGTTTTGTCAAATTGTCAGTTTAGCTTTATTTTTCCCCTCCGCCAAAAGGCCCCCCTCTCTCTTTCATTTTCTGTAACCCCCAGTCAACATCCCCTAGTTATAGATCTCTTATACTACTGTATATATCTGGCAAAGGTTGGACCAGTAAGAATGGCAATGGGGGAATTGAAAGCATATGAATTGGCTTGGAGTCTTTTGGTCATTGTCAGCCCAAGCGATCTCCAGTGTTGGCCTTTTTATTTGGCCTTCTTCAAAGGCAGCTCATATAGAGGTTGGAAATCAGGTCCAGATGATGATTATACTGTATCACGATGCCACATTGCTTCACAGACCTCTGTTTGTGTTGAAGAAAAGATATCCTCACCTGAACCTGTATTTGAGCGGCATGAGTGGCTACTTCCCGATAATCTGTTTGAGTGGTTGCATTGTTTACTGCAAAAAGAATGTTTTCTATTTGTTTTGCTGCAGGAGGAACAAGCACGGCTGTGAGATGTGCCGCTGTGTCAGGTGTCCCCCCTTTACATGTGACAAGCACTGCAGTGATGGCTATCGACATAACAGGAAGGGCTGCTCCATCTGCATGTGTAAAGGTCAGTCACACTATGATATTATCATGATATGTATTTAATAGGTTACATCGCACACCTCCAAAGGTTTAAAGTTTAGAAGAAGAAGGAGGATACTGGGTGTTGTGTACTTGATGCAAAGGTATGTTTGCTTTGCCAATTTAGCTGTATTTAGCTGTATTATAAATATTCCTAGCTGTATTATAAATATTCAAATATGCTTTGGGTTTTCTTGCGTGGTAAGGTGATCAGTGCAGCTGGCTGCTCAGCTACACAAACAGCAGCGCACACAGAGACTGCTACCTACTGCAAATAAAGCACTGTTTATCTTAGGTCTTGGATTGGTCTCTCTGTTGAAGTTATTAGGAATATGAAACTATTTTGGAAGTTTTTTTGTGTGTGTTTGTATAGATTAAAAAGTCTAAATATCTGCCTGTGCAGCATCATAATGTTAACAGTGTTTGTTTTTCTCTCATGTTTTTTAATACTTCAGTATGTGGAACAAGAAACACTTTGCTCTGACCTTAGTTTATGATAACATTGGACCTATGGCACTATTACTTAGCCTTTTTACTGAAATGAAATTTCCACAGTTCTCAGTCACTCCACTAATGTCGGCATCTTTTATGTTTGTGTCTCCAGAACGTGGCCATGTCCCAAGCACCACTGTCCCGGCTCCGATGCCCAGCTATTGCCTTACCTCCAGTGGGCACCAGTATGAGGAAGGTGACAGCTGGCACGACGGCTGCCGTGACTGCTACTGCCACTCTGGACGGGAGATGTGTGTGCTCATATCCTGCCCTGTGCCCAGCTGTTCTCATCCAGTCGTCAAACCTGACCAGTGTTGTCCTACATGTGAGGGTACGTCGCTGCAATTCAGACTACTACTGTAATACTGCGCTCAAAGAAAATCACAGAGACAAGCACCAATGTTAGCTGTACTTATTTGAAACAGTAAATTGAAAATTATCTCTAAAATGAAATGGGGAAAAAAATTGTCTGACTCAAGTATCAACATAAAATTGGCAACCTCTTAAATTCACATTCACCCACCACACACACAAACAAGTTTGCATTTCTATTCTTGTTTGGGTTTCATAACATATTCCCTAGCCACTTACCCTAACTCTAAAACTAAGACTCAGACCAGTCCGCTAACAGCCCATTTAATCCAGACCTGTGGATCATTTTAGACATGCTGGTGATTTGAACTTGCAAACACCGCCTCTTGTCTGTTTCTCTAAAAACGGAACGCACACTGATCCACACCCACAGTTTTTTTTTTTTTTTTTTAAATTCACAATCCTCCAACCAATTCAAGATATTTATGGAGGAGTGACTCAGCTGGCTGTTGAAATATTTAGGAGTGAAAGAATGTCTACAACTTTAAGAAACTACACAGACTTTGTAGTCAGGCTACAATGGGCTAACTCCTTACAGATGTCTGCTACTCTGGGAGACAGGAAGATGTTTTCAAGTAAAGTAGTGTCAAAACACGACTTGAACTTACACTGCCCGAGGCTTCCTTATAATGGTTAGCGGTCCCCATTGCAATTCCAGTAAGGTCATTCCAGCGACCTATAATTCCTTTCACTTATCATATAACATTTAGTGTTAGGACAGAATGTTTGTCTGGCACTGAAAACAGTCCACAATACGAATTTGATATCAGAAATTATTTTTTTTCTTGCTGCCTTCCCTACTTTAGATGACTCAGGCAGTGGTCAGCCAGAGGGGATGGACATGGTTGTGTGCAGAGCACCTGGTGGAGAATTCTACGTGGAGGGGGAGACCTGGAACCTGGACGAGTGCACGCGCTGTACCTGCAGGAATGGACGTGTCCTGTGCGACAGTGAAGTGTGTCCCCCGGCTCTTTGCCAGACACCAATCAGGAACAAAGGCACCTGTTGCCATGCATGCCCAGGTAACAGAAAAAAGGCCTGCCTACAGGAAATTCTGGAAAGAAAATATGAATACAAAGGTGAAAAAAACAAAAAATAAGGGTAACTGAGTGGTCATCAGAATTTAGTGTACTGGGCAGAGATGTATAAAGCTGTTTTGAATGTGCAATCAGCATGTGGCTTTGGAAGGTCTTGCATGTTGCACTCTGTCGGGCAGTTTTATGTTCCGTATACAGACTCATAAAGAAACCAGCCAGGACCGGTTGGGTTTACACAGTGATCCTTCAGGCAGGCAGCAGCACATGTGGACTGCTTTCACCCACAACGGAGGTTCAGTACCTTATCCTGCTACATCTGTGCTATTCTTATGGTTATGGGAATTTACTCTGACACAAATGTCAAGGCAAACACAAAACCGCACACACATACTTTATATAACTGCACCCAAACAATCAAGCCTTTCTCATACACTTAAGAAATAACACATCCTGAGAATGAGGCCCACAAATCAGCATGCATGGCTGCGCCTGAGCGCTGCACCTTGAAAAAGCCGGCCAGTCTTATCGGTGCATCTCCCCTTACAAAAGCAGATTGTCAGAGGACAGCCTTTGATATATGTATGGGTCTGGTAACCAGGAATGTGGGAATACTAGTTATCTCGCTAACATGATGTATGTGCACAGTTGCGTACTGCAGTATGTACAAGCATGTATGCTTACATTGTCTTCAGTCATGAGAAGACCAAAGATCTTGTGGCTGAAGGCGGCTGATAAAGAGACATATGCCATGTTCTTTCATTGGGGTTACATACAACAAAGCATCACAGTTGAATACATACTTAAAGACCTAATGAATTGCTTATCGAGATATTATATAGTAAAGTCATATGCAGGACTCATGTAAAAGAAGACCTTACCATATAGTTGTGTACAATGTTGTATTTATCCTAAAATAAAAATACAAGCGAAACTTCAGCTCTAACCATACAAATTGATGTCTTGTTAAATAAGAAAAGTGGCACACAGCCGCATGTCTTATTTTTTTCTTTGTGTATTTTCAATGGCAATCCTCTTTATATCTGTGTGGGACCACAGAGGTGCCAGTGATCAACAGCCAGCAGGAGTACTGCATAACTAGTGATGGAGACATGCTGCTGGCTGGAGACTCTTGGAAGGCCAACGCCTGCACCAGCTGCACCTGCAACAACGGCACCATTCAGTGTTTCTCTCAGCACTGTCCAGCTGCCAACTGCAGGATACCTGTCCTACGTAAGGGCCAGTGCTGCCCACACTGTCTTGGTGAGTATTTAGGTGCGTCTCAGTAAATAGAATGCTGCTCTGTTCCAAAATTGCCTTTAGACTTAATTTTGAATATTTTCCTTGCACTATAAATAAACAGAAATGGGGGTTTATATGTGCTAAATATGTGGTCTAGAGTATGCAACACTTCCACCTAGTCAGAAAAACTGTCATGGTTGTGCAAAACTACCGTTCGTTTTATAATAAGTGGCACCACTGTAACAAGGCACAGCCTGTTGTTGGGAAAGTTGTAATTCATAATGCTACATGTCAAAAAGAGGGAGTAACTGGGAAAATACCAGTTTCCAGACTGAATGTGTGTATGTGTTTGTTCATTAGGACTAGCCACTCTGGCGCTACATGGGCAAACACAACCATTCACAACAACATTCCATGTAACATACACACACACACAATCCACTAAAAGCAAAAACATTCCTCAAGCGTCCGCACATTCACACGTGTTTCCTGTCACTCTCTCTGTGGCACAGGAAGGCAAAGCTCCATGTCAGCTTTTCCCGTAGAGGAAAACCTCAGCATAGGCTGCCATTGTTCACACTGATATGTGCCTTTTTTGTTGTTTGCGCACATTAATACCTTCTACAAAGTGGCTTAGTTGATGACAGTTACTGCAAACAAAGCTTTATCACCTGAGACCCTTGAGAATTTATATACTCGCCCACAGTAAAAAAATGTTTGTCTGGACTGTTCTGTGGTAAGCCTCTCATATTGGTAATGGATCTTATTCTTGCTTGAACAGACGTCACAACATCAGTGCCTGTGATTGTGTCGACCAGTGGCCCCAGGGCACCAGCCTCCACTGCATGGACCACCACCGTCACTGTACCGCCCATCATTGCTGAAACAGGTACCTGCTTATTAAATCTGAACCTAATTGGGCGCACACACACACACACACACACACACACACTTCCAGTTAATGTGTTCTCTGTGTAGTAGTAATCTTGTCCTAGTTAATAGAAGTCTGTGTGTCCTCTCCCTGCTGGTTCCTGGGACTGTTTATTCTAATTGAGGGTGTTTGAAATGTCTTGATAAATGAGTGAAACATATACGAACTAAAACATGAATCTTAAATGGACTAAACGTGACCGCTCTCGAGACACTATTAATTTGTAAGTGGTTATCTGCCAATCCCAGTAGTTGTAATAGTCAAGCAAATAAACAAGCTCATTTTGGATTTTTCTGCTCTGTGCTGTGGGAGAAATCCAGTATCAGTTTTGTCTGTGTCCCACAGACGTGCCAGGTTCTGTTGAGAATACCCCCGGCAGAACTGAGATGGCTCTCATCTACCAATCAGCAGCCTGGATCCTGGCTGGTCTCCTCCTTGCCATCATCATTTTTCTCATTGTGGCGTTACTCATCAACAAGAAAAAGAAGTGGGTGCAGATGTCCTGCTACAGTGCACCAAAGAAGGTGAGAGGCTAGCTGTGAATGCCATAAATCATTTTTTAAAAACGTGAAGCACTGGATGAACATGGTGCTAAATTACAGACTCCCATCATATAAACAGCCGTGTGCAGTGTTAATAAGTGCATGTGTCAGGCGACGTTTGCCTTGATCTTCCACCTTCTGCTACAACCAGTGATAAACCTGTCAAGACATCAGGATTAACGGATTTTCCCTTAGCCCTGCACTTTCAGCTGGAAAAAAGGTCCCATCAGTCATAAAATCTACAACTTTACTTATTTTCAGAAAGAGAGAATTTGTCAGGGACTGTTATTCCCATTTTATGAACAAACTTTAAACTAAAACAGTACGTTTTCGTTTTTTCTTAGACTGTGATCTTAAAGAAGCATGTAAACAAGAACTCTGTGGTCTATATGGAGCCCTCCAAGGAGAACAAGTTTCAGAGTGTGAAGAATGACTGTGGGATCATCCACTTCCCCACAGAAATTAGCTCTTCCTGTGTGGACAAGATGACCATCCCCAGAGCCAAACTGAGTATGGGCAACGACTGGACGTCACGCTGAACAAACAAATACACAGAAAAACAGACTCTTCAGATCAGAGCTGTCCACAACCTCCCACTCTCTCTTACTGCTGTATCCAAGGTGATTTGTGTAACTGTACATGCACCTCAGCCGCTGCCATGTTCCCACCCTCGTCTCTGAGTGACAGTAAAACTGAGGACGTTCTACAAGAGAAATTGCATCTGTTTCTATTACTGTGTGTCCGTATTTGTCTGTGTTTGGACTTCTGGTTGGAGTGACATGTTGGGAGGCGGGTGGATGGGTGGACTCATAAAGGACACAGCCACTCTGGGCTATACTTCGAAACAGAAGGAGGCAGCCAAAGAAGCTCCTCAATCAGAATCAGACTGTGAACACTAATATTAGTGCGTATTACTGCCTCCTTTGAAACTGGAACATTGAGGCAATAAGAAAATCATAAAAAGCTTTAGGACAGGGGTTTGGGCTGTAGTTTAGGGAGGACTTAAAGAATGCTGCCCTCCCGATATAGCAGTTTTTCATGGATCTAATCATTACCATGTCCTGGGAGGCCAAAGGAACCGATAATCCAGTTGGATCAGAGTTCAGCTGCCAAATCAAGTCAACAGGCTTTATACGAACCCCCCAGATCAAACCCCTGCTTTAGAATGTGTGGTTTCCACCTAGTGTTTTGTATATTTTTACAGTATTTGTAGTATTATTCTTTGCCACCACTCGATTTTATTATCTGCGGGTATATATTGTAACGTTTAAGTCTAATCCCCTATCCCCCAAGTATCAAAATCATACTACATTTTCTACCATCAAATGAGCTCAGTCATTCTATTCCCAAACTCCAAACAAGAAGCCACAATTCTACAAAATGAAATTTGAAGAACGCATTTCAGTAGCCAGTAGTCGTCATCTGAGCTCTGCTCTTCTAAGCAATCAGTTGTAATTCATTGTGCTGTAAGGTTAGAGTTGAAGTTAGAGTGGAGTGATGTTCATCCAGGAATGCTGTCATTTTATTGACGGCAGAGGAAAAACGGGTGCCAGAGCCTTCATCTGGACCTGTGAGGAATGTCTTTGATACTATGCCTCATTTCATAACTCGTTTTACAGCTTTCCATGTGTGGAGATACAGTTCATGCTGATTGTTAGTGCTGGTTAGAAATAATTCTTTTTAAAGCCTTAATTCCATAGCCTTAATGCATTATCTTTGATTTCACTGGATTACTTTTAGCCCAGATCAAGAAATCTAAAACAGTTTTTATATATATATTTATTATGAAAATGAACTGACTGTGTTGTACAGCATCACTGATGGTGTTCACTAGCTCTTTGTATACTGGTGAATTATACGATGTGGGAACATACGCAGAACTTCCTAGGTATATAATGGTCCATATTACACCACAGCATTTTTCTTTGAAGCCAATGTTTTTGATAAAGCCCACATTGTTGGAGGGATAATGGCCCTAATCAGAGATTTGACTGACACATTGCTCTGTACCAATCTGATCAGTACGAGAAAAGGAGAGAAACTGAGAAACCTTACGAAACAAATGGGGATTTCAGAGAAAAAGGTTTTTGGATGAGAGATCTAAATCCATTGCCAATTTCTCAATACAAAGACCAGTGTGTTGCCAAAATTGGTTGGAGACCAATTTGAAGTGTTTTGTAGTAACTGTAGATTTGTGTCTGTTTGAATCATGACCATGTGCTTTAAAATGAAGAGGACTGTAAAAGCTTACGCAATCTTTGTTCTGTTATGTGTTTTTAAAAAAAAAAGTAGTTTAAATTAGTAGGACAAGAGAGTACCTTATTTATTTTTTCACATAGCTTTATTTATTAATACTAAACTATAGTTTTTGTTTTTTCCTTAAAGTGAACTTTTGGTAGCCAAAGCTGCTGTACATTGTAGGCAATTTACCATTTCTATCTGCTATATTCTATACAGCCTTATTTATTTCACTGTTACAAACCCTGTAAATATATTTCCTAGATGGTGAACTGTTCCTTTTACAATTATTTTGAAAAATAAATGTGTGAACCAAAGCGGCCAGCAGTAATGATTCCTTGTTTGGAGTAGAAACCCCCTAAAGTGCAGTGATGTAATCCAAGATGGTATCCGTTAGTGGTTTTTGCTTCACACACTTGCAAACTCATGCACATCTGGTCCTGGACTTCTGCTCCAAATCAGAATTTGTCTTTTTTTAGTTGCGGTACATCTGGTGGTTTTCTATTGATGACTCTGAATTTTTCTCTTATCTCAGTAGCACAGGCAAATGTGTTTAGTGGTGGTGGGTTGTTTCTTCAGGGCAAGTGGAGCAAGTAAACGATCTATACGACTCTCTACAATGAAACACTGGCAAAATACTGAACAGACCTGGAAACTTGGATAAACCTCAGTACAGACTGTGCTCATAAACCTCAAGGTAAGGAAACTTCAGAAAACCAATAAACGAACAATAGTACAATAGTTTCAGTCTTAACTTTGAATACAGCATCAGAAGGCTGTTACACACTGCAAACCCTGTAGACTACTGATAGTGGCACCAATACATGATCACTTGAACATTTGTAAATAGCATTAACTGTATCTAAACAATAAAAAAAATGGTTTATTCCCCCTACACATCAGCTTGGAGGGTTTTCAGCCCATTCCTTTTTTTTTTTTTTAGGAAAAGCTTCTACTTTAGAATGCTGGTTGGCTTACTTGCATGAAGTGCTAGCTTTAGATACTTCCACAGCATTTCTGTAGGAATAATTCAGAACTCAGCCATTCCAAAATAAAATTTGATCTGTTCTTCAGCAGAATGACAGTGGCTGCAGCTCAGTTGGTAAAGCAGGAGTCCGTGGACCACAGGGTCAACTCCTCACATGTCAAAGAGTCTTTTGGCAAAACACTGAACCCTAAGTTGTTCCATGTCAGGTTGCAGCTGCCACTGCTCATAAATGAATACCATGATGTTTTCCTGTACTATTTGCTTTTGCAATTCAGAATTCATAACTCCATCCATCTTGGTCCAGAGGCATCAAAGCTCAATTCAGGATAGTTCCTATCTACCAAGACAGGAGCCTATCACAGCTGTGAATGGGGGGGAAGGTACACCTGTTAGGTCGTCAGTCCAGCAGACGTTTTACACTTGTGCACAATTTACAATCGCAAATTAACCAGACATGCATGTGCTTGGACTGTGGGAGGGAAGCGGATTAACTGGAGCAAACCCACGCAAGCACAGGGAGAAAATGAAAACTTCCCAAGAAAAGAGCATGGATGGCTAGAAGATCTGAAAGTTTTTTCTTTTTCATAGGGTAGTGGCTTTCTACTTGCAACTCTGCCATGTGCAGGAGACCTTTAGTGTTTTTACAATGGGGTGTTTTTTGTTTGTCAAATACTCCTGGGGAGGGTAACAGTGCTATTGAATGCTGTAATGTGTTGATTGGAGAAGTCCAAGATCTTTACAAATTTTTTGTAACTTTTCTCAACCAGGAGAGCATCAACAACTCTCCCTTTTAAAATCACCTTTGTTCTGGTCCATTTCTGCACTCTGTTGTCAAGACCAGCCACGGATAGTGAAGACTCAAAATAAACTGGTAATTCTAGAGATTCACATACATTAGTCACACACAATATTTAAGACTTTGTAAAAAGTAAACAAAAGGTGTAGTTTTGGTCATTTACTTAATTGGGATCTCTAATTGTATGACTTGGTTAAAAATCTGATTATATGTTAGGTCCTATTTATGCAGAAGAGTTCACACACCTTTAAGCATGATAAGCGTAAGAAGCTCTTGACACATGTAATATCCGGACTCTTCACCAGCTTCTTCAAGGTGAAAGTTGTTCTGTTGTACATTTAGAACACACAAGATGAGCTACATGTTACAAAAGGTAATTTATTTCAAGCATCCATCTCTAATTAGAAATGTAAATCTGGTGGGTTCATAACATAATCTTCAGTAAAAAGCCCTTTCTTTTTCAAATCTTATAGATCTGTTAAGGCAATGAAGTCCAGTAAACCTTTGTCTACTTCCATCTTGAAAGGACACAAAACACTGGAAAGTTACAGAGTTTAAATTGAGTACTGCAGTTGAATAGCTAAGTTGGTATTTCACATGGTAAAAGAATCACTGTCTTGGAGCTCATGTTTTCCACATGGAAAAAGCCTTCAAAAGTTTACAAAGTCACTCTTGAGATTCAAGGCTAATAACAGTCTTAGAATCTGATTCTCATTACAACACATCCATCCAGTGAAGCATTTGGTTTTCAGAGAAGAATCTTGTAGTAGTCATCCCTGTAGCTGTACAAAACCACCACAGCCACCCTGCAAAGGTAGAACATGTCATGTTTATATAGTGCCTGTTGAACTCTGGACAATGTCAGGAGAAATCAGCGTCGTACATGTCTGGAGTTGCATTTCATACATGTGACACTGCGGAAGATCGCCCGAGTGAGCAGTGTATTCACATGTGAAACGCCGCTCGATGTCAGTGTGCGATCAGCGCGCGCAGGAGGCACAACATGATAGAAAACTTAAGCTGTGGGAAACCGTGTTTTGTTTACAGCATGTCGAAGCCGTGCATCCGATTTAAAAAAAAAGGTTCCATCACTCAAATACAATGCAGTCAAGTTATGAAAATGTTATCAACATGCGCATTTGTTCACTTTTAATCATTCAGATGATATATATTTAGACCTAATGCGGACATTGTACTAGGGGGCTTGAAGGATAAAGTCAGAATAATGTTAAAAGTAGGAGAAACAATAGGAGTCAAAAGAATATGAAACAAAGCATTACGGAGGACCTCCAAGTAGAACATCCTAAAATCAATTGAAATCAAAACATTTTAAATTTACCATAGAGTAAAATCCCAAGACAGCACTGACAAACTGAGCTACCACCTGTTCGCTTATAACTAATAACTGTAGAGATAAACATCAGCTAAATTGTGTTGGTGAAGATTCTTTGTCATCCAGATTTAGCCATGTCAACTGGAATTCTTTCCTCCTGGTTAAAAGAAAGAAGCAGCTGCTTGGATAAGTAGCGAACCATTTATAACCTAAAAGAAAGCCATTCAGCTGACACTATCCAATCTTCGGATTAGCTAAATTATTTAAATATAAACCGCTGAAACCTATCGTTTTCATTATGATTTAGCTTTTTGCCACTTTAGGCTTGTAGTCCAATGTAAATATGGTTAACCTACTATTTCTGTGCAGACCTCTGGAAAACCATCCAATAGTACTTACATGATGATGCACCCCACTGTATGAATAAATTAATGCTCTACCTGCTATACAAGGTTGTATGTGCAAGTCCTGCTACCAGTAGCATTGGCTAAAAGAATTTTTTTAGTTTATGCTCCTGCTGTAGCCAGGTGACTAGTGCATGAGCCCTTTAGGCCCCCCATCTGGCCTCAGTTGCCTGTGCCCTTCAAACAACCAAACAAACATGGAAACACATGTTGAATATATCCATTGTTGCAGTCAGTTACGCTCATTTATCAACAAAGGCTTTTCCCCTAAAATGGTGAATCAAACACACAGCAGAGACAGGAAATTAAAACCAACTGCTCCAAAGACTCAGACAGGAAGCAAGAAAAAGCAGCTCTGAATTTCTGTTACAATCTCATTCATGTAAAAAACAAAAAAAAACAAAAACACAAAACACTGTTATATCCCTCAAAGGATTTGTCTCCATGGGCAATCACTAGCATCACGACACTAGAAGCTCAAACACTGAGGATTTAGCCCAGGATCTGAGAACATCTGCTGGGGAGCTTGGGAACATTAACAGTTAGCCCACCTCCTTGTGCTGCAATCTGAGTGTCAATCAACTAGGGTGTTAAGAGGCAGACATCAGAAGACCAAACAAGGCAAATCCTTCTCAAGATTTCACCCCAGGAAATGGGATCAGCTGAGGATTTAATCTTCTACAAGGCAGTAGTTATCTGTCTAACTGCTCCCTTTGAAGGACTGACTGTCACTGTTACACCTGGAGTGTGTGGGTTTGGCCAGAGCTTTGGAGTGGCAGCTGTCCGTACAACGAGGTCCTTTGCCTTTTTTGGTCTTTAGCGTATTCCACTGTTTGCTTCATGTTTCGTTTTAATAAATATCTGTACTCAGTAGTCAGCGGAAACATGTGGGAGAGAGCTGACAGGCGAGACTACAGGGTCTCTGGCTTATCTTCCACAGGAACCTCTGCCAAAACACGACATCCATAAAGGTTTGGACAGGATCATGTTCTTTATGTTCCTTTACTTTTAGGAGGTGAAAGAAGTCTTCATATTTATTAAAATCCCGTGGGGAAGAATTTTTGTTTTGTTTAGTCAACAGCTAGCTGTGCCCAGCAGATACAGAAGTAAATCTGTAAAGTTATTTTTGTTTTGACAATAACAGTGTGACAAAAGAACACAAAGGTTAAGGGCTACAAGCATGTGCAAAGGCTGCACAATAACCAACGCACCTTTTTGTAATTTTGAATTGATGAATCTCCTCGCAGATGGATTTTAAGTAGCGCTGCTTTGGGAGACGAGACAGCAGAGTCTTCACGCTGCTGTTGAACAGCTCTTCACTATCAAACTAGGAAGAATGGAGACAGAGCAGGGGTTAAAGAAAATGGAAAAGCCTAGGTGACACATTTAGTGGACTTAAGTAACCAGGTTACAGTTTGCTTTCTTGTGAACATGGAGCTGAGTGAAAAAAAGAATGAAAGGAGAGATTAGCAGTGCGACGAACACACAACAAAAGTAAGAAACCAGCATTTTTCGGTTACTATACAATTCAAATCTCTTAGCCTGGCTTTCAAAATATTATAATATGATTACCAGAGAAAGCTGATTGCAACATTGACTACGTTTACATGCAAACTCCCAGACATAATCAGTGTACTTTACAAAACAGTGGAGATAATCAACAACACATCAGGTAAGTTATCATTTTCTTCATTTTTGTTAACAGACTTTACTGAAGAGTACAAATGTAGAATATTGGAGGATAAATTAGTTTTTCATCCGCAGCCTTGGAGTATAATTCCAGCAGGGCAGTAAAACTAGAGTAACAATGACTTTAAAGATTTCCTTGGAGTAATTTGTCCATATTTAAAACAGGCCTCTCCTTCAGGCCTGGCTATATACACTTTGTATTGTCATGCGTTTTATGTACTCTATGTGCGTTCATTGACACATACTTTGTGGTCCATTCATTTACGGAATGAAGGCTTTTACTTATATGATACAGCAGTGTTAAGAACACTTTTTAGGAGTGCAATTTGGTCAGGAGATTGGAATATGAATGTGAATATTAATAGTTATATTAATTTTAGTAGTGCATGTTTCTCTCAACAGCCTGATTAATAGAGTGCAGCTCTCCCTGGAAGTGGAAAAAGGCAGAGGAGTTCCCCAACTTCAATCCTCATCAGGCAGCACTGTAAGGAAGGAGACGGGATTCCCTCTTCCTGCCTCAGAGCCTGACCTCTGTTGGGAGTTCTTTCAACTTCCCCAACCCCCTCCCTCGCATAGTTCAATAGGAGATTGCTATTTATTAACTGTGCAGTGTTACAGATGAAGTCCGTAGGAAACCAACCTCCAGAGAAAGGAAGTTGATCAGTGTTTCTTTCTGTAGGTCCACCTGTGCGATTAAGAAAAACAAGCAGGGTTACACAAAAACACAATGGAGTCTTCTCATATTGCAACAGTTCATCAAATTACAAAACAAAACTTATTACGCACTTTGGCAGGAAGTGGCTACGTTGCATTGAATACTGCATTCATAACTGCACTAAAACTATTAACCATCACCCCCGATGCCCAAAGGTTGTTTGGCAACTCTTTGAACACGAGATAATCCAGTCCAATTCAAAATCAGAAAATAGTTATAATAACACTTTCATAGTACTTCTGTCAGGCCTAAAAGTGTTCTATGTTACATCACAGGAATCAGCTAATAGGCTTATCAGAAGGAACTGAGTAGTAAAGTAAGGAGTAAAGATGATTTACTTTGAGAATGTAAATGCGGTTGTGTTGGAGCCATAAAATTCCAACACAACCACAAATAGAGTCAGTATGGCAGTCAAATGATACCCTGGCTGGTTTCTATTAAGTAGTCATTGTTCTAGGGAGAATGCTATGGATTCACAGGCACTGTACCTCCAGCAGGGCTTTTTCACACAAGGAAAAACAATATAAAAGGGCTGCTTCAACTTTAAATGCTCATGCTTTTCACTGGGATTTCACACATCATTTTCAGAGAAGGTGGGAGAACAGGGGAAAAGGGAGGTTGGGATTAGGAGGGATAAAAGAGTAAACAACATAAATTACTTACTGCCAGAACTTCAATGTCATTGCTCTTGTTCTGCAAATTGCTACCAAGATTCTGTAATCTGGTTTGGATCTGTGTGAGAGAGAAAGAGAAAGAGAGAGAGAACAAAAGAAAAAACCAAAGTGTGGAAGATAAAAAAAAAAAAAAACTGTTCCCATGATCAACATGAAACAGCAGGAAAAAAAAATCTTTCCATGCAATTATTTTGTAAGCAAACAACTGGCCAGGCCTCAAGTTGCAGGCGCCATGTTCATAATGACAAATACTGCAGTTTGAAACAGACACATAGTAAAACACTAAGAAGAAGGCCATTAAAAAAAGACAACCATTAATTTCATAACCAAGACTCCATGTAAAAATGTGGTTACTATTGGTGTGGCTCATTGAGTGTGTTTAAATGGACTTAAGAAACCAGGTTACAGTCGACTCTCTCCAGAAAGCTGATTTCTTACGAAAGCTGGTTTCTGAAAATGGGGTGGGTGGATTAGAGAAACCTAGTTTCCCCAGGTAGATTTCTGTCAGAGAACACAGATTACTCTGCCATGTATAAGCCTTTTTCCAACTGCGCGTGTGCATAACCAAAGGCTCCAGACAGTAAGCTGCATACAGCTGAGGGAAAAGACGATTGAAAGTAGAGATAGTTAATGAGATAACGGGGCGGTGCCACCTCATTTTAGTCAACCTCAGGACCGACAGAAAATGTAAGTGAGACAAAGTTTCTTGTATAAGTCACTTTCCCCCGTGGGTCTTTAAAATTTGATCGTTGTCCCTCAGCTGCATGCGTCTTTCCTATTTCTCCCCTGCATTTCCACTCTGCGGCAACACTGGATTTTCTGTCTCTATATAGTTAAAATCTGTGTGCCAGGCCTCTAAAATAAGTCGTTGGTGGAGGAGACATCAGGTCACTCTCTGTTGCATGTATACATGGATTTTGCGTAACCAGGTTTTTTAAGTGAATGTAAAGGCTGTGCCCCAATTACCAGAGAAGTCTGATTTCTGTGAGTACTCCGGGGGGGTCAGAGCATGTCAACACCTGGCAGCAGGAACATGCTCATGAACACGATTTTTATTTGATACTCTCTTTCATATCAAAGCATGAACATGAATTTAATACAGTATATCAATACTGTATACTGAAGTTTATTTTTTATTGTAAAACTATTCCATTATCAGCATGTAAACAATTTAACTGCTTGAAAATTGTAATTGTGCGAGTCCCAAACCTGTGTCTCATAGCGTCGTCTAGCACTGGCTGAAACTTTTTCTGGACTGATGACATTCACATTCATGTTTATAGTGCTGCTGCTCCCATGCTGTTCTGAAGAGCCTGGAGATAAAAAAAAAGGAGCATTTCAACACAATGCAAATAAAACCCAACAGGAAGGTACATCTTCAATGTCACATTCACAAATTACAATGAGAGAGTGGTGAAAAACTGCTTCTGTATCAATTAAAACAGTAACTGTATGACTCATTATTTGGCACTTTAGTAGATGGCCTACTGTGCTGGAGATGAAACACAACAGAGATGTGGCTGTTTCATTCTGCAGGAGGGCTTTTGGAATACACATCTACAGTATGACCTGTATAAACAAGCTGCCTGTAAGGTTGACTACAGTACCTGTGGTGTTGAGCAATGATCCTTTTGAGTTTTGAAGAGTCATGCTTTCAGAGAGTTCTCTGTATGATGACAACAACAACAATATTTATAAGAAGAAACCCCTTCACAACTTTCAGTCACCTGAGTGGGAGCGTTTAGATGAAATTTCTTTGAAATTTTGTTTGAAATTTCTTTACCTGATGTTTCTCTCTTCAAAGAATTTGGTCCGACATTTCTGAATGATGTGGTCCACCAAGTCTGACTCTGGAATTCGTTTCTCAGACTGCCTGTCCTTCTCAAATGATTTTACCTAAACACAGACAATTACCAGCAGGTGCCACTATACACAACTTTCCTACATTTCTATCTTATTAAAACAGTTTGGAATCTGTAATGCCATTTGTGAAAAAGCTGTCACAGGACAACACTGCCTACTGAACATTTCTGGACAGACTTAAACTGTCCCAAATGTTTGAGCAGGCAAATTGTATTTTGTTTTTTTCTTGGCTGTGGTTTACAAGTAAGCTTAGTTTACCTTCACATAGTTGCCCTCCTTGTCAGAGACCAGAGCTATGCAGGTGATGCCTGCCAGCCTGCAATGATCCAACAGAGTCTCCTGAGACTAAACACACAAAATGATGGACACATGTTAACTATTTACCACCAATATTGTGTTGCACCTGCTCCATAGTAAACTGTCTCTCTGCAGTGCACAATTTTTGAAAAATGCAAACTGCTGAGTTTTTTTCCTCAATTCATTTTTAAATGAATAAGATATCAATGTTGAAAACATTACAGGAATCTTATTATTAATGTGTTATAGTCTTCAATTTCGGAGTATTACAAAAATGGTAAGAAAGGTAGCACTCAGCTGACGCATTGCTTTGAGGAAAATATTTTTTTTTAAATTACATCTCGGTCTGAGCGGACCCCGGGCTCACAAATTCTTCCATAGCAGCAGTCATTTGGTTGGTTTGAGTGTACACTGTGCAGGGCCCACAACCAAAAGAAATGTGTATTGAGGAAATGCATTTGACCGTAACTGTCTGTATGTAGTGAATGTATATGTTTATCTAAGCTAATTTATTCTCATTAACTTTGGTTTGGCTCCTCTGCTGGACAAGTTAACGGTGGTTCCAGAACAAACCCTGCAGTGTATCACAAGGTGCAGCTCATCATGTTGGCTTTTAACTTCCTCTTTTCTGACATGTTTCTCACTGACAGCACAAATTAACTACCTAAAGGGTTTTAAGAAGGCTCAATGCCATGTGAACGAGGTTTGCCATATATGGGTAATAAACCCTGAAAGAGAGGCTTTGTCTGCTTAGGATAAAAGGCTAGAATGAGAAAGATCTTTAAAAAAAAAAAAAAAAAAAAGTCCAACAAGTGGGAGTGATTGGTGAGGAGGTCCCAACAAGGTGTTCTCACCATTTTGTACTGGTCAAGGCGCCAGCCTGTATACAAAATAAACAAAAACACACGCGAACACTGAATCTTTGGAATGTTATGCTGCGTGTTTCCATTCAAACCCAACCTTTTGTAATTGCTCCTAAGGACTTAAGGGAGAAGAAGGCGTCGATTACTTGTGTCCTGTGGCCGTACGAAAGACAATGACAACCACTAAGCAAACACTTATTCACTGCTGAAGCGGAAAGTTACCAACAACAATAGGTTATAAAGTAGAAAAGGAGGAAAAAACAAGAGAAGTATTCAAGTGTGTGCAAAGGCCTCTGCCAGTGAGGCGGGTTTACACACACACACACACACACACACACACACACACACACACACACACACACCAGGGCTAAGGTCAGTTTGTCACATAAACATGAAGAATGTGACGAAGGCATAACATCAGGAGTCTTGGACCACATGATAACCAGAGAATAACTTTGCTTTGAAGGGGCTGATCTAAGCTTGGTTGTTCTCCACTCAAGGTATGGTTTTGTATGATTTTTAGTGTTAAGAATTCATAATCTGATTAGAAACTTGTCCAACAGATGACTGACCACGGACTCAATTACATAACTAGTGTTAGCCCAGTATAGACAGTAAGTCTTTTTCAAAAACGACTACAAAGCAAAGCTTTTTCTCTTAGGATGTTTGATATCTCTAATAATGCCACCATGAGTCAGCTTCTAACAAATGACAGACTTTTTCCTAAGGTACGGAAGTCACGTGTTGCCCTCTGAAGGGAGAATGCGGTTACTACAGGGCAAAAAATGCAGGGGGTGTTCATATTTAACAGCTTATACAATGGTTAATGGCCTTTGTTCAGAATCGGGGTCACTTTAAGGCCTATAACAAATACTAGAACTTGGATTAATGACTAATTAGTGGGCAAACACCATCTCGATGAAATTCATCCCTCTTCTTGAACACCTGCATGTACAGAGCTGTTCTACCTACATCATCTTTACATTTTCTTTCTTCAAAGTCCCAGAAGCAACAGTAAAAAAGTGACCTAGTGAAGACATATTTTATAACTCTGACTTGCCTTGTTTTAGACCTTGAATACAAACAACGCATTATGGGGAGTAATTAAGTAAACATTACTTTTGATTGTTTAACAAGAAAACTACACAGTGCACTACAATTAAAAATTCCCTTGATATGGGATTCAGCACTGAAGAAATTCAGACATGAATGCAGGTCTAATGCAGGCCTACTAAGCCAGCAACTAACCTGTGAAACATCATAGGCGATGTCTGCAGAAACACCGGTGATCCATAACTTCTGGACAACTTGGATGGCTCGTGACATTGAAGAATGACCCACAGGAACAACTATGGTGTCACAGGAGCTCACAGACGGCTGACAGAGAAAATTAGGGATTGGAAAAAACAGTCAAATACTGAAAGAGTCATGACGCAATACATGAATAATTTTAATGCTCTTTTGTCTTTCGGATGACATGTAATTTTCTGGGCATATAATTTAACATTCGGAATCAGAATCACAAATTATAGAAAATGATGCACCTCCAAAAATAAGTCCATGGCATCAGGAGTCACACTGATCATAGTTATTAACATGTTTCTAAAAGTGGCTGTGTGGCAGCCGTCTGCTATAATAAATAATGATTAAATATGAATTTCTGTCTGCTGCTCCTTTATTACAATAATTATAAATGTCAGGTCTGTGTGTGTGTGTGTGTGTGTGTGTGTGTGTGTGTGTGTGTGTGTGTGTGTGTGTGTGTGTGTGTGTGTGTGAAAATGAACAAGGGTCTTTCTTACTGGTTCCTCCATGTTGGCTATAGCAGCACAGATTTTGTCCAGAGCAACACTGGCCCCAACTGCAGAGGGGACTGGTGATGTGGCAGCAGGTCCTCGAAACTCTAGGATCTTGCAACACAGATGTGGAAAAAAATAAACACATACAGAAACCATGTACTGCACAATTTGGCATTAATGTCATACCGACAGAAAAGCTATATTCGAGAAACAAATGATGCATACAGTATTAGAATGAAAATGTTTGCTCACAGTTCAGTCATGATTTCACACCAGCTTATTTATTTGTTTTTATTAACCGGAATGTGGATGTGACTAATACCTACCAAGTGGTCATACCGTCCTCCAGCAGCCACTATATCTGGTACAGTTCGCTTACGTTTTCTGATGAAAGCCACAAACTGGAATATAACCCCACAGTGATGCTGCACCTTGTACACCAAGCCTAAGTTGACCACCACCTATTGAGCAGACACACCAGTGTTAAAAGGGGAGAAAAAAAACAGAGCCTGTCTTTTTGACATGATTTATTCGGAATCCAAATCACCTGCAATTTCACTCCCAGTCTATGCAGCAGCACTGTAAGCTCCTCCAGGTCCTTGAGGCCCTGCTTAGCCAGCTGTGTGACAGCAGTCTTATGTTTGGTGAGTGATGTCAGCAGTGGCGCCAGGTCCTGCAGATTCCCCTTCTGTTCAATGTACTTGTACAATGTCTGCAACTGGGTGCAACAGAAGACAAGAGATCTTGATATTTATGAGTGAGTGCATGATTGTTTTTGCAGAAGGCTCATACCCCCAGTTGACACTCACACTATTGGTTGACAAGGAAAAGTTCCAGAACTTTGCCTCCACCTCACGTTTGGTCAGCTTTTCACTCTAAAGCAAATACATAAAAGAAAATTAACCCTACTGTACATGTTCAATCCAGCATATCAGCAGACACTCAACTTGACACTCAATGCTCCACATATGTAAAGCATGTGTGACCTGCACTGACCATGGCATCACATAGTATGTTGGAGGCCTGACTGAGTTTGTCTTCTGGGACTCCGCTGTGGAGCAGGATGGCCTTGAACAAGCTGGTGTGGTTCAGGTAAATGATATAGTTCCTTTCCTACAGTTATAAAAAACACACACACACACACACACACACACCTCTCTCAGGTTACAATTACAGCAAAATCCAAGAGCACTACTGTACAATGAGCACCTCAGTGAATAATGACTGCTATGTCCGGCTTGCCCTCTCATTCAGTGTGACTCACATACCCTTAAAGCTTTTACACAAAGAGTTAGATGGTAGACAGGATCTCTAAAGGATAAACTACAAGCAAGAACCAAGATTTATAAAGTTCACAAAACATTAAAGGAGAGCTGCAACTGAAGACTGATACAGCATTGGGACATGTAGACAGGAAATGGAGTGTACTGGAAGGGAGGGGAGGAAGCGGATAGAGCTGCACATAACAGATTTACTATGTAAATAATAAATACTTTGTAAATCTGTCAGGTTGCACATAGTTTGGTATGTTAGGAATGGAAGTAGGATGTAAAAGGGCAAAAAACACAGCACAGGTTGAGATGAAAGCATCCATAGGAAAATAAAGATCTCTCCTGCCTAAACATGTGAATCAAGGAGAGACAGCACACACACACACAAAAAAAAAGTGTCAGCTTGTTGGAATATTTAAAATATATGTGTACAACCTGAAGGGCAGGAAATTCCTGGACTATTTCAGAAATGGTGTAAATGGTCTCGGCATCAGGGAGCAGGCTGTTGGTGACAGGTGTGATGATGTCAAAGGCACACTCCATTAGCTCTCTCGGGTGCATGCGATCAGGCTTCCTGGGGCGGAACACGCGTTCAATGCTATACCTGGAAAAAGTTGAAGAAAAACACAGATGCACAGTGTTCATTGCCAAGTTTCTCAAGAGATACATAATGTGTATTACATTTATTAGAGGTTTTAAACACAGTCATGATTCTAGTATTCAGAGTACAACTGTAAACCTGTACAATTGTAGTGAATTTAAAGGTTAAGGTTTATGTCAAGGTTGTCAAAAGTAAGCCCTGAGGTGATGCCATAATGTCTCGGTGAATACAGACCACATCATACTGGGGAAAATATTTGAAAAATAATAAAATGTTTCACTTGGTGGAGATTTGACTTAATTTTCCCAAAGGCCTTAAAGCTCTTACTTTATTCACAAAGACATCACCATGACATCCTCAGTTTCCTAGTCTGTGAAAAATCCAATGAAATTTAAAAATTTACAAACCTCATAGTGTTTATTTCTAGATTGAAAGCAGGGTAAATAATAAAATTAATTCACATTATATACATAACATTTACTGGAAAAATGTGTTAATTCATACAACTTTACCTTTTCAGGAGGGTTATATTATTGCGGGCAACATATCTCGCAAACGCCATCTAAGGTAAAAAAGAGAGTTCAGACATTGGGTTCCCTTGAATAATGACAGTGGAGTCACAACATACCAGGCTGTAATCAATCACCGTGTAGAAACAGGCATTTGGTCCTCAGGGTTTAGCAAGATCTTAAGGTGGCTGCTGATTGTAAGCTCATATTCTTGCAAATGGGTTTGCTGATGTAAATGGTCAGATAATTAGTGTTTGTGTGTAAATGGACGTTTGCCTGTGTGTTACCATATGTGTGCACATATGTTAGGACTCACACGTAGGTCATACGGTAGTGTAACCAGCATTCCACTATGGTCCATGAAGCAGGCTAGCTCGCTGCCATCATACCACTTCCTGTTTCTAGGCAGGAGGAGCGGTGTCTGGAGACGCACCGCACCTGAAGATAAACACCATGTATTACTGCGACATCTGCATAAGATAATGTGACCCTTAACCTACAAGAACTGATGTGTGCACATACAAACTGACCATAAACAAATAAATACAGCTGGACATCATCAGCGGCATGCACAAAAATAACATTAGTACCTGCTCTGAAACTACACGGTCCAACAATGCACCTATTCTTTAGCCTCCACTTACTGGAGCAGATGTTTGGGTCCTTTGGCATTTTTAATAGCAGGTCACATGTCCGAAGGGTTTCTAAGGCAGAATCAACAAGCTCGTGTTCACACGCACACAAACTAAACAAGCGAAGCGTTCTCACCATGCTTCTTGAAGATCCTGGTGATTGTTTCATACACATGTTGCTGCAATTTGGCACTGTTCAAGCTGAAGCTGCCCTGGAGGGAGACCAAACAAACAACCTCTGTTAGAAATCAGGACACATTGATTAAGCACAAACAGACCTCCTGCTGCTCTGTTATATGCAGACCAGATGAGTGAATTAGTATGGAGGGTTTGGTGCTACCATTCATATGTCTGCAGTGACATCTGAAGGTGGAGAGATGAAATGGTAGTTACAGGAAGGTTACAGAGAGCATGACAACAACTGATTGCAGCACCGGACAGAGGACATTAAATACATTCTTGTTTTTATAATGTTTTTATAATAAAGAAAACCCAATTTTGTTTTGTACCAAATATCAATGAGCCAAAATCATTCAAGATTTTATAATGAACACCAGTTTATTTAAATGCATTTATCTTAATAACACAGTGCAGGAATACTACAGTCACATGTATCAATGGCTTTCAGCTTGTCCCTTCAGGAGAATTTTGCCAATTTTGCAGCAAGCCTCCCATTTTTATCCAGGCTCAGGACTGGCACCAGGACTGGTGGTTGGGCGGGGTCACACCTGGTTAGGTGGGATTTGATCCTGCGGCCTTCTGCATCCCAACCAGATGGTCTACCCACTGAGCCACCAGGTACCCCGAACACTATGGCCAGATGTTAATACAATAAAACAAAATCCACTAACAAATACATACAATCAAACAGACATCATACCTTGTGTAGATCTATGTCGTAGGCATAATCCATGACAGGTGAGGTGTTCTGAGCAAACAGCTGGCCTACCATGGTGCGGTAGGCCTTGCCGTTTACATTGGCCATTGTGTGCTGCAGCACCTCATGCAGCTCTGACTCCTCCATTTGAGGGGGAGGCAGCAGTTCACTCTTTAGCAACTCCTGGGTAGTTGGCCGCAGGGCTGGGTCATGGTTTAGCAGCCACTCCATCACCTTCCTCTGACGTAAAAAGAAATATGCCAAGGGGCATTCTATTGTCAGATTGGAGTTTTCAAAAGGGGATAAGATTCTTATCAACTGTGTGCCACAGCATCCTCACCTGCGTTCCTTGTTCATACACATTAAAGTCTTCAGGGAAGGTGATAGGCTCCTATAAGCATGAGAACAGTGTGGTAAGGTAAAAGCAAGTTTGAAAGTATTTGTCTCCTAATTCTTTCTGATTAAAATGGACATACCACACGTAGCTGGCTCAGGACAGAGATACGCTCAGCCCCAGTGGTCATGGGCCTGTAGCACATCTCAAAGAGGATAATGCCGAGGCTAAACAGGTCAACTTTCTGAGGACGGACAAAAGACAATGTTAAATACAAAACCCCCCAAAAAACCCACTCAAGTATTGCTATAGGAAGGCCCATTGCCAATTCTCCCCTTTAGCCCTACCAATTGGCCCTAACTATTTTGCTCATTCAAGAGTAATATAGTTGTGTCCTGGTTCAGTTTAACAGCAATGGGTATAGAGCAGCAGGGCAGGAAGGTGCAGATGCTCAAAACCAAGGCTTATGCATAAATGTCAGAATTTATGTTGATTAGCCTTTAAACAAATATAACAATCACACAATTATTTCAAATCTGGTTTCATGTTGTATGCACATTTTTGACCAATTATATAAGGAATAAATAAAGTATCAAATCATCTGATAGCACTAAGCCAGTTTGCGAACTAACGTCTAACTATCGAAATGATTTTTAGTGAAAGACGTTCCTGCATTATCCCACTCATATTTCCATATCCTATTTACTCAACTTGGTACTGCATGGCTCCACTAAATGTGGTGCAAGTGGGCAGCATAAATGAGTCATCTGCTACTGCTATCATTAGTGTATTGTGAATGCAAGCAGTAATATTAGCATGTGTGTATTGCAAATGTGAACAGTGTTACAGAGGTGTCACTGTGTTTTTACAATTTTACCGAGGAGAAAAGGAGACTGGCCATTTGCCTCTGATGCCTTCTAGAGGTCTTGAAGGGTTGTTCTATTTAATAGTGAGGTATCCCAGCCACTTACTGCTTATGACTCGATCTTGAGAGGAAAATCATTGAGGGAGCTCTTGAAAACGGGGGTAGAGGTATAAACTTTACAGAATCAAATGCACATGGTTTACGTGTATTTGATCAGATTATTGCAGCTATCAAATGAAGCATTAAAGAAGATCAAACCTGACAATCTTACTTGGTTGTATGTGGCTTTGGTGTTGCCTTGAACCTCTGGGCTGACGTAGAGGGCAGTACCAACCATGCCTGTCATGTTACCTGGAGACAATGATGCAATAGCAACACACAGTGTCAGGGAAATACATTCATATCAGAAAAACCTAATAAACATCCAGCATTAAGGGAACATGTCCGCACCTGTTGGGTCCACTTTGTGCATCAGTGCAGAGCCACTTTCCTCTGGCTCAAATTTACCTGCGGCCTGACAGAGAGAAATAGTAGTTTTGTGAGTTAAAATTTTTTTTTTGGGATCAGTTTCACGGGTTTATATTATTTTTACGGCTAAAACAACATAGCAAGCAAAGACACACACCTGGACAATTTTAATACTGTTAATAGCATACCACATTAGCTGGGTGGTCTGTAGCCAAGCCAAAATCCCCAA
This sequence comes from Channa argus, assembly GCF_033026475.1. Classification (NCBI taxonomy): domain Eukaryota; kingdom Metazoa; phylum Chordata; class Actinopteri; order Anabantiformes; family Channidae; genus Channa; species Channa argus. The sequence goes on from NC_090212.1 coordinate 8,813,686, forward strand.
TTTTCACATGGTCCTGTGAGTCAAGGAAGATGTTGACCGGCTTCAGGTCCCTGTGAATCATCCCCTAGTGCAATAGAGGATGGATGAAGACACATGATACATTAGAACCTAACTACCTCCTTGTTAGCTGTAATGTTACTGATATACCATACCTGCTCATGGATGTAAGCAAGGCCATCCAGTATTTCCCTAAACAGTCTCCACAAACGATTCTGGTCCAGGTGCAGGCCATGGTCTATCGTGTCTCTTAAAGTGCTCTTTTCACAGTATTCCATCTGTCCGTATCAGAAAATGTGTGTTACTTGTAAGACAGAGACCCCTAGTGGTAAAATGTGGAAATTAAACTTACTTGGATGTACAAGTAATGTGCTATGAGGAGAGATCCGTCTGAGTCTGTGCTCTCCTTTGTGACTGTCACTGGCCTTTTGCTCGGTTCCAACTAGGAAAGAATACATAAGCCATTTGTGACACAGTGAAATACAAAATAATTAATGCATACAAATGAATATATAAGGAAGTATAAAAGTTCAAACCTGTGACATCTCATCTGTGCTTTCATCGCCATTGTCAAAGACGATGTCGCTCCTCGAGTCACTATCTGACGGCCTAAACAAAAAAACAAACAAAGAAACAAAGTCAAGTTTCATAGCTGAAGCAAGAGTAAGTCTTCATTCTGAAGAGAAAAAAAAGCAACTTACAAAAAGGATGCACAGAATACATCTTCATCATCATCGTCCTCATCTTCACTTGATTGGTGTCCGCCACACTTGGCGCTGGAGGACCTTTCAATAGAGGTTGACCACTCCACCGAGCTTGACAGGGCAGGAGGCGGTGCGATGTCTTCTATGTTGTCAGGGAGGCCAAGTTCATTGAGGCGCCGTGGAGGATCTCTGCACTGAGGAGGCTTATCAGCTGTGCTCTGAGGCTCAGAGCTGTCAGTGTTACTCAGCACCCCCACAGAGGGCATCTCATGTCGTTCGATCCAAGCATTGTAGTAGCGTACGATATTCTCATGGTTAAGGCGGGAGAGCAGCGTCACCTCGCCTTTGATCCGTCTGAACTGCTTACTGGCTGGGTTGACCTGGATGCGCTTCACAGCATAATAACAACCATCTAATTTGTTCTGAACCTGGAGGTTTAAGAGAAGCCTTTCGTTCAGCCAACTTTCTTGACAATGTAAAGTCATGACTTCAAATCACATTAGATTTAGCATGTAAAATAAAAAGCATACCTTAATGACAGCACCGAAAGCTCCTTTTCCCAGGAGCTGCAGTTCCTCAAACTCATTAAAGTAGCGGGAAAGCTGCCTCTGCACCCCAGAGCTAAAAGGAGCATTGAGGATGTGGCTCAGAGGAATGACTGATGATGCAAAGTCCACAGCGAGATCTGAGGAAAATAAATAAATAAATAAATAACTATTACTGACTTTGTGTTTGTCTCTCTGCCAGAGATTGGGTGTGGAATCAATTGTAAATAAATTACAGTGCTGGAACAAATAGTCAGTGTTTGTTTCTTTTCTAATCCGGGCTACTTTGCTATTCTAATATTGTAGGTTACATTGTTAATTTATTTTTTAAAACATTAATAATTACTTAGTCAAACCTTTAAATGTTAATTTGTTGTAGAACCCCTTTACATTAAGTGTTTTGTGACTCAATTCTAGGTCACATAGAATCCATGAGAAAGGCTCTACTTAGTGGATTTGTTATGCTGAACGAATATTCAAAGATGTTTTCATCATTTTGTTGACCTCATTTCCATACTGTAAATGTGTATCACCTTCTGGGCTGGCATCCTGATACTGTGGCAGGTTTTTAGGTGATGGAGGTTTGAGGAAGGAGTGGTCTAAGAGCTGCTGGGTGGTCCAGCGTTCAGCATCATTCAGGCATACACATCTATAAAACATGAATGGATCCATTATAGAGCAATCTCTGACACTGAGCTACAAAATCCAGTCTATTGTACTAATGTATTTTGTGCCTGTGCCCTGCAGACAAAATGAGAATACTCTGAACGTAAAGAACTAAAGGAACACAACTAGCTGTTTAAAATGCAATTTTACACACAGCCAACTTGTTGGCTGCAGCACACAGCCAACAAGTTGTTTTGTGCATTTACAACAATGATTCAGATTCACCAGGTCAGTGTGCCTTGTTGTTGCTCAAGAGAGAAAGTCAAACATGTGATGTCTCCAGGTTTAGAATTTACTACTTTTCTAGTCTTGCATTAGTTTTGTGGGTCAGACAAAACAAGTTACTTTTACTTATGTTGTCTACATCAACAATGAAGCAATTCATTGAGAAAGTAATTGGCAAATTAATCAGTAACAAACCCCAAATATTCTTTTATTGGCTTAATTTGATTGTTCACTTTAATGTGCAAGTAAATTCACTCTGCACAGTTGCAACGGTTTACAGGAAGTCAAACAAAACTGCAATGTGAAACACTGCAACGTGGTTTGGAAAACGGTCAGCACTAATGTAAATCATGCGCAACACAATTTACAGTAAATGGGCCAAAACTCTGGAGTTTCAGAGGATGGAATGGAATCAATCCATACATACTTGTGGAGGAAGTCTTGAAAGTCAGCAGGCAGGCTGGCTGGCACCATCACTGGATACTCCTTTACTACTTTCCCCTGGCTCAGAGCCAGCAGCAACAGTCCCAAGTTCCAAACGTCCCCTTTTTTACCTGTTTTTGTTGGCATTGCCGTATCCTCTGAAAAGCGCACATGGGCTTGTTCAAAAATGTCTTCTTTGCAGATATCAGCAATTCTCTTTGATAAGCTGTAATCAGTCAATCGAACGTTGCCCTCAGAGTCCACCAGCACACTGGAGGCGCCCAGCTGTTTGTGGACTACCGAGTTGGAGTGAAGGTAGTCAAGAGCGGCCAGCAGCTGGGCCGTGTAATGGCAGAGTTTGTCCAAAGGGACTGGGGAGTGGTTGATCAGACTTTGGTTCAAGTTGGTTGCAGAAACATGCTCCACCAGCAGGTTAACTACAAGGCAGTTGTCCTTCTCAGTGGAGCTCAGTGCCATGTAGTGCACCAAGTTTGGGTGATCCAGCCTCAAGAGGGAATTGAATTCATTTTCTGCACCATGAATCTACACAGGGGTACAAGAGCATGTGGCACTTTGTGTGAAAATTATTAACAAGTATATTGTTGGCTTTCATAAGTGTTAAACCTTTCTACTTGCCTGCTTTTTACAGTTCTCAATCTTTCCTTTCTCCTGGGTGGTGAAGAACTTGCCCATCTTCTTGTTCCAGTGCAGCGACCACTCATAGATCACAGCAAAATCCCCAGAGTTTGCCTCAAACCCATAATAAACGTTTCGGCCAAGCCTCTCGCTCACACCTGTCAGTAACACAAACAACAGATACAAATGTATACTGGGGTGGAAGTTGGAAGGTGAAGTGTAAGTGAACTGTCTAAGTCCTCTCACACTGCTCTCACCTAAACTTTTCCCTCTGTGAACGACAAGTTCTCCAAAAGTGCTGCTGTTGAAATGAAGAAGCTCCTGTGAGCGATGGTTGTCCTCATTAAACGTGTCACGTCTGGTAAAACAAACACAATTCTAAACATCGCCATATTTCAAATGGGAAGCTCTTTACTGTTTCTTCAATGTAGTCGGTCAGTTTGCTGCAGACCTGTTGCGTGTACTTGAGGTAGTCCGACGGCGATTACCGACTTTCTTGGCTTCAGTCCGATCAGGAGGAGCTCCTCCTGGGCTGGGAGGGCTTTTGCCTAACAGGGAAGGGTTAGCAGGAACTGGTTGCTCTATACTCTCAAGACGCTCCTGTGAAGTTAAAATGACACAAAAGAAACACTACAACTAAAACCTTTACAGTACTTGTTTGCAAGCTTAACAAAACATAGAGCCCAGTTTCACTGCTTTTGCTGTGAAGACCAGTGAAAAAGATGTGTCTCGGGCACCTGCTTTGCCATTTCCTTTCTTCTCTTCTCCTCTCGTTTCTCTTCCTCTCTTCTTTGGATTACAGCCATGATTTCATTATTCTACAAGTGAGAAAAAATAAACCCACTTAGAAATTACACTACAGCTCAAATCCTGAAACTAATCCAGTGTGAAAGGTTTTTCTCTGCTTCACTTACCATGGCCTCTTCCTGCTTGCGCTGCTGGTGCATCCTCTGCTGCTCCTCCAGGGCTCGTTTCTCCTGCTGTCTGCGCTGGTTCTTCAGCATCTCCTCGTGAAAGGAGCGTGATGGAGGCTTGTTGTGCTCACTCAGAAAGCCCTGGATATGGTCCGCTAGCTCATAAATCATGACCTACAGGTGTACAGGTAAATAGGTAATTAACAGTAATACATGGATGTTTGAATGTGTGTGCACATGCGCATTCTCACCTCACCACATCGCACTGCTGCCAGCTTGGTAAGTTCACTCTGGAGGGTCTGAAGGTTTTCGTTTGATAAACCTTTGGCATTCTTCAACTCCAGCTCCGGGGGTCTGTTGGTACCCGAAGACATTATGGTACTAACACTAAATTATCACTTGTATTAAGCAAATAAACAACATGTAGAGCTCAACAGTATCCTCCTGATTTTGTCTGGACTAGCAACAGGCACGTGAGACAGTTGCCCTGAAATGTTTAAAGCCACAGTTATGCATGAGGACAAATATGCAAGATAATTTTTTTCCAGTCATGTGGGTTCATGAAGATAAAAATAAAATATATTTTTTACAGGATACTCTTGGATAAGAAAATTAGAAAACAGAACAATTTCTGTATTAGGGTCACTTTGATCCTATTCTCTAAATAAACCATTTATGTCCCAATATAGAGCTCATTCCTATAGGACAGATTTAAACAGAACAATGTTTAAAAAAAAAAAATCAAAACTTTTAAACTCCCAAAATTGTTTATCCAGCTGAGACTCTTATAAGTAGACTATCATTACTTTGTCTGAGTTGACAAAATTGGCACCTTTCACATTTAAGTCTCTAACCATGTAGTTAGGGAAAATGTAAACAACATAGGAAATTTGTCCAGATATTCAGAGCCAGCTTTTCATACTTGGCAGATGTTGACTGTCTGAGCTGCAGACACATTTTGTCAAAGCAATCTTAGACATTTGAGCTGGGATAATTATGATTTTTTTTTATGTTTCTGTTAGAGGTTCTCATGGTTTTTTCCAGTTATAAGACTAATAGGTTAGAATTAAATACAAGTTCAGCGTCAGCAGAATTTACAAGAAAACTCACCAAAAAAACAAGGATGGTGTTATTTTTTGGATTAAAATATGAGTATAAAACACTTTTGAAACTTAAATATAATACGACATGATATAGCCTAATCCTATATTCAGATAACTCTATATTCAGTTTACAACCGTGGCCTCTCATCTTATGCTGAAACAGATGGTTCTTTTTTGGATGCGAATGGTTCCTTTGCAAGATGTTTGCAGAATACATGGCAAAGGTCAAGGGCCAGTACTCACGCGTCTGGGTATGTGAGGGGACATTTGACCTGCAAGTCCACAGTCGCGTAGCATTCCTCTCCATTATTCAGCCCGTTAGGCCGCAAACACAGATGCACCTCCGGAGGCCTTTTAACCTGAAAACAAAGTCAGCGAGTCCTCATTGCTGGTGCTATGGGATCGCTGCAGTTTACTGTAAAGTATTAGTACTGGGTCAACTTTTCTCCTTCATTAGCTCACCAACGACAATGCTAACACCTCTAGCTACTGGTACCTTCCACGGATCCGTGTTCCGCAGATCCTGGAAGTCATCTCCAAAAATTGACGCAAGGGCTTCTAGTTCGTTTTCCTGTCGGACCGTGTACTCGTCTGTCCCATCTGTCGGCATGTGCTGACTGCTCATTCTTCTACCTCACCTACATGGCAGTGCGCCTGTCACTCTCGCCACAGTCGTACAGCAGGAGGAAGAGGACCCGCTCAGCACTACGCTCCGCCGCAACTCTCACCGCCGCCACCCTCCGCCGCTCCGTCACTTTGTAAAACCTAAAGTTTTAGCAGCTTAGAAGCTTATTGCGAATGAACTGCTCAGTATTCACTGACTTATTACACATGGCGACATCAACAAGGATACAACAAGCGCATGGCTGCTGCAACTTCGCTGCGTCACATGTGAAACGTCATCACGTTGCTTTCTCGGAAATGGTCGCTAGATGGCAGAAATGGCCGGAAACTGCAGGTAAAGGTCAAGCGTACAAACGGATGTGTGAAATGTTTTTTTGTAAAATCTACCTAGTAAATGAAGTATAGGCCTCACCTCAGAAAAATGCACCACATAAGTATTTTACGTAAATTTTAATTTTAAATGAAGCAGCTTTTTTGGTTGAAAAGTGTTGTTGAAAATGGCCAACTTTTAGCTAATTGTTGTTGTAGTTTATCCACGACAAATGCATCATGAAAATGTTCAATCAATATGTTAGGTAAATAACAATTTTAGTTAAATACTGAACTGTAGCTTTGTAACTTTAGAATTGAACAGATGCATTAACTTGAAATTGTGTAAATGTGTTACTTTACACCTCTGAATATTTATTTGTAAAGATGGCATGTGCTGGATCATAATGACGTGACTGAGGCAAAAGAAGATTTTTGCAGTTTACATCATGAGTGAGCAGGGTTAACCGAAATGTAAAAGAATACATGAAAGCATACACAAAACACCCCATTTTTCATACATCAAAACAATATTAATCCAATCTATAAAAGTAATCTTTGTCATCTGAATAACTGAGATGCTTCAGATGCATCCAGCTTGTATCTGGGAAAATAAGATAGGAAATACAGCTATAAATAGTGGCCTCTGGTATCTGGTGGGGAATATATACCTTCAGCTATGATATAATCTAATATATTGCATCCTGCCCTTTTAGATCTCACTTGTTCTTCCTTACTTGAAGGCCTGAATAAATAGATTTATTTTAACATGATGAATGGTAATCCCTAAAACTCGACCATATATATTTTCTTTATGAATGATGTTGTTTTAACAAAACATCTCAAATGTTTCTATAAATCCTGCACAAAGTTCTACCTCATAAGGTGCAGTGAACATTGAGGAAAGTGTACTGTAAAGTAGGTGGCACAAATATGGAGTTCCTCTTTGCAAAGTCACAGTTCATGAACCTCAGTCCCTGCTCATTAATGACTCAGTTGCTCACCATAACCTTACAAGGAGACAGCTGGTCCAATCAGGACAGAGCAGTGACACTAGCAGGCCACTCAGACAGCCAGATTAGACACAGAGCCCAGCTGACATTACCATCAGCTGTTCCACAAGTTGAGGAAGCTCAGTTCACATTCCAGCAGTATGGTTCACAGCCATATACAATGTTTTCATCTCCTTTACACGGCACCAGAGATGCTGTCATGATTGACTGGGTGATTTAAGGGGCCTTAGGTACCTATACATGTTGAAAAATCTCTAAAGCTAAATGATAGATGTGGTCCTGCATTTTATGAAGTATTTTATTAAGGATCATACTTGCAGAAATAAGGAGTTGCAGTGTTTTGAATTGCTGATTGCATTAATTTGACCTGGAGTTTTGATACTGACACATCATTTAAGGGCTGTAATGAAACTATACTGCAACACAAAGTGCATTTAAGTAGGCATTGAATCTCAAGGTTCAAAGTTACTAATTTCATAATGTTCATGAAAATTCTTGAATCTTAAAAAAATGCACATTACTCTTAAGGTTCCTTTTAGAAAGGGTATTTATGTTAATTTTGTTTTATGTACTTCAATAATACACGGTGTCATCATACGGTGACAAATCTTGCACATCCTTTTTCCTAAGGCCTACCAACAATACCTAACACATTATATCACATTATAATATTTTATTTCCTTTTATTCCCAATATTTCATGAAAACTCTGTCAGCTAAGTGACTTCATAGTAGAGCTATCCCTTCCATCTATGTAAAACATACTTTCCTGTGGCTTGTTGATTTTTGCTGGCAGCTCTTATTTGGACTTGTGTGAACCCCCAGCCCCGCCCCTGGTCCCTAGACCCAGTCGGGGTCTTATTTAAGAGGGCTCTTTTCACCCTCACACTTCATCCCAGTGGAAGCATCCATCTACCAGTGCACCTTGGTGAGTACATTTAACAACTTGTTTTACTGTGTTTATCTGTTTCATTGGTATTATCATTTTCCCAATGTTCATCTTCACTCTGCTTTAGCAAAGATGAATAAAGGGATGAGATTACACCAGCTATCGACTTTTGACAAGCTGTGATTACAAAATAAATCTGTAAAGTACACTGAAAAGTAGAGCTACTGATTGAGCTGCCTTGATTGAAAACTTTATATGTAGCTACATAAATCTCAAACATACTTTTGTATAGAACTTTGCTACATTCACTTATGTGCCAGTGATTGTAGCTAAAAGCCAGGAGTCATGTAGTAAAACAAATGTATCACGGTGTGCTGGCAGATGTGTGCTGGCCTAGCTCTGAGACAACCTAAGTCAGACCTGAAATAGCAGGAGATCCATGGGTCACTTGTTTCACCCTGTTGAGCACAGTGCGGGTGCTGATCTTAAAATAGATCCCAGGTCTCCCTGTCATGCCCCTTTTTGGTGCTACCTCAGCAGCTCTGAGATGTCCCAGGAACAATCATGACTGTGGAGATATGGTATCAGTAGTTGTACAACGAGATTGGGACTAAAATAGCATTGAAAGGCATGTGTAATTAGCTCTCTATAGCACCCATTGAAGTGGGTGGTGGTAGTGCATGCAAGTGATAATACCTTAAAAACTGTTGTCACATAGTGCTGGAAGGTCTTGAAAGCCACTGTGAATTACATCTAATATGTGAAGTAATCATATTACTGACTGATTGTCACTAACGTTTCCAGACATAGCAGGTCTTCATCATATCATCAGAAACCCCAGTGATAAAGTGACTGTGATTATTTAATTATAACAGGCCTTCATGCTGTGTATTGTTTGATAGGCAGATTAGACAGCTGCTTCTAACACCCAGCCTAAAGCTACTCTCTCACCACCCCACCCCTCAAATTTTAGACCACCCCAGTAAAGCCTAATCATGTGTGATGATGATGAGACTACCGCCCTTGTGTGCGACAACGGCTCTGGCTTGGTCAAGGCTGGATTTGCCGGAGATGACGCTCCCCGTGCTGTCTTCCCCTCCATCGTTGGAAGGCCCCGCCACCAGGTACGGGTTCCATATTGTTATATTCTAAAAATCACTTATATTAACTGGCAAGAAATATACCATCTTTCTCTGTCTTTTGTTCCTCCTATGCCTCCTCCTTCAGGGTGTGATGGTGGGTATGGGTCAGAAAGACAGCTACGTAGGTGATGAGGCTCAGAGCAAGAGGGGTATCCTGACCCTGAAATACCCCATTGAGCATGGCATCATCACCAACTGGGATGATATGGAGAAGGTGTGTGTTGACAGTAACAGTCATTTACAACATTTGTGGCACCTGACCTTCCACATCCTTGAGAATTCACAGCTTGATCTGCGAACTACATGAAAGCTGCTTTATTTTTAGACCTGAACCTTTACTTATAGACCTGGTTGTTGTTTGTTCAGTGGTCTCTGTCCTGACATCAGCTGTTCTATGTGTCAGATTTGGCACCACACCTTTTACAATGAGCTGCGTGTGGCCCCTGAGGAGCATCCCACCCTGCTCACTGAGGCTCCCCTGAATCCTAAAGCCAACAGGGAAAAAATGACCCAGGTACCTTCAGTTGTATTTGCCCCACAACATTATAAGTTACTATTTCTCCTTGTTTTAATAAAAACTTTTACATTCTGCTTGCCCTTTGCCACAGATCATGTTTGAGACCTTTAACGTTCCTGCTATGTATGTGGCCATCCAGGCTGTGCTGTCGCTTTATGCCTCTGGTCGTACCACTGGTCAGTACACCTGCATTTTTCCACATGTAAACATTTTAATTTGATAAATGATGCAGTGAGCTCAAATAAAAGAAGAGATAAGACTTTATTTATTCCATATTGGATAAATTACACTCTTCCAGTAGTGAAAAAAACAAGCACCAGACACTGCATCTCACATTAAATCTTGTCATCTAGATTGATTCATGTGTTATTGTCAGAGATTAATCCTTCTCCAGCCGAGTGTGTGCCCAGTGATGTCAGCAGTATTTAAAGTTTATGATGTTAGGCATACCTGAGGAGGGCAGACTGACAATATTCTCATTCCTATGCATGCATAGCTGACTAACTGTGGCTTTGAATTTTTTGTTAAAGGTATTGTGCTGGACTCTGGTGATGGTGTGACCCACAATGTGCCCATCTATGAGGGTTACGCTCTGCCACACGCTATAATGCGCCTGGATCTGGCCGGTCGTGACCTGACTGACTACTTGATGAAGATCCTGACTGAGCGTGGCTATTCTTTTGTCACTACTGGTAGGTATATGCCTACATGGTTGATTAGTTTAATTTGTATATATATCTGGTGTTAAAGATTTGTTTCTCAATACGTGATCTTTCTGCGTCTTAGCCGAGCGCGAGATTGTGCGGGACATCAAGGAGAAGCTGTGCTATGTGGCTCTCGACTTTGAGAATGAGATGGCAACAGCTGCTTCCTCCTCCTCCCTGGAAAAAAGCTATGAGCTGCCCGACGGACAGGTCATCACTATTGGTAACGAGCGTTTCAGGTGCCCAGAGACCCTGTTCCAGCCTTCTTTCATTGGTAAGTATTGTTGCATTTGCTTTTTCCTTGATATAAGACATGAAGTGTTTCATCTCTGTTACAAAACTCTCTTTATTCCATTTCATACCAGGTATGGAATCTGCTGGTATCCATGAGACTGCATACAACAGCATCATGAAATGTGACATTGACATCCGTAAGGACCTATATGCCAACAATGTGCTGTCTGGTGGCACCACCATGTACCCTGGTATTGCTGACCGCATGCAGAAGGAAATTACAGCTCTTGCCCCAAGTACCATGAAAATCAAGGTGAAAGAACAGATCTTGTAACAAATCAATAAGCTAATTGACTGAGTGAAATAACGCCCAATAATGTTATAATAATGTCAAAAAATGTTTGTTCCTTGTCTAGATCATCGCTCCACCTGAGAGGAAGTACTCTGTCTGGATTGGTGGCTCCATCCTGGCTTCTCTGTCTACTTTCCAGCAGATGTGGATCAGCAAGCAGGAGTACGATGAGGCCGGCCCCTCCATTGTCCATAGAAAATGCTTCTAAACACACAACCAACCTCCTTTTGTCATTGAATTTGTCCGTTGTTGTCTCCTGTATATAACTGTGTATGTTCTATTGTAATAAAGATAAGCCCTTGTGAGAGAAGCACTTGTGCTATTGTGACTAAAATACATGAGTGGAGAAAGGTGGAGATTTTTAAATAGAACTGAAAACAACAACAACAAAAAAAAAAAAAAAACAAAACCAAAAAAAAACGTTGTATCACTCTGGAGTATGTGCTGTACTATAATGTTGCCAAGTAAAACCAAGGACAAAAGGTAAAAGTGGGTGTAGATTAACTAAAACTATTATTAAGGATCACTATCCATTAGTTTCATGCATCTACAGTGCTCAATTACCCAATATACCGACTGTACATGAAATAGTCACTATTTCATTCAAGAGTACCATTACCATGAAAGCATGCAAATCTTTAAGCAGCAGATTAACACTGATGTAATCCGTACCAACTAAAAATACAAAACAATGAATCCCAGATTTATTATGCACAAACTCTACTCTGACTATGCATCTCTATGGAAATATGTGTGAAATGTTTTTGTGTCTGCACTTTAACTTCTAAATACAATGAAATCTTTTCAGTGACAAGGATGATGCAGCTTCCACCTAGTGGTTGTAGAGAAACTGACCGAATTTTGTATAATTCTTGTTTTAACAGTTTTGTGGTAGAGATTTAGACTATGAATAAAGCTAGATTAAGATCAGCCATTAACGTCATGAGCAGACAAAGGCTGAAAGAGTTGATGACTCTTGTTACAAATAGGACAATTTTGCAGATGAAGAAAGAATAACCTTTCCCAAAGCAAACAAGCAGGACAGAAGAACTTTGTGACGCAAGTCACCAGTCTGTGTGTAGGTCAAACTTGTGCAATACACAGTTTTGTTAAAATTCGTTTAATAATATTTCAGTCAACCGTGGTTTTATTCTGTTTAAGCCATAGTTTAAATGCTAAGATTTGTTGTAATGCCGAACGGTATGATGGCAATTCTGTGTCTTGTGCAATTAAAGAAAAGGTATTTGAGAACAAACTTTTGCTACTGCAATCAAAAAGGAAATTCTACCTAAATTACCTTATTAAAACACTGAATTGTGCCAGATTTAATATAACACTGTACACAGACAGCATACATCACGTGTCATACGTGCATATCTAATACAATGTACATGTTATGATCGAAATAACTGCCACGCAGTCGCGGTCATATTTTCCATTTTAAAGGTGCGTTAGTTTCAGTTATACTTGAAAGCATTTAAATTGACGCGTGCTATTTACTTGAAAACTGACTCGAACCGGTTCAAGTCACCCCGCCCAGCGAAGCTGCCCTGGATAGTAAAACACACGCTCTGCAAAATGTTATTCGAACAGTTTTAGGCCAATCAGAGTGTAGAACGCAGGGAGCGCCGCTGTTTGAATGTAGTGCGGAAACAGTCTAGAAATCGATTTAACGGGTGAACATAGCACGATGCAGTTAAAGAGCTAGCAACTTAAAATTGGTGTAATTCCTAAAAACCTTTCACAATTGGAGAAGACGTGAGCAACATTTGTAAACGGCGTTGAATCAACAAGCTAATTTGCGTTTTTGCTACTGGGAGTTTTCAATAAGCTAATGTGACTTGCTTACCTAGCTGGCTAATGTTTGCTAGCTAATTGCGTTGTAGCTAACTAAAAGCATGAACCAAGAGACTAGATATGCTTCATCATGTAATGTACACATTGGTCACAGTGAGTCGTAGTAACTTAGTAAAGTTAGTTATTTTTAAGTTTACCGTTGGGAGACTGCAGTAGGGAAGAACGAGTCAGTCTTGAGGAGTTAAGATACACAGAGGGATGAAACAAAGTAACGTTAGCGTCAGTAGTTAGTCTGGAGAAAGTGGCACATTGACTGAGCTGTGCAAGGTTCTTGTAGTCCTGACAGACAAAAGGGAACATTGGAAAGGTACGTTGAAAGTACATTAAACGCCAAATTGGAGGTAACGTAAAACTCCTAAAATGAGAACCATGGAGAGAAATGTGATGCGTCTAGTAGCCGTGCAGCACCTCCGCACAGCGTACGGAATAAAGACGAAAAACTGGAACAAATACAAAGCAGCCAGCAATAAGTCAACAGGCAGCAACACGGTGAGTTTCCCGTAAAACTACTACCACTCTGCTGCCCTGTGTTTTATTTGCGTCGACGCTGAAACTTTGGACTTTAATCAAATTGTTGTGAAATACCTCTAATCTTCAAGTTCACAGTATCGGTGTCAGACTTCAGATAGTATTGTTTAGTCTAGAATTAGCATATTAGTGAAAGCTCACCCCCCATTGATGACACCAATTGTTCGCAGGCTGCAGGCGCTTTGTTTGGCTTTTGTATTGTATTATTCACACCTTACAGCCTTTTTTTTCTTTTTACATTTTGGCAATAACTTTTTGAAAAACATTACAGCAGGCCCCGTTTGTTCTTGTGTAATCAACAGGAAACTGTTGAGGTCAAACACCAACAAATGGATAGGCTTGTTTTGTTGCTGTCAAACAGTATAGAAACGACATAACAGTGCCAGCAGTGAAATCCTGGTCTCTCACAGACAACTATTACCTATTTCTTTTATTGCCCAACTATTTAATCAAAATGGTAAATGAACACAGTGCATCAATTGATAAATGAGAGATGTGATGCTGATAGCCTGTTAAGCTCCCTAATTAGCCTATTGCCCTGCTTTACAATTATTACTGAATTGATGTGGTTTTTTTTGTGTTTTTTTTTTTCTTTATTGTTCCCCTAGACAAAAGTTTTTGGGGTATCCCTGGAGAGCTTACCATACTATAATATGGAATGTGGGAGTGTGCCCAGGCAAGTGGACAAGCCTTTTTATTTTGACTATTGTTTCTTTCTACTCTTGAATAACTGACAACCCCTCTACCTTCCTAGCTTTCTGGTCGATGCATGTATGAAGCTGCTGGCACATGTTGACACAGAGGGCTTGTTCAGAAAGTCAGGCTCCATTATTCGTCTGAAAGCACTCAGGGTGAGTGATAGCTGAAGTTGACCTTGCTGTCTTTAAAGGAACTTGACCCAGGGAACCGTCTTAACCGTCACAATGTGTTTTGTTTGTCTAGGCAAAACTGGATGCGGGTGAAGAGTGTCTGTCCACTGCTCTTCCCTGTGACGTAGCTGGTCTGGTGAAGCAGTTCTTCAGAGAGCTGCCAGAGCCTGTGTTTCCCATAGAGCTGCATGAGGCTTTCCTCAAGGCCCAGCAGCTCTCCACTGAAGAGGAGAGGACCTCTGCCACCCTTTTGCTGTCTTGTATCTTGCCCGACAGAAACCTAAGCGTCCTGCGTCACTTTTTTGACTTCCTCCACAATGTGTCAAAGAGGTACCATAAACACATTTAGTTTGATTACCAATATGTTTAATTTACCTGTTTTTCTCTATATTAATTACTGTACATACTGCCATTTTACCTTACAACCATCTAACTGCTTAATCACAGGAGTGCAGAGAATAAGATGGATAGCAGTAACTTGTCTGTGATCTTGGCACCCAACCTCCTTCACTCCGGAGATGGTACCGAGAAGATGAATGTCAACACTGAGAAACGACTCAAGCTACAATCTGCTGTTATACACTGTTTCATTGAGAATGTCAACAACTTTGGTATTGAGGCAACACTCGTTCGTTTCACATTAATGTCATTCTACACTGTTGCTTTAAAGCACTAAATGTTGTCTGTGTGTCCTAGGTGTATTGCCAGAGTTCCTTGCAGAGAAGGTTCCAGCCATGATGGGTTGTGAGACAGGGGTTCTGTCCCCTACTTCTGATGAACTTGATGAGTTGGACCTAAACTCAGGATTGAAGAGGAGACACAGGCGCAGCTTTGGAGGTAAGATTAAATCAAGATTTAGCTTACTGATAAAACATACACTAATCACAAAAAGTTAAGGATATTTGGCTTTTGGGTGAAATTTATGGAGAATGTAAAAAAAGTTCACACTACAGTGATATATCATGGAAGTAAAGCATTTAAGTAGAAGCATGCAATGGTAATGTCTTCATGTCAAATAATTTATTGAAACAAAAGCAAATGACAGTGGTGGATATACCACAACAAAACATTTGTGAGTAGTGTTTGGATTTCCTGCCTCTGTGCATTTAAAAGCTGAGCAACTTATTTTGAGGAAACTTTATACACACACACATCAACCATAGAGGCTTTAAATTATATGGAGCAGGTTTAATCATTAAAATCTGTTTAAATTATTTGATTTGTCTCACATTTCAGATGTGGTCAATGGTGCTCTGAATAAGATTAAAACTAATAAAACCCCAACACATGTCACCCAGGCAGACAGTCTTGGTAGGTAGTGGCCAAATGAGAAATGTATGCTAACCTCCATGTGGCTTGATGATTGCAATACAATACGCTTCCTTTTCTTCAAACGAAATCAAACTCTTTATTTCACCACGTAGGTAGGCTTTAGAAATGCATAAATTTGAAGATTGAATGTCATTCAAATAACTTAAAAGGATGCCTTTCTTTATTAGCTTATGTTGTCTTTGTCTGCCTGCTTGCTATGGTTTTGCTCATTTTTGTCTGTGCTTTGGCCCAGAATCATATTTAGAATGTTTGCAAATGTAAAACATCAAATGATATGCAATTGAAGACATTAATTCTTTTGTGATTTTACTAGTCTTTTCTTCTGCAACTCCTGTGATTGCAACACCAACCTCCAAGCGAAAACTTCCTTTGGAATCTGGTCTCTCTCTTGGATTTTCAAACAAGAAACGTAGATCTGTCATAAAGAACTTTGGGATAGATTTACTTCCAAATACTTTGTTCAGCGGAACATCCACTCCTGGATCAGGTATTAATGAATGTTCAATCAAATGGCCATCAACCTCCTGTGGTAACCTCTAAAGCCTATGGTTATGTTTACTGTTACTTTTTTTTGTTTTTAAATAGCCTACAGTGCTGCAGGGATCTTGGACTCTTCCTCAAATAACGTATCTTCAGCAGGGATGTCTAAAAAGCAATCGGCTACCTCTGTAAGGAGGAAAAGTAGAAGACTTAGCAATAGACACATCATCAACAGGTTAGCACTTTCTTTGTCACAGTTGTGGGATTTCTGAAATTATATTTATGATTATAGTTATGAAATAGTGGTGCATTGATTCCATAAACTTCATTGTGCATCAATGTTTTTCTTACTTCATCTGCAATTGATTTTGACATATTTTTCAGTATAGTTGGCTTCTCCTATGTTTAATGATTGTTTGAATTTGAATGTCTTTTAGAGTTGAATCTGGAAAAGCTGGTTGCTTTTCTCCAAAGGTCAGCAAAAAAGAAGCACCACGCAAGTCTTTGCGCTTGCGTTTTAGTCTGGGGAAGAGCAGCAAAGACACTGTAAGTTTGGTTGGCCGATAGACTTCACATTCCGCTTTTCTTGTTCACAGTCGAATATGGTGCTCATATAGTGCATTCAGACATTTTCCAGAATTAATCATATTCATATCAAATAATATATTTGCGCATGTGGTCTTTTGTTGAGGTAAATTGGTGCACAATAGCACTTTTTTCATTGTGTAAAAATCTGAGTTTACTATAATAGCTAACACCTATAAACTAATACATGATGATACAAATCTTTTTTTTCCTGCATGTACATTTTAATATTGCAAAATAACTTTACTTATGTAAGGTACCTTAAGATATTTCCAGTTTTTGTGCCCAGTTTTAAGTGTTATTTTTGTTTTAGTTTTTTTATTATTATTATTTTTTACGTGTTAAGTAAATGTGTTCTTGGTTTTGGGTATGTTTTATGAGCTGTTAAAGGTTTAAGGTACACATCATTGTATTGCTCTATAGTAATATGTACAGTATATTCATGACTTAATAAAAAGTTGTTAATCAACACATCCAAAATCTTGTTACTTCTGAGTGATTTTTACCATCCTCTGAAGAACTAACCCTAATTAGTATTAATGTATTAATGAAACATATTGGGTAACATCTGTGGGGTCCTTTTTAACAAAATAATACACTTAACGGGCTTAATCCTCCATGAACTTTTTCATCTTTCATTTCTCCTTCCATGCTGGTGATAAGGGATCCGAGTCCATTGGCTGGCGACTTGCCACGCAGGAGAGCACCACCAGCTTTCCTTTCACTAAAGAGACAGAGTTCAGTCCATCGATTCTTCCTAGAAAAACTGAATCCAAGAGTGAGTACTCTTAAATTGTATGCTAATATTTTGTATTGTAAAGCCGTGTGTATGTGTGTGTGTGTGTGTGTATGTATGTATATATGTGTATATGTATATATGTATATATATGTATGTGTATGTATATGTATGTATGTATGAGTGCTAACAACTTTTTAGGTAAAAAAATATATAATTTTTTTTTTAGGCTCCAAGTACATCAGTAAGTCAGAAGACAATTTGCTGACCCCTCAGTGTCACTCCAGTGCACATCAGATCTTGTGGGGTGCAGACACGCCACTAGGAGCCCAGGCTTTTGGTGGAGGTTCATTCACACACAGCCCCATGAACATGTGTCTAAATAACAACTACATGTCTGAGCCTGCCATCGTCATATCGAAGCCCCCAGCAGTGCCCAGCCTTCCCAAGAAGCTGTGTTGTGCTTCCAGTGCCGACAACCTCGAGAGTGAGCCAAACTCCAGCGCCACCATACTGAAAATCAAAAAGGCCACCACAGAGTTTGACAGTGACCTCCAGGTTGTTCAGGACTCAGGCAGCTCTACGGACTTGACAAAACCATTACCAAGCATCTCAGCCCCTCTAGCAGAGAGTCCAATCGTTAAAGTCCAACCTCTGGACGTCGAGGCTTACAGCTTCCCAACTCCGAACCCTCTTGGAAACGAAAGTATCACCTTTGGTCCAACGGAAATTGCCACTTTGTCTCCTTTGCATATAGATAGTATTGTTTTTGAGTCTGGCGTGTACTGTAGTCCAACAAAGGTTGATGAAGGTTCTTTCTGTGCTCCTGCTGCTACCACTAGCCATAACAGCTCCATGGTGAGAGATGATGAAAAAGGGGCAGAGCAGGTAAATCACAGCAGGTTGATTGATGCTCTGGACGTCCAAAGTCCTGCTCACTTTAAACTTGGCGTCTCCTCTGGACTGCAGTCAACTCCATACAAGCTGGGCCTTGAGCTCCGAAATGAGCCTGCCACACCGCCTACAGTTAATGCGTTATTCAGTGCAGTGTATGAAAACGATGAATTTTCCCAACTGGTTGATACCAAAGTCCATAATCAACAACTCCTTTCACCCGGCAGCCTAGAAACTGAAAAGCCCCGTGTGGCAGACCACATTCAACACTTCAACAAGCTCACCCTCCATTCTCCCAGAAGCACTAAGGTCAAACAAATCCGATCACCACTCAAGTTCCAGCGAACCCCTGTGCGCCAGACCGTGCGCAGGATCAACTCCCTTTTAGGAGAAAACAGGAGACCCACCAGAAATGTTGAATTTCCCAAAAACCAGAACACTCAAGTGGCGAAAGCAGAGAGCCTGGAGAGCGGCCTGTCCCCTCACCCACAGTTTCAGCCTTACCAGGGAGAACCACAAGTGGGTCGGTCCACCAGCATGTGCCTAAAAATGAAACTGCCTCCAGTGCCGCCTAAAAAGCCAAGCACTCTGGCCAGTAAACCTAAGGTTTGTGCTCTGGGCGATGTGACCAATATGGTCCAACCAAAGACCAAAGTGGACTTTGCTGTCCCTGATCAATCAGGAGCTCAGAAATCCATGGTGCAGCAGGTAACGGATAGAGACATGAACCATTACAGAGGTTCACCTCGAAACCCTCTCAACCAGGTGCGACTGCTGTCTGCTACAAAACCTGTAGATTTGTAGCTCATACACAATTTTTCTTTTCTCGTTCTTATCTTTCTATGCAGGTCCCTGTCTAGTAAAACTACACAACATTACAACATATTTTCAGGGTTTTAATTTATTTTTTAGCCACACTGTGCTGTGTTAGGCATTATTGGGAGATGGTCGTATGCCTTAAGTTTTACTCCAGTACATAGATATAAATATATACGTCAGGCTACAGGTTATGTTATCTAGCATTTAGATGGTAGTGAAGAGGCAGAGTTATGTAAAAGTGCGATGGATGGTATGACTGGGAAGGATTTGATCAAGTCTTAAGCTTTTATTTATGCATTTTATATCTAATGCTTAGGTAGATGTTTGTGGGAGGGTGGATGTTTACCGAGGTTAAATTGATTTCATTTGTTATTGCAGAATATTTTATGGTTGTCATGAACAGAAGAAAAAGCACCTTTTTAATGAGTCTTTATTTTTTTAAAAAGCCAAGCAGTATTGATCAAATTATCTGTCAGTTGCAGCCTTTTGATTTCAAAAATATGTAACAGTAAAATGCTTTGATATGTAATCTGCAGCAGACAAATAAAATCAAATGGCATTTAGAAGGTTGTTTGGTAAAGTTCTTTTGCTTAGAGAAATTCTGTTGCTTGTGTAGCACCACCAGGGGGAGTTATACATTTGATTCTTAGACAAGATGAGGCTGCTTATTTCAGCAACCTGAAGGTGAAATCACTTAATTGGCAACTATACCAGTTCATAATGTATTAATGATTTTTTTTGTGTGTGTTTTTTTTTTTTTTTTTTTTTTTCCCTTTTCAAAGTTGTATCTGCTACATTTGAAAGATTTTAAAGTGTATCTCTAAAAGCCTCTAACACATTTTCTGTGTCTGGGTGTCTGTTTGGTCGAGGAAAAAAAACTAAGCTGCTAGTGGGAAAACGTTTATGTGGACAAATACACCAAGCAGCACATAGTATGGACTCTTTTGTTGGGGGCGGGGTTGTAAAGAATCTAAGGAGTTTTCAATCATTAGGTGAAGGTCAAAATCATTCCTTGAGATTTATTTTCAGTAGTTTAGAGGGTGGTTTTCATGCATTGTTTGATAGATTGAACTTCGACAATAAGTCATGTTAAACATTTTCCCTCTACAGTTCCAGTGTTTATATTGGTTTGATTCTCCACATTCAGGTGCTGTGATGTAATACAGACATTGCACAGATCATGGGTTTAATAGACTGGTCTACAGCAAGGAAAAAGGGGAAGTCATTTCAAAAGATATCAGTCAAGTCATCCTCAACAAAACTATCTGTCTTGCTACATTTAGCAGCTTTTCTGGGCTTTATAAATTATGAGTTTTTCACACAACAGTCAGGTACTGAGTTGCCTTTTTTTTCCTCAGAAGACTGTTAACCTTAAACCTGTCAGCTTATTTAAAACTTTAGAAATTACATTTAAATCACCAACTTACATGCAACAGAGCAAGCAGAACAAATGTACGGTAAAGGTATATTTTGATGATGATTAAAATTAATGATTAAAACCCTTAATACAAATACAATTAGTGTAATGAAGCAAGGAAAAGGCGACTGTCTACACCACAGACTAGTAGGTTTGTGAAATTCAGTTTTGTGACCAACAGACAGCGATAGTAATATTTATGGTACTTTAATAGTGAGTTTACAGTGACATTGTGATATAATCTCTGTGCAAAGGATTTTCTATTAGAGCTCACATGCAAAATCATCGTTTACATGTGAACTGTGAACACCTTCCAGTTTTAAATATTTTTGTGATATGCTGCCTGTGAATCACCAATGTCCTTTGGAGAAAACTTTTTTTTTTCATTTGTATAACGTCTAGGCCCTTCAGGGCTCAGCTCGCCTCACCCCCTCCTCCACCTCACTGCCCTCCCTGTTCCTCGATTATCTGTTTTTCTTTTTCTTTTTTTTTCTTTTTTGAAGTGGGTTTTGGAAGTGTTGAAGGGGCGGATAGTTTTGATTTTCTCTTCATCGTTCTTAGCCAATAATGTCGAGGGAACTGTTGTGCACATCTCAGCTGGCAGACATTTAAAGAGGAGACAGTGCGGCGCTGAAGTAATTTGTATTAAACCCCCCTGGCCCCTGTCTATGGAGCGGTTAGTCTCCCACACATCCACAGTCCCACCAGTGTACAGTCAACAGCAGTAGGTGTCTATCATCTCGGAAATTGCCGGAGAGGACTGACAGGATCCGATCGACGCACTTGTGGTTGCGGAGGCTCGAACAGGTGAGTAAACTCAGATCCCCATGTAGCCAATCATTTCTCAGCTCTTGGTATTTAAACTTTATTTTGTTAATTGCTTTTTGAAATAAAACTGCATGCTTGTTATCTACTGATGTGTATAGTGCGTGAGGAAATATCTGGTGGGATTTTTGCATAACTCCTATTACCTCAAGTTTGAAAAATAAATACGTTTTAAATGTCTATTTCTCACTGATGTTATTGAAAAATAAGGTAACATGTTTTTCACACTTTAGTTTGGTTTTGCATGGAAACGAGAACGATTCGTGCGTTGTTAAGCAGCGTAAAAACTGTGACACATGTGCGCACCACGTCCAGCGTAGGTGATGAATTATTTTCTTCTCCCCCTAGGGATGGCCAACTCAGCGCGTACTTTCTACAGTATGGTTTTCATCATTTGGCTGATATCCTCTCCCGTGGAGTCAAAAAGAAACCGAGGTTCACAAGGCGCCATTCCTCATCCTGACAAAAACAACCCAAACGAATCGGAGCAGCAACCGCAGCCTCCGCAGACCGGCTCCGGAACCCGGCAGAGGCAGGGCTTATCTTCACCGGCCGACGAGGTCCTGGAGTCCAGCCAGGAAGCTTTACATGTGACGGAGCGCCAGTATTTGAAACGGGACTGGTGTAAGACGCAGCCGCTCAAACAGACCATCCACGAGGAGGGATGCGTCAGCCGCACCATCATCAACCGCTTCTGTTACGGACAGTGCAACTCCTTCTACATCCCCCGGCACATCCGCAGGGAAGAGGGTGCCTTTCAGTCCTGTTCATTTTGCAAGCCCAAGCGTTTCACCACCGTGGCTTTCACTTTGAACTGCCCTGACCAGCAGCCATCCACTAAGAAGAAGCGCATCCAGCGCGTCAAACAGTGCCGCTGCATATCCATAGACCTGGACTAAGCACGCGCACAAATGTATTGTGAGTGATAAGTTTATTCTTAGTGGACGAGATAGTTAATATAAAGCAGAGAGAGGCTGTTACACAGCCAAGATCACGCGCCTCTCTCCAACTATGTGTATGCGCCACCTGCAATGACGTGAAGGCCGCATGTACCACGATTCTCTTCTTGCACAACGTTTGAACACATATGGACATGCAGCTCATAAACAAATTCCTAACCAAACATTTTACTTCTCACCGATTTGCCAATCGAGAAAGCTGGCCAAGAATGTGCACGTTTTACGCACGGCTTCTTCCCCCCAGTAGGGCTGCGTAGCCCCGGTTTATTTAATAAGTCACTGTTCCGAGCACTCACTATGACAGGAAAACACTTCTGTCCAATTTGGTAGTTTTATGTGTTTTTATGTTTGTTTGTTTGTTAAACTGGATGTTTCCACTGTGTGGAATTTCATAGGTGAATGGTGATATCTGAACATTGAAAATGTGATTTTTATTTCTATAGTTCAAGAAACTATCAAGATTATTTGATTTCTGTGGATTTCTACCTGTCAACTCTTTTATAAGTTGGGTATCAGCTCTTGCAAAATGCATCTCTTTGCTTCTCTGTTAGGTTAAACGGACAATGTACAATAATGGCCTATAAACAAAGATTAAACAGTTCTTAAATATAAAGCTATCAACCAGTTTGTTCGCTCATTTATTTAAATTATCAAAAACATAAAATAAACGGATGCGGAAATTTTGCGCATTTCATTTGCAACTTTATATGCGACGCCGTAATAAACAAAATGCAAAATTACTCATTCATCATTTGCTATTCTGTTCCTGCTTTGACTCAGAATCTTGGTGAGCAATTCACTCACACGTATGAATAAACATTTACACTAAAAGTACTCAAAGGTGTCAGAAAAGACAGTTGTATCAAAATGATTCCATTTGACTAACGATCAACTTTAATAAACATGTCCTATTCTTATTGAAAAGTGGGCTGTCCATATACCACAATGAATACCACATGTGTATAGCCGATACTGTAATAATAGTGTTTGATTATTTTTGTGTTTGAATAAAATAAAAATGGGGATGAGCTGTAAGGGCAGTCAAATACTATTTATAGACCCTGCTTTTATTTTTTTAATGTAATTGGAATTAGGTTTCTCAAATGACTAAGACAAGGTCCTAAATTTACGTTGTAAGACAGAATCGATGTATCTCTGTTTTTAGTTTTATTGGCAATCGGTGGTTAATGGAACGACTTGATTGAACTGTTCAATAAAGTCATTGTCAAATTCTCTTTGATGAATCGGTTACAA
The DNA here is from genome assembly GCF_033026475.1 of Channa argus. Lineage (NCBI taxonomy): Eukaryota > Metazoa > Chordata > Actinopteri > Anabantiformes > Channidae > Channa > Channa argus. Next base: position 8,837,237 of record NC_090212.1, read on the forward strand.
TACATTTTCGTCATGCAGGCCTAATGGAAGTGATTGCAGGAAGAAAAAACATGTCAAAGTCATTTGGGTGTTGTTCATTCAGCATCCAGTAGTTTATTCTTACAATTTGAAAACAATTCCATAAAATTACAGAGCACCTATATGAGAGCTACTGAAGGTTACGTGAACCAACATACATACATACAGCAGAGGCTACAACCAGTCATTGGTCCGTTCTTTTTTTTTTTTAAGTTAAAATGTAGCAGTTTAAAGTTCTCTAGGTTTTTATACAAACAAATGGCACACATGAAAGACTTTGGAGGGTAAAAAAGTTTTCAAGGTGCCGTTTTATGGATAATGGAAGTCTCTCTGAGGTATAACAACTCACATGGCTTTTGGCGATTTGCTTAAATGTTCTCAATACCCAAAAATACAACCCTCATCTCTCCCAAATTTAACAAAATAGACAACTGTCTTCATTCTGCACAGATTACGCAGTCTTGTTAAATACACTGCAAATAAGAGCGAACAACACATAAGTAACATCCACGTGAAAATATATATCTTTCATCTGACTCACCTACTAGACAGCTTCTCAGTCAATTCACTCACAACTCATAAAAATACAGCCTGAAAAGTTAGCATCATTTTTGCCATAAAATAAACCTTTCCTTACATAAATATACTTTTCTCTAATCATACAGAGGCATGGTTACACTTTACATTTGTGAGCTTAATACAATGTACACTCAACTTAAAACAAAATACTCTTGCATAGGAAAAGAGGTGCAAAAAAGCGCAAGACATTAAAAAAATGCACAAAGTCAGCATAACAAGGGAGTGTGGTTTGTATCGAGCTACAACATACAGCTACCGCAAGCAGGAAGGTGCTTAAAACTGTGCTGGACTTTATGTGATGCACAGCACTCAATGAGGGATTTGCAGTGTTGCATAAAGTATATTAAAATCTCAGATGAGTGGATGCATGGACAAACTCTGTTCTCTTCTTCTCATAGTTTTAAGTACACTTTTGTGTGTGTGTGTGTGTGTGTGAGGGCATAGGTGCGCTGCCAGTTTCTGCTCTTCTCTGGCCCTCACACAGGATACATCAGTCTGATGCAGTACAACATAGAGAAATCGCCACATACTAATTTTGTGTATACACACACACACACACACTTATCACTGTCTTTATCTGTGCTTGAAGCCCAGCACAGATCATGTATCATCGTCCTCGAAGCTGCACGGTCCCTACAAAATGACATATTTATCAGAATGTTATTGAACCACAGTGAATCAACTGTTTTTCGCTACAGCAAAGGACACTGGGATCTGATTTCTTAACAATTCCAGAGGAAGAAAAAGGGATTTTCCTCTGAGAAAAAGTTGCCAGGAACATCAACATCTTAACACTCTTAATATGTTGGAGCATTTTTGGAACAGGTCTTGTCTGATGTAACAGCTACAGTTCAGATAGGAGTGGATTCTCAGCTTATGTAAATCCAGGTGGGACCTTCTTGATCGTCAGCTGGCACTTTTGTGAATTCCACCAGTCCTCTGAGAGCTTTCACAAGCTGGGCACTCAAGAGGTCAGGGCATGCTGGATGAATGAGGCCAACCTTTGGCCTTTCAGACTCTCATCACTTCAGTCGTGTCAGCCGTGTCTCTCTTGGAGCAGGGGCTGCACCAAAAAAACCTGAACGTGAGGGTGGGTGAGGGTAGGCAGAGAAGCGGCAGTGGGAGTACTAGGAGTCCAGCGAGGTTTTATTGTAAATCCATATGAGGCAGAGCAGTACAGTGTCTCTAAGGCAGGTAGTAAACATAGGATGCCTCCACACATTCTCATCTCCAACTTTCTTACCAACATGCTTAATTTCTTCTTCTGCTTTGTCTTTTCAGCTGGAGGACACACTGGCTTCCTTCTGTCGCAGCCTCTCTTTCTGTTGGAAAAAACAAAGAGTCAGTGTACTGGTTTCCGTATTACCGAAAAATAAAAAATAAAAAATGAGTGCAGCTTTAAGGAAATTCCAATTCTCAGAGAAGTTCTTACCAGACTGTTTGCATTGATCTTCTTGGTGTCAACTCTCTTCTCAGCTGTGATCTTCTTGATGTTTTCTTGAGCCTCCTTCAACCTTTGAAAAAAAAAGCTATAATTACTTAATATTTGCTCTTAAAAACTTTTAATACGCACCAAAAGGCCTGGAACCAAATTATTTTAATAATACTTGTGTAGCTTGTGAAAACAATATAAAGTCAGTAGTCTCTCATCACCGTGTCCCTGTCAAGTTGTTTTTAACCAGAATACATTTAAGTATCTCACTAGGGGACTCTGTCATGGACCCATGTTAAGCCTTAAACACTTAAATACCCACACATACCCTTTCGAGTTTGCGGTCAGTGAAAGCCCCATAAGTGAGAAGCAGTAGAGAATGACAGTGGGTTGATGAGATAATGAAGCAGCCTTTAAAAAACACTTGGCTTTTATGAGTGGACAAAAAGTATTAAATAAAGTTAATTGTACATAAGCACAATCAGCTGTGAGTAATGTGGAACACAATTACCTAGTACGCAATTAAGAGGGAGCACATGGAGCCATGGCAGGATGGACAAAGCATTAAGTCCTCTATCTCACAAGGAAACACGAAGCTTCATGTCAGATAGTAAAGTTTTTGACCTCAAAACTCAGATTAATGATATAACAGTTCAGAGTGTGAAGAGCTGTGAAGTTGTCACATGATACCTAAAACTACAACCATGCAGTTTGGCTGGACAGTACTAAAGAGCTTCTTTCATTGCTTCTGGCCTAATTATCCCCATAAGTACAGGTCTCCTGCCCTTTGGGCTGCTGTCTGGCATCAGTAGTGTTTATCAGCTCTTCTATAACACATTGCCTTTAACAGCCACTGGCCCCTGTCCACTTGGTAGTAAGGCTAGGCGGCTGCCAGGAGGGTCTGTTCTACCTCGATATAGAGGTAGAACCCCCACACCCCTCACCAACAAAATGTGACGCCTCAGGTCAGAAGAAGCCTCATAAATTCAGGTCCCAGTGCTTGAGAAACAGGACTGAGTTCTCAGCTACTCCCGTTTACCTGTTTCATAGCCTCTCTGTCTGCTTTAATTATAACCCAGCATCTGCATCTCACCTTTGTGCAAGTAGTGTTCATCTGAAATTTTGTCCAGAGGGGTTAAGCACCTATCCAATAATGATAGAGACAAAGAGCTGAATCTAAGGATGAGACGCTTAAGCCTCACTTTGGTAGTTTATGTTTTGCATAAACTTAAATTTGTACATCCACTTTAAAAACTAAATTTTTCTAGACATTAAAGTTACAATCCTTTAAAAGTTCATGCCATCAAATCCAGTTTTATAGTAGGTTTTGCTTATACAATCTATTTACAATTTAACAAAACAGTTTTATATGTTAGTGACTGAGTCTGCAATTTCGCCTTCACATGAACACGAAATGATGGATGCATATAATCTAGCCTTAGTGTTTTTATTGTGATCTTACTGATATCAGCCTCACTGTTCTATCACCACTAACACCATTTAATAGCAACATTAACTTTACTAATGCAAAACAACAGTTCCTACTTCTGCTGTTTCACATTAAAAGCTTTCAACTGGCAAAATACGAGGTGGTTTTTATTACTGGCTGACTTCTTTATTATCTTTTATTATCTTTGTCTGTACTGTAAACACATACACCAGTTTCTTCTCTGTTAAATTTCTGACAAAGCAGCTGCTCAACAATTGTTTACTGTAGTATTAAACCATGGGTGTCACTAAAACAATCTAACTTGTCTGGGTTTATGAAAAGCTTCATAGCATCGTCACTGAACGGAAAGGTAAGAGACAGAAAAACCTCACTTCTCCTTGGAGATGTTCTTGCTTTGTCTTATCCAGGCGTTCTTGAAATCATTGCAGAACTCATACCAGAGCATAAAGACATAACTCGGTCCCACCTCTTTCTCCCCAGGCTTTGGCTTAACCCCAAAGTAGTTCACCATGTCCTGAAAACTGTAAAAGAAAACATAAAGACACAAATGATGTTGTCTTATCACACATAAACACGTATAAATAATATCAGACATAAATAATAGTGTGTTTCAGTCGGCGAGTGTAGATTTAAATCTCAAAAGCGCAAACAAGAAACACATACGAGGTAAAAAAAAAACAAAACTGTCAAATACAGTTACAGCACACACAGAAAATGATGGATGGGGAGTCGAACAGAGAGGTGAGAAACAGAGCTGGAGGGAGAGGGTCCTCCATGCTGGGCCACGAGGGAGAGCCAGTAGCGGTGGCTCCATTATCACATTAACCTCCACAGCCTGCAGGGTGAAGACTGCCAGAGGAGATGCAGCCTGCCAAGTACTGGCTGCCACACACACACACACACACACACACACACACACACACACACACACACACTCTTCTGAGGACCTCACACATATAGGTTGCAATCATACAGGTGGCCACACTTACAAAAAACAGATCCATCTTAAAAAACATAATCTAGATCTTCTCTTTCCTGTTCACTGAGACAGACTGTAGCACTTTTGTAGGCCTAATTCGATTATAACCAAATCTGAGTCTCACCAGCATACACACAGGACAAAATGCAGCCTGCTGCTTCAGATTCCCTCTCTAACCTAAACATGAAAGACATTTTCTAGCTTGCCTGTCAAAGGGATAAAAGGGGGCTATAATTCAAGAGATGCTCCCTGTCCCATTGGCACCTTGATAGTCTCTGACCTCCAGATGCTAGGTGGCTTTCTGCTACCCTAATATAAGACATGTTCATGCAGATTGAAATGGTGCAATATGCTGCCCAGACGGCCTGCTAAAAGCTGAAAAAAGGGCTTCTGCATGAGCCTGCTTTCCATTTCCCAGCGATGCGTCATTTCACTTCACTGTAGATCATCCTGTAAGCTACAAAAGAAATCAGAAGAACAAGGCAAGGGCATGTTTAGATTGACCAAACAGATGCAACGTCCCAGGTAGCTTGGCTCTAGCATGATGAACAGGGTCTCTTCTCCATCAGCTCTTCTGCTGACCCTGGGTCAGGATGTCTAAGCATGCACAAATCAAGCAACGGCTTTTTTCTTTTTAGTCTAGTGAGCAATAAGCAGATACACAAAGCTTCACTCAAAACAGATGCAAACACACTCACACATGCTATGAAACATAAACAAAATCAAGCAGAACAGTTCATTTGCAAGTGCAGAGTAATTACACACACACACACACACACACAAACCTACATCTCTTTAATCCATGCTATGATGCCACTGCCGTGAGAGGGTTTAATGCAGCACCCACAGTCGGCATTCCTCACTGACAGCTATAAAAAAAGACCCATAACAAAACCATAAGCAGCCGTGAGAATCAGGGAAATATCCGCACAGGCAACTCTGCATTCCTTTGTTTCCCCAACAAAAAGGTTACAGAAGTAAACTACATGTAGCAGTGGTACGACTTTGTTTTGTGCCCTTGTCATCACATAATGACTAGGTAGATAATACACCAACAAGCACTTATGAAACCAAAACTACTAACTGTAGAGAAGTTATTTGAGGCAAAATAAATTGAGCATGCTGTAGGAGAGGGGAACTTAATGAGACAGAACTGAGGACAGAACCAGCAAACCTCAGTGGAACCCAAACACGAGGCAGACAAATTGGGACTGCATGTTGTAGAAAATGCCTCGGCACTAAGCACGGAATGGAAATAGTGCAAAAATAACATTTGTAAAAAGAGTAAAACAACCGGAAATGAATTTGATAGGTTTTTCTTTGCCATTAAAATTGTAGTAGTGTTTAACAACCTAATGCATCACAAAATGTTTCTTCAGGTGGGACTAGGTCATTTTATTGTTAATAAACTTTCTGATAATTTTACAAAATTCTGTTGTAAAATATATAATCGGCAACAAATTATAATTTTAAGTATATTTTGAGATCCGGAATTTTTGTGAAAGGTTTTATTTTAGTGTATTTTCTGGGTCATTATGATGATGTTAACGTTTTATATCTAAAAGATCATTTGAAACATCTTGACATTTATGAAAACATTTGTAAGGCTCTTTATCTTTTGTTAATAACACCAAAATAACTGCTGACGCTTGGTGCCAAAACCAAATAAAAATTTGTAATTGCTTACTGTAATAATAGTAACTATAAGAGCAATGTCATCCTGATCTACAAGTGAAGCCAATTTCACCTATGCAGCGTATCATTTTAAAAAGTAAATAATAAAACTTTATATTATATAGCTTAAAATCAATGACATTTAACAGAAAAGGCACAAAGTGGATATTGAATTGACAATTTAAATGGATAATTTACAGTAGACCTGGAAATAATAGTTGACAAATAGTAAAGTGTAAAAGTCACCTAAATGGTTAAATTGCCAAAGTTGACCATATTCCAGAGTCTAATTTGTATTGATTTTCTTTAGGTTACTGTTTGTTTTTAACCCTAACATGTTTGGGTTGTAAACTGTTATTCAGACAAACAACAACGTTTGATAGACCAAACAATTAACCATGAAAATAACTAAGAAACCAATAATGAATATAACTGATAGTTATAGCCTTAGTTTTCAGTTTTCAAAAATCTGTGCTATGGACACATTTCCCCACTGAAGGCTGAATCCTCATGATGCATGAGTTGAGATATTAGGTTGGACTAAGGATATGCAAAACTGAATCAAAAACATTGAAAATGTTGCTGCTGCTGCTGCTGGTGGTGTTGCTGTGCCGTTTGTGCGTGAACCTCAAGAGCCCACCCATGGCCCGGTGAGCCCACTGACGCCCATATTCATCAACAGCGTGTCACTTTTACGAGGTGGCTCTGTGGGAACCTGAGAAAGAACCCCTACGCCCCCTCCTCTCCCTCCTGCTCTACCCAGCGCCAGTCAGCCAGTCCCCTCTTTAGAATAAATTAAAGGAAACTTCATTAAAGGCAAAGGTTCTGTTAGCTGCAGGGCCCTTTTGATCAATATTCACCCACAAGTTCAACAACGTCATTATACTGGTGTCACTTATGCACACACACCAGCACACACACACACACACTTTTGCTTAGTCCGGCAGACAAATGTATCACTATAAGGCGAGGGCAGAGTCGAGGGACCAGGACAGAGAGCAGAAGGTGCAGGCGTCCCTAAGCAACTCTCCTTACTTAGAAACAGGACCATGACACAGAACAGTTTGGAGCCGTTCTCTGACTTATAGTGCTGTCCAAAGCAATCAACTTCCTAATTGTTTATAGTTTCCATTTTCTTGCGTCCGGCATCTTTCACTTTCTCCTTTATGTACTTTCATGATTTATTTTGGAAGTGGGAGAGTTACGATATAAAGCAAACAATTCTGCTCTTTATCCAAACAAGGCAAAAATAATCTATTTGCTTTGTTTGTCTGCTCCACCATCTTTTTCCAATATGAAATGTTCCAGATATGATTTTGCTCGGACAGCTCAGAGCTCAGTGGCTGCCAGGGTGTCTTGCGCCCATAAATCAGATGCCTCTCAGAAAACTCTCAGGAGACTTTTGCACATAACATGGCAGATAAAAATTGAAAATCAAATAGAAACTGCAGGGGAGGAAACAAACAGTGTTCAGGTTTAAAATGCAGTATGCTGCACGCTGTATGTGTATTGAAATCCACAGCTGTTTCTGTTATGTTGTTTAGTTGTCTTTCAATCACAGAAGACACAGACGTTAGCAGGGGTGCTTTTATAATTTGTCCTTGAGCATATAAAAAAATGATGCTTAATTCTTTCCAGTCAAAATTGGACTTTCCAACTTAGACAAACCCTATCAGCTGGTGTTAATAACTAAGTACAACTATACAAATAGCAAGCCCCAAATACCAGCTATGTTATCTATGTGAAGAATGCAAAATAACTCTACCTTGCTGTGACGTCTGCTATCCATAACACTTGGCCTAATTCCCCTCCTGAGGGATGAAATCTACAGGAAATATAAATATCTTCTATCCAAACATTATATTTCATTTGATTTTCAAACGCATCTCTTCTTTGGATAGTTAAAGGTTGTTTCTTACCTTTTTTGTGTTGCATTGAGCAGATCCTCTTCAGCAGAATGATCCTTTTGAGCTGTAAAAAGCAAAACAAAGAAGAGATAATGACAGATTATGGGGAATATTGTAGAGCTTGGTAACATATAGGTAACCAAATATTTTCCCTGACACCCAATGACAGCTGATCCAAGTTCGCCAGAAGAGTCCAGAGGGAGGCGCTGTGTTCATTAGCTGTGCTGAAGGCAATCAAGTAGGGAATAGAGGAAGAAAGGCTCTGGGTCGAGATGTCACAGACACACGGAGCATGTTAGCAAAGTGACAGTTAAGTACATTGTAAACTTTGACATGCTTCTGTGTGTTGACGCATGCGAGTGTGAGCCTGTGATGCCTGGTCTTGGAGGCGGGGATCAGAGTCTGTTCACGGGGGTGTGTGTGTGTTTATGCATGTGTGTCAACAGGCATATGCATGTTGAAGCAGAGCTGAAGCAGGGGCGCAGGCTTGAGCACAAAGGCTTGGGAAGTGGAGGCTCATCGGACTCTTGCCATGTAAAACTGTCTAAATAAAAGGCAGATGTGTGCGGTGGGCCAGGCCGAGGTGCAAGAATTTATCTAGGGCCAGAGACTGCCTGTGATCTCAGATTTATTGCATTTTTCCAGATTCATCCTTTTTACAATGATGGGGTGCCTTTTCCACTTGAAGATTTAAGAGCGGGAAGTCTTCAAAAAATTGTTCAAAGGCAGGTTTGGGGGTCTTTTGGGAGAAGGTGAGCTTAAAGCCTCCGAACAACAACCCCTTTTGCCTTTTTTAACATGTATGTGGGCAAGGGCTGAGGTAACCCTAATGAATGGAGGGGGTGCCATGTCTGGGATTGAGGGGGGGAAGAGGAGAGGGGCTGTGACCAGTGGTGTTAGTCTCAGTGGGGGTCAGGCTGGCGCCTGAGGTACCCCTCTGGTGCGACTGTGCAGAGGTGGCACTGGAGTTGAGTGAGGGAGAGAAAGAGAGGGGGAAAGAGTGGCCCAGAGTGAGAGGATGTGTGAAGTTTCTCTTCCTCCACTCCTCGTGTAAACATGAAACCAGTAGTCACTAACTAGAAAGTTATGAGACGTGCATGCTGAGAGGGACAATAAATTAGGGCTTTAAAACTCTGACACACTTCTTCAAACCACTGCTATACCTAGCAGCCAGATAACAAAGAAATGGAAAGTGGTCTAGGAGGGATGCAGAGGATTTTCATAAAACATCCTTTTCTATCTCGCTACATCCCATCTGTTTAGGCCATTGATGCATCTGTGCATCTTTGTCAACATGAGCTTCCTTGGACAGCTGTTACCCTCAAATTTGACCACGGCTAAGCAATTCAGTCATCAGAACAAGTGGAATTGTGATTACTGGGTTGTGATTCCTGTGATTATATGCATGTATTTCCTAGGTAAGCCTGTGAAATGGGACTTACACAAACTGAGTTATAAAGCAGGAATTTGTTTTCAATTATTCATGGTGCATATTCAACAGTAAAATTATGCCCATCAGAGGATCCCCAGAGGTTTCAAAGAGCCCCTATTAAAAAGGAAAACAAAAAGGCGCTTGATTAGCTGTTGAAACCACTACAAGTGTGATCTGGAAGGTTTTTAATCTTTTTACGAAACCTCCTGAATGAAAGAAATAAATTACAGTGGAAATATGAAGCTGCATTCCAGAAAGTCAGCGAGCAAGGCCACGTTAACTGTGTAAACTCTGAGGTTTGCACACTTAATATACTACCGAGAATCAAATATAAGAAAAAAAGTGTACTCCATAGTGTACTAAGGATTGGCGTGAAAGTGGAAAAAGTCATTAGACAAGGTCAGGAATAACCACAGAAGAGTAGGCATCCCTGGATTTCTGAGGTAACACTTGTTATTTCAAGGAGAGATCACACAGGCAAGTTTAGGAGGCAGAGAGATAGGGGTGTTTGTGTTTACCTGCAGACTTTGCTGTGAGCTTCTCCACAGGCTGGAAACACAACTCTTTAGTCTTTTTCTATTGATCCACTGTATACTTGGATCGTCTTGTATGAAAAAGCAGTATATTTTTGCTAAGCTTCTAATTAAGCATTTCTCACAGTGTTTCTATTTTCTAAAATCATGTGTCAAACACATGCATCTTTGGTCAGCCTCCAGAGCATTTACCTGGGTGAGAAATTCACTCATTCACTCATGAGTCAGAGTTTAAGAGCCGCGGCCACTCTTTGATGTGAGTACTGTTGCTTTGTTTTTGCCTTTTGAAGTCATGGAATCATCACGAATGATGATTACACACCACTTCTCCCAAAGCAGGGGCAACAGCTCGAGGAATTCTGTTTATGAAAGAAAGGTTTACAAGTACTCCACTGGAAGGTTTATGTTCAAGATGTGTCTTCACAAACCAATGCCATTTTGTAGCCAGTGGCAATCACAGTGGTTTTAAAAGCTTTTGGATATTCTGTGATACTAATAAAACTTCAGAAGCAGTTAAGGTGGATTAACTAAATTGAACAATGTCATGGCACATTTCCATTTCAAGAGTACGTGATCCCAGCACATGCTTGGCACACAGTAACAAACAGCTTTACTGGGATTGCACTGCAAATATAGACACAGATTTTGACCTGCACCAAAAACACAGGTCTAATTGCCCTCGGGAGACTTCTATTGAAACTTTTATATCTTATAGTTTTTACTTTGCTGAACATAATGTGTGTAACTAACTATCCGTAATTTCATCTGCTTTTCGTATGATTGGGGCACTCCTCCTTGCACTCCAAACAAGTCAAGGGTTGGTCAATGCAAATTACAATGATATATTTCCCAACTTGGCTTTACTGCAATCCATTTATGCAGATACAGTATTTGGTTTTGTTTTTCTGTTGGTGTCCCACTATAGTGAAATATGAATTTCGTTTGTGGTGCTGGTAGCATTACAATTAAATGGTAAAATTCAACGTCAGAGGGACAGTAACATTTACTGCTTATCCTGACACAACTACATCTAATGAAACAAAAACAGGAGGAAAAAGATGGAAGACTTACATACCCTAATGACACTCATTCGAATACAGAAGAAGGTCTGTGTATAATAAAGCTTTGGTGAAACAAGCTTTTGCATTACTTTAATGACAGGCCATGCTGCCATAGCTCAAAGAAATGTGTACACATTCACACACCATCAACAATGGACCTGTCTGTAAATTCACACACAACTGCTTGATTTCTGCTGAACAAAGGCAATAAATGTTGAAAGAAACTGAATCAGATGTTGGGGGCAATCACTGTCAGTTCAGTTTGTAGATTTGCTTCTTTACATGATAAAGACACACATTTAGGACATTTAATCAATTATTAAAACAGGTAAGTGGTAGCTACTACAACTATAATAAAGAGAGCGAAACATATTTGGAAAGCACCAGTGTCTGGGTCACAAAGGGGACAGAGGGTGAGATGATCAGAGTGTTAAAAGAAAAAACCTTCTGTCCCGGTGGTCCCCCAGGCTTGATCCACCGAGCCGGCCAGTCTTTACAAGACCACAGCCAAAGATCTCCTGCCAGCTTTATGGAAGCCAGGAGTACACGAGGACCAGGTTAGAAGCAATGTGATCCCTTCTACAGGCCTGTAGACTCCTGTCTTCATGCTGACTTACAGTGCACTAAGACGCCCTCTCTCAGCAAGAGTAAACACAAAAATACACACACGTACTAACAGCTGGGTCCTCCTTCATCCAGCTGACTGTCTGACATGGCAAAAAAAATAATTATACCTTCCTCTTTTTAAAAAGTTCCATGCTGTGTGTCTGGGTGAACAAGGGGCTTTTCTGGTTCTGTCTCCTCAGCTGTAAATCCTCTGACCAAATGAATGTCTCATCTTTGGAGACACTGAGATTTGGTCCTCACAACCGTACATGAGACAGGCCAGCTTATGAGTGGGACCGAGGCCAAACATCTTTTATTGCTATCTGGCAACAGGGACTTGAGTGTACCATTGTGCATGGTTTGGGGGGGAGGGGAATTAAACAACTTAATTATTTCGGAGGTAGGAAATATTTGTGATGTGATTTCACAGGAGCGAAAGATTGCACAAACACATTTAGACTAGCTGACTAGCCCTTGTAGTTGTTGGGACAGCATGTGGAAAAATTTGTGATTTAATGCTTTGGGTTTAAGTGGTAATCTGCGCATGTTTAGTTTTATTTTTTGGCAGTCATTTGGTGCTAAAGGGTCAAAAGCACTACACTTTTGGATTTCTACAAAAGTGCATCAGGCAGTAAAAAATGTAGAATATTTTATCAACTAGCTTCTCAAACAAATAAATATTTAAATACATTTAGTGCAGAATTTTACACCTTCTAAAAGGACCATAATTCTAGCTATAGTTTGTAGTAAAGAAGAAAAGTAAAACTGTGAGGTGAAAAGCCAATATTTATGCATATACAGTTTTGTGACCAGTTATGCTAGACATTAAAGTGACTCACCAGAAGAGACAAATGTCTCCATCTTCTCTTTAAAGGGCTGGAGGTGTTCCTCTGATGAGTTTGCACACACCTTCTGCACATCCTTCTCACAAGCTGGGGGGAGAGACACAATTCAGAAGGTCAGAATTTGACAATTGACCCGGAAAATGAAACAAAATTGTAAAATGTAAAACTCATTCAGGAATCTTTATAATCCATTTAGTTCAACATTGTGAAATTAGAAGCAACGTTTGTGTGTGTGTGTGTGTGTGTGAAAAAGAAATGTCACTTTATTTAAGTGTTATTGTAGTTAACTAGAATTATTCGTGTTGCATTGCTGTCTTATATTCTGTCCTCATTACTGTCTCTACATGTGAGACAGATGTGTTTGCTGTTTGTGGATGGGCTTTTCTTTGCAGTGCCAAATGACCGGCTCACACAAGCTCAGAGGAAACAGTCTTGACTGAGCGTGTTCCAGCCGAACCTTTCCTCATTTCCTCTCAACTGTAAGCCTGTGTTATTCCGCACGCAGACGCCTGGTAAAAGAACTCTGGCACATTCCTATAACCTGTAAGTCATTAATGGCTGCAATAAATACCTTAACCTGCTTATGACTGCATAGCAAAATAGTTTTGCAACAAAACAAGAGTGTTAACAGGTCTGGCCGGCCGCTGTCTCACGTCACTGCGGTGCTTCGTTTAGATGAAAGTTTGGCTCCCATGTGTCTGGATGTGGAGCTGTTGCACCTGTATCTCAGTAAACTCACTATATTAAAGCTTTTATTTATTAGATGTCTTAATAAAATCAGAGGAAACATGATGCCTGAGCATTAAAAGTGAGGTGTAACTATGTACAGCATTATAGTCTGGACTCCAGGACAATTTTTAATCCAGAGATAGAGAGAGCTATACGCAACCACACAGCCATGGCAAAAAAACAAAAACAAAACAAAAAACCACGTTTCCTTACTAGAAATCCCCCAACTCAAAAGGACCCAATAAAAGAGTGTTAAAAAAAGCAAGTCTACAATTTAGAAGCGGCTCTCTTCCAAATGTGGTCCAGACAGCAAAGGCCACAAGGAGGAAGACCACAAAAACACTGCAGCTGCAAAGCATAAAACTAAAAGCTCCACTTTGTGACACTGTCTTTAAGTGATAATACATTTTGTTGGAGGAACATATTCAAAAGTCAATGACCAACGCCATGTATCAAGTTAACTTCTGGAGAAGTGAATGTTTTTATGTTGCTCTTTTTCAAAATGTGTTATTTCTTAAAAAATGGACCTAGTTTGTAATTTTGACAAAATGGCAAACAATACCTCAGAAGAGCTGAGCATCTAGCATCTTTGGCATCTAAGTAAAATTTGTAACAGGACATGATTTTTTACACTTAATCAAAAAAAAAAATGTTAAAATTAAAAACTTTAAACAAACAAAGACAAACACTTAAATAATATATATAGACAATAGGAATGAGAATAATGCAAATTACAGTGGCTACATGAATAATTGTTTCACATGTTCATATTTCAGACAGTTTATTTTTGTACTATAAAATACAGTTGTGCAAAATAGCTATTTCATCAGATAAACTGGCTTCTCATACTACGTGTCAATTTACCACCTCTAACCAGTAGTGACTGTATTAAAAAGGAAACCACCAAGTCATTTCTCTATTTATGACCTGTAAAGAAGTGATACATGGTGGGAATAATAACGCTGCTTATTCGTTTTAAACCACAACTACAACTGAGTCTTGAGTAGCGACTTCGGGAAGCACAGTTTGTTGCACCAGGCTCTCTGTCCAGTCATGAAGCCACAGGGGACTAGTTTCCCACCACTGACAGACAGGGTAATGATGGGAGCCAGAGCTCCGATCTTTAAAGCCTTTCCACTCTTACTACAAGGGGGAAACAGATGAGATTACAGGCACTAGACTCAAACTTGGAACTGTGGTGCTAATTTATTCTTAGCACATCATTTAAACTGTTGAGATTATTGAAATCATTCGGCAGCAGATGTGGATGCATTTACGTCTGTAAATCATCTCAAGAAATGGGCATCCTGGTGAATATTAACTGTGTGATTTAATTTTCTAAATTGTCCTAAAACATCAAAATCGGAAAGAATAGGAGTTCTGATCAACAAGTAGCTATTGTGTAATATGAGGGGTGATGCCTGTGATGCAGTAGGAGAAGAAAAACAAACAAAAATCAAAACTCTGCTCTAAGACTTAGTCTGTGTGGTTTGCAAAAAACCTTTAATGTACATATGATGTTCCTGCATCCAAGTATGTGTATGGATACGAGAAAATGCTTAAACAGTGGATGATGCGCCTGCGGAACACCACAAGACGACACAGCTATTTGTTGTATGGACAATTCTGTCTCAACAAAGCGGCTGTAACATCCAAACACTTCCCATCACTGACTCTTAGAACAGCTGACAGATACACGTCATGTAGAGGTAATTTCATTTCTCTTGAATTGTTGGAAATTACCTTTTAAATTTTACAAATGTGTTTGTAGAATCTGATGCCAAAGTCCTGTTCTAACAAGATTTTGGAGGTACTTAGAACTTGTACATCTAACATCTCTATTGGTTAATTTATGTCTGGGAAATGAAGTCTCACTGATCTTCATGCATCTATAATCCCATTAGATTTTCAGACTTTCAGTTCTCGTTTCTAAGGGATGAAGTCTGCTACTCCCCTTTGGTGAGGCCAGCCAGGAGGCTACCTCAGAAAAGCTAGGACCTTGTCTCTCTTCTCCACTACTCATAAATCAATCCAAATCCATGAAAACTCAAAAATCTTCCACTAAAAGTTTGCTAGAGAATATAGTGCTGACGAGTAGAAACATCAGGCTGGACTCATGATATGTGGTAACACCTGAAACCTTGTTTAAACGTGGATACAAGGAAGATTGCTTTGCTGCAGTCTGCAGGTAAAGTGAGTCACTCTGATGCATTTATCTATATTATTCATGCCAACTATATTGGCAAATGAGAGTTGAGCATAGACAAATCTGATAAAAATAAAATACATTTGAAATAATACTGACAGAATCACAGAGGGGTGATTTAAAATCAAGAGACAGTCAATTTGTCCAGTGAAAAAAAAATCCCAAATTTCAGATTAATTTTATGTTGTTTGGTCAAGAACTGACAACGCCTCAGTCTACTGAATTTACACGTGGCCCTCGGAGCATAGCCTCAATCGTAAAACAGAGCTCAGGCTAAAGGTCCTGCCTGAACCTGACATTAAAGAGCATTTAAAATCAGGACACTGTCTGATTTGCCACAGTGATGAATGCCTAACCTGGACCAGGCCTTCTGTGAAACACAAAACTCCCCTGAGCAGCAAATGAGCTCTGACTGTTTCTTTTTATTTGATCCTATTTCATTTGGTATTGTCCCTGCCTCTCTGTCCGGTCCAATTACAAGGCAGTTAAAGGGATCTTTTTGTAGGTAGACGTTGGTCTGAAAGTAGTCGTGTGTAAAAGCTCTTGTGATATTTAAAGATGAATATTCTCATAACATATTCTAAAGTCTATGACTTAGCTTCCAATTCATTCCTATGGAAACAGAATAGAGGACATTTATCTTTAGAGGAGTAGATAGACCTACAGTAGGTTTAGGTTATTGTGGCCTCCCACTCATCTCTCTCCCCCTAAGAGGAACAAAGAGAAAGGTCACCACCCTCTGCCAAAACAGGAAGCTCCATCAAAAGAGGATCGAGTTTCTGCACGAATCAGTGAAGGAGAGGGCAGCCAAGCAGACAGGGACCCACTCCTGAGCATCACTTATGACTAGTGAGGGACAGAAACTGTTACTCGTTTAAACACTCATGCAGATTTAAGGTATTTGTATGAGACTTGTGCGAATTCTAAAAATGCTAGCTCCAAGCTAAGGGTACTGACTTTTGACCCCACACTTAAGGGCAGGACATTGGTGACCACTGCAGTCACCACCTCGGGATCAGGTGAGGGGCAGGCAGACTTGTTTGCCAAAGTCTAACAGCATTAGTAAAAAAAAAAAAAAAAAAAGAGTGATTCACTGTTAGCTTCTCAGTGTCAAGCACAATTCACAATGTGGATGGAAGTAATCTGTGTTAGCTTTATAATTAAGACCAGTTGCTTTCTTTGGGCTGGTTTATAATAGCCAGGCATAAATATTTATCCCTGGCGGCTGGAGAGGATAAAAATGGTGGCAGTCATAGGTGGAGCTCACCAAACATTCAGAGTCCAGTGCTTGCCCTGTGATGGTAATACCCCTGAGGAGTACCGGGCCAGATTTGCTGCACTAGAGATCAAATACGAGGGCCCTTATGTTGTATTTATTGTCTTCAAGTCTTCCATTTTTCCTTATAAATGAGTGACAGCTTGAGGTGGGTCTAGGTACTTTAGTAGACTCTTTGTATTTTTTCCCGGGGTCAGAGGGGAGATGCCTTTAACAGCAATCGAAAAAAATGTAGAGGATAACTATGAAGCTTATCTAATTGCTTTCATATGCCATATTATAAGTTGATTTAAATAACCACAGACAAGAGGGGCACTGGGGGGCATCGCCTTTAACCTCCTCACGGCCCTGGATAGACTGGCTGGCTGGGGTGCTAAGAGGCTTGACGCACATAACACTAAAAGTGTATTTAACAGTAAACTGACGCTCTGATGTTTCCTTAGACAGCTTGAATTTGCTTTTTGTGTTGTTTTGGGCAAAAAGAAATAAAGATGCTTATTGGGCTAGAAGCAGAAAAGCTTGGTATGTTGGTTGTTAAGATTGTCTGGAAACTAGGAAAGGTGGCCTCAGGCCAACCAAGGCCCTGAAAACACCCACAACCTTCTCTGCACAAGAGAGAAAGATTACATGCGATGTGTATCTACACACACAGCTCTGGCGAAAAATGGTAATGTATACAACTACACTGACTGATTTACTATAAAACAAAGTTGACCTAAGTGATAAAATGCAATGTAGTGTGCAGTTCAGTTCCTTATACTCATAGTGAAAATAATTGTAGAAGAGGACATGGTCTACCACTCAGGTCTTTCTTTAGCTTCCGGATGTCCTTGTTGAGGTCTTCAAACTTAACCTGAGAGGCCTGGAAGAAATCCTGTGGCTCGGGCAGAGGGAACACACTCTTATCTGTCCCAGCATGCTGAAACAACCAAATAAAGACAAAAACATGAACAACACATGGGTGCTGAGTAGCATTTGTTTAATTGTGTTGCATTTTGTGGACTTGTCTAAATTAGTACCTTACCTTATCAAAATTACGCAGGTAGTATAAAACCACATAATCCACCAGATTCATACAATTGTCCTGAAAAATAAAAGACTGAGTTACTCCATGGAGTTCAACCTAACTCTCTTAAATTTATTGCCAGATTATGGTGCTTTGGTGGTCATACCCTGCTCTTGACATCCTTTAGTTTTGGAAGGATTTCCAGTCCAAAGCCATCAGCCTGTCCTCGAGTCCTATTCCCCCCATTCATATAATTCCCAAATGCCAGAACAAGACCTATCACATCCCGCAATTTTGAGCACTCTAGCAACTCCTGACACACACACACACACACACACACACACACACAAACACACACACGCTTTGGGTTAGTAAACCTTTATGTAGATTAATAGCAGTTTTGTGATGTGATGTTTGGTGAGTTGATATTCTTACTTTGCAGACATTTGAGATAATCTGCACCTTGCGACGGATGGAGGAGATGGTATCAAGAAACACTGTCCGGAAGATGATGCAGTGGGCCCGGCCTGCAAAGTCAGGAATCTGGGAGAGCTCATAGAGAAACCTGGAAAACAAAAGGGTAGGAAGAGGGAGGGAGGAGGAGATCGAGGAGAACGGGGTGTGATGTGTTATGGCAGAATTAAACAAAATGTCTAACAGGAAGAACTATTTTGGGTCCTTGGCAGGCCGCGCATCCCCACATAGGCCGGCTGAGTCAGTGTTGGTGTTCAGAGGCAGACAGGCAGCTGATAGTCATGAGCGGTGCTGCTCAGCTGGGTTTAAAAGGTCCATGGGGTCACGTGGAGAGAAAGCAATGAGCGGCACATAGAGATTGATCAAAGGTAGCTTTGGCCTGGTGCGGGACAACTTATGTAAACAGTGCTGTGTCAGAGGGGAGCGGAGCGGTAACATCCTGTGTGATTAGGCCCTGCTGATGGAGGCAGACACTGAGTGGGAATGACTAAGGCAGCGCTAGTGACAGCTCTGGTCAAACATGGAAATACGAAGGCCAGGCTAAGCGGCACCGCTGGGTCCAGGGCTCATTAACTGGCTCGGACTACTTAACCTTGACAGGAACTACTGAAGCGGTGTTCATTAATGCATATTTTACACATGCACAATGTTGTAGAAAGATAAATTAAAAATACAGACATTAACAGCAAATGATAAGCCCATGTGTAAATAATGAATCTTTCTGAAATAATAATAAATGTATAACAAATACTATGTATTATGGTTTGTTTTCTTCTACCAATAACATTTAATCTTTATAATCATATTTGTATTGCACAAATATGACCAGTGAATAGGTAAGTCAATTTTACCGAAGTAAAAATAGACTAATGCTCGAATTTTTTCACAATAATGTGTGTATTCTGTAAAAGCCTCAAAAAAAGCCTTGGTGGATAAAAAAAAAACAAAAAAACTTACTGCTCAGGTTTGTCCAGCAGTTTGACTTCATCTTCTTTTGAACTTTCATAATGTTTCATTATCTTGTCCATTTCATCGCTGGTGGCCCTCTAGCAAGAGACACAGTCCACAGTCAATATGCATACATCAACACAGCTTTTTGTTCAGTATAACAATTACATATCCTTTACATTCTTTATATAGGGTGGCTGTATCTCAGTTGGTAAGGTAGTGGCCCACAGGAACAGTGGTTCGATTCCCGGTCCCTCCTGGCTATGTGTTGAAGAGACACTGAACCCCAAGTTGCTCCCAGTGGGTCAGGTGAGCACCTTGCATGGAAGGCACCGCCATTGGTGTGTGAGTGTGAGTGTGTGTATATGTGAATCGGTGAATGAGACGCAACATTTTAAAGGATAAAGCCACTATATAAACCGCCATTTACATACAGTAGAAATCTTAATACTGGAAATGCTGCAATGCAAAATGGTAAACAATATAATAATAATAACCGCATACTTAGCTTTGTGGTCATCAAAATAATTCAGTTTAATGTATTTTTCTAAACGTGTCACATATCTTTATAGCCTTAGCCTCTTAATTGTTTTATTATGTCACATGGGTTTCTCCTCCATACTTACATTTTCATATAAAGCCTCAATTGTCTCCAAATCAACCACAGAGTTGTCCACAGTGAGAACAGCTGAAACAGCGAAGACATTTATTAGAAGTTGTTAAGGACAGCACCTTTTACTATCGTGGTTGAAGAACAAACTTTTCCTTTCTGACTAAAGACTAAAAGTTATGATGGCCTTGTAATTTTCTTTTAAGCAGTGGGTAACACAATAACAGTTTTGTGGCTAAAAGTATTTAAGAAATAGCCCTACTATGCTTAGTAGAAGTTTGAATTAAACCATAAAGCAACATTTGGCCAACTTGTGTCTATCCATTCTACATCCATACTACACATCTTTACTGAATGCCAAGACACATACCGTAGTTCACAAGATAGTTAATAATTAGATTATTATATTGAGGATATTTGTTTTATATACTTTATATAGAATATTAGCTTGAAGTGATGAAGCAGTATGGGCAGCCTGTGGAGTCTCTGGAAAAAGAAGACTAGGCGATGACCCAACCCCACCTTTGCTCTCAACAAAAGCCGATGCATTTTTGTTAACATAAAAACTAAATTGTGCATTTAATGCAGAGAAATGCATATAACAATAAAGTAAATCCCGGTTTCTGTCACAGAAGAGGGAAGAAGGTAGAGATAACTAGAGCCATCCAGTTCTCATGGATCAGCTGACAGTTCTCTGGATGGTTTACAATAAGTTGAGGTGGGCTGTGCACCACCTACTGTTTTTCAAATCCGTAACTTAATTCGACCAATAATCATTATCTTTAACTGTAATGTTTAATGGCATGTGTAAAGTTTACTGAATAAAAGCCAAGCTACTATTACTTATCACCACACAAAATTGTAATACTAAATGGTCTGCATTTACATATCACACACACACACACACACACACACACACACACACACACACACACACACACACACAGCTGCTATTCAGTTGGCTTGACCCACTTAGTTTACAAGTTAAAATGTAGCTAATATTACTTATTGGTATCTTAACATCCTGATAAACAAAAAGTACAATGTTTGCTAAATGGCACAAGTGCAGTGTGATGACAGTAAATAGTAAATGAAAATTGTGGTGGCTAACAGCTAAATGTCAGTTACATGGCATCTAGATAATATTCCGAAACAATTACTGAGACAAAACCTAGTAGACCCTTTAGCAAAATTTTATTGCTTTATGTATCTAATATTTTGTAAATCTGGCTTTATGTTTGATAGCAGATAAATTCCTACTGGGCATGAATGAGACCAGTCCTGCACAGAAATGTAAAGAGATGTTCTGCCATTCTGCCACAGATCTACTTTTTGCTGTATAAAAAAAAACTGTAAAAAGTCAGAGGACATATTTAGCCAGGTCACGTTGTTATTTCTTTAAAAATTAGTGGTTTTTGCAGTGTGTGTTTGGGATCATTGTCATGTTGATCATTGTCATTTACAGGGCATCTATGTGTCTTTCCTATCCCTTGCACTCCTGCAGCTCCATATAAGCAAACCCACTGTGTCTTGGTCAGGTCCAAACCAAACACGCTGAACCCAATATTTCACAGATGTGTCCTTGGTTTTGTAGAAAAACTACTTTTTAACAATGCAAAAACTGAGGTTTTTAGTATCAGTACCACCCTTTATCTAGCACAGGTCTTTGGCCTGCTCTTCTCAGCTAACAAGGTAACGCTTAGCATTCTGATTCACAGCTGTTCCTCTTGCACAGACGCTGTCAATGTGGTCCCAACGTGTGGATCAGGGAATGCTGGAGGTCCATTTCCTACATCTTATTAGAGTGGATTATTCAGTCCCTCAGCCATGCAGCCGTCAATCACACACCAGAGGGGGGCCTGGTTCAGTGTGCACAGGAGCACTCTGATCTGAGGGAAGCCGGATATCTCTCCACACCGACAGATCAAAGCCCGCCTGCCAACCACTTCACATCCCCTCTTTCCACTTTTCACTCATTGGCTTTGGTGTGGAAGGGCATGTGTGGAGTGTGAACATGTGTATGCCCGTGTGTGTGGTAAGATGGTGGGTGGGGGAGAGACTCCCCTTACCCTTGAACCATGGTGGCCTCCAGGTCCCCCAGTGACTCCAGTGGGTGCAGTTGACCCCTCTCTCCCTTAAGTAGAGCGCGTCTTCTCTATCCTCCTTCCTCCCGTGCTCTCCCTCACTAGTAGCTCTAATTACATTACATTTGACAACAAAAGGGAGGCAAGCAGGCGAGGCAACGGACTAGAGCCCTTGACAGTGCTTATTAAGGTGCTGTCCTTCATTGTCAAATTCAAATTGTCCATTGCACATTCAACGCCCATTAAGGTACAAGGAAGCAGCCTCACACTGGGTGTAAACCAGCCTTTTTACATACCAACTTTACGAACTGACACTCAAACAGAAAGTAAAAAACTAAACAAAATGGGTTTCCTAGTGCTTTGTGCTGTTTGGCTCATGTTTGGGGTTGGTTTTATGTGGCAGTGCAGTGTCTGCTAACTGTGGAGGGTGGTTTTGTACATACTCAGATCATTAGTGGGGTGTCAGTCCCATTAGGCTTGTGGAAACCGTCACTGGCTACAATAAACAGATCTGCTGGCCGCATGCTCAGACTAGCAGGCGGCAGGCACTCTCAGCCGCAGTCCCATGATGGGACCAATTCCTGGCCCATCTTTGCTGTCCCCAACACACATTATTATACTGTATGTTTACACACACGTACTGCCACCTCAGCACAAACACACACCTACATTTTCCACAGAGTAACCAAGCATGTAATCAATTCACGTAACTCTTTAAATGAAAGAGATGGTAATTTGAATTTAAACAGTGCTGGAGGCATTTTTAAGCATCAGGAGAGAAAAAAAATGGAAAGGCCACTTTCATTCCACTTGCACTTTGACAAATTAGGACCTTTTCCTTTCCACCGTGGTAATCGAAAAATCTTTCATGTTACACTTTAAGTACAAACTTATCCAAAAGTTCCAGAAAAACATTATTTTTCACTGAATAGCTGTTCACATAATTTGGATTCTGAATTTTATCAGGAATCATTCTGAATTTGTTAAATAAGGCTGTAAGCTGACTTTACGATTGAAGTTTCCAAACAAGAGGTCATTCCTTGAAAAAGAATAAATAGACATAGTGTGCACAAGTACCTAGCCATGCTAAACATAACACTAATATCAGAAAAAATTTTCACCTTGCTGAATATCCTTCATCTCCAGATGCAGACTTGATAAGAGAATACCAACAGCTTGTGAACGCTTCCCATCCAGGAGCTTGATAATCTAAAGAACAGAAACCAAATCAAATGTATTTATACTGTTAAAAAAATTGAAAAGCCTACAGTAAGTATGTAAGTAATAAGCTTTACACTGACTATGTATCATATGTTAAATTCATTCATACTCATATTTTTTGGGTCAACATGATAGGAATTCATTATTCTGAAGGAAACATAAATGCAGCACATTTACTAGAGTAGTGTACGATATGTTGGTTTGTAGTGTTAGGGTTTGCTAAACTGTCACACTTACTTTTTTCCTCAATTCCATTATTTAAACACTTACATTACAAATTAAGGAACAGATGGTGAATAATAAAGACTTCATTTCTGTAATGAGTTGTTGGGTAAAAATTATTTAGTCTCTTTCCCAGCTGTGGAAGCAGATGATAGACGATGAGCCAGACAGACCTGCCTGAAGCCCCACTTAGTCTTAGTAGCCTGGAAATCATCTGGATTGACCCAAACGACCAGACTAATCAACACACATTGTCATAACCCATCATTGTGATGCAAACGACTGGGAAATGCAGAGTACACACTCATAGTCTGGACACACTTTGTCAAGTTACATCAATGAGGGAGCAAAGTTAAACAGAAAAAAAACAGCTCCTGCAGTTTGCAGAAGAACATGTGTGAGATATAATCAAAAAATATCAAGTCGCAGTGAAAGTACAAAGGACAGTCCAGAAGTGCAGGGCAGAGAGAAGCAGGCTTTTATAACGAACTATAAATTCACAGCATTTTTATTCGTGCTTACACATGGTCACAATTACTTATGACCGAATTAGCCATAAAGCCAGAAAGAGTTTTGGCAAGGTAAAGCCCAACTCTTAAAATTAATGTGTCAGGGTTCTTCATTAGATATTATGGCCTTGTTGGCTACTGGACTATCCAGTGGGAGCTGAAGAGCAGAAGCCTTAGAAGTGGGTATAGCATTACAGGGCATTAGTGGGTGCCATGCTGCTTCCAGCTCCATTACCTGGATCACTGGGGATCTCCCACTCTGGGAACTTGAGGGGCTTAGTACCAGGCTTTCCCAACACCTCTAATTAACAATTTTGGACGAGCTACACTGAAAGCAGCCCAGGAAGCTTTCCCCGCGCACTGTGGCTGCAGATCTCACTAATTAGCCTAAATAGTTAAGTTAATGAGAAGAGACAACTGATTTTGGATGCTTTGTTTTAGACGCAATCAGCTTCGATGCTGATGCTGGGACAGGAAGACATCAATAGGTAACACCTCCCCCTTGTGGACAAAGAGAGAACATTTTTTCCCCGTGCAGAAGGCACTAATTGAAATTACTGTGGCCACTTAAGTAACAAAGACGTCAAAAGAAAAAAGAGAAGAAGAAAGAGAACAGGGGGATGGCCTAAAAAAATAAACTAATTAGTGAAAGGAGACATTTGGGGTGTCAGTGCTTTGAGCTGAAGCAGGTGGCTGTTGTTAGGCAAGGTGGGCAGGGTGATGCAGGTTCAGAGCTAAGCAGATAGTTTACACAGTCTCAGCTGAGCATCCAGCTTAATCTGTGGTGACTGTCTGTCTGACTGTCTGTCTGGAAGAATGCAGGCAGATTTTACAATAACAAATGGATCAAGACTTCCCATCAGTAATACATTCAACATCCCCAGTCTCACAAAGCGGTGTTACTCTTACACCCACTCTTGCACGTCATAGCCTGGGCTTCAAATATGTCTTTAATAAACGCAGTATGATTGCTCATAAGTCATTCCCATAAACTTCTTCAAGCTTCTGTTTGTTTAACACATTTTGGTATGTGCAAACTTGATACATGTTTGACAAATGTTAGTAGAAGAATGTGCTGATTTTTGTTCAATAATATGCATTTAAGCATACATTCAAGGACAACAGAACATTTAGCTTGATTGATTACTTCACTGTCTCTCTCCCTGCTCACCCCTCAAGCAAGAATGCAGCGACATGCCAATACACTACCCTCCTATAGGTTCCCCCTATTCACTGCCTACTCTAGCCAGTAAAGTAAAGCCAAATGCCTGCAATTACACCCCTTGTTGAGTCCGATGCGGTCTGTTCTGTTCTGCTGGGGCAGGAGAGCTCTCTTCTATGTCATCTCCTCTTCTTTGATATGTTAATCAGCAACAAAGGAATTGCTCCAGAGTAAACAAGAGCTTTGATTTTACTATGGCACACATGATAAAGATTAACTTACTCATGTAGGCATCGCTTCCATCCCGAGTTTACTTTTTCTGTATGGAGTTGTTGGAAAGTGGGGAAGTGGCTCATATGCATAATGTACACACGCATTCCATTCTCTCCCACTCATCTCCTCTCACCACACAAAGCCCCTGGGTGTGTTAGCGTGATCTGGCAACACTTTCTGAGCAAGTGCATAATCGTTCGTAAGGACATGCTGTCATCACACACACAGAGAAATACACAAACACACATAGAAACAGGTATTGGTAGTCACGTATTCTGCACCAAACCGTTGGCCTAGGCAAACATTTAGGAAGTTATAATGGTGGCTGTAATGTCAAGTGATGTAAGAGCAGATCTCAAGTGACTGACCTCTTGGATTGTTGGCAAACATATCCAATTTAAAAAAAACAAAACATTTTACCCATATCTGCCAAAAAAGCATTTTGTCATTACAAAAACTTGACCCTTTTCTAAGGTAATTGTATTTGTTTTAGCACTATATAAAAAGCATTCCATCCATTCATCCATCCATTACCTGCAATCGCTTATCCTGTTCTGGGTGGCGGGGGGGCTGGAACCAGCTGTCATTGGGAAGGAGGCAGGGTAAACCCTGGACAGGTTACCACACAGGGGCATACACAGACAGACAACCATTCACACTCGCATTTACATCTAGGGCCAATTTAGAGTCCAAAAAGCATTCCATAGTAGCACTTTATTCAAACAGAAGTGAATAAAAGTACTCTATTATGATTGGTTTTATTTTTTAGCAACTGTACAAATATAGGTCAAATTATTGGATTGTCAGAAGTAGTAGCAAAAAGAAAAGCAGACTGGAGCAGTTTGGAAAGTCTCCTTCTGGAATACTATGATAAGCACATATGCAGCTGCTTAATGACAAGAACAGTTAAAAATGATCGCAAACAAAATCTATAAATGAAAAAGAAGGTGAAATGTCAAAGACATGTGTCAATGCTAAAGCTCAGCAGAAAGCAGTAGCTCTCATAGATCAAGTCTTACGCTATGGTTAGTTTGAGAATCCAAAGGTACATTCTAACTTTACCTTTCAGTTAACACCAACATTTTTACTTTAGGTAAATGTGGGCCTGGATCTGTGACTCTATGCCTGAGAGACCCACTACACATCCTCTCCACATTCACCATCCCTGTCACATATGTGCATTATCTTTATTTCCAATTAAATCATCATTTAACAAATCAAGATTCATGTCTTCTGAACTCTGTAGTGACACGTCCCTAATCCCACTTTTATTTCTCTCCCACTCCTTGTCTTCTTTCTCTCCTTCCTCTTTCTTTCCCCAGCCATTAACCAGCTGAACTTCTTGGAAGCCATCACCAGCTGGTGATTCACATGATTTCTCTTTCAAATAATTTATCTCCCTTTAACTTAGTATAAACTCTCAGGGCTAAAAAATTGTTAAGTAAACAAGTTTCTTATATTTTGACGGCATTTCTAAGGGGCTGGACTTCTAAGCAGGCTGAAAACAATCATGCCTTCACATACTCACTATCTCTCTTTAAATGTAAATTTAGACTCTGACCGGACATAAAACACTGACTTTTATATTAAACTTAAAACTTCTGTACTGTGGACACAATTTCTAAATATAGCTATCACAGTAATTTTCAAAAATGCTATGTTGGACAGAGTTTTTAAAATATGAATATGTTTCAACAGTGTTTCCATTATTGGGGACAAACATCTTCTCTGCTGATGTAAGCCTAGACAGGAGAAGGTTGGCAGGATGTCTGGATGTGGCTGTCTGACTTGGATCAAATGTTGGACAGTTTGCTGCTTTAGAGTGACCAGACTGAACAGAGAGATCTAAGGATGAAAATGAACCACCGCCACACACACCAACACATACACTTTAGCTCTCTGGAGCTAAGTGGAGCCTCAGCAAATTGATCAGAATAGGGAATGTGTATGGATTTAGAGGGAACAGTCTAGGGCAGTGGCAGATTTTTAACTGCTTGGACGCCACAGCGAGCAGCACAAGGCTCCCAGGATGCTGACACAGTGCTGGCTGCAGCAGAATGTGCAGAGTTGCAGCATTTGACATGACATCAACGAGCATGTCTTTGATGGACGGGAGCAATAGATCAATCACACAAAAAGCAAATCTTTGCCTATTTGTTTGCTCTTGAGCATAAACTTCAGGAGATGCCAAAGAGAAAAAAACAAAAACAAATAAACTGAATTTGGATTACCCCTAGGTTACAGTCACGCAGCAATAAGGTAGCTTTTCTATAGGAAAAAAAAAGGGAGCCATAAACACAGACAGTACAAAACTAAAGTCTGAGCAATTTCAAGTGCAGACAATACTCTGATGAACACTGAAATCCATTTCTTCACCACTTCAACTTTTGTTATTCTTTCTTTGATTTAAGTGAACACAACAGCAGACAAAAAGCCTTTTTCTAACAGAGCCAAACAAGAAAGACTAATATTCTGAGGTGGAAGCAGCAAAAGATATAATGTATATGAAAAAAAGAAAAAAAGAAATACTCTTTCCAACAGCACTTGATGTCAAATAAAAGAAGGTAGGGAATAATGCAAGCTGAAGAGTGAGACTGGACAGTGAATCTACCTTCTTTGCTTTGGCTTTCTTCTCGTAGGTTTCCAACAGGGGCTTCTTTTTCGGTTGTATGGTGGCCTTAGAGAAAAGATCCTCAAACTCATTGGTGTTGATAATGTTTGGTTCCTCCAGAGAACCCCACAGTGTGTTGTTGCTAGAAAAAATAGAAGACTTTACTTTTACTTTTACTTTACTTTTGCTTTGCATTTTCTGATTTTAGCATAAATCAGTGCATCATAACTGAGGTTATGGGGGCAAATATTTGAACACAGTAGCACTGGGACGCAAGAAAAAAATAGTTACTTGAGCTGAACAAATTGTGTGTTCTATTTAGGGAAGCTTTTTTGATGTTTATTCATTCTGCCCACTGTTTTCAATTTTCCATTCCGTTCTCTGACAAAACCTTGGCAAGTATGGATCCAATCTCAACTTTTAAAAGCATTGTTTATGATCAAGGTGATAAAAATAACAAACTGTTTTAAACAAGCCTGTTTCTGTAATAAAGGGTCATTTCCAGCAAACGGATAAGAATACAGGAGGTGATGCTGGTTTTCAGAAGTTGCTGAGTAACATAGAAAAAAAAAACAAATGGAGAATATGAACAAGAGGCACTTAAAGTTGAGAAAAATGTTCAGCTGTTACAAACAACTACTTTTCTTGACTTGAACTCTACGTATGTTTCTCAACATTTTATCCCATACGCAGTTAATCAGGTAAACATTCACAGCCTAATGAGCAAACCTACGAACAAATGCCCATATGCAAAAGAAAGATTTTGGAGTTACCAAAAATTCACTACACATGCCCAATTACTGGTCTCATATTATCCTTTCACCAAATGTACTTGCTGATAATTTAATGACTTAACTAAGTCAAGTCCAGCCTGTAATGAGAAAAAGAACCTTGACATAGCATACTAACACATATGCTGGCATTCCTATCATGGCTCAAATACCAAACCAATCAACTGCATTGCCAGTAATTCATTTAGGTTTAAGTAAGGCCTCCTGTTGCAGTGGTGAGAGTATTTATCTGCAGCAGCCAAGAGTCTTTCTGTTGAGAAGATAATGATCCATTTCCAAAATCCTCCCTTGATTTTTCACTCCCTTGTGAGAGATAGAGGAAAATAAGTCCAACAAACAGCCTCTGGCACTCAAACCAACTAGGCTGGAAACGAGATTGGAAAATAAAATTACAACCAAACCCTAATAAATATTTTAAAGCCAGATGACTTTCTAGTTGAGCAGATATCCATAACTGAATATGAATCCCTCTTAGAGACGTTCCCTTTTCTTTATGCAGTTTCCCATAAAACCCAGTCATGTACACTGCCAACCATACTTTGTGTTTCCGCTTACATTTAAGATACTTGCCATCATTTCAAACATTACACTGCTCTCCCTCATAACTCAGAACCTCACACCATTAACAGAGATCACACAGCTGATCCAGCTATAGTTAAACATCTGACCCATTTAATGCCCCTTAACTCTCCCCTTTACAGTTAAATTTATAGCTGATTCAAAACTGCTGTAGTGTGCAGTCAGGTCTCCAGTGCCAGCCACGGCCAGAGAGTGCGAAGTACAACTCAGCTTCCCCAACTAATCCAGCCATGGAAATAAGAGTCTATAAAGCTGTAAGCCAGGCACTCATCGGCAAATAGCCATAGCTACTGTAAATGGCCTAGAAAATCCACTTACAATGACAGAGTATCTGAATAGAACCTTTAAATGAGGGAGTGTGGTGCAGCAAATATATTGCAGATATCTCATTCCAATACAGCAGGTTTCCATAAATTCCACTTTGACAAGGTTTTTATTATTGAGGTCATAGTGGGCGTATGAGTTATCCTGGAGCGCATTATATGAAGAGGTTGTTCTATTGTTTTGGGTTAGTTTTAGGAGTTCATACAGGGCCAACCTAAAAGGTTTAGAATGAACGTCAACTTAAAAACTGAATAGTAGGATTCATGGCAGAGCTGCTATATTGGATTGTATTAGATTGTACAGCTGTACCTAACTAAGTAACCAGTGAGTATATTCCCTAATATAGCCATACCAATATTGAATTTCTGAAACTGATAAATATATTTAAAACTATACTAGCTGATAGTTCATGCTATTAAAATTACTATCTTGATATAAATCCCAAGTTTTTTTTCTAAACAAGAAACATCACTAGGGGGAATTTGGCAGCTGAAAAATGACTACATCTTAAAGGATAAATCAAGTTTTTAACAACTTGGACTCACAGTACTTTAGTAGTTTTGGCTATCATTTCAATCAGTTATAATAACACATCTGGGAACATGGACACGTTAACACAACAGAGTCTGACAGGGCTAATAAACCCGAGTAGTCATACAATCAGACAGGTTGCAAATAAGCCAACAGTTTAGTCAGATTTTCTTAACCATCTTCTTTGAAGGTTAGAATTCCCCCAAATGTCTTTAATAAACCCTTATTACAGAGAAAACGTGTCCTTGCACAAAGTTGGAAAAGGAAGTAGTTTTGGTCAGACAAACAGCTTGAGCATGATTTTGCTCTCCAACTTCAGATGCGTTTCATTATTACGTTTCTTGGCCATTTCCACAAATCTATAAATCTTTGTTGTAATCAGTCTTACAGTGTGAGGTTTAATAAATGATATACATACTTATTGTCCTGTATCTGTATCCTGTTCCAGTACAGAGGCTTCATGGGACAGGCTGGCTCAATGGCAGGCTTCCTTGGGGCCTTGTCCAATTTCTGGCCAAAACCAAAGCCTCCCATAGGTGGGGGAGGTGGTGGGCCAGAGCCTGGAGGAGGAGGTGGAGGAGGTGGCCCACCTCCAGGTAGGCCAGGAGGGGGAGGGGGAGGTGGTGGGGGTGGCGGGCCACCTCCAGGGATCAGAGGTGGTGGAGGTGGAGGTGGTGCACCAACGCAGCCAGGCAACGGGGGAGGAGGAGGGGGTGGTGGTGGTGGCGGTCCCAGAAGACCAGGTAGTGGAGGAGGAGGTGGTGGGGGTGGTCCACAAGGCCCTGGAGATTCTTCACTTTTTAGATTCAGTCCAATAGAGTCTAAGTTGAGTTTTTTCGGTATATTCTGGCCGGGGCTTTGAGCCAGCCCACAGCCGTTGCCTTCTGCTGTTTTGATGAAGGTTTCCCTATCGGTCTGGACGCTCACAGTGCGGCTGGTCTTGGGTAGTGGATCATCTGCAGTGGATACAGCAGCATGGCGAACCTCAGCACACCCCTGACCTGCATTATATGACCTGTTGCTTTGCAACTTAGCAATGGTTTCTTCTAACTTAGACACTGACACAGCATGCTCCCCTCGCAGTTGGAAGATTCGAAGCTCAAAGTCAGCCTGCAGGGAGCAAGAGCAGCATAGCACAAACAAAATAAACTCAGACTATGAGAAAAAACATTACGCAGAAAAAACATTACGCAAATGTCATTTCTTGAATGGACTCTGATGAAACTTTATAACGGTTCTTCAATGGGGCCTACATGAACGTGATTCTATGGTTGAAAAATAATCACATTAATTGTTTTCAGCTTTGTTTTGACCTCATTCCAATCTAACTTTTCTTTACTCTGTGATTAATAGCTGACTCCCACAGTGAAAATCTAGTAACTGTAGTTTTTACATCATACAGACATTTCAAACAATAAAGAACAATTCAACCAAAGCAAAGCATTGATTTGAGACAGAATGAATTGGGTTTTGAAATAAATCTTACACATGTTCCTTATTAAGTGGTCAGTTTAGAAATAGCATTAAGCACGTTTCCAGTCTTTCTTGTGGGCTAATTTTGGTACATGTTTCTCAGTGTCACCATCAGTCTTTTTAAAAGTTGATGTTAAATTAAAGGCTTTAAACAGACAGGCTGAGAAACCAATTCTGAGGTCAGACTTTTTGAGGAAATGGTCTATGAAGCAATTTATGAGTGGTACATGCTGTTTAAAATGGTCAGTGTTCCCCTTGATTTTCCAAGGTTTTACAATAAAAAAGGCCGCAGTCAAAAAACACCTGTGGTACATTGTTCCAAACCTCTTTGATAAATGAAACACTGACACATTTAAAATTGATTTAAAATGATTGTAGACATGTCCATCACAGAACCAGTTGTGTAGCAAGGTTTATATACTTGGAAGCTGTGAGATCAATGCAGTACACTAGTTGCTGAGTCAGAACTTCACAATGATAGGCCACTTTAAATCTTGCTTTTGTTTTCAGTAGAGTTGTATATTTTATATAAACAAAAATGTTGCGTGTAAATTTCTGCATCATGCAGACAAACAGCAGAGAAAGTCTTAGGTTTGTAAAGATGATCTACAGTAAAAGTACAGTTAGAGGAAACCACTAACTTAATATTAATGTAATGTGCAGGTTGATAGACAATTTAAATTTTAAAGCTTTTTATTCAGCATACTGGCCAACTTCAAAACCTATGGCATCTCAAAGCTTCTAGCGCTGCAAATAAACCACCTGGAAGAGGTTGATCCAGTTCGGCTGCTAAACATTTCATGGTTATTTAGTGCCATCTTGTGTTTAGGAGAGTCAGCTGCTGGTACGAATTAAATATTCCACAGGGGCCATTTAAATGTAGACATACGCCATACACCCTGTTTATTGTTACAAGTAGCACAGCTAAAATGTTCTTCAGTTATTGTGCCTCCTCGCCTCACCTGCTTTAGTTTGAGTGCCCTAACCCAATTTTCTCAATTTGTAAACATTTCTGTTCAGTGCACATGATAACTTACATGCATCCTTTCCAGCTCTTCCTTGCACTCCCTCTTGAGCTGCAAGAGGGCAGCCTGGTGCTCTGAAAGAAGGACAGTGGCATGAGAACACAATCTCATTTTGCAGACACTTTTGACTAATTGAAAAAGCAACCTGAATGTAACCTAAATTTAAAATCACAGCTCATTTATGGTCTTTTTTGGAACTTATAGTGTAAAACATTACATATCGATATATTAAAATAATATAAAGCTGATCTGTAAAATGAGAAACGTCTCAGCTGATGTGCTGTTGTCATTAGTGGTAAAATTCTCAAGATGGGTGGGTCACTTTCACT
Organism: Channa argus; assembly: GCF_033026475.1. Lineage (NCBI taxonomy): Eukaryota > Metazoa > Chordata > Actinopteri > Anabantiformes > Channidae > Channa > Channa argus. The sequence goes on from NC_090212.1 coordinate 8,870,136, forward strand.
GTAAAAGATACTCATTTACAACCCAACCAACCAGTTTAAATGTTCTTCTGCCTAAAGTAAAACCCAAAACAAAATAGTTCCTGTTGGTAAAAGTAAAATAAGGCATGTTAAACATGTTAAATGTATTTTGGAGAAGACATTTCCTTTTAGGATTAACACTAAAAATCAAGATCACACACAGAAGATGATCCTGTTTGGGAATTATATCCTAGGAATGAGAATCTATAATCCCACATTTGCTTGTAATGAATGTCTTTGTGCTGTACAGTCGTAATGATTAATCCAAGTCAATCATAAGCTGCCCTTGCACAACTTCAGCATAGTAACAATGTATTGGATTTTATCAGTACTATAATGTAGGGTCATAAATATCTAAATAATTAAAAAACAAAAGTTTGAAAGATATGTTTATGATTTGCATGATAATGTGTTAGTTTATCTACATGGCTCAGAGTCTGGACTTTGGTACTGGCTTTCAAATTCCACACTGTTCTCTTAGGCAGAAGCAAAGCGCAGTGTTGGAGCCGTAGTCACCAGAATATTCCACACTTGCTAGTTTTAATCCATTTTTGGGGATAAAGCTGCACCACACAGGATATCTAACAGCCATCATGCTGCTCTTGCAACACAGTTTTACTGTCCAGAACATGAATTGGAAGCCTTTCATGCTGTAACTGAATCAACCATTGGACATCCACGTCTGCTTTTAACCTATTTGTGAGTCAGTACACCTTTAGAGTAGAAGACAGACCAACATGCATCCAGCGTGTATTATTTTATTTTAAATTTTTATACCCCACTATAATACCTACATGTTAACCCCCTGGTGGCGCAAAAACCACAAAAACAGCAGCATTTACAGGTGTGTCTCTCGTCACTGTGTTTACAAACGGTGTCCCACACCATGCTGCTGATATTCATCTAGTGTGAATTAGTTATTTCTGAGGTTAAGATTAAAGTGTAAGTGCTAAAGGGAAAATTTCCAAGAAAATAGGAAATGGTCTTAAGTTCTTACCTGCCTCCGTGTACTTGAGCCCCACCTTCTCTTCCTCATCTTTAGGTTTGGGTGGGGGCCACACAGCCTGCAGACGCCCTGGAGTCCGGTCCTCACTGTCTGCTGGTGATGTGACCTCTGTCTGTGGAAAGAAATCACATGAAAAATTTTAGCATATTCTGATTTAGAGCTGAAGTTTATCTTATGTCCTTGTAGTTAATACAAAGCAGTAACGTCCGTGACTTAAATTGATAGTGGGATTACATACATTGGGCTCCGTGGGACTTTTTACATCTTTGCCAGGAGACTTGGAGGCTCTTTCAAAAATTGACTTCAAATTTTCCTTGTCATTTTTTATTTTCTTTTTTACCATCTCCAGATCCACATCCTCTATTTTTTCTTTTTTAAAACTCTTGGCCCCAAAAACGGTCTTGAAAGTTTCATAGGCCAATTCTGAGGTTTTCTTTCTTTCAAGTGTGGATATAGGAGTTTCTGGGCTTGGAGTTGTCTCTCCGGTAATGTCTCTGTTTTCAGACTCTTTCTTGTTGTTTTGTGTATCAGCATCCTGTCCATCATCTGACTTTATAACCTCCGCTTCATTTTCTAAATTAAGCAGCTGACTGAGCTTTCCTATTACATTGCTTTTAGTTTCCACAATGGCTTTAGGCTCTGTATGTTTTTTGCCTGGAGTGGCTGTCTTTTGCTCAGGAAAGAGCTTGGCTTTGTTCACTGTCTTCTTTAGGCTGAGCAAAGCCAGGTCAGCATCCTTCTCTCTCTGCTTGATCTCTGACACAGTCTCCCTTTCTTCACCCACTGCTCCTTTCTTCAACACCCGTAAACCACTGAAGAGAGCGGGCATCTGGAAGGAAGAGGGCGAAGAGTGTGCTGTGTCCCTCGATGGGGATGAGGAAGAGGAGGTGGTTACAGATGATGCTGGAGGTGGTGTTATTGTATCAGGTTTTTTTGAAGCAGTTGTGCACTGTGGAGGACTGACGCATGGCTGAATGATACCTGAGGGCTTCTTAGGTGCATGTAATGGTGACAATGGTTTCTTAAAACCTGCAGAGTCTGACTCCTCCTTTGGAGTGGAAGATGTCTGGACTGACACTTTAGGAGTCTTGGGGCTGGAGGGAACAGATGAGGACAAGGACACCTGACTGGACTGAAGTTCCTCACTCCCCTCCTCGGCCCTTTGCCCATGTGTCTCCTGCTTTTGTGTGTTCTCTAAGTCCACTACCTGCTTCACTAGAGACGCTGTGGTAGACTTATAATCACATGCAGAGATAATGGAGGGAACAGGCTGAGAACAATCTATGCCAGCATACTCATCACTCTCATCTGTGGCTACATTTTTACTGCTACTGTATCCTCCATCCAATGATTCTGCAACCACAGATGATGTGCTGATGCTCCCCTTCAGAGTGCTGCCATCTCCTGGTTTAATAACTGAAGACACCACAACTTTCTCAGATCTAGCTCTGCTTAAAAATCTGCTTGAATATAGAATTGCTTCTATGCGGGATTTCTCTGTAAATTTGTGTGTTCTAAACACAGGCACTTTGTACTCTGCCGCTTTTTCTGTGTCATCTCTTAGCTCGCCTGCATCATCACGCTCCATCATATTGTTGTCCTCCTCAGGTAAGATGGGCTTCCTGTCCTTGGTGAGCTTCTCAGATAGACTTGCGCTGCTGTGAGAAGCTTCCTCATCCTCTGTGTCACTGCATGTTTCCACCTTTGTGACCTGGACCACCTGTGAGTCAACTGAGTCTCCAGCTGCTGCTTTAGGTAGTTCTCCATTATCATTGAAAGTTTCCTGCAATTCAACACTAGCTTGACCATCTTCAGGAAGAGTATTCTCGCCATCTGGCAGGCCCTTGAAAGACGTGAGCACAGCAGGCTCTACATCTGAAGAGGCAGACCGATCCTGGGTGAAGAAATTGCTGAAGATAGGCTTCTTCCCCAGTTCATTTAATCCAAAACCTGCACAGTCCATTTTCCTTCAAAGACCCAACACCAAAAAGAGCAAAACAAAATACGTAGAAGTTTGAAAATGTCAGAAAAGGATCATCCTCCCACCTCCTGTTATCCAAACTGCTCTTTTTCCACCTCCACTGTTGGTTGGGTACAAAAGGCCCTTGTGTGGAAAAATCTCCCTAGCTCCTGTTACCTTCTCGAAGATTGTAACAACACTAATCTGTAATCTTGTTTTGTAACACATAAACAGATCAAATAATAGTCTTTTGATAAAGTCACTTAGAGAATACTACTGACTGTACTATATATTTTCAGCAGCATAGTTCAGTTTCCTCCATAAGATTCCCATGACTCCGAAGGTGAGGTTGAATTGTTCAGTGGCTGGAAACATATCCTGATGTAATCTGGGAGAGAAGGAGAGCAGAGTTCACCTGCCTGTCACGAATGCATTTCCAACTGGTCTGACAAGTTGTGAGGCATTATCGATAAAGTTGTTGTTTTTTCCTCTGTCCATGTCTTCTATTTAGCTTCTGTTTTGAAGCTAACTAGGTCTCTCTCAGTATACAGGAAAGCCCAGTAAGCTGTTGTGTGAGAGTAAAAGCTGACGTTTGGATATGGCTCACTGGTCTACACAGTCTGGGGACGCCTCCCTTCAGGTCCCTCCCTTGATGGGAGGGGACCTGCAGAGCCCAGGTGTCCGATTACGTCTGCTCACTTCCGTAAAAAGGCTGCCGAAGTAAGAGTACACACACAGGAGGAGTGAGTCTGTGGTCAGGTGGAGAACTACAAAAGCAGCATTGCATTATTAAATAGTGAGCTAATACAGAGCTATTGTGCTAAAATGCTAAATGCGTGATTAACACCAGATAGTCAGGTTCTGGCTCAGTTGTAGAGCATGGGGTTGGGATGGAGAAGGCCGCGGGTTAGAATCCCACACCACCAGGTGTGCCCCCCCCAGTCACCAAGGGCAACCTTGGTTCCCATCCTGACCCCACTTTAACAACATGATAATTGATGATGGTGACAGTGAAGCTAATGCCAAAGCCATGTATTCATTTCTGTAGTGCATGGCTTTAATACTGGTATGCTGGCCAGTTATTGTTTCCTCAGAACAAAAATGCATGGCTTGTGCTGGCACAGTACACAAACCTGCCTTAAACCACACCCATGTAATCATCCTCATCAAGTCCTTTACCAGAAAGTATGCAAAACATAATAATTAGAAATAGCTTTTCACATTGTTCCTTCAGATGATTTTGAAGTGGTTTTTGGTGGTTCTACTTATTAGCATGATTAAAACCTACAAACACCTGCAGACAAACATTGTGTGCTGCAGGTGTTTCTGGAGGGAGGACATGCATACAGTACAGTAGGATTACACAAGCCACATGCTCTGTGGCAAACAAATATCGTTTGCTGCAACATCTGCCAAGTAACTACTGGGGGAAAAAATACAATTACATTTTATGACCAAAACCAATCACAATGAATTTACAAAAGGTCCAAAAAAGTCAAAAAGAGAATGAGCGATTTACATTTATTAGCTCTTAATACAGTAGGGTCTCATTGGAATGATGTTTTGGTTTAGGACACAGCCTAGAGATTAGAATCCATGATCTGCTAATCCATTTCTAAGAATTTGTGATCAGGTGATTAAATGCCTGAGTTGAGAAAAATCCCCATGAGCCTCAAGAAGGGAAGAAAAAATAGAGTGCCATTGTACACTGCTCTCAGTGGGAGAATATGGATTACAGCACATTTTGAACCTTAAGAGTTTGTGCTGCCCATGTTTGTGGCGCCCTCACCGTGCACTCCAGCTTGGGATAGTAGGGTGTTTCCCCGATGATGTCATCCTCGGGTGGTGTGATTCGTAGAAAGTCCAAGTGATCGGGGCGTTGAACAGAAGAAAGGGGCTCCTGAGGGTCATCACCATCCAGCACCCAAATATCATCCTGACGCAAGAGGGAATCCTCTTAAGAAACACAAAAAGACACACACGAAACACGGGGTAATTATCACTCAATATTGTGCAAGCAATCAAAGCAGGGAAATACAAAAGCATAACAGGTGTGGTCATGTGTGACAAGGCTAAATAAGCACTGACTGAGGCAGGTTGTTTTCCTTTGTGACAAAAGTGGTAGTAAGCAGGTATCAGACTTTGTTACCATCAAACAGGCAGCAAGAAAGACCCACCGTTTAGCTACAAGCTCGAGGGCACAGATTTATTTTTATCTGTATTTAGCCAGCCCTTTCCTTTGTCAACACCGACAGAAAGCGACACTGATCCAACAAGGAAGCAAGCTTGCAAAGTACTGATCTCAAAAACAACCACCATCTAATATTGATTTTAACAAAGCCATTGCCCAGCACTAAAGTTAATTGCTGATGTGTTTGATTTGACTGACCCTGTGTGTTTAGTCAACTGAAGGCCTGAAGGAATGGAAAAACAAGACTTCAACTTAATTTTAGGGGAGACTGCCCTCTTCTGGCCAGGCACTGTGTATGTTGTCCCCCCTGAACATAAAGTAAACTGAACACTAAATACGTGGCAATAGAGTCCAAAGTAAAGTGAGGGAAACAAGCCTGGAAAACAAGCCAAAAGCTGCATACAACTAAAATGCCAATAGTAGGTCCCCTGTCTCTGTTGAGTTTTTACTGCTGTGCAGGCTGGATTCCACCGGTGCGTTTAGGAGCACCTGGTCTTTAATATTTATTGCCCTCTGACACAATGCAGATAGGCCTGAACCTGCACAGAATTCCTCATACATTATCCACTGAAAAAAAATTACTTGGTTTTAACTTCAGGAACCACATTATTGCTGCAAATGACAACCCAGGAGCACCACTATGTCCTACATGGACAGTAATATGTTATGTCATACCTTGATGCATGCATTGTCCCAACAGAGTCAGACATGCAGGAACAGTGCTTGATGAAAAGTGCTTTAGGGTAGGGAACTGAGGTGATAAAATAACAAAGAGGAAAAAGGAGCATACTGAGGGGGATGGGACAGATTTTGTAGCTTGATGACCACCACTTCCAACAGATGTAAGACAACACCTTGACCTGTTTGTGCAGAATAATGGGCTTGAAATCCAGATCAATTCTTATTTAATGAGATGCTAAAATATCCCATAACCTTAGTATGTTATTGAACAGGACATGTCGTATTACTGCATTGCTGCCCAGCAGCCACTTCTAAGGATTTGGCAGTTCCCCTGAATAGATCCCCAGAGTCTAAGTCAAAAGCTTTAAATTCAGTTATGAAAGCCCACACACAAAACTAAGTGGGGGGGCTTCACTGAAAAATAGAATGATTGAAATTCAGCTTCTGTATTCTTCCACAATCAGTCATTATAAGACAGGAGCAGTGCCTGCAGTTTAGTTATCTGGGACTTGGACAAAAAGAAAGTAGGATTAGATTAATAACTTTTCATTATGATAATGCTGCACTGCATGATCCCGCAGTGGGAACTGCTGACTGTATGCTGGGATTGTTCCAAATGCAGAGTTAAGCCTTGTCCAAGCCAAGAAAAGAAACTACTGATCCAAAACAGCTTTCTACACCACTCCTAATTTATCAGTATTTGCAAAAATTAGCTATAAAATGCAACCTATGAAAACATGTTGACTAGTCTTTTCTATGTTTCTTCATGCCTCTTATAAAACTACAAATTATTGATAAACTATCTTGAGGACATGCTTGTCCATGTGTGCCCTGAGTATCCCCTGACCGACAGTCAGCCAGTTACCTAATTAAACGTATATGTCAATCCAACCCCGTCCACCGTCTGGGCAGGGGGAGGAGAAGGTATGAAGACAGTTCCATGGGGTCAAACACATGACAGTAAAGCAGTGATCTCATTGCTGTAAAACACATATAAGAAGAAGAAATGTGCAACACTGCAAAGTAATGAGTGCAAAGATTAATGGAGAGGCAACTCTTAGTTGCATTAGGTAATGAGGGCATTGCATTTGTTTATTTGCCAGTTGATTTATCGCTCTCTAACACGCACAAACACACACAGTGAGCCTAAGTTAACGGCTTCTGGGGAAACACTGTGCACTTATTGCCATTTAATCTCCCTCCCTGCTACTCTAAAAGCTGAGACTGTATCACAGTGTCCATAATTGAGGTAACCCAGGGTGCCGATGGGAAGTTTGCTAGCTGACAGTGATGCACTAACTCGATCATTCCAGCCAAAGTCAACATCTGTCATTCAAATATTGTCTATACATATAAGTGACTGCCCAATAAGTCACATTATGTGCATTGGTATAAAAGCTTTACGGTAATTAAAGATGCTGCCTTAGTCCAAACTTACAGCTGTTGACTGAATAATTATGTGATGTTGCTGTACTGTAATCATAAAGTATGTGATTGGTGTAGCTCAGAGGCCAACTAATGATCCTGTCATCTTCACTCTCTTCACTAGTCATCGCTCATTCAGTGGTCAGAGAAAGCTTTGTAAATGTTATGGTGTGATGCTTTCATATTGTTAAGGAACAAGTGCAGGCCAGGCAAGAGAGAAATATCTGTAAGCTTTCAAAAATGAAAACTGCCACAATCCAGTCTGTCATTCTTACTAAATCTAATCAAACAGCTTTCTCAAATGTGCCCTACATTATCCACCAAAAATCCAACCAGAAGGAAGGTACATGGATATAAATCATGAAAAAGGGCAGGTTTTCTTAATCACCCTGCTTCTTTAGCCCCTGTCACAGAGGTTTTTCCATGGAGGCTTGTTTGCTGTGTGTAGCCATCAGGTTGGTTGGATAACTGCCTGTCTTGGGAGTCATTGCTGAGGTCCACGTAAATACAGCTACAAGTGGACTATCAGGGAAGAGAGTTGTGGTTCCCGGAAGACTAGAGCAGAAATGCACCATGACATAATGCCCAGAGAGTCACCATTACTCATTTGAAATGCAATTTTAGATGCTGATGGGATACACAGAACTGAGCAAAGAGGGAAGAGTGCTTTCATTGGTTCTGGCAGGCCACTGACTGGGAAACACAACATTTGGTTTACTCTGCTTTAGTCCACTGGTGTGCACAGTATTTTTAAAACAGTGGGACTGTGAGGAAAGTAGCTCATAATGAAAGGTACGAGAATCCACATAGCAAACATTTGCAAAGATGGCAGTTTAGCAAAGTGATGTATCAGAGAACACAAGTTACACAATCAGTGAGAAAGACTTTTGTGTGTTTCAGTATATAGTATGCAGCTTAGAGCTGTAGCTTGTTTTGGGAGAATGCACTTCATTATCTGAATAGAGCTGGCCCTTGTCCTCAATGGATAGAACAATGTTGCAGGCCAGTGCACTCTGTGTTGACTGACGGCTAGCAGGAAGAGTTGGGTGATACACTCTTGCTCTGTGCTGATTGGTTTCATATGACCTTGCTGGAACTTATTAGGGAATCTCATTATGGTATTGCCTACCTTATTCCAGACAATAAAATAAGTAGGAAATTAGAGAAGGGAGGGGTAATAGGAGACAGAGAGAGGGACATACATAGCTGATAAGGTTTTTACCAGTTTCCTTTAAGTCGCTATAATCAATAAGTTTAATTTAACAATGATCAAATTGTGCAAATGTGAAATAAGTCGTCTGTAGATTAAAACACAAAAGATTGATACGACTTGTCATTGCAGTCTCCCTTAGTTTTATGTGGCTTTACAAAGTCTTTTAGTTAACATGTTTCCACTTAAAAGTCAAAAGACACTACAGTAAACCAGTGTGCTTACAGATCATTTCTGTTGGCTCCATTTGGCCAGAATATGTATTATTGGAGATTTTACTTTTTTCACGTTTAAAACGGTTTTTCTGCTCAGTGTCCTAATGAGAAAAGCTGATAGGTATGAGAGAAAGAGCAACACAAAATATATTGTAATTTCAACTAAATGAACTCATACACACAATCAAATACACATCTTTAGTAAATGCATGTGGTATTTTGTTAAACAGCCTGCAGTGTAGGAGCATTAGCACATGAAATAAACATTAATATATCACTTTAAAATTTCTATTCCCCTCTACACAATCAAGCCTATTAATTACAGTAGCACAGCACTTCAATAAAGAGTGCAGATTAAAGAGCCCCGATGATAATCAGTTCAACATTAGAAGGGCCGAGCTTCATGCTGACCCACTTAGCCCTTATGGCCGGATCCTGTGATGTTCATTCATTTGTGTTAATATCTGAGCATATTCATATCAAGCAGCACAAGCAGCTGAGATGTGGCAAAAGATTAAAGGTTTAAGCCTTCACTTTAATGGATATGCAACATGTAGACAACAATGTATATGAATAGTGGTCTTTTTGAGTTTTGAGTTTATGATAATACACATTTGATTAGGATTAAGACATTAGGGCATATGTGTGCAAGACAGTTTAAATTCAGTGCCATTTCAGTAGGAAGTGATCCAAATTATCACCACATGAGTAAAGTTGGGCTTCTTTCTTCCCCATCCACCAGTTACAGTAGCTTAGCTCCACACAGTTCAGCACTCACTCCCCTTTCAGCTGTTGCTGAGATAAACATTAGTTGCCATGTTGGTTATTCTAGGACGGGTCTGTGATGTAACAACTTGGGCTTTCCCCCAAAAAATTTAAAGACACAGCTTTAAAAACTGATAGCACTGTCAATATTCGCATTAAAAGCATCCAAAGATTATCCACAGTCTATGAGTAAATATAATAAATGAAAGGCCATCTGTTTGCTCCTGCAGATTAAAGTAAATACTGTATTATGATGACTGAAAGGGGCCATTAACCATGCAACAGAGGCAGCTAATGCAATAATGATAAGGACTCTTAGTCATCAGAACAACCGCCTTGGCTTGAATTCTGCAGTTTGGAGTGGTTCCAGTAAGGCTGCAAAAACTCTAACCCAAATCAGAAACATCGCATGTACATAATGATAAAAGGTCAGGGGGGCACAGGATTGCAGAACAAAATACGTGTTAGAAAGACAAAAAGACACTTCCTTCACTGGAAGCATGATATACTATAAACCAAATAATAAATCAACAAAAGAGATCTGCAAATAAATAATTCTTCATTCTGTAACTCTTGAACCTGCTAAGATCTTATGTCAGCTTCCTGAGAACTGGGTAGGATGATGGGTTGAGGTAAGGGGCAGCAGATCCCTCAGTGTCCAAATTGAGAATGCACAGTCAACACACTGAGCTCATGAGAACCCTGGTCCGGTTAAACTCTGTGTCACCTTTAAACCTTTCATCTGGGACACCATTAATCTCTGCCTTCTCCGTAGCGCTAAGCGAGTTAAAAAAGATTTGCGAAACAATTCTCAGGCCCTTCTTGACCCTTGAAGAACTTTGTTGGTTATTTTTAATTTATGGTCATATGTTAAAGTCAAGACAAAAGCCTTGCAGTCAAAAACTTACAGAGACAATAAATGGCTAATACAAACCCTGAAACTGGTCCAGTGAATTAATTAGATTACTGGAGTGACAACATAAAACTCGCTGTGTAGAAGATGTGGTGATGTCAGCTACAGCGTATCAGAGTAATTGCTGGAGCATTTAAACAACAAGCTCAAACAGTGTGTCTCTCCAAAGAGATCTCTTTCTTATTCTATTCCTTGAAATCAAGCATCAGCCAGATAAAGAGCATAGTCTGACAAGCAATTCATCTTAGTCAGATGATAAAAGAACTGGTGTCAACATTAACATCAAAGCAGGGAGTTCGAACACGAATCGTGTTCAGAGTGCTCTAAGAACCGTGTGATGTCTTATAACTCACCTGTTGTTGTTGAGTTGCTGGAAGAAGTCCATTTGGAGTTGCTCAGACACCTACTGCTGAGTTTCAGATCCAAGCTAGTGACTGTACGCTTGTTGCCGTTCTTGTCCATGACCTCTGTGAAGATTCTGGGCTCATCTGTGTTACTGGAGCTGTCTCTACCGGGGTCTACATCCTTATCTGATAGCAATACGATGCGGTGGTTGAGCTGTGGGCTTGCCTGCTTGGAGGACAGAGGGGACAGGATCGGCGACATGCTCTGGAGGCTGTTTGAAGCAGGGAAGGATGAATTGAAAACCCCAGCAAGAGAAGGTGAAGTGGGGCTCCTTATGTGGGATTTGGCTAACGCTGAAGGATTGATAGTATTGGACAGGGGCAGCTGTAGCCCCTCAGAGAGCTTGTTACCTGTGTTTTCACTACTGACTCCCAGCAGGTGGTCCCTGTTGGGGCCTCTCCACTCTCTATAATCCTGGTAGCAACTAATTGTCCCTGGATGTGGCATGGTGGGCCTTGACCTGTCTGGGCTTGAATGGTTTACATGTTGCACTCTCCCCTCCACATCCTGCACTTTGGCCACTACCCTCACTCCTGCATTCCTTTGGCTGATTTCGTCAAAGAGCTGCTGAGCAGTCTTGACTGAAGAAGCCTTCTCAGATAACGACTCAACAGGAGGATCAAACCTTTTTATTGGCCGAAGGTTGCTCCCACTTTCCCGTCGGGTTAGACCTTCCATCAGACTGCAGGAGAATGACTCATAACCAAGCTCACCCTCACACTCTGAGAAACCACTGCAGAAATCCACGTCGGGGTCAAATGTCCGTTTGTCTGCAATAAAGTCCCAGCCATCACGAGTGATTTGGAAGGGTTCTTCCATTGGCAGGATGGGATTGCTGTCTCCACTGACATAAGAGCCAGTGACAGGACATTCAGAGACAGAGACAGAGGCTCGGGGAACTGGGGTCTGGTCCTCTACTGAAGCTGTAGATGTGGACATACAGTTCTGAACTGGAGGCTCAGCAGATGAAGTCCCATACAAAACTTTCTTTATCATCTTATTATGCAGAAAACCTTCAGAACTGTCAACCTTTTGAGCTCCCAGCTTCTTTAGCTTTTTGCTCTTAGACGTACCTTTCTTATGCTCTGGAGAAACTGAGAGAGGATAGTTACCACTGCTGATGACCTGACCTCCAAGATGAACTTCCTGACCCTCAATGTATTCCTGAAGTTTTCCATCCTGGTTACCCATGCTGACTTTGATGGTGCAATCTCTACACAGGGATAAGAGATCTGCCAGCAACTGGTGGTGCTCTGCTGCCAGCCAGCAGAGCTCTGCAACAGCCTCCTTTGTTGCCCGCTGGGAGTTGAGGAGTTTGTCTGAGGGGTCAGAAGACTGGCCTCTTTGTTCAGACACTGCGTGATCCTGCTTTCCCCAGTCATGGTCATTACCGGGCCTTTCTGAATGAGGGGTGCGGCTCTTGTACTTGAAGCTTTGGGCCCGCCTATTGGGGAAATAGAGACTGATGTTGCTAAGCTCATGGATGGGTGCATGCAGGAGCAAGATGGTGTGTGTGCCCTCCATGGCGGGTGCCATGTGAATCACTTAAATACTCTGAGTGACAGGGTGCGGACTGCAGAGAAGGATCTCTGGATATTCATCACATCGCCTGTCCAGATGCTGTCAGAGAGAAGTAGCACACAGCAATTGGAATTGATGTTCTTTTATAGAGTTATAGAGTTTTTTAGAGTTCTTTATAGGCCTGCATGAGTTCAATATTTCAAAAACAATCTAATCTTTTTTAGTGATTAGTAGAAGGATGCACAACATTACAAGCTTCTTTCCTAATCAGTGGACCATCCATACATCACTAGCAAACTAATTTCTTGAATTAAAAAACTAATTTTAACCAACACCCACATAGATCGAACTAGTCTTTCTATTATTCGCTTACTTTTAGGACCCTATGCTGTGACAATGCTCCTTTCCATGCACTGTTAAACGAAACATTTCTAAATTGCACATGATTAACATTTCCCAAGTTGCCGCATAAAAAATCTGCCAGTGTCACACAAGGTGACGACACAGCCCCACGCTTAGTTTCCATGACCGATGTTTACAAGCAAAACAAGCACATATTAGACTCCATATGATTCCCTCATTATTTCAGATCACTTCGGAACTGTTTACATCACAACACAGGCTCCCGTGGGTTTCTGTCACCTTGCGGGAACCACAGGTGCATGTGTCAGTGTTAAGATGGCAGCATCATAATAAGACTCCCCTCTCAGACCGTCTTACCGCTGGCCACTAGTGCTAGAATCGACATATATTTAGGGAAATGTTTTAGAAAATAAATATAATACATTTTTTTTTAAAATCCTCATTAGCTTTTTAACCTCCTTCTTTAAATAAACAGCTGAAAGTAGGTTACGGACCAATCCACCTGCAGCTTGTAAAAGACAAACAGTGACTTACCCAGTTTGGTGGCATGGCAAATATCACTTCACATCTCTGTGCTGCAGCCAGCCACTGTTCACCGCTGCTTCACTGGGCTTGTCCGCAGTGATTGACCTACAGTTTGGTCCAATAAGAAAACTCGCCGCTGGCTGCCTGCTCTCTGATTGGTGTTCGATGATTTGTACCCGCCCCAAAGTTTGAGTCAGTACTGCCGCAGCTTGCAGGTATTCCATGTGATGGGTTTCAGGCTTTGCGTAAAAAAAGAAAAGGGTGTAATGTTGAGCTATAATGTGGTTTGTTTTTGTTTTTTTGCTAAGTGTAGTTAATCTGAGTTTCTTGGCATAGTATCAGCATTTGGTTGTTTGCAGATAAGTGTATGTCAAAGTGCTGCACCTGCTCCACGAAGGCCGGAGTGACGACATTTGATATGAAACAGAGACACATTGTGGCTGACATGTGCACTGCTGCTTTAATATTCCATCATGTTTTAACTTGTTTTTCTTGAATAGTTATGTCCACTAAAGACAGTAGCTGATGTCTTTGCATCTTCAGGTTTCTCCGCAGATGTTCCATAGAGTACTGAAGCTGCTGAAGCCAGTCTAGAGTTGTCATTTGCCTCTGGACATATTGATTTCTCAGGTCACATACACTCTGGTGCAGGTTTCCTTTTGGCACTAGCATCTGTATTTGGCTACATTTATTCATTCAGGAGCTGCCGCAACCATGTTTCTCTGTAAGGAGGCCAAAGGGATGCAACCTTTGACCAAGACAGCCTGTCAAGTGATTGCCAAACACCGTGTAGAAAATTGTGAGAATATTACAAAAAATACTATTCTGGGCAAATGACAATTTGTCTCACATGAATAATTTTGCAAATGAATCATGTTGGCTGACGGGCAACACTGGTATCTTTATCCATTTATAATGAAGTAATTTACATCAAGGTGTGCAAAAAGGAAAAAAGACAAATGAATACTTTGAGAAGCTCTATAGAGACGTAAAGCCTTCCAACACACAAATAAAGTAATATTAAAACAATGAACTGATTCGTTGTCCATCACGTGACCAACAGGATAAGAAAGGTGGTATCAAGTGGTAAAGAAAGTAGAAACGTAGTTTGGTAGAGCAGGTAACAGCAGCTGTCGGTAGAGGGCAGCATCGCATTATGATAGGGGAGGGGGTCATATGCCTTTATTTACTGTAGTGGAGGATTTGTGTAGCGTTTGTGAGCTTGGGCGTCGGGTTAAATGTGACTATGAGTAACCACGGTTTCGATTAGCTCTATTATGTATCGTGCTGTATTTTGCTCTATTTGGTTTTCACAAAAAAGCGAAATTCCTCCATCACATTAACTTTTTATCGAGTTTAATCTCATTTGATAAATGATTTAGCCTAATGGTTCCTCCAGTCAAAATGTGTTAAATAGTTAACTACGTGCACAGTAAAGTAGTTCTGCGGGACAGTCAGTGACCTTTGGATTACTGCGTTTTATCCGCTTTGATTGACATTTTCTCGCATTGTGTAATACAATGATAACATCAAAGTAAAGTGCATCTAGACTGCGTTTTGGGGTAAAATAAATATGTGGAAATACAGATACTGGCAGATGTGTGTCCAAAATTGTGCTATTTCCAGCTGTGACGAATTTTGTTGAACAAAATTAAAATCTACACATACAGAGTTCAGTGTGTAGATAGAGGCCTGCTGCTGCTGCTACTGTGCTGTGTTGAGTGCTGTGGTGCTGTGCAGGGTGCTGACCATGGTGCTGATGGAGACCACGAGTTTCCTGCACAACGTGACTGCAGAAACGCGCCGTCGGTTTCCTTGTACAAATTCATGTTTTCCAGAGATAGGGCGGCGAAACAAACAAACAAACATGCAAAAACCGAAATCCGCTGAGTATCAGTCTCCCACTACTTACTTTGAATATTCGCGCTTGCACGGACGTATTACTAAGGTCTGCCGGTGACGTCGAAGATAAAGACCCCGCTGCTGTATCTTGGCTGCACGACTTGGCTTGTGCCTGTTTCTCCACGGTCCCTCCCCCCTCCAGTAGCTCCAACCCACCGATGCTGACACACACTCCTCCTCTGGGCGGTGAGCGGGGCTGGAGCACAGGGTCTTGAGTGACACATGCTGCGGTAGCCTCCCCGCTGTATGGCCGTGGATTAGCTCTATGCTAATATCGATAGGAGACGGGAGCCAACGGAGGCTTCGGAACAGGCTCCTTTGCAGCCATGGCTGAAGGCGGAGAAGGAGAGGATGAGATTCAATTCCTCAGAACTGTAAGTAACGTCACATTATCTGCCGCTTGTGTGCGTGAAAGCGCTGCACCGGTGGCTGTGAAAATATGCGCTGCCTTGTTTTTCTTTTCTTTTTTCCAGGGTATTTGCACTTGTTTGTGTGTTTGGTGTGTGGATTATTAATATCGGCTTCCTATCACTTCACAGATGCTATTTTATCCTGCAACCTCTGCTAACCCTGCGCCTTCTTGCAGAGCTCAGAGGCGGTGATAGTGCCCTGTTGTTTTGCGCATCGCTCACTGGCATCTATTGTCTTTTCTGCAGTCTGTCTCAAGTAGAAGTTGAGCACTGTCTTTTCCTGCCACTTCTCACCTATGTGCCCAACTCAACCGTTGTCGTCTGAAATTGCCGACAATTTGAATAGAGTTGGCAGTCCAAACACTGTGATTGAACTGTCTTTAAACAACTCGCAGAATTTAAAGCCGTCAACGTTCTTGTAGCATCGTTTAAATAGAAGTTTCGAGCCAGTGTGCACACTGTGAAATATATTCAAACACTGTAGCCTGGCATTGCCTTTTAAATCAGCCTGGGGTTTTTCTGTGCAGCAGCAAAGGTCTGTGCAAATGAAATAAGGATATATTTTAATATATATATATATATATATATATATATATATATATATATATATATATATATATATATATATATATATATATATATATATACACACATTTTTATAAATACAGTGTAGGTGTACTCAAACCAGATTTCTAATGCTGTCTCACTTGTTGGACACAAAGCCAGTAAATAGACAGACTTCACTGTATGCTCATGAAAAAGACTCTGTAATTTAGGATTAAGCAGACTGAAGATTGTTTGCTCTTTTTGGCTCTAATACCGCACAGTACTATAGTGAAAATATTTGCCACTTAGTAAAAATAATTTTCTTTAGCTCAAGATGAGCGTTGAAGCTTGGGGGTATCTGGCAGTGGCTGAAAAGAGAGGAACAGTTTCCACTGTTGACAAAGATAGATGATGACATGATTTGATCATCTGTGGTAAAATGCATTGAAGGGCATATCATGTCTGAAAATACACCCAGAGACAGTAGGAGGTGTTTGGTTTCACATATCCCTGGTACTGCTGCTTGTGGTTTCCCTTTATTAAGCTGCTCACAGATGCACAGCCAGTGCTAGTTTGAGCCAAACAGAGAGAATATGTAAATTCTTGTAACCCATCTACACATTGTATTTTATTATTTTACAAAGTTTCCATAATGCTTTCAGAAAATAAGTGTTGAAAATGTCCGTGCAGGTTCATGACACTTTTCTTCAGGTATAAGAAAAACAAAGACAACTAAAGGAATGGGGTCTTGGAACAATCAGAGTTTGCACTGTGCTAAAACGCATCCCTGATTTGAAAATGTCCTTACTTTTCACACAGAAAAACCTTAACCGCAGCACATAGAGATCACCACATCAGCATGCCTACCCTTCCAACAAAGAACTGACTATTTTTTGCATGTTTTAGACCCATGTTTTGGAGTTAAATTGAACCTTTTTCCTCTGAATGTAAGCCTGTGACATGGTGTCAAACAATGACGAGCCGCTGTTGCTTTTAAATAGAGCCGAGCAGCTTGTTGCATCCCCTCACACAGGAAAGCAGCTGACAGTCTTGGGTTAGGGACTGGACTGGAAGCAGCAAGCAGTGTTGGTGTTCATGAGTGTAAATGTGAGCATGTGTGTGTGTATGTGATTTGAATGCAAATGTGAGGCTTTAGTTGTGTGGTGCAGTCAGGCTGCACCAGACGTGCCACAGCAGAGCACAGTGCAGAAATTATTCTGTCCAAGCAAGGCACTGTTCAACTGTTCAGTGTGGAAGAACAGTGAAGACACACACACACTCACACACACACACACAGTCTCTAAACCTGCCTTTATGCCATTTCACTTAGTGGCAAACAGTTTGTGATGAAACTATTTTATCCTGGTGTCCAAATGTTGCCTGTTATTGGAGTCAAGGAGCTTGATAAAGCAGTTCACAAACTGCCTTTTCTCTAACACCACAAAGTAATTTCCCTGGAGTGGTAGCAGAAATTACCCCAGCTGGACCGCTGCTGCCCATAAAACCAACTCAGTGGGAGGAATGGAAGGGAAACAGCACCATGGGTTATTTGATGTTACTGGACGTCGCTGATTGGGATCCAGGAGACTTAGAGAAAGGATTCCCCCAAACGCTGTTTAATGTCAGAGTGGGTAAGGGTCAGTACAGGGAGTTTAATAAGGCTGAATATTTGTCCCGAAGATGCACCGGCTCTACCAGCACGGGCTTCATAATAAGCAGTATGGTGAATAAAATATCGGCTTATGGTTACAGGGCTCAGGCTGCTCATTATGTAAGAGCAGCTTTGTATATGAATTGCTTGTCCGCTCTGTCATTTGCAGCTGAAGCAGAGTAGAGGAAGAAGAGGTAATCATACCAAACTTTTGTTCTTTTCTCACCCTGAGTTTGTTTTTTCTTGTTTTTTTCTTCATACACTGTGACAGAAAACCACTTATTAGTAAAAAAAAACAACAAAAAAAAAAGCATACATGCAGTTCCTCAGTTGCGAGGACCCTTGCCAGGCTAATATCAAATTCTGGTGATCTATTAGCAGTTTGAGTGGGAGTAGCTACTTTGAAAAGGCCAGACTAAGGCTGTGACTAATGCATCGTGGCAGCACTCGGCTTGTTTATGTGAAACCACTGGTTTCATGCCGCATCCAGACGAGGACTGTCAATGCAGAAGAAGTAAGGCAGAACAAGAATATACCAAATCTGGATAAAAACAAAAGGCTCCAAAGCAATAAAGCAATAATTTTGGCTGTGATATATGCCTGTGGCACCAGTGCTGGAGCTCTCTGCTTCCACACCCACTCACGTCTCCGTGAACACACAGCTGGTGCCCCTCTTTCTCGTTCCTTTGTTGCTCTTTTTATGCTTTTTTTTCCCCCTTTTATCACATTTTTTTATTTCACTGTCTCTTCACTTTCATCTCGATCTTTTATCTTTGCTTTTCATGTTCCCTCTTCTTCTTCTGCTATCCATTACATTACTCGCATTACAGTCTTACCCATATGCTGATATTGACATTTAACTATTTAAAAAAGGTCATGATGATATGCTGGCTGATTTAAAATTTTTAATTTGCTTATCTCAGTGTGTACTTTATTTTGTGTTTTGCAGTTATTATTCATCTAATGTGATCAATTCTATCCTACCATCCATTACAGTATCTGTAAACGCTTATCCTTTTAAGGGTTTTGAGGGGGCTGCAGCCTATGCCGGCAGGGTATAGCCTGGAACTGGTCTCAGATCTCACAGTCAACACAGAGAGACAGACAACCATTCAGACTCACATTCATACCTACGGGCAATTTAGAGCCACGAATTAAGCAAATGTGTTTGGACTGTGGGAGGAAACCAGAGTACCTGCAGTAAACCCATTCAAGCACAAGGAGAACATGCAAACTCCACACAGAAATGCTTTGCTGTTTTATCAAGGTGATACAGTCTGCACTTTGTAGAGGACAGTCCATGACTGTCAGTGTTTTGCTTGCAGTTTTTTTTCCAAACATGATATTACTGCATTAGCAGTGTGCTCGGGATCATTGTAATGCTGAAAAATAAAACTGTTCCCAATCAGACTCTTTTCAGCAGAGTGGCACCTCTTTTTTTTTTTCATTATTGATGACCCCATTAATTTCACCAAATCCACTGGCAGGTCTACTGACTCCATGTTTCATCAAGCTTTCATTCTTTCATACCTTTCCAACTCCTTCTCTCACAAATTGCTAACAATTTATAGAGAAAATTTAAAACTTCTTAAACAATTCATCACTCCATATTACTCTTGCTGATCTTCACTCCATCTTCGGGGGTTTTTATATGTCAGCCTCTTCGCCCTGTTCACTCTTTCTGAAAAAGTGGTTTCTTCGCTGCCTTCCACGAAGGCCATTTCTGTTTCGAGATTCTTCAGACAGTGGAAAAATTAACTTTGATATAAAACATCATATAGAGATTGTGAAATAAATTAATATAGTCATCCTACAGTTGCTAAACAAATGTAATGGTCCAATAAGAATGTGGCACAGTACTGAACATGAAAATGAGCACTTTACCGCCTGAGCATAGATCAACAAACGCAGACTCTCTGCAGCAGTCAGCTGAGCCGTAATGTGTTCAGTGAACCCGTGTGATGCCAAAAGTGGAGTCGCCGCACAATGTTATTATGAATTACACTTTGGCCGCATTATTAAACAGTTCAAGCGCCCATCTTTGGGTTTTCTATTATTCTAATTACTTTTTACTCATCAGCCTTCATAAAAGAAAATATAGATTCCTCAGCAATTAGCTTTAATTGGCCAATGCATCGGGTGGGCTCTAATTGCCATAATATAACAGTAGGTACTCTGTATCTGTATGCATGGCTTGTTGCATGGCTTCATGAGCTTGTTACCTGCACCTGCAGTTTGAAGTGTTGATGTGAGAAGTCCTGGAAGGCTGTAACTAACAGCTCTGTGCTGGTCCAGAGGTAAAAGTGTTTTATCTGCAGTGAGCAGCCAGATATAGATTATTTTTCTATAAACTTTTATGGAAGCATCTTTTGTGAGGCCACATTAGCAGAGTGTGAGGAACAGTTTTCCAGGTTTTTGCAGACGCTTCTTTACACATTTATAATCATAAAAAGTTTGTCATGTCATGTTTGGTTCCTACTGTTATCTGTCAGTTGGCATGTGTATAATTATTAAAGATTACCATGGAATTATTCCCACAAATGGGAATTCAGTTCAGAACATCATCGTATTTTCCTTGACACGGAGGAGGGGAGCCTAATTTCTATATGAATGAGGTCTCATGTAATTTTATGGTCGAAATGAAAAAGTAGCTAGCAACAGAAAGAAATTTGAGCATAATGATGAAGAAATGAGCAAGAGTTTCACACCAAAATAGCTTTGTAGGCGAGGAATTTTTCATATTTGATGAGCACAGTCACAGGAAATGCTGCCTTGTCAGGTGGTTTTAGCAGCTGCCACTGTATGTTTTTTGAGATGAAGAAAACAGATGCTTCATGTAGCCACTTACCTTTGCTACCTCACTAGAATTCTATTTCTGATGTATTGTCTTGGGCAGGTTGTGAAACATATTTGATTTATAGTGATTCTTTTTCTGGACAAGTTGCATTTCAACAATTAAAAAATCATTTGACCTAATAACTTACTGTAGGATTAAGGATTGACTCCCTTCATATCTCCAATTGAAATCACCAGACACTCATCCACAGTTCTCGCTATTCTCGCTATACTCTCAAATTTCCAGAACTCAACTTGCAGAAAAGTGAGTTGGTTTTAAGGTGTAAATTGTTGTTCAGCAGAAGACAGTTTCTCTGTGTTGTGTGATGAAGATGGACAGACAAGATAGGTCTGTGATGTAGAGGGAATTAAGCCAGCAGGTCTGCCCAGAGACAACCCAGTGTAATGCTGCTGTAATGAGTTATTGATCAAGCCACCAAATGAAGAAATTTCCTCAGTAATGTCAGTGACATGCAGCAGGCAAGCCAGATTAATTTGGTTTTTTACAACGTGAATAAAAAATAAAATTACAGGCCTTTAAATAAGTAAAAAAAAAATACTACTTTATCTAGTAACATCTAAACATGACAAGAGCTGAACAAACGGACATAACAAAAAATACATATAGGGGTAGACAACATAGACACTAACTACAGTTAAATACTAAGCAAATCTTTACCCTAGAGTTCTTATGCGTGTGTACTGTATACATAACATAAGTTCCAAATCAAACAAACTGTTGGATTTTTGTTTTAGTTGATTATGCAAAATAATGTGTGGAAAAGGTGAACTGATGGAGTGAAGGAGTGTGACCTACAATAGGTGAATATTAGCCTACATGGATGTGAGTATCAAAGCCTCCAACCAATCTTCTGTGTAGTTTATGTTTTTTACAGATGGCTGGAAGCCTAAAAATTACTTATCTGGTTTCATAATTTGGTGCTGTACTATTGTGCTCCTAGGAAGCACATGGATTCAGTGTTGGATATCTTGTTAACAGTTTGTGTGTGTGTATCAAATGATCAGCTTTAGTGAGGACCAGAAGTTGAATATACTTTTGTTTTCATGTAGCCAGCACCTAATTTCATGGCTAATCATGTGTGTGTTTATGCTCAACAAATGTCCAGGCCTTATCAATCTCAGGAAAGCGTTTGCATAAAGAAGCCTTACTGATGCATGATGATGCACTGATGTTTCTCATTATATTCACTTTGTGTTTAACAAGTTGTCATTCATCAGATCACATAATAGCTACAGTACTAAGAGCTCTTTGTTTCTTGCAACAGTTCACTTTATTCAGCCAAATAATTTACTTTGAGTCATAAGCTTTTGGTCATTTGTGTAACTTGTGTTTGAACTACCTTGTGGTATCTTTGAATGGCTGTCTTGCAGTGCAATTAATCCAGCAAGTACCACAATAATAGACAACATACGTTATGGGTTGATCTTTAATGCTATGGTTAGAACACATAGACCACAATTAGAACCCCATTTAAGTATGCTGGCAAAGTATGCCTTAGATCCTGAAGGACAGTAGCTCCACCACTGTGTAGTTCACAACTTTGGTTGTGTTCTCCATTTTCATTTCCCCCTTGCCATCTTGTTTAATTTCAAACGAAATCATGTACAGTCCACTTGCTCCATATGCTCCGTCACCAGCAGCGACTGTTAGCCTGTCGTTAGATGCTGCCTCCTCCTCCATAGCTAGCAGGGCCATTTTTCATCTTCCATTTCTGTCTCTGCTTCTTTTTGCCATCACGTCTTGGCAAAAAATGTTGGCTCACATTTTTAAGGCTGTATTTCCAAATGTGCTGTACTACTACAGGAGGCTGCAGCTATCCATTACTCACTGCTGTTAGGACGTCTGTGCCCTCTAAGACTTTTTACTGGTGTGTTGCTTTCACACCTTTATTTCTCAATTAATTTTTTTTCTTACTATGTCTCAGAACAGCTTGTTATTTTTATCTATGTAGCCCATTATCACAAATCT
This sequence comes from Channa argus, assembly GCF_033026475.1. Lineage (NCBI taxonomy): Eukaryota > Metazoa > Chordata > Actinopteri > Anabantiformes > Channidae > Channa > Channa argus. The sequence continues at coordinate 8,892,668 of NC_090212.1, forward strand.
TAAATTTCCCTCAGGGGACTTTACAGTCTGTATAGCAGGCTCCAACACCCTCCGTTCCATGGACAGACATGGAGCAGATGACAGCAGTTTTGTTTTGTCATACAGGTAGATTTATATAAATAATATTGCCTTTGCAGTAATTTTAATTGTAGCTGTCAAAAATTGCTATTAGATTTTTAATTGAAAACCAAATGGTTATTTCCAAGATGCATTAATAGAAAATCGACACGTTACAATACCACTGTCATGTGATGTATCAATAAATGAGCATTTTTTTAAAGACCTTTTCACAGAGACAGGTAATTGTTTTTCTTTTTCTCATCTGTCTATTTTTTTTATGTGTAGCTTACCGACTACTCTGTCTAATGCAGCTGTGGCTCAGGAGGTGCAGTGGATCGTCCACTAATCACAGGTTCAATGGTTTGATCTTCTGTCCCTGCTGGCACCACTTGATGAAGTGTCCCTGGGCAACTTAACTGGACACTTAAACCTAAGTTGCTTCCATTGGGTCATGGCACCATTCCCATCATTCGTGTGTGAATGTGTGTGTGTGTGTGTGAATAGGAGGCAAATTCTAGGCAAGAAATCAAATTGGTACATTTCCTGAAATTTTAGAAGTGAAGTTTATTTGTAACAGTAATGTTGCAGGAAGAAAACATAGTTGGAATGAAGGCTTTACTTCTTAGTCAAAACTGCAGTTGGCTTGTTTGCCTGCATGAGTCTTCTTGGTCAGGGATTCTTAGGTTTATCTTTAAGTCATTTGATGAGGAGTTGCTACACAGTGGGACAGAGTGCACTGCATCAATTATATCCTCCTACAAATTGTCACTGGTTGCTGCCCTTTTTCATAACACTCAGCTGCAAGCATGGCACCAAATCCATCTAGTGATAAAGGGTTTAAGTCTTAATGACTCATAAAACCAACTGAATCCTCATGATCAAACAGTGGACCGCTTTGGTTGAGGACTTGTTGAGCACAGTTTAGGTAGGAAATAAGAGCAGTTGATGCGCTAATCAAACCAAAAAGCATAGCCCAGATGACAATCCATAAGGTAGCATCGTCCCTTAGTTCACTTTTTGCTAACATACCTTCCTCAAATGAGTGCAACTGTCAGCTCTGTTACCACAGAAACAATGTCAGTGTTTCTAAGATTTTACCGTGGCTAAAAACCATTAAAAGTCATACTACTGCTTGTGAATCATTCTCCTCCTCTGTGAAGCCGCTCTGGTATCTGCCTTAATTATGTCCAATGTTCTGTCTCCCTGCTGTGCCCCTAATAAGCCATTTAGAGGAGTGTTTGCTGCTGCAATCTGCTGCTGTTGAGGCTCACTTTACAGGAAAAAAATGTTCAGTGTCTTTCTCTTAATGTGCTGTATTGAAATGTTTCTTAGAAACTCTTAGAAAGTCTGAATAACTTCTTAAAATTCTGAATTGTATTTTTTTTCAAACCTGACAGAAAACTTGTCAGATCATTATGCCATAGGCAAAGCACTCCCAGTGCCACCAGTGCATGTTAGAAAAGAACGTCATTGACTCCAATATGAGTGTGTAATTGAGTCATTTGAAAGATCTTCACACATAGGTGCTTCCAGTGCACCAACAATTGCTATGTAGAGAAAATCCAGCGATAACCCATCCAACAGCTCCAGGCGGGTGCCATAGTCTCGGCCCTCATCTGATATTGACAACAGTGGCGTTTCCCACCTCATAAAAGATTCATACCCCTTTAACAACCTCTGTGTCGCATCATGCCAGCACAGACAAGAAGATATCACCCTCTTTATTGGGCCTTGTTGCTGCGGAGTCAACAATGTTTGTTATAAAGAAATGCACTATCCTGCCTTGCAAGCAAAAGCAGATGATTAATTGGTCTTGCATATGCAACAAAGACCCGTATACCTGCACACACATGTATGCTAACCCATATTTGCACATTTGAGAACAGGGGTTTATGCTGGAACTTTGCTTTGCCTTTCTCTGGGACTCTGCAGTGTTTCTGTGGAGGGTTAATGTATATAGCATATAGGTATATGTCTAGCCCTGCAGGTGAGGGAACATATAGAGATAGTGGAATTGTTTTTTTATTTCTCTACTGGGCTTAGGATCTCTGCAGCCTTGCTCAGTTCTTCTCAGCCCCCAGTTGCACTCCTTCCTAACTTAGAGAAGTGTTAGTATGGTAGTATAGCTGAGGAGCTGACACTTCAAAAGTACCTCACAAAGCTTTTAATGGCCTATTCCAGAAGTGTATGAAGGATCAGAGTGCTGCAGGTTGATGTTTGATGCAGCAAAAATTGCCCAAGAAAAGGCTGGCTTCCTACTCCGAGCCAGCATGAGGTGAGATGCCTGTTTTTCAGCATCACAGCTTTTTTTTTTTTTTTTCCAGCTGCTTTTTCTTGACATGTTGCTCAGGGTGATATGTCCCTAAATTTAACATTTGTCACTGAGTCTACCAGCCTCAGCACTCCCTCTTTGCTTTTGTCAGCCTTCTCTCCTCCTGTGTGGTTCTTTTCTGTGAGTCTCAGCTGTGCTTTAGCTTTGACACCTGGGCATTATCGCCCATTCCTGCACAGTTTGACACAGCTACGGAACAAGCATGTGGATATAGTAAGTGCTCTGAAGAATATTCGTCGGGTCAGGCCTTAGAGGACAATAGATATTTTTATCGCTGTGCTTATGATGAATGAAAATATATTTCTCCTGTTGAACAGTAACCTAGAACAATTTGATTTGAGCATGGACTTGATGAGTATATTTAAAGTAATACTTTGACATCATACATACAATGTGAAAAAACAAGTTGGCTGCTCCTGGTCCACATGTGTTCATTCTAAACCAAAACAATGGCAAGTAGACACTGCATGAGTGTTATATAGTAAGCAACACAGCATTCCTTGTAGATAGGACACAGGGTACTGCACCTAAAATGTATGCAAGCACTGCTTCTTTTGATATTTTAGGTCACATTTACCAAGTTTCCACAATATTGACCTTAAAACAAAGTAGAATTTTTAGTCCCCACACGGCTTGGATCTCTTTCTCAAGCATCACACCTTTGAAATAGTGAGTCAACATGCTTCACTTCCTGGACACAGGATGGTTACAAATGTCCCTGTTAGTGCTGTGTTCAGCCCTAAAGATATTACATTTTGCTTGTCAGAAAGTTGAAGCTGCCTGTTTTCCCTTCTCTGTGTTGCGCCACAAAAATTCTCAATTCCCTTGGTAAATGTGGCTACTTTGAGTAGGGGAAGAGAGAGAAAGTGAAACTAGTTTGTTCCTTTTGTCTCCTGGTGCTGTCACATATAGCCCCTGCGTATCCCCACTGCTATTGTAGCAGTCAGGGGGGAAATAAAATACCCCACCAGTCGTCTTCCACTGTCACTCGATTGTGAAAAAGCAGTTAAAATCATTTCATATGATCACTGATAAACGCAAACATTCCATTGCTGTGCTTTTCTTTTTTTATATTCAATAGCCACCATAAGGACCAGAAGCCTGAAGCAAGAAAGTGATAAAAATGCTTACTTAGCCTTTCACATTAAAGCCACAGCTGGGAAGGCAAAGAAGTGCTGCAAGTTGCAATGAAACACAGCATGGCGTCTCTGCTACTTCACTACTGTAGCATGCAGACACACTCAATGTCTCAAGACAAGGGGGGTTGATCTGCCCTGCAGGGCTCACTTAGTAACACTTTTTTTTATCAACTTCCTACTCAGATGGCCAAGCATTTCTCATTTTTAATAACATTACATTTTTTGGTAGTATCTAAGCTCTAATATACATCACAAAGCTATAAAAACAGCAGCTACAACCATTCAGTGTCATTTAGGACTTGGCCATTTTTACCCAAAGCTATTTGGTTCCTACTGATTGCCATACCTGTCCAATCTTCAAGATGGATAACCTCAGTCCATATGGTTGCTGCTGTTCACAGCTGTACTGTATAGTGCGAGTGTATTGTGAATGGATAATTGGATAGTCTGTGATTAGACAGTCCAGGTCTGAAGTGCAATATGTGTCAGATGACTGCTGAGCAAACACACACACACACACAAAACCTGAGAGAAACAAATATGGACAGGATTATTGAACCAACACAGATTAGATTATCATCTAGTGACTTGGTGGTATTTTTTCATGCATGTATTCATGGAGAGTCGACTGAGCATCTGAGCAATTTGCATCAAATTACTTACTTTAAACCAAGAATATAGAGAGAAAATGTTACTTTAGCTCTTGTCTCAAAAATCTGTTGATGCTATGTGTTGCTATAGATATTGATGTTGAAAGCATTGCATATTGTAGCTTCACATCTAAAACACACAGTGTACAAACTGGAAATGCTTTTAGTGACTGAACAGTATGTTCATGCCAGAGCATTCAAGGATTTAGCTGCATGTACTATGTGCCAGGAACTAGTGACATGTTTCGATAACAAGCAGTATATGTCATCTTCGTCACCCGTTGTGATGCCTTTAATGGAGGCAGAAATTTTAACAGATGTTGACATTCATTTATAGTGTCACTCTGGCGTAGGGAGTTTAATGATGTCTGTGTAAGTTCCTTGTGGTCTCTATAGCCCGATTTGCTTTTCTCCTCTCTCTCTTTCCCTCTGTCATTATCTGTGCACTGGGGGCAGCGTGTTCAGCAGTTTGCCCCAAGATGAGCATTAGCACTCCAATTTATACAGCAACACCGAGTCATGAGAACAAACACTTGCTCCTCTGATCCAACTTCTTTTTCCACCTCTGCTGGTGTCACATCACTTTGTGAGCGGACATTAAGCTTCAAATCTGTTAATCACTGCAACACTAAACCACCAAAGAGTGTGTGTAATCTCCAACTGTACTTTCTGGAACAGTGTTACCTTGCTTTCTGCTGGAGATAGTACATGTCTCATAATAATTGTCATGTAAATTGGTACGAGTTATTGGTATTTTGGTTGTAAAAATTGTTCAAATACCTCGAGTAAACAATACTTGGAATAACGGCTGGTTAGGCTGACAATTTCTCAATAATGCGTCATTATGGACCGCAGTGTAGTCTCCTCTCCTCTCCTCTCCTCTCCTCTCCTCTCCTCTCCTCTCCTCTCCTCTCCTCTCCTCTCCTCACAGTGTGCTTGTAGGGGGTGCAGCCGCTGCCCAACTGTATTTTGTTCTTCCGAATGCCACCACCTGTATCAATCTGTCCAGGACAAAGCCTCAGTGTGTGAACCAGCCTTTGTACAGTGTTGACTGGCCCCTGGTGATCATGGAGACTTATTATCCTGTACACCGTAGAACAGTGTCACATGGGGAAAAAGGCAAGTGAGGCAAGTGCTGCAGTGTGTGATGCATTTGGCTTTATTTGCTTCTGCTTTTCCATTGCTACTTTACTTTGTTCCTCTCCTCTCTCCTTTCCTCCTTTCTGCTCTACCCTCCAGCCTCCTCCCAGAGGGCCAATCGGTGCCACCCTTGGATCAATTTGCTGTTGATTCACTTGATTCTTTGGCACAGGATCAAGCTGAAAACGAAAGAACAAATCTGACCTCAAAGACAAAGGGAGGGAACAGAAAGATCATACAGCTGCTGGACCAGAGTCTGGAGTCTTTACTTTGATGGGATATACTTAGCAATGGCAATTTCTTCTTAACGGAAATTGTAATTGCCTTTTCTTTTGAACTCTTTGGATATTTACACAACCTGTTGCAATTTCACAACCACAGAAAGTTGGGTGTTCTTTAGATGAATGAAATGTTTGCAGCTTATCTGTGCAAGCTTTGTTTACCTCATTTTAAGGATCTAAAAAAATCATGTTGTAGGATGCACAGCTGGTGGCTCTGTCAGGTGTCAATCCAAAATTATTGGATTTAAACAGGATTTAAGCATGATGACACTATCTGTCATGTTGTTCCAATCCTTTGGGAACACTGTACTCCACTGCATAATAAACAGTGTATATTTTTCTACAGCGTTAGTGTTTCTATTGTGAGGGTCGCACATGATAAGCGATGCTGATATGTAATGAGTACAAAGTGCCGGGTGTAACATTATGCAAGCAGTGGCAATAGTAGTGTCACAAGAGGCATTGGAGCAAGGCATGAAATACAGGAGCAATTCCGTTGCCACCGCACCCTGCCTCCTGGTGCTCCAAAACAGGAAGTCTCTGTTTTATATGCAGAGCAGAGAGTACTTCGTTTTTTTTCCTTTCATGTTTGTGTCTCTAAGATGTTTTGTGACTCCAGCTTTACAGTAGTTCTTGCAGTGCCATGAAGATGTACTTGAGAATATGTTGCCAAATCTCTTCCGGCCCTGGACTGTGCATGATAAGGTGGTAAGAGTTTCTCTCTGCACTGCTCTGCACTATATGCTGAAATGCTGTAGACATCTCTTTTCACCAAAGGATTAGATATTAGAGAGAATAACATAAAGTTCTACGATTGTACGGTAGAACCGTCCATTTGTTTTCTGGAGAACTGGATTCAGCAGCAGTTTACATGAAAAAAACCCACTCTTTAAATAATTGCACACTTTGAAAGGCCTAATGCCAGGATTATTCTTTCAAAGGGCCATAAAAACCCATGATTTGCCTTTAAAGTCTGTAATCACTTCTTATCATCAATAATATTATTCATGTTGTGTTTGTGCGATTATATGTACAGTCACATTACAAAGCCTGGCCTGGAAGACCAGTGTTTGGCTTACTGCAGCACTGAGATGGAGACTTTTGGCATGCAGACCTGTGACCATGCAAACATCTTAACCAATATCATCATTCCCCCTCTTCATCAGGAGAGCCTGATTGGCTGGAAGCTGAAAATAAGCTGAGCTGCCTTCGGAGTCCGCTCATTGGTGCAGTGCTACTTACATGTTAAGCAAGGTAGAGTTTAGATACACAGTAGAGATGACAAATGGATGGATTTATATAGTACAAAGGAGTAAGAGTGAGACGGTGGAAGAGTGGGAGTGTTGTGACTGTCAAATTCAACCTTAAGGAGCCCTTGGGGACTTAACACAGTTTATTGTTGTCTTTAATGACATCTATTGAGAGCTGAAGTATTGACGTCACATGTTGCCTGCTTTCTACTAGCTTCTGTACTTCAGTACAGTCTCACTAAGGATTTCAGGAGATGTTAAGGGAAGTTTGTAAATTGTTTGGCTTTGGTCCAGATTCTAGATTTCATATTTAATAATTAGTGAATGTCCAGGGTATGTATTCTCACTGCTTTGATTAATTTTAAGTTAATATTTTTTCCAAAAAACACCTACCACTGCAAATAGCTCCAAAATACCTAAAATAACAGAAGTCACGAAGACTGATACTGATATGGCTGCTGCTGATGTGGCGATGCATGTCAGCCAGTGCTTTAGAGGCCGGGGTGCAGTGGGTCAGAGCTGAATGAAGGAAGTGGTGAAGGAGTGGCCATCTGTCAAGGTGCATCTATATTTAGATTTAGTTCTTTTAGTCTAGAACACTAATTCACACCGGTAAAGAAATCAAATTATGCTCTTAGCACTGCACATTCTCCGATGCCTGAGTATTTTTCACTGCCAAGCAGAGTCCAGAGCTGCTCATCTCCAGCCCTGGCTTTTAAATAAATGTCACCCTGAAGGTTTATCATTTCCAGTGCACATCCAGAACTGATGTGTTCATTTGTAGCAGTGTGACCCCTTTTACAAGCTGTATTTCTCACGTCTAAGTCCTCTGCAAAGGGAAAGCTCATGTATGCAGCCACAGGTCCAAAGCCTGGCAAAATGTGTGAATCGTCTGTCAAACTCAACCCTGATACTTTCAGTTTGCTCAGTGTAGCAGGCAGGGCTTGTGTTCGCTTGACTCTCCAGCTCAGATGCAAAGCTTTTAAGATGATGCAGGTCAGGGCACACAAGCTGAGGAGACAGCAATCTCATTTTTTGTTTAAAACTCGACCACACAGATTATTTCTGTCATTCTTTTCTTTTCTTTTGGGAGGTTGGTGTTTTCACTTTCATTCACTTTGCAGTTTGGTCTGTTATAAAAGACAAATCCAAAAGCTGTGCAGGATCATCCAGTTACTTAAATACTGCATTCACACACAGCTACATGTAGGACGACCTTGATTTGATTTTTAAGACTTTGGAATCTTTGCCGAGATCCTCTCCTCTCGGCCACCTCATATTGCTGTGTAAGCAAATCAGTGTGTAGCTTCACCCTCCTCCAGGTGGAAAGTAAAAAGCTGGTGTTGTAGACTTCTTGCACAAGTTGAAAAGTAACTGGACCCATATTGAGCATTTTACCATTAGATGTAGTAACTGAGAAAATCATAAAATTCCTTTTGTGTCCAACAAGTTGTGGGTTTGGTGGTTGAATCTTGCAGTTGATCCTGTCAATACGCGTAAGTGTCCTCGGCAAGACACTGAACCCAAGTTGCATGACAACTGTCATCGATGGGTGTGTGTGTGTGTGTGTGTGTGTGTGTGTGTGTAAATGAAAAACAACACAACACAATGCTCTGGGTAACAGTAAGGCAAAAAAAAGTGCTATATAATGTAAGTGCAGACTATTTAGATTTATTTATTTTGGTTGTAGGGTGCAAATAAGCCATTTTATAATAAAGCTTTGTATAAAATTCAGTTAGATTTTAATTTTATGTGATCAGCTTGTTAGCATTCAAAGAGACCAAAGGTTGTATGTTATGATTGTTGATGATTTTATTTTTAAAATTACCATCTCTGTCTAGACAGCACAGTGAACCACACAACTGACTGCAAAGTTGTTTTCAGGGTTCTGTATTTTTAGTAACTTGAATTATTGCACGATTTTAAATGAGGTTTTCCTTACCTTTGACAGAAAGGGGAAAACTGCAGTTACCCTTTGGCTCTGTGATTAGCCTTTTCAATGGTTGCTCTGAAGATACAATACAGAGACTGTTGTGTATCAAAAGCTGCTGGATTCCCAAAAGTCCAATGTTTCCTTAGGTTTTGTAAAATGACCCATCCCAAGTTGAGGAGAGCATCTTTCTTTTTAATCCGACTGATATCACTTAGTGCTTCACTTTATGAATGATTGATAGCAGTGAATGCCCTCTCCTCTTTGGTAGCCGTCACTGGGGGATAAGCATGTAGAAGAGGTTGGTAAGAGAGGAAGGAGGATGAAAAAGAAAGAGACTATGTCACATCCTTAATCGTACTTCGGTGTGGGAATGAGGGGAAAAGGACAGGCGTGGGTAAGACAGAGGCAGACAGTCAAGAGTTAGCCTCTGATTAAAAAGATACTTGTATTGTAAACTATGTCTGTGTGCGTGTTTGTGTGTGTGTGTCTGCATGTGCACCTTGGAGAGACTGACAGGACTGCTGCTCGCAACAATGCAGTCCTACGGTCCACATAAGCCCTGTGCCTGATCCTTCAGCAGGGAGCCTGATTTTATGTTACAGCCCAAACAAGTGTTGATTTGCCAGAAAGGTTTAACGTTTTAATCTGTATTAATAACATCCTCATATTGATCCAAGACTGACAAGGATTATTTAAAGTCTTCCCCATGATGGCCTCAAACAACGAATGAATGAGACAACCAATTCCAGCAGTCAGGATTATCAAGAACATCTGCTTCCCGTACATTGTAATGTATATTACAGTGATGAACTGCAATAATATGTGTAAATATACTTAAGGGGTGGATGATATTGTCTAAAACTTAGATTATAATTATGTCGAAATTGTGATCTTACAATTTGATTAAACACGGAAAAAAGTTAGTTGCTATGGCAAATGGAACTTGAGTCATTTGATAGCAGGTGGTGATTCATGGCAAGACCCTCATAACTCTGTCTCTGCTAATGTGACCTAAATTTCATACTTGGCTTTCATAATAAAAACTGATCCATCACCATGACAACTGGGCAAATTCCATCAAATTTTGAAGCCCTCTACTCTTAAAAAAATGCTACTCAAACAAGAGTGTAAAGTGCTTTCATTGGGGGCTATTTTAAGCAGCAGTTTTGGTTCAGTACACTTTCCATGTGTCAGAGGGTGTTTGTTTTTTAGAGGATTGGTTGAAAATAAGAAGAATATCATGAAAATCCTCATTCTTATAATAAGAAATAATGCCAAGATTTTGTCCCCATAAAAATGATTTTATTATTAAATATCCTCTGCACCCAGTACTTCCAGAGTCTCACAATGTGAGCAGAATGTGAGGCACATGTGAGCATCAACACACGCACACACCACACACACACACACACACACACACACACACACACACACACACACACACACACACACACACACACACACACACACACACACACACACACACACAAAATATGTCATGCGTGCATTTTTAGGGCCCTGAGGCATGCTGTATTGATTTTTAGGCAGCATTTCGAAACACACAAATGTAATCTACATAGCCCACATGCACTCAAAGACATAGATACTAGTCGTCTGTATTCCTCTCTCTCTCTCTCTCTCTCTCTCTCATGCATAGTGCTGTTGCACTGTAATAAATTGCTTTACTGTTACTACTAGTACTTTTGCTGCACTCTGCTCTCAGCACAATCCACCTCTCGTTAAATGTAGCAGCTAGCCATTGTTCTGAAGCCCCCCACCCTCCCAACCCCTTCCGCCTCTATCCCATAGCAGCTCGTATCAGCAGATTTCCACTCCATCTACCATTGCTAAGAGTAACTATGTCCAGTTCAGCGTGTAAAGGGCCAACACTATAAACACAACCCATTTACACAACGGAAGCATCACTTTTTTTTTTTTCAGCTGCTGTACTCACAAAACAACTTACTGGGGGAGTTGTTCGATACTAACCCACCATTGTTGACGTCTTTAAATTCTACAATTGCTACTCCTTTGGAAAGACAGAAATCATAATTCAATGCCAATATTTCATGTGCAATTAAGATATTTATTTGCATATTTACATGCATATTTTGTTTATACTGATACTGATATACATTCTTTAGACATATATTGTTGAAATGTTTTTAGCCAAAATGAAAAATGTTGATTGAGACTTTTATTTACAGACTTTGAAAATTTGAAACCCTCCAATCTACTGACTCAGCCTCATTTGTACCCTATACACGGGTTATTAGAATTAATACTTCAGTTCAGTTTTACAGTTTTTGTACTGCACTGCACAGTGTCTTAGTACTTGATTATTGCATGCATTTCCAGCTCCTACTAGTCTATTACCACCGTCAGGGGGACTGATAAGCAACTAAACAATTTTAGAGCCTCTGTGATACAAGAGTCCCTCCTGAACAATGGACTAGGATATGCACATACGTGTGGGTGGATTAAGGTTCTCCCATGAAGCACAAACACACAGACTGAAGTCTGTTTTTTACTTGACAGGATGATGAAGTGGTGCTCCAGTGCGTGGCCTGCATACAGAAGGAGAATCGCAAGTTCTGCCTTGCTGCTGAGGGGCTTGGCAACCGGCTGTGTTACCTAGAGCCCACATCTGAAGCAAAGGTAGGCTCCATTGTTTCATTGTTGTTTGTCTTTCTCTTATTTAAAAAAATGTTCGGTGGAACATACATATTATTGGGGTGCTTGTCTCAGCTTTCTGATAAATTTTACTGTTATTTTTACACACATATATGCAAACACAAATATGATCAACGAACGTCACATGAAGCATTTTGCAGAAATGTGAACCGATTGAAAGGGTGCATTCACCCAGACGAGAGCTCCATGGAAACCAAATAGCGCCTTATCCTTGTTAAGGCCCGGCAAACAATCAGCGAAGTCACACGAAGACACAGAAACGCAGCTCAGCACATCATCAGCTCACATTCACTACAGTCTCTCTGATGTGCTGTTCTTCCAAGGGTTCAGGCACTGCGTTGCTTCTCAGTGGGCCCACCGTCAGATCATAATACCCTGAAATTACGCCCCTGAATGTGTTTGATGGATTGTTTTATAACAGTGTAGTCGTTGGCTTTAATTGCCAACGGCTTTAGTGCAACTTACTGTAGCTGCATTGTTGGAGCTGTGGACACATTGTTAGTTTGTGTAGTTATGAGAAGTATAAACCTCTGATAAGGTAAAGTTCATAGTTGGCATTTGTAATAAGCATGTTGCCACCTACTAATGCATTTTTGGGCAACGATGAATGAAGGTTGTCCTAAACATGGTTCTTTTAAGCACTCAAGATATTTGGCATTAGTTTGAAAATAATAATTGGCTGGAAATCATAAGAAAAACGTCCCTAAATATTCTATTACTGCCCCCCCACCCACTGCATCGCCCGTGCTAATTTGGCATTGTTAATAAGCGTTAGAAGGAAAACTGGACAACATGAGGAGGCTCAAAGAGAACAAACAACTGAAGGGCATCAGAATTTGGTTGTACATTAGAGTAAAGATCCATGTACTCTTGACATTTAGTAAACTCTCTATTTTCAACAACCCTGTTTTACAGCAGCTCTCACACAGAGTACTGTGTGTGTTTATCTTGGGTGAGGGGGGTGCTGTGCACAAAGGCAGGTGAGCATGTCACCTCATATTGGATGGTAATTATTACTGTCATGTGTGATGGATGGTATCTCTATCTCGCACTTTGTCTTCAGTGTCTGTTTATTTATTTTTTTTACGAAAAGGCATCACCCCACTTTTGCACCAACAATAGCGAGGTGAAAAAAACCCGAGATGGCAATTTAGAAGTGGGCCCTGACAATTCCATGGGATGCCTCCTTTCATTGGTGAACCAGTCTAGTAACGCAGCACAGAAGCAGGACGACACAATGAGGTTGATTTAAAGTGTGCAAAGTTTAAATTGCAGCATCAGTCAGCCTATGAGACGCTGGTGGATTGTTATATGCCGCCTTCAGCTCTCACCTGTCAGTGACTGAATATTATGATCACTGGAGGGTAGAGGACTGCATACCATAATGATAGTGAAGCTGTGTCCCTGTCCTGTAGCCCTTTGATATTTGTCTCACTTCTTGATCTACCCTGTCTGTTAACATTTTGAGCAACTTTTTTCAATTAACCTGAAAATGAATGATGGAGTAGGACAATCAGGACAATCAGCAAACCCTTTTTGACCCTCTCTCCGGAGGAAGAAATAAAGAAACAATCTGTTCTTGCCCACCGTCTACTGTAGCTACACTATTTCCCTCATCACACGATTGGTCATAAAACAAATCATAGGACGGCTGTTTTTAAGCTGTCTCCCTGCTTTTCCGTTGGACACTCAACATGCCCCTCAGATGTTTCAGATTTCCGTCTCCCTCCCCACCAAGTACCACAATACTGTGCTTGTAGAGAGCGAAGGTCAGCCGTTGGTCACAGAAATAGATGAGGGCACACGGTGCAGCGTTGCTTCTCACCGTTCCTTTACTAAGGTTTTTCTTTGAGTGACATTGCTACAGAGAATTTGGGCTAGTGCAGCACCAACCCCAACAGCAAGCCATGACATGGCCAAAATGTTTTCATAGTATTGTAAGCTTACTGTACTGTAATAGTTTTGGCATTTATACCTCTAAATGACTTTGCATTTTATACACTAATGGGCATTTTATTCATAATTACTATGTTTTAAATGTAAATCTATTGTTACTTCACATTGAAACTGTGAAATCTGCAAATGAGGTTAGGTCTACCTGTGCGAGTCAACCACTTTGGGAGAAGTTGAGACATTCAGGAAGGAGGCCAGGGAGGGTGTTGTGGTTGGTATCATTTATCTTGTACTCTACAATATCTGCTCCCCTCATTCTGTCTGGGAATTGCCCCTGTCCTCTTCTCTCCCGCACAGTGCTGCCCTGGATTGGGATGCTCTTCTGTACTTTTTCTAATAGCGCTGTGTCCGGAACCTGGCTTATCTTTGTGCAGGCTGACCTGAGAGCGCTTAATCTGTTTTCAATGAATATCACCCACTCAATTAAGACAAATGTGGTTCAAGTGCAGTAAAAATGCAGTGCTCACCACAGGCTTTATGAGCGGGCATCTAATCAGAATATCTCAGTATCCATTTTTCAGGTTATATGTAAATATTTTGCTTATGTAGTTCTTTACCAGTTTAAAATCAGTATTGATGCGTTGCAGTTTTTTGGTAATAGTTTGATCAGTGGTGCTTTTGTTTGGAGTGGAATGTGTTTGTCGTACATGTGAATGTGCTTGATACTTTAAATAGGCTGTTGCAGCAGCTGTGTTCATAGCGGTAGTGTTTAGGTTTGGATCTACATTATAGCTGAGGACATACTCTCCCTTAGATGGCAGTTTCTTTCACTGTATTCTTTGCTCTGAAACACCAAATATCAAGTCTAGTCATTCACTAAACTTAAAAAAAAAAACAGAATTAAACTGTGAAACCTCATCAGGTTGTGCTACACTGGGCATGAAACCACTTTTAACAGCTATGGCAGTGGCATCCATTGTGCTCTATGAAGCTTTAGTTTATCAAAATGTATCAGATGTATGTTATGTAATAAATGTAGTTCTTGAAATCTGTGTGTGAGAACCTTCATCTGGTTTAATTTGAAAACCATGGCCCATTTATGTGTTGTTGCAGTATGTTCCTCCAGACCTGTGCATCTGTACCTTTGTGCTGGAACAGTCCCTGTCGGTGCGGGCTCTGCAGGAGATGCTGGCTAAGAGTGGACAGAACAGTGAAGGGGTGAGTGATGGTAAACCGAAGCCTTAACACACACACACACGCATACACACACACACACACACACACACACACACACACACACACACACACACACACACACACACACACACACACACAAACACATTCACACACACCCGGACACAGACAACCCAACTCTTTATAAGCCATCTTGATGGACTGGGCCACATTCTGTTTGGTATCTCCCACTCTGTATACATTAGCCGTTTAGGCATTCAGAGGAAGTTGTACAGATGTTTATTTTAATTAATGCAGTCAGCTAAGTTGAATGATTTTAACTTGTCCAGTCACTATAAAGGGATCAAAATAGGCCCATTACAGTGGTCTGTGGATACAGACTGCAGAATGAATATTAATGAGAATGAAGACGGATGTACTGGAATTACAACCATTCCTCCAGCGCAGCATAACATTTCCACATTTGATTAACCAAACTCTCAGCATCATATACAGTACCTACTGTATTTTAATGCTCTCTTTGCTTTCGGGATGCTTATTTAATGAAAGCATCCCGAAAGCAAACAGAGCAGCTTACTGTACAGTTGGCTTTTATCATCAATTTCCAACATAAAGAAAGTATAGATGAATTTATGGTGGCAGGAATCTACCAGCACTATGTGGCTGAATTTGTAATCATTTGTCACCGTATTCGCTTTTCCTAATGTTGTATCTATTGTATAAGTGTGTTTCCTTCTCTCTCTCATTGCTGTGACAGATGTGTAATTGTTCCATCTTTATCTTCTATTTTCTTATTATAATCTCCATCTACCGCATGATAGACACGAGGCCCGGATCGATGGGTATGTTCACCACTCATATCATTCCCCTGTAATCCCTAATGCATGACACGGTAGGTTAGTCAAAGTATCCAATTAGCTCCCCTCTTCACCCCCTATTTGGCCTCCTCTGGTTTGTCCAACACTTAACCACTGAACATTTCACATGAGAAGAAGTTAGAAATCATGGTTTGTTCTAAAACACCAAAGCCTGTGCTTATGATTGTATTGTTTTTTGTTTTCTGAGGGAATAGATTCTGTTTTAGTTCCTACCAAGCTGACAGGCACAAATAGAGTTTTGTATAGACTCCCCATCATCAGATCTTACACAACTCACTTTGCACTAGTGTTGGAGAACTAGTGCAGTATCAGATTATTAGTGTTGTCCTAAGGGGAATCGTTGCAGTAACATTTCTTTAATGAAACCCTCATATAGGATCAGCTCCTATTTGTTACAGTATCATTTTCTAGTTGTTTTGGCTGGATGACATGAGATGATGCTGAGACCAAAATTTCTGAAATGAGACACAAAATGATCATGAGTGATTTAGTGAAAATCAACAGCTACAGTATCGGCGTGGCTTTAGACAGTTCTCCTTTAATGCAACATGGCTAATGGAGGTGAGAAATCTTATGAATCCTCAGTTGATGAGGCTCATTTTTATTGACTTGACTTTAGGTATAAATGGATCTGTCAGGGCTGCAGCTTTGTTGCGAGAGCAGAATGATGGAAGTCAAGATTATTGGTATCACTGCTCTGTCAACCCTGTCACATCAGGTGTGTGTAGCACTCAATAGTTTTCCCAATTTCCCATTTACATCATGGTACTAGAGAAATGCTAGGCTTTGTTCAGAGGCAGGAAGGTTTCTTGACTTATTAGTGTTTTTTAATTAATTGCAATGGGGGGTAAATCAACACACAGCCTCAGCCAGATGTTTCTCCAGTTAACAATGCTGATATTACTCTAGACTGCAAAAAGTGATGGCTCAATTTCAATTGGACTTTATTATTGTTAAGGTTTATACTTTATGCTATAAAGCATTTATAGTTGTAAGAAGTTGGAATTCATAAACTTTTCCTTAACCTTTAACATCTCATGTGGCTTTGTAGCTAAGACCTCAGAGACTTTTAGATGACTTGAATTGGCCATTTTAACAGTGGTACTTCCGTGCATTCTCTCCACTCACGTTTATCTGTTTTCGATATGGTCTACCTATTCATCATTATTTGCCTATACGGAAATGCCACTGAGGGAAGCACCATTAAAGGGGAAATGGAGGTTGACTATGTCTCAGCTGAGGCTTGGAAATCAATGTCTTTGAACAGATGAGCTTATCAATAGATAGTGGCTGGAGAAAATCGGTGGTTCAGGCAGTTTTAGCTGGAAGGCACTGAGACACCGTCGAGGTTCTGTATAGACAACACACTAAGAGCTAGTGGAAATGCCAATCCGCATTTAGCTCAGTATCCTTTGCTGCAATTTATCTTCACTCATCCAAAATGCACTGACCTGTTTGATTTGGGGGGTCGCTGGTCAAAAGGTCTACTATGAGGTCTACTATAACTATGAGATCAGTCAGTCAAAGATACGTAGCCGCTCTGACGACCTCTGGCGTGTTTATGTGTCTCTGTTGTCACTGCACTTTTGCTTATAGCTTGGCATTAGTGTGTGGCTGTTCCCACTCCCCTTTATTAAAAACACACACACACACACACACACACACACACACACACCTACACACACACACACACACACACACACATACAATCTGCTGCACAGGTCACACACCAGGAGGTGGCATCCTGCTAAATGTCATATCTTTGACATTTTAGGAATTCATATTAGGGTGTCCCTTGTGGACAGCCAGACAGGAGATACAGTTCAGTGCCTGTTTCTTTTCTTATATCTCACGGCAGTTCAAAGTGTAGTCAGATTATTTTTTTTATTTTTTATTTTTTGCTGCAATGCTTCTCCACATTTTGAATATTATTTTTCTTCCTGATATAAGCCACAATTTCACCTACTGTGCTAAATCTGTGTAACGCACACTGCCCAGCCGTGGGGTAAGGAAGTGAGCGGGAGACTCCGTTTTATTGGCTGTGTTGATTGCAGCTAGATGTGCCTCACCGCATTAAGCTTAGTACCTCAGCCGGCAGTAGCCAGCAGCACAGAAGAGGCCTGGAAGCAAGTGCTGCAGTCTGCCCAACAAAACTGCATCAAATCAGAGGCAGGCTAATGTCCCAGCAGCAAATGCAAAGGGATTTGTGAAAAACAGAGGCGATGAAACACGGCAAAAGAGAGGAAACACGATTCATGTATCTCTCTGATGTTATACTATATAGCTAAAAAGGTATTTTGTGCATTGCTTGTAGATTTTAAGTTCAATGTGACTTTTTTTTATAGTGAACCTTGGCTGTTTGGCATTGTCTCACAAATTATTTCCGGATCTTGTGCCAAAGGCTGTCAATCCGTGTCAAAAGTTTTGACAATCATATGTGCCCCCAAGACTTTAATAAGTTGAACCAAGGATTAAAATTAAAGGCAGAGTGAGGCAGAAAGTCTCAGGAGAACAACGGTTCTCTCTGAATAATGACACTCTTTCTTGCCTTAATGCTTCCTAGAGGCTCATAAGGAAGGTGAGTAACATGGGAGTTGCTTGCCGAAGAAAAGAAAATTTCCTCTTTATCTCCTCCATCTCTACCAGTAGAGATATTATTTTGTTCCCCTCCTGCATCTTAACCCAACCCTATGAGCAGTGGACTCATTCCCTGCTAACGCTGAAATGACAGTAGTTGTGCATCCTTCCCACATTCCTGTAGTTGGAGTGCAGGAAAGATGATCCTGTATCCTGTTTCGCTCATGGATACAGGAGCAAGAAACATCATCCCCTGTGGCAAGTCGGATTGCATGTCCTCAATGGTGAGATGGGGTGGCAATCCCTTCCCAGGAAATATGTCCCCCCAGCTTCAAAGGTCATCGTCGTCGGTGAGGAGCGCCCCGTTAAGGTCAACTCTTTGTGCTAGAGGTCTGGTCTGGAAGCAGTTGGAGGGCTGTTCTGTCATAAGCTTAAGCTGACACGTAAATATGAATTTGTCTTTGTTTTTGTGCATGTGAATGTAGGCAGCGCATAGTGGTGGACACAAGACTCTTCTGTATGGACACGCCATCCTCCTACGTCATTCCTTCAGCTCTATGGTAAGCGTTTCCCTACTGACCATGTCTCCATTAAAAAAAAAATAATTCAACCACATAATCCTAAACGTAGCATTTAAACGTCATTGGCAGTTTAAGTGTAAGTCACATGAGCAGCAGTGTGTGTGAGCAAGGTCACCTTGGTAGAAGTGTGCTTATGACAGCTCTGTCTCATGTGATTTGTTGCGTGTTGGCCACAGTACCTGGCCTGTTTGAAGACATCAAGGTCACAGACAGATAAGCTGTCCTTTGATGTCGGGCTGCAGGAGGACTCAACAGGTAAAACAAAGGCTCTACTACAATTTGCTTTTATCTTCCTATTTTATTCTCGCTACTTTTTTCTTTTTTTTTTTTGCTTCTGTCTTTGTTTCTTTGTCTGCCTCACTGTGTCTCTCTCTGCACGTTTTTTGTTCAAGAGCTCAAGATCTCCGTTGATATTCCCTGTGGAGCACAGTAGACATGCAGTGTGGTTCTTTTGTCAGAGCTGATAACATCTCTCTGGCACATTTGTTAGCTATCCCGATGCGCTGGACCCACTTCATATATACATTCATAATTATTTCATACCGTGCAGCAGATTAGCAGTCGCTTCAGTGTGACTTGAAAAGATTGTTGCCATGGTGCATTCATGTCAGTCCATATTCTCAAATCAGCCTTATTACATTGTCAGTAATTATTTTGTGGCTAGTTACACTCGGATGGTCACATATTTAGTTTTTTAAATTAAAATACAGACAAATGCAGTATATGTGTATTTTAGGTGAGGCCTGTTGGTGGACGATCCACCCTGCATCTAAACAAAGATCGGAAGGAGAGAAAGTGCGCATAGGTGATGACCTCATCCTCGTCAGCGTGTCGTCAGAGCGATACCTTGTAAGTTAATTAAATTTCATTTTATCATTGGAGCTGTAGCTTGTCTGTGTGCATGCCTAATGTAGAAGTCTAAGAACATGAACTTTGCCCTCCCTGATCTTACAAAATTTCAAATGATCCCAAACCTGTTAACACATTCTGTGCTCCTGAAAAGGCTTGATGTTAAAGGGAACAGCTTTTTCCTTCTTAAAGACACTACTAATAACAATAGGCAGCATTTTACTATTAGACCATAATACCTTCAGAGCTTAGTATCAGATCACTGTGCAATGTAAACATCAAAAAATGTGTTCCGTGTGATCCGTAAAGTTGGTGACTCCCATCCATCTCCCACCCACCATGGCAGTAAGAGCAGGGCTGGATGACCTCTTTCGCCTTTCAATAACGAAAGTCAATCTGTTAGTCTGTCCCTGCTGTCACTCAGCAGTTGGTGAGGGATCCAGGCAGGAGGCTGATCAGGGCACATCTGCCACAAAATTTGAGTGATATGTGCAAGTGCCACAGTGAAAAATATGCCACATATGTAGACATACACAACATTTTAGCCCTCCAGACAGCATGAATCCCCAAACAGCCGTCAAAGAAATTTTTATCTGAACCCATCCTGACAACTTCCTTACCTTGTTTTTGATGCACACAGAATGTAATCTTTCCTTATTTCCTGCAGCACTTATCCATTTCCAATGGTAACACCCAGGTAGATGCTTCTTTCATGCAAACCCTGTGGAACGTCCATCCCATCTGCTCTGGTAGCAACATTGAAGAAGGTAGAAGCTTCACACAAAGCCTCAGAAACATCCCAACAATTTACCTTAAAGATTCCACCATGTTTTTAAATTAGCAAAATTAATAAATGAAAAGAAAAAAAACATAAGAAACCAATAAAACACACACTTCAAGTTCTATCACAGCATTTTATAGTTTGTTTCAAACATGAATCTAACGATTTCAAGTTTTTAAAGACATATTGTTTTTCCAGAAAGGCTGCACAGCTCGAATGCTTTTTGAAGGCTATATGGAAATTACTGTATCAGTACTGGATCTGTATTTCATTCTTAAGTACTTTAGAAAACCATCTGAATGCAAATATGGATCCCTATATTTGTTCAGCCACTGTTAGTGCTCTCCAGATAACATCTCCGTGATGACAGGGATTCAGTCAGGAAATGAAATGTCCATAGTCACCCTACCTAAATCTTTTGTTCTTCACTGTCCAACAGGCTACCTGTTGGGTGGTCACGTGATGC
Source organism: Channa argus (assembly GCF_033026475.1). Classification (NCBI taxonomy): domain Eukaryota; kingdom Metazoa; phylum Chordata; class Actinopteri; order Anabantiformes; family Channidae; genus Channa; species Channa argus. Next base: position 8,913,366 of record NC_090212.1, read on the forward strand.
GGCTGTTCCATGGACATGACGAGGTAGTGACCATTCCAGGATCAGACCAGAGTGAAGAGCAGCAGAGGTGTGAGAACATGCAACAAACTAGACTACATTGCAACGTTAGGGGGTCACACTGTAGAAATGGCAAAGCATTTACGTAGCACATGAGAAGCTCACTGACCTGTGAGTTACCTATGGTGCCACCGCTTCATAAAAATGCTTCTAACCAGAGTAACACTCAGCTCTCCAGGGAGTCAAAATGGTGGCTGCGTTATTTTTAATCGTAGTTTCCCTGCTTGATGCCAGTACAGATAAGGTAGGCCACGGAAAAATAGCACACTATGCCTGAAGTGGGTCAAAACAGCGGGCAAGGCCCATACACACGTAGGCAGGTGCCAGGAGATATGTGTTCCTCCTGGGAACACACACACACCCACACACACACACAATGTCTATTTTTAGATCCGAGCATGGCAAATATGGAGGCCAGAATAGATATTCAAAAGCTTTGGCTTTTCTCCTAGTGTTGTCCTTGAAATTCAGCTGAATGATCATGCTTTTTAGAGGACTCACATTTTTCTGGGATAGATCAAACACACTCCAACCTGTCAGCGATGGTGGATAAGTAATTTCTCATATCTTTAGACCCAGTAACCCATATTCTTGATCGACAGCATAGCTGTGAGTTATCTGAGTGCACGTTTCTGAAGGATGTCAGGCTGTAGTTGGCGGAGTAAATACCACCCGTGTGTGTGTTTATGTGTATTAGATGACATCCTCCCACTGAATATCTGTGTGACAAGTAGGAGTTATCAGGTGCCGTTCTTTTAAGTCACAATGAATGACCTTGACAGTATCAGTGGTGGCTAGACATTTTAGGCATCTGCAGTCAGAGAACCCACTCATGCTTCTTCTGCATCCCCAGGATAGTCAACTATGAGACGGGTAAAGCCGGTGCCAAGGCGAGGTCCTTGTGGAGACTGGAACCTCTCCGGATTAGGTGGGCAGTGTTGCATATGATCTGTTATTTGTTCACTTCCTTGTGGTATCTCACCCCTAATATATTTTATGTAATTATTTATTTTTCTTTTTTTTCCCTCCTGTCTCACCTCACCCTTTTCTATCTGCTGTGTCTCTTTACATCTTAATTTTTCTCATTCCTTCTGTACCTTTGCTTTCCTCTTTCAAGTTCTGGTCCAAACTATTTTGCTGGGATGAAGTAATTTCTTTCTGCTTTTCACTTCACTTCTTTTGACAAATTTCATATTTGAGACGACTAACATGCTTTGACCCTCTTTTGTTTTGAAATTTACGAACAGAAACAAAGTGCGTAATTAGAGAAAGATTTCAGCTATTTTCTACCTCATGGCATGCTAGAAATTAACAGCTGGCAGTAATGTTTAGATCAACTAATTAGGAGATATTAGGCTTTCCGTGCTTCATTTTTTCCCCTTGTTTTTTGCTTGGCTGCTTCGTTTTAATTTATCGTTTTGACCTTTACAGCTGGAGTGGGAGCCACATTCGCTGGGGTCAGCCTTTCCGAATGCGCCACCTGACCACAGGTCATTACCTTGCCCTGACCGAGGAGAGGGGGCTGGTTCTGCAGGACCGTGAGAGATCGGACACTGTTGCCACAGCCTTCTGCTTCAGAGCCTCAAAGGCAAGGACACAGAAACAAGGGCACAGACACACACAAAGATATGTACCTGACTTCATCCTGCTTCTCAAGGTGACTTGTGTCACATGGGATCACTGCGCACTTATTAAACACGCCAAAGGGGCGTGACCTCTAACACTTCCAAGACCTCTAAGTCTTCAAGTCCTCAAATAAACTGTCTACTGTCCTTGGACTGGAAAATCACTTTTTTTTCAAGGACAATGAAATTTACAAGAATTGCTGGACCAATGAAAGTTCCAGACTACTACCTAGGTTAATTTAGCTAAACTTGCAGGCTATGACAGAGCCCACCATTTAGAAATACTCAACATAATGGATTTTCTACATATAATATAATACATTTAACGTGGTTTGTGAAATAACATATCACTGGACACTTCAGTTTGAGAAAAGTGGATTATGAGTTGCAGTTATACCCGATCCTGATGGCAGAACAATCATCTCGCTGTGATGGAACAATGCATAGCAGATGCTATGGACATTTGGTTGGTGTCATGATTAAGAACAAATCTGTGTGCAAGATGTCTGAATGTGCACATGCTTGCATTGTGCTCACATTGTCATGCAATTCACACTGACAGCTTTGACGTTTTGACTTTCTCCTCCACTGTTTAGGAGAAGCTGGAGCAAAGCCCCAAGCGGGACATCGAGGGCATGGGGGTGGCTGAGATTAAATACGGGGACTCGCTCTGCTTCATCATGCACGTGGCCACGGGACTCTGGCTCTCCTACCAGGCACCTGATGTCAAATCTGCCCGTCTAGGTCCTCTTAAGAGACGAGTGAGTGGAGACAAAAACAAGATCACACCAATGGGGCTTCCACCCAGAATGAAAAGCTGATACGGAATTAAAGAAAATTATTATATTTGCGAGATTCCTTAAAGCAGATAATTATTGTAAGGGTAATGAGTTGGCTGAATTAAGATGATTGTCTATTGGTTTGTATTGCTGCCTTGGATAAACATAAACCTTATCCTTTGGCTTCTGTGTCAGAAGTGATAGAGGTGTGTGTGCAATAATGTGTGTGACAATGTGTCCTCCATGTAAACACTGCCACATAGCCTGTAGTGTCAGCACCTGTGTTCCAGACATTGTGGCTCAGCACTGGCTGAGGATGGCTGGAGACTTTCTCTCCTTTAAATGTGTCCCTTTTCTCTTTTCTCAGTATCATATAATATCATCATCTCACCATTTTTCTCTCTCTGTCATGTCATTTCCAGGCATGCCTACATTCTGAAGGTCACATGGATGACGGACTGACCCTCCAGCGATGTCAACACGAAGAGTCTCGTGCTGCACGCATCATCCGCAACACCACACTACTCTTTAACTTGTTTATCAGGTATGTTGAAAAAAATATGCTGCCATTACTCACTGCTGCAAACAGTGACATAATTGCACAAATGGCCCAGTTAAACCAAATTACTGTACACATTTGTCTTGAGCCACTTTTATTGGAGTTATCTGCAAAATGCCCTGTCACTTGTACACATTATGTAAGAACCCCACTGATAATAGTAGAGCATAATTAACAGTGACGATAAAACAGTCCCTAGTGTCACCACATCATCAAATAATAGCTGTAGCCTAAACACCAAATATTCTGAAGGCCCACAGACTCACGCATAATCCACACAATTGTGATGTAATGTCCCTCCAGATTGTGAAGGCACCTACTGAAGAGCTCTGGGCCTGTATGTTTGACTGAATGAGGTGCCAAAACCCCAAACACCTCACTCAGTGGTCCAGTCAGGCATTTCCTAATGGTAAACACTGCGGTGGCATAACAACTATGTGCAGCCAACACTGAAAACGGGAGCTGTGGAGCACATAGGTGGATGTATCCAGTACCCTTATTTGTTATTAAACAGTACACTGTCCCCTGGGTCCCAGTTTGGGCCACTCATGGCAACAACATGTGAGTCTGTCAGCCTCTCCTGCGGCTATGACACATACATCTCCTCATGCCCCTCCCACACATCCGACAGGAGTTATTTTTAGCAGGCCAGCGGAAATCAGCACTTCAGCATGGATGAACCTGTAAGCTAAACATTGTATTAGTCATAACAGCCTCTTATCAAGTCAGCTCAGCCTCCTTGTTAATGTATTTTCAATAAGTTAAATGCATTTTTGATGAATGGGGGTTTATTAAAAGCCTCACCTGACCACCAACATCAGCGGTGTACTTCTTAATAGCATATCTGAATTGGGGTCTTTTTTTGTATATTGACATTTCTGTTCCTTTTATCCCACCACCCTCCTAGAGACCTGGATTGTCTGGGTGTTAAGAATAGAGCACTGGTCACCCTGCCTGTGGAGGAGGTGCTCCAGACCCTCAATGACCTCATCACCTATTTCCAGCTCCCTGATGCTGAGCTGGAGCATGAAGAGAGGCAGATAAAGCTGCGCTCACTTAAGAACCGGCAGAACCTATTCAAGCAGGAAGTAAGTTTCAAAATCCAGGAAGATATAGGAATCTAACAGTCAAGCAAACATTATTTAATTACAGCATTACGTCATCCATATTGCAGCAAAATATTAAAATATTGAGGCAGTTTTAGCAAGCGACGGCACAGATGAGGGAGCTGAGAGCAGTGGTAAATTTGCAACAGACAATAAATGTAAAAGGCTAAAGCGATTGATTCTTTGAGGCGTTTTTCAATGCCATCTTAAATTTGGAGGCATTACATTTGAAGGTGTCAGCAGTTTTTGGTGTTATAAGTTTTCGTGCTGCTGGCACAAGAGCACTGAAGCCTTCTGCTAAGCCTCTAGGGCTTAAATTGCTTTCATCAATTTCAAAATGCCAACAACCTTTACTGAATGTAATGCTATGATGCCAGATATCCAAACTCTTAATGCTAACTGCCGCTAAAACATACGACCATAAAAACGAATGTGAATTAGCCAAATGGGTAACATACTTTTTAAATTATGCATTTTTTGGCATGTCACCTTGCAGCTTATTTACCTTTATATCTATGATAATACACCAAGAATTGCGGCTGGCTTTGGCCCACCCCTTACATTATGTATTAGACTAATAGGTCAATTTGTCCCTGTAGAAGGCTGACTCATGATATTTTAGGCATTTTGATTTATCAGCAATTTCCATTTTGTCTTTCTACAACCTCAATTTATCTGATCAGTATAGAAATTGTCTCTGTAGTATAAATCACCATGACACAACAACCAAATGGGAAAAGAGAGATCCCGTGTGTTAATGCGTGTTAATTGTATGATGTTAAATGTGTATATTTCTTAGGGCATGCTGACTCTGGTGTCTAACTGTATCGACCGTCTGAACGTGTACAACAGTGCAGCTCACTTTGGGGAGTGTGCTGGGTTGGAGGCAGGAGCAGCCTGGAAAGACATTCTCAACCTACTGTATGAGCTGCTGGGTAAGAAGCTGGTCTATGACATATGAACATATAACTGCTGTAACCATTCGCAGAGATGTGAGTCATCATTTCAGGAGTAGCTTTGGGCACAGCAGTTCACCACAGCAGAAATGTGTTGACCTTCATCTTCAGAGAAGATGAAGAAGATTTGCAGACGCTACATTCTTAAGGATTATGTTCTGAAGCTGCCAATATTCACACTTCTCAACATTAGACACAGGACATATAATCCCACACATATGTAACTTCAGCATTCACACACATTCCCCCATTGTTTTGGAAAATATTTAGTGGCTTGTGGCCCACTGCATACAAAAGAGTTTTTCTGTTATGATGTGCTTCCAGATCAGCAGCCAAAAAAAGATCACCACCACACACCCCAACATACACACACCCTATTGGCCGGATGGCTCAGTGGCAGTTTCATGTCAGTTCTCGTTACTGTTAAATGCTATTTTCTTTTTTGTTTACTTGTCACTGAGCTCCTTGTGCCCCTATAGCATAATATCGTTAGGTCCTCCTCTCCAAAATTTGCTTTGATCTCTTGCACTGCTGGCATATGCTCTGTCAGATAAACACACATCATACAGAGTATATATAGGCTTTCCCCGTCTTTCTGATGACTACAATGTTTGACTCGAACATTTATTTCCCTAGCTACCTTTGAGCGCAGAGAAATAGAGAAAAGCACGATTTGGTTAATATATTTCTCATGCTTAAAGATAGGAAGTGGACAGTATGTAAAATGTATCTCCTGTCAGGCTGAAGCCCTTCTGCCCTTCTAATTGTGTCCTTCACACTGTTATTTACACCGATTTCACCCCCTGGCTCTTATTAAGCTTCCAGCCACGTCTCTCTCATCCCCCGTTCCCTCCTCCACACACCTGCTCCGGCACACCACTAAATGGATTTGGGATGCTTCCATCCTTCCTTCCTTTCTTCTCTATCTGTCTGTGTTGGTGACCCTGTCTTTTTTTTTTTCTTTTTTTTTTGCTAGGACATATGTGGGTGTGTTTGTCCTCATGTGTTTATATCTTTCTGTCCTAGATGAATATGTATGAGGTTGTCCAAACAAAATCACTCCCTCCCTCTTCATGGCTTTGGGCATGTTTAAAGGTGTTCACATTTGACATATGAGGCACTGTTTTTAGTTTTTGAGATTGAAGTTACATTTGACAGGGCACTGACAGGGACTCATCAAACCATCCTAAATAAATTTAAATCGGCCATAGAATTTGAGTCATGCACAATTTCTTTGTGCCCTGCAGCGGCGCTAATCCGAGGAAACAGGAACAACTGCACCCAGTTCTCAAAAAACTTGGACTGGCTGGTTAGTAAGCTGGAGCGACTGGAGTCCTCCTCAGGTATTCTCAGCATTATTCTCGCACACATACTGAGCTAGTTTGTGTCAAATTGACACAATACTGTCAAAATATACCTTTGACGACAGTCTCAACAGAGACATCAGTCATGAATGATGTGGAAAGATGACACTGCTTAAAAATATATACAGGTACCTAAATGCATATAAGCAGCACTAAGTGTTGATCTGCTGGACGTGTCTTTGACGAGTGTCCTCTGGGATGTCTTTCTCCTCTGTGGATGTTGACTAATTGATGAATTTGCGGCTGTGCAGGCATCCTGGAAGTTCTGCACTGCATTCTAATTGAGAGCCCTGAGGCCCTCAACATCATCCAGAGAGGACACATCAAGTCCATCATATCGTTGCTCTACAAGCATGGACGCAATCACAAGGTGAGCAGCAAGGGGCACCGCTAAAATCAAATGTTAATATTTGGTAGGATCTCTATGACTTTTTGGTGGTTTATGACATGGTTGATAAGTTAGTGGTCTTGGTGAAAAGGAACCACATACTGAAATTATAGTAAGGAAAGTGGAAACAGCAAATTAGGGTAAAATAATAAAGCAATAACATTTGTTTTTAAAAAAAAGTTTATCATAAAAACAAGAAAGAAAAGGGAAACGCTTTGCTTGGCTCTGTACAAAGTAACACAATCTGACACAATCTGACAACCAGATCTTGGTTGGGGCTTGTAACTTGGTTGCCTGGCAACTGCACCTAGCAAAGAAATAATCCAGTACACAACCCACCATAAAATGGGGAACTGTTGTTTACACTTTGTTTTTTTGTTCTGATTAAAAAAACGAGGTATATAATAGTGAGGTATAACAGCTTTATATCTGCTGGTACTGTTGGTGGGTTTTGTTACCAAAGTAAAAGTGAAGTCAGCCTGTTTATCTTGTACCCAGTCATCTCCAATCCTGTCCACATTAGGCTCCAAAGCTCTTTGTTTAATACACATATATTTCAATAACCTCTCCCTTTAGGCTTCTTTGTCACTTTATTTCTCTTTAGCACCTCATTCATTGTGCTTATTTTCCACCAGCATACAAATTTCCATCCTTCACAGAACATTCCTTGGAGCTTGCATGCAGTGTGTCATCAAAATAAATCAATCTGTTTAACAGCGAAATGAGATCAGGAGCAGGATGTCCGCTGGCCTGGTCATAAATCAGCAGGAATGTTTCAGTTTGCTTTGGAAGCAGGAGTAATAGGCCAGTGATACAGCAAAAGTGCTTTAGCCTGTCACCCTTGGCTGAGCTTTCTGACACGTTTAGTTCTACTGTATCGTTAAACTAACATCAAAGGGATATTATTGCACATGTTTTGCCCGTGGTAAACATCTCAGTAGCGATTGTTCATCGCTGCCCAGGTCTCTTCTTCAGGGACAATCTCATTTTATGCAAAGATAATTAGTCATTTCTGTAAAGGTATGGATCCAAATCCAGGGCTTGTTGGGGAAAGTCAGATCAATTTGTCATCAGTTTTTTTGGGACCTGTTTTCTCTCAATATTTGTGCTTGTTTTAATTTCTGGTGCATTCACTGTCTTTTTTTAGATTCTGGATGTGCTCTGCTCGCTGTGTGTATGCAATGGCGTAGCTGTACGAGCTAATCAAAACCTTATCTGTGATCACTTGCTGCCCAAGAGAGATCTGCTGCTGCAAACACAACTAGTCAATGATGTCCAAAGGTTAGCAAGCCATCCACGTATTGTGCCTCCTTTTAACATATTTTTCTGATATTTAGTTTTCATTAATATTAACTTTAAATATACACTTGAAAGGTCTCATTTAGAAAAGGCACACTTTTAATGTTGAGTGTGCCCATGTTCTCATAACAACGTGATCTGCAAATGGGACTCAGTACACTAAAGTGTAATGCGAATGCTCATACAAGTGTATTGGGGCCTTTTATATGCTCCATTCTCATATCCTTAAACAGTTGTCCTTGTACAATGAAAATAAACATCTGAGTTAGGGTGATATTATTTTACCTACATTTAATATAACAAATCTCTATGTCTTGACTCAAGTGAAATGATCTAATTTGCTCTGTTACATCAACACTTTCCAAACTAAATCCATTAGAAACAATTTTCTTTATCTTATGCTGAGGGAACAGTTGTTCATTAGAGTTAAAAGTAAAAGATCATATTACAAATGAATGTGAGAATATCTTATTTGCTGTAAGGGACATCTAATGACTTTATATTTGTTTTCATTACCAGTATGAGACCGAATATTTTCCTCGGGGTGAGCGAGGGCTCAGCTCAGTATAAGAAGTGGTACTATGAGCTGGTGATCGACCATGTGGATCACTTTGTAACCAGCGAACCCTCACACCTCAGAGTGGGCTGGGCTAACTCTAAAGGGTATGCACCCTACCCTGGGGGAGGAGAGGGCTGGGGGGGCAATGGAGTCGGAGATGACCTCTATTCGTTTGGTTTTGATGGACTCCATCTCTGGTCAGGTCAGTGTGCAGAGAACAAATTCAGTGTTGTGTGTGTAACTGGCAACATAATACGTATTAAAGATGAGTCGTAACCCTGGGCTACAGCCAGGTTGTGTCTAGACAGAATCAGATTCCTGCAGGGCCAATGTCTTTGCCCAGATTGTGTGTAGCTGTGTACTTGTGTGTGCAAATATGCTTGTTTAGTCCTGCGTCTGTGAGAGAGACGTGATCTGTGCCAGCATCACTTACTGGTTCATATTTCACATAAAGTGTCTGTGTGCGTGTCCTGAACAGGTCGTGTCCCACGAGCGGTTGCATCAGTGAACCAACACATCCTGACCTCAGAGGATGTGGTGAGCTGTTGTCTGGATCTTGGAGCACCCAGCATATCCTTCCGGATCAATGGACAGCCAGTCCAGGGCATGTTTGAAAACTTCAACACAGACGGCCTCTTCTTCCCTGTTGTTAGCTTCTCAGCAGGGGTCAAGTGAGTTTTTGTTTGTTTCTCCTGTGTGCTCTCTGAAAAATTAAAGAAAGTAATTCAGTGATGATGTATGAGCTGCAACAACAAGCACAAGCAGATTTAAATGATAATCGGAAGCCATATATACACTCATACAACCACTGCCTGCAAGAAAGTCATCAAATGTATCCACTTATTTTTGCTGAAATCCAATAATCTTCAAGACCTTGACATTGGACACAGGTAGCAGGGAATAGCTTCGTAAGCTTCTCTGTTGCCACGGTGACCACAGAAAGAGTGACTGACAGGACTTTAAAATGGAATTTCAGGCTCCAGCAGTTTTTTATATGATTCCATCATTGACTTTGACTTATTAAAGCAAAGGGGCATTTAGCATTTACAGCTTTCATCTTTGAAGCCCAGACAAACACTTGACACCAAGAGACTAGACTTTCATTTGGTCGTGTAAAGTATCTGAAAGTGAATTAATTTCTTACTGGCTGATGAAATTACATTTTGAAAAAAGGAATACTATACCTGATAGTGTACAGTATGTGGTATGGAAAAGATACGATAGGTGTCCTGAGAGATGATAAGAAAGACCTGTTTCCTTTGTTTCCAAACAGTCTGAGAAATTTTGAATGTGCATGTCTTTGTTGCCTGCGTGGGCATTGTTTCATTCATATGGGCACTGGGGACGTAAAGCTATGCATTATTTCCCTTCCTTTGCTTCCACTTTTCACTTTTCATGCTGTCTCTTCTACAAATGTACACATTACATTTCTAAATTACATCTAACAGCCTCATCCTTCTCACACAGTAGACTGTATATAGCAAAAGTACAGAGAGTGTGGAGATGTTAGGTTTTTTGTTTTTGTGTGCCATATTGTGAGGAATCCCCCCCTGCTTTTTTGTTTTTCATCTTAATTTTCTGTAATGATTCTGAAAAGTGTCACTACAACTTTGCTGTCTTACCTTTGCTCCATATCCATCAAATAAAATTAACATTAACATCATTAACAAGCCTATATTTCTGTCTTTAGGTACGTAGGTTTTCATATCCATATTTAACGTGACAACCCAATAAACACCTTTGACCTGGGAAAACCTTGTCCATGAATCTGACTCAGTGAACAGGGTTAACATCTCTGTGGAGATAAATGTGCCGCAAACTGACAGCCACTCATCTCAGTAATTGATGGCTGCAAACAGAATGGGCCTGGTTACATAATGTCTACTACATGAGTAGCTATTTCAGGCCACACCAGGAGAGTGTTTTCACAGAGATGGCCTAAGATGCTAAACGTGCTCGTGTCAGCACGTAGGCTGATACTGACTGAAACAGATTAAAAGGAGAAAAAGTAGTTACATATAGATGTGTGTTTGGTTTTCTTTTCACTGGCTGTTTCTTTCATTAAGACATTTCTTTCATTCATCCGATTATAACTTATATATACAGTATATATTATTTATCGAATTTACTCTATATTTTCACACACTTTCTCTGATTAAATACAATTTTCTATTGCATTTTTATTGTGTAACACAATACAATAGGTCAAGAAATTACCAGCATTTTATCTCATTAGGGTGCGTTACCTGTTGGGTGGTCGACATGGTGACTTTAAGTTTCTGCCTCCGTCAAGTTATGCTCCATGTTATGAGGCTCTGCTGCCGAAAGAGAAGATGAAAGTAGAACTGGTGAAAGAGTACAAGAGAGATTTGGAGGGAGTTAGAGATCTGCTGGGCACCACTCAGTTCATGTCGCAGGCCTCCTTCATCCCCACACCTGTAGAAACCAGCCAGGTAAGTAAACAGGACCACTGTAATGCGGTGATTCATTAGACAAATGTGTTGATATATTTTTAATGTCCTCAGATTGTCATGCCACTTCATTTGGAGAAGGTTAGGGACAAGCTGGCTGAGAACATCCATGAGCTGTGGGGAATGAATAAGATTGAGCTTGGCTGGTCATATGGCAAGGTAAGAAATATTCAGGTTGTTTCTTTAATTAATACAATACCCTGCACAGAATAATATTCTCTGAATCTAAAAATAAAAGCATAATCCATACATTTTGCCATGTTTTTGGAGAAATAAACGTCACAATTAGTCATTGCCTAAACAAATTAGAGTTAAAGACCAGCTCAAAAAGCATTATTAGTATTAGAATATAACCGTCACAAAAGCCTGTACGTCATCTTGCTTTCTCTTCTATAATTTGCGGTTCACACCAAAAAGAGGGTAAGTGGAAAACACTTTCATTTTCCATGATAAATGCTTTTTCGTACTGCTCATTTAGATGCTTCATTCCAGTTTGTTTGTAGCAGAGTCATTGTGTTTGTGTTTAAATATAACTCATGAAATGCAAAGTATTGTTTCACCCAAGGGCAGAACAGGATGCTTTAGCAATTTCTGCACAGCAATAAACCAAAAGGGGGAGTCTGTATTTAAATTTTCTGCATTCATATTCTAGACAGTTTACAAGTTTTCCATTGCTTTTAAAAGAGAACTTGGACATTTTTGGCTTACGGTTGCCAAATGTTAGATGAGTAGATCAGTACCATGCTGGCTAACGTTGAGCTTGAGCCATCGTTAGCATAAAGACAAATAATAGGGGAAGTGACTAGTTTGACTCTGTCCAAACTTAACGAAATGAAAATGAGCTTATTTAAAAAATTAGCTTTTTTTGTTTAAAAAACAAAACTTAAAGGTTTTGTTGGGTTATACTTTTATGCCTGACTGTTTCTAAGGTCAGCACAGGAATAACTAGAGTAACTATGCTAAACTATACTAACAGAAGACAGTTAGTATAGTTTAGCATAAAAGCTCAAAGCAGAGGAAAACAACTAGCGTAGCCTGGCTTTGTCCAAAGTTCAAACCTAAAAGTGACAGAGTCTCCAGGAAAATAAAACTCTTCAGAGCTTTGTTTGTAGGAACTTTTTTCTTTTTAGCTTTTGACCAAGCTAGGCTTCCTCTTTGCTCCACTTAACATTATGTTAATGCTAAGCTAAGCAACTCCAGGTCTAGCATTATATAAAAGAGACATAATTGGCATGAATGTTTCTCATTTAACTCTTGGCACATTACAGGCCGATGAAAAACGCGAATTAAATTTACATAATAAGAAATATAACATTAGTTATATTAAGTTTTGTCTGTAAAAGACTCCTTGAGGACGTGGTTGGTTTATTGTGCACTGGCTAAAGGTAAACAGCAAAGTTAGCTGTTTTGCCCTTAAAGAAACAGATGATAACACAAACAACAGTATGAAAAATGACCTATGTCTTTAATAACATTATACATACTGTATGATAACCCTCCATATATCACTAATGTTAGACTGCTAGACCTTTACTTTGTTTGTACATCTGTAGTGTACTTAAGTGTGTAATCTCATTATCAAAAATTATTATTATTTTTCGCTAATTTGAGGGGTCAGAGCACTAATTATCAAATACTACTAAAATGCTAGCCATGGTGCATATAATATTATCACTGCTTGTTCTTTGCTCTGTAGTTCTGTTTCATCGTGTTTAATTGCAGTACCATTCGTAGTAGATTAACAAAATATTGTTTCTTCTTTAGCTTTGGATGCATATAAATACCTTTTCATGTGTTGTTTGTTCCACAAATATAATGGTCTAAGAGGGAGAACTACCAGATTTCCTGTAGAGTTCTTGAGCTGGCTGGTAGTCATTGGACCCCCACACACGGCTGCATATCTGTACACAGCCCTGCATGTTTTCTTGGTAAACATCCACCACTGCCATGCCGCCTCCTCTGAGCAGCATTGCCAAAGGGGATTATTTGACACAAAGTGCAGCCTCGAGAGAGGTGTCACACCTCTTACTTGGTATTCTAGTTGTACACATTTCTGTCTCCCCCAAGAAAACATGCTCCCTCGTTCATAACATGTTCACTAGAGTAAACTGTCTTATCACTGCAACCAGTAGCACCCTGTATTTAGACCATATTCCCATTCCCTTGTTAGTTCACAATGACATTGACTTACAAGGCTGTGTAGTTCATATTTGGTTAACTTGCCCTGACAATGTCTTTGCACAAATGATGCTACTGAACAGCAATAAAACGAAGACAATAGAGAAAAGTTGAATTACTTTTATGACTGTTCTTTTTCTCACAGATAAGGGATGATAATAAGCGGCAGCACCCGTGCTTGGTGGATTTCTCTAAGCTGCCAGAAACGGAAAAAAACTACAATCTGCAGATGTCAACAGAAACTCTAAAGTATGTTGAAGATTATTGATTGGTTTTAGTCATGAGCCATATTTTTGTTTTTGAAAAGAAAGACGACATGGTAAGGAGGAGTCAAATACAATCATTTTAATTACAAAAACAAAATGAGAAGAAGAATGATATGAATTAGTGATAATGATAACAATTACTTAATTTGATGTTTTTTTTTTCTTTGATTTTAATGGTTTATGAGCATTAATTAAGAACATCACACTGATGCATTGGTGGAGGTATACAGTATGTTGTAGTGAGACTACTGTATGTCATGTGAGTGTCTGGCAGCCTGATGTTTTCTGCTAAAACTACAGTAGTTTACGGGCTTTGCTTTATTTTTGCCTTGATGTTTTGGAAAACAGTGAGCATGATTATGTGTAACCATTGCTTAGTTAATTCAGTAATACTCAAATAAATTAAAGAACTTTCAATGTATTTGTAAACTCCAGTGTCTAAAATATGATATAAATGTCAAACATTTAGTGTATTGGTTGTGAAGTTTATCATAGGAATGACTAATGGTCAGCTGTTTGTAACAAAGCCGGTAAAAGTTTGAAAAATTATTTAATATGTCTAACATGTTTAACATGACATGTCTACTTGTCCATTATTATTAACCAGGTGTCTTGTTCCTCTTGTAATAATTTTGTAAAGGCCTACCTGTAGATGTAGAGCATAGTTTTCATTTTTCAAAACTGGTAGACTGCGGGCAAACTATAATTTTTATTTGATAAGTTTACCTTACATTTCGCAGTTATGCTGGTGGTCAGGTAATTTTCTCAGTCGGATTTCAACGTTGCACATCTAAAGACCATTAGTCCACGGTCCTTTAACACTTGTCATTGCTCTACTCAACATTTGGTTCCAGTCATTACAGTCCCAGTGAGAGAAGTGCTTTGCATAAATACTCTTTAAATAATAAAGGCATTGCATTGAGGTTGCTGTGATTAATGCTAATCTGCTGCAGTCGCGACACATCTACAGTAGGTGACACAGATTGGTTTCTGAGTGGCATTAAAGTCATTTTGACTGCCACCCTGTCCTCTCACAAGGTGTAAAGAAAATTTGTGTCAACCAATTGTTTGGTACTGTTTGTTTTACCGTACATTCCCACCAAATCATGAGTAATGTCGACTTGTGGATTAAACACAGCCCTTGCTGAATATGTTTGTCTGTGCAGGACCCTGCTGGCATTGGGCTGTCGTGTAGTTCAAGTGAATCCAAATGCTGAAGACTTGCTCAAAAAGATTAAACTCCCTAAGAAGTAGGTGCAAATTCTTATATTTATTCCTGTAAAGGTCCACATTGCTCAGCTAAGCCTACAGTAGCCCAGTTCAGAGCAACTGTTTGGATTGTGTTGAAGATTATAATTGTACTGGCAGTTTCCTTAACTGTCAACTGAAACATGTAATCACAAAATGTCCAGATGTGTATAAACCCATATTGACTGTTAACACACTGTATGTACCACCATTAATATCTATTTCATGCTTCAAATGTATATCATTTACTGTTTATTACATCCATAACTGCGGAAAATGTGTTTTCCTGTAGCTACATGATGTCCAATGGTTATAAGCCATCCCCTTTGGACCTGTCGGACATAAAACTGACTCCAGGTCAGGAGCTTCTGGTGGACAAACTGGCAGAGAATGCTCACAATGTGTGGGCCAAGGACCGCATTAAACAGGGATGGACTTACGGCATACAGCAGGTACAGAGAATGGATTCTACAAGTTGTTACATTTTACAAGTTGGGACCTAACTAAACTATTGTTTGTTCATAATTACATAAAGCCCTACAGTATTTTTATTTCTAGAAAAGATTTCCTTATAGGTTCAAGTAACAACAAAACATCCTTTCCTTATATATCAAAAAAATACAAAGGATTTCTATTATATACCATATCAGTTTGTTCCACTTTACATGAGTGAGTATTCAGATAGTCTATAGTAAAAGGCAACAATATGCACGACATAATCTATAAAACACATCTCCCTGATCATCTCCGTAATGAAGATGTGCTGAAACTGCTTCAACACTCTGCTGTTTATTCTGGGTAGTTTTTCTTTTCAGGCTTTTGGTTTATTTTTGTACTGTACCATATTTTGTATTAAACACACTTGAAAACACATTTTTTCAATCCCATGCTTTCTTGGAATCTGATTGGTTATGTACATTAAAACAATATTTCAATTCAGTGTAAAATTATTATTTTTAAAACCAAACACATTATTGTTAAACTTTAGTTTTTGGACATAGAAAAATTCTTTTTACTTAAAATAACCCTAAATGAATGAATGAATCTTCAAAATATTACTCATAGCTTAGCTAAGTTTTACAAATTCTATATGATTCTAAATGGAGTTTCTGTTTGAATGCTAGTCTCTGAATACCAACTGCATTTGTGTAAACTGACTATATTTACATTTGTAGAAATTTGAACCAACATAGCTACGGTTACACTTCATGTCAGCATTCATACAGTAGCAATTCAACTGTGAAAAAATATCTACATTATAGTTAAGTTAACACTTGATTTGACCTTTTTACTTCTCGGTTTACTAAATAAAGTTACTTTACATTGAAGAGCAGATGTTGGTGCATTTCGTCTTTACAGTTTGTACATCAAGGATCAATAGTTGTCATCAAGAGACCAAATCACTGACCAGTGCTTAAGAAAACGTCTCCAAGATTTTCAGTTAAGCCCTTTAGGGAGAGGAATGTTGTTATACCAGGCCAGACAAATACTGTAACCTGTGATCATAATAAAGCAATTTTTCAAATTAAGCAGTATTATTGTGATACCTCTATCTTTGCACCTCCCCCTCGGGGGGAGTCCTGTAATGAGAAAGGACATAGGAAACATACAGGAAAGTAATGAGCAGCATTAGCCCAATGGAAATGAACGGCCAATTAACTTCTTAATTACTGGGATTGACAGCAGTCAGAGCAAACACAACAGTTGTACATCTGAACTGGCTTTCTTGAGTCAGCCTACTGGAGAAAGAAGCAGGGAAAGTTGTGCAGTTGGTCTGCTGCGTAAGATTGTCTGTGATTTTCTCCTCTTCCTGCAGGATCTGAAGAGTAAGCGTAACCCTCGGCTGGTTCCCTATGCTCTGCTAGATGAGCGCACCAAGAAGTCGAACAGGGACAGCCTTCGGGAGGCTATTCGCACTCTGATTGGATATGGTTACAACATAGAGCCCTCCGACCAGGAAGGCGGTGCGTTTGAGTCATGGATATATTCATTTAAAAATGCACATATGATCAAAGCCCACACTAGTAACAAAATTATTGTTCATATAAAGGATGAAAATTTTAATGACTTAATTTTACAAAACAGATAAAGGATTCAGCCTTCTACCTTCTTTCACTTTGTAATGAAATGGAACAGGTTTCATTGAGGGCATTCTGATTATTTTGAAATAGTAGTCTACAATGTGACACTGTTGTTCTACACAGCAGGACAAGTTGTTGAGCGACTCAGCATCGACAAGATTCGTTTCTTCAGAGTAGAAAGGACGTATGCCGTCAAGACCGGCAAATGGTACTTCGAATTTGAGGCTGTGACAGGAGGAGACATGAGAGTGGGCTGGGTCAGACCTGGATGTAAGCCAGATGTTGAGCTTGGCACAGATAAGCTGGCCTTTGTCTTTGATGGATACAGGGTACGCTTTCAACCAACCTCAAAAAATGTCTAAATGCCCATTAGGTTTATAATGTCAGTTACATTCAATCTCAATTATGAAGGGGTTTGTAATACTAATTGGTGCTAAGACAAATGCCATTAATTAAAATTTGTTTTATGGTGAAAATTTTGGTAGCACTATATATGTTATGATCCTTATCTTATGTTTCATCTGCTTTTTTATGCACAAAGGGCCACTGTCTAAACATGGGCAGTCATTTATTTGGACGCTGCTGGCATCCTGGGGATGTGGTGGGCTGTATGATCAACATGGAGGACAAGTCGATGATCTTCACTCTTAATGGAGAGATTCTTATCACCACCAAGGGCTCAGAACTCTGCTTTACTGACTTTGAAACTGAAGATGGTGAGAAAGCTTGTATACCTGTTTGTAAATGTGAATACAGTGTATACAGGAACAGACACAGTTGTACAAGTATGTTTGAGAGAGTCTCAGAATAATAAGGTGATAATAAGGGCTTGTATGTCCTTGACATCTTAATTTGTAATAAAGCCTTCACATGCAGAGCAGGGAGCATTAAACTCGAATGACCATGCTGGGGATATAAGTGAAAAATAAGTGGCCCCCTGTAATGGAATCACCCTTATTTAATGTGATACTTGTAAATTGCCTTTTTGCAAAAGCTGGATTGATTTTCCCTACCCTCCCAATGTGTGTTTTCTTTGAGTCTTCATTCTCTCCCTCTACTTCGCCTCTCTTACCCTCCCTTCATGGGTTCCTCTGGTTCTCCTTCAGGGTTCATTCCAGTGTGTAGTCTTGGCCTGTCTCAGGTGGGTCGAATGAATCTGGGGAAAGATGCTAGCACCTTCAAGTACTACACCATGTGTGGCCTTCAGGAAGGGTTTGAGCCCTTTGCTGTCAACATGAACAGAGAGGTCACCATGTGGTTCAGCAAACGTCTGCCGACTTTTGTGAATGTGCCGAAGGACCACAACCACATAGCAGTAAGAACAAAAGTGGTAAATTATTTTCTGGTAGAAATTGGTCATGAGATAAATGCAAAGATGTTTTTTCCCATTGGCAGGTTACGAGGATTGATGGCACCATTGATAGCCCGCTGTGTCTCAAAGTGACCCACAAGACGTTTGGCACGCAGAACAGTAATGCTGACATGGTGTTTTGTCGTCTCAGCATGCCTGTAGAGTTCCATTCTCTCTTCAAGTGTAGTCCTGTTGTAGACATGAATGGGGTGCAAGAGGAAGATACCCTTAAAGTGAAACACAGGTATTGGCCTTCTAAAACTCCTTCATATCAGCCAGGCTGATTACATCACTTTTATTATGTGACTTCTTTATATGAATTCAGTAATTGAAGTTTTATTTCAGTTAATTGGCAACTAGGTATACAGGATTTATATAGATGTGAATTATCTGACATCTTAAATAACCGCAGACCAAAACCTTGCTAATGTTCAACTGGTTTGAACTTCACGATCACATGCTTAATGTATTTCTTATAGATATCCACTGAGATCTGTGAGACACAGTGATGAAAGTAGACGAGTGGACTACAGCAGCATCACTATGGTATTGAATCAGCTTTTTTTGAGAATGGAATTCTGCTGTACATCAACAATGTTGGCTGACTCTAATATGTGTCTTACAGTATTATCACTCTGTGAGGGTCTTTGCTGGTCAGGACCCCTCTGGTGTGTGGGTTGGGTGGGTAACCCCTGACTACCATTACTATAGCAACAACTTCAACCTCAGCAAGAACAGAACAGTGACTGTAACCCTGGGAGACGAGCGAGGACGAGTTCATGAAAGGTAAGACCATTTTTGAGACTTTTGACAGTACAATAATTAGTATTTGGCTACCCTTACCACTTATGTACATTATCAAAATGAATGTATATCAAGACTAAATATATGATATTTGCGTTCTTGTAGTGTGAAGAGGAGTAACTGCTACATGGTGTGGGGTGGTGATGTGACCAATGCCGCTCACACCTCCACCCGCAGTAATGTAGACCTAGAGATCGGCTGTCTGATAGACCTGGCCACCGGCCTGGTGACATTCACTGTTAATGGCAAAGAGATATCCACATCCTACCAGGTACCAGATGCATTTAATCTTCACACTAAAGGAATAATAAGACTACATGTCCATGTCAGAACAAATAAATGTCTCATTACATTACCAGTTGTTTATCAATAATCGTTTTACAGTCACTACCTGTTTAAGCGTGCACCTGCATTTTATTCAGTTGACCTTGAGAGCGACTTGTGTTTTCTTTACATTTTTCCAGTGCAGTGATGTCTGCATTGTTGAATTTCAGATTTATAATTTGCCTGTTCAGGCGCACTCTGAGAGCTAAATCTTAAAAACCTTTTGGAGGGTATAATCTTCTTATGTTCTCCTCCGTGAAACTCTGTGAGGCTTCACCCAGCGCTGAGTCATCTGACCAGCCGACACCCTTGAATGATCATGCACAGTCACACAAATAGGCATGCACGCACTAAGTAGTTGAGTTTCATGATGCATCATTAAGCTGCTTTCTGCAAGTCATGGTCTCTCACTCCAGCAAGCCTCTGATGTTTACTTCCTGTGTGGACCATTTACTAACTTGCTGACCTTTTTCCACTCCAGGTGGAACCAAACACTAAACTCTTTCCTGCTGTGTTTGTACGGCCTACAAGCCCGAACCTCTTCCAGTTTGAGCTGGCAAAAATAAAGGTAAAGTCTCGTAATTGTTCCATTTCAACAACCTTCTTACGGGTCTTTCTTCTCTGTGTGTCTGGCTTCACTAGGTTAATGTTTTAGCTTGATATTATCTGCACCAAACATACTGAAGGCTTTATTACCACAATGTTTACTTGCATTGTTTGAAATTCAAAAAGAGAAGACTATGTGACTGAGCAATGTAGCAATGACAAAACGCATGAGAAGTAACTTGCTGAAAAAAATGTCACTACCTTCTTCAGAGAAGTGTCAGTATCATTTTTTTCACACACTTCAAATGGCTTTCTGTTCCATGACAGCATTTAAAGTCCTTTTAATCACCACATTCGTGTTTTTTGCCCTGTTCAGAATGCCATGCCCCTCTCATCAGCCATTTTTAAGAGTGAACATAAGAACCCAGTGCCTCAGTGTCCACCTCGACTTGATGTCCAGACCATCAATGCAGTGCTTTGGAGCCGCATGCCCAACACCTTCCTCAAAGTGGAAACCTCTAGAGTCAGTGAGAGACATGGCTGGATGGTCCACTGCGTGGAGCCTTTGCAGATGTTGGCTGTGCACATACCTGAAGAGAACAGGTACGGTACAAACATACAACGATCAGTCCCAACATTAACACTGGTGGTCTTAAAAATGTCATGGAGCACAAGCAGTACACAAACACACTGAAGTAAAAGTTCAAATATTGGTCTAACCACTTCAAATCTTTTACTCAAGAAAACGTTCTAAGTAGATTATCTACATTTTACACCTATTAATAAATAAAAAAGACTAATGGACAGTAGTACATAAGTCACCAGTACACTTGGTAGTATTAATGTATTAGCTGATTGGTGTATACCGTAGCTAAACCAATTGGTTAATTATTTGATCCACAGAAAACAAATACAACACAGCATTTTTTTGATAATTAAATTTTAAATATTATATAAAAATGACTAAATAATATTAAATACAGTTCAAATAAAAAACCCTTAAAGTGGTTACGAAGCTTGACATACCCGGGTGGTCTATTGTGTCTATTGCAGTGTAAGATACATTGCCATACCATACCCAAAACTAAAGAGACAGTCAAACAAGTGGTACTTGCACCTTGTGTGGTAAATAACATCTCATTCAGCTCATTTACTTTCTCCCTGTCTTCTAAAGGTGTGTCGACATCATGGAGTTGTCTGAGCAAGAGGACCTAAGGAAGTTCCACTACCACACATTAAAACTCTACTGTGCCCTCTGTGCTCTAGGTAACACCCGTGTGGCTCATGCCCTCTGCAGCCACATGGACCAGTCACAGCTTTTATACACTATTGACAACCAGTACCTGCCTGGCATGTTACGTGAGGGCTTCTACAATGTTCTGATTAGCATCCACCTGGAGACAGCCAAAGAGGCACGACTCATGATGAAAGATGAATTCATCATCCCCGTCACGCCTGAGACACGCTCTATCCGTCTGTTCTCTGATGCCTTTAAGAAGCACCTCCCACCAGGGGTGGGGCTTAGCACGTCACTGAAACCCCGCCTCAACTTTGCTCCACCCTGTTTCATCAGCACCAAACAGGAGCAACACCTGTATAGTCCCCAAATTCCATTAGATGCCTTGAAGGAGAAAGCAATTGTGATGTTGACTGAAGCTGTTCAAGGTGGAGGGCATCATATTCGAGATCCTGTTGGAGGAGGCGTGGAATATCACTTTGTGCCAATTCTGAAGCTCATTAGCACCTTGCTCACTATGGGTGTATTAGGTAGTGAGGACGTTCACAAGATTTTACTACTCATTGAACCGAATGTGTTCAGAGAGACACATGAGGACGGAGCCACGGTATCCGCAGACAAAGAGGGACTCACTGGGACGGAGGAGAAGGCTGTGGAAGCAGGAGAAGAAGAGGCAGCCAAAGAGGCTAAACAGCCAATAAAAGGCCTGCTGGAGAAGAGGCTGCCTGAACCGGTCAAACGACAGGTATTATTAAACGACAGTTCACTGCTAAACTAAGACAGCTGCAATCTCAATCACGTGCTCCAAAACTACTCTTTGTTTTTTTATACACCCATTCATAAGTCTGTTAAACATTTAATGGCTAAGTCTCTCTGTTAAACAAATCAGCCCTTGGGTAAAAATAAGTAGGATAATGGAAAACCATAAGGCCGTTTGTATGCAATCCTAATACAACTATAACAGCTTGATCTAGGGAAACAACAGTTATGTAACAGTTTTTGTTGTTTGTCTCCTCCCTTTGTACGTTGCCCAGATGTGTGAGCTGCTTCACTATTTCTGTGACTGTGAGTTAAAACACCGAATCGAGGCCATTGTGTCATTTTCTGACAGCTTTGTCTCAAAGCTGCAGTACAACCAGAAGTTCCGCTACAATGAACTGATGCTGGCCCTCAACATGTCAGCTGCTGTTACAGCAAAGAAGACCAAAGAGTTCAGATCACCTCCTCAAGAGCAGGTGAGTTGCCATATCCACTGCAGGGATGCTGAGAAGGAAGTAGGAAGAAAAACTGGTAAGAAACACTGCACAACTAGTGAACAAACACAACTAGTCAGTATTCCAGTGGCGATAACTTTGCCCCAGCAGCATTAATTCACACCTCAGTTCATGTAATTCTAACAACTACTACTTGTACTGTCATGTGACCTTAATGATGTTCATCTGACATAATGATACAAATCAGTCACAGAGTGTAAATGCCGTGAGCTGGCATCAGTTAGACCTGATGAATCCTAAAATAAAGAACACATGAATCTAAAGCGGCTTACCACAAAGAAAGCCTGCAGGCTCACTGCTGTAAATCATGCATGAAACTTGATAATTCATGTGGGAAATTTACGTAACTTCTGTAATTTTCCACATACTTAGCCAATTTCTTTGGCTACTACCAGATTCCCTTTATGTTTTTATACTGTTGAATTCCCCAAATTTGAGGCCAGGAGTAAATCAGTGCCACTCCAGTGTGTGTGTGTGTGTGTGTGTGTGTGTGTGTGTGTCTGTGTATAGCAAAAACAGCCTCAAGGCAAATACATCTTTCTTGTCTATGGTGTTATTTTTCTAGTGACAGACAGACAGACAGACGCACACACACACACACAGTACAGTAAAGTAATCTGAGGTCAGTGCTTCACAGCTACTTTGCAGCGACTTGTTGTGGTGTCCTTACGTCCGCCAAGGAAAAATGAGCCACTTTGTCTTTTTTCTGTCAGTCATGTGCATTACTTTCTCACATGGCTTTTAAGGGCCATTTAATTTTACTTCTTCTAAATGTCTGACTTTATCTGTCATTTCAGATCAACATGCTGCTAACCTTCAGTATGGGTGAGGACTGTCCTTGTCCAACACACATCCAGGAGGAACTCTATGATTTTCACAACCAGTTGCAGCTCCATTGTGGTGAGACGCAGCTCTTGCAAAACCTATATTTGCTGCTTCATTGGTATTGTTTTATCATTAAACATGTTTTATTGTATTTTATTGTAATTTAATTTTATTGTATTTAATGCATTACAATGTAAGACTGAATTTAATATTGCTTTAAAGAGTTTTATTGGATAAAATGTTTTATTGCTTGATCTCCCATTGTGTCAACATCAACTAAACTGTGCTAGTAGTAAAGAAATGCTTTCCTTTTTCTCTCTGCCTCTCATCAGAGAAGTTATAGTGCAGCGCTTCACAGATTGCTTTGACCTCTTAATGCTATCATAAATAATTAAGTTGCACAACACTGCGTGATACTACTAGTCTAATATCATTGTCAGCCATGCTGAAAATTTGGTTTCAACCAGTAATGGGAGAATTAGAGTCAACATGAAATTGTGACAAACCACATCATATACATGGCAAGTCTGCTAACCCCATAGGATCCCAGCTTGACAGAAATACTGTTTTAATATGCTCCATGCATATAGTATATTTATTGCTCTGTGTTGTGTAGGAATCCCTATGGAGGAAGATGAAGACAAGCAAGATACATCTATTAAAGGTCGGCTTCTAATGCTGGTGAAAAAGATTAAAGGACAGCCTCACAAAGCAGAGGAGCCCACGGAGAAGGAGCAAACTGCACCATGTGAGAGAATCACAGTTTTTCATTCCAGAATTTAAATGATTATTTGAATTGAGAAGCATTTATAACTGACTTCAATATTTGGGATTAAAAAAATTTGTAAACACTGATATTTAATGTCTTAACTCAGCTCACCATATTTCTGAATTCATATTCTTGTCAGAAAGCTTGAAACCAAGCGTGGCCTTGTAACTATAGCAACTGATTACAAGCTGTAATCAGTCAAGTCTTTAAGAATGGCAAGCTTTGCCTTCATTAGCTTTTACTTCCTAATCAAAATGTCCAAAACTTGACATAAAAAAGTGTCCTTGAGCACAACATTAAATTTTGTCTGGTTCTGAATCGTCTTTTATAAAATGTGTTTTATTTTTGCAAATGTACAAGTTCTGGGCATACATTTTATCCATTTACACTAGATCAGGGGTCACAAACCTTATTGAAACTCAGAGCTACTTCTTGGGTACCTATTGATGCGAAGGGCTACCAGTTTAATACACACTTTTGAAATAACATGTGCTCAATTAACCATTTAACTATATATTATTAATAATAATTTATTAAATTAATAATATTTGTCTATGTGAAGACGTGGATCATGTTAATGATTTCTCACAATAACTATAAAATGTGATTTCAAAAAGAATAGCAACAAAAAAATTAAATGCAGCTCATTGGTAAGTGGCGCTATGGTGAGGTATTTTAAGAACAGGCCCGCGGGCTACTCATGTGGTCTTTGTGGGCCACCTGGGCCCACGGGCAACATGTTGGTGACCCCTGCACTAGATCCTGCTTGTTTACAGCGGCTTCTGTTCTTTGCTAAGAGGAAGAATTAAAATCAGAAGCTCTTGTATTGTAGCTCTCGCACCCCCAGTCTTGCCTCTTATTTGCCTGCTTGGTGTCACGTGAATTAAAGCAGTCATTTCCATTTCAATTTCTTTTCAATTTTATTATGCTAATATGGTCCTGGGCAGAGAAGAGGCTCCAGAGTGAAGAACATCTCCTGTGAGCTGCTCCAAAAAAGATGAGAGAAAAACCACTGATGATAAAAACCAAATCTTAACTTGATTAAACCACTATGTGTGTATGTGTACATAAAAAATATACACAGTTTGGAGCACACACAGTACAATAAAAAAGGGTTTCAATCATTGCACACAAGAAATGGAGTGCTACAATAGTATAAATGCAGAACAGGTTGTATTATACATTTATTTCTGAAATGGTTAAAAAGATACATTTTGCTGCTTTAAAGAGGCTTTTCACAGTTTGGATTTTATTTCTTAGAGTACATCTTTATTTATGACAGCCGTTTTTCTCTTATATACTGCATAATTTTTCCTGAGAAACAATCTGTACTGGCAATAAAACAAGACACATGTTTCTGTCTTTATTGCCTAGATAGAGAATTCTGAGAATCTTTTAGAAAGCTTGCCTTTGCCATACCATCCTCATCTATTCTTGAAAGTGATGCTGGCACTAGGAAGTGGCCAAATGGCAGGAAGATAAATGTGGGCCGAAATATGTTGTCCCCCTGACCGCAGACACTGGAAGGCAATCTCTCTCCTGGGATTAGGTGTGACCCTGATGTGGAGCATATAAGACCAAACCACTGAACTTAAAGGAGCAGGCCAGGATGAAAATAGAGGATGGTGTAGGTGTTATCTTTAAAAGAGTACTTTGGGTGATGGTGGGTGTGGTCTCTGCGGTGTATTGTTTGAGGACTGATTGATTAAAGGAGTGCTTTGTGGTGACAGCTGCAACTCAGGAGCATCACTTCTACTGGTATAACAATTGGAGGAGACAGGAAGTGAGGGAAGGGAATATAATAAGGGAGTAAAAGGGAAGTCCTTTCAGGGAAATTATTTTACTTACTAAATATGTTTTTCTTTCAATAATTTTCCTTTAATATATTTTATTTGTTTGCACAGAGGGCTAAAACTATGGGGCCTGCATTATTATTTAGGAGATTTCTTCTCTGTGACTGTGACTGTACAAGAAATAAGAATTGAGAAAATGTCAGACCAACTCAAACTCCTAAGTTCTTAAGGGGCCACTTTGTCTTTCACTTTCCAAATTCTCCAGTTCCTTTTTTACTCTCTGGTCTTCTTGATGTTGCTGTCACTTGGAACTGCTCTCTCTTTTACATCTGCCATCTTCTGTTCCTTGTCTACTACCACAGTATCTGGTTGGTTAGCTAGTACATTCCTGTCCATCTGGACCTTTAAGCTCCATAGGTTTTTTTACCGTCACAGGGAAGATAAACATTTGCACTGATGCAAGTGAAAATATATTTCATGTTAATGCAGTATCATATACCTTTTACACTCTGGTGGGGCTGATGTGAGCACTGGATAATTACAGCTAATCAACACAATCTTAATTTTCTTACTTTTTAAGTAAAGTTAACTAATTTGAATTTAGATGTTGTAGCATATCCTCCACGGACAGGAAGTGGCTGATGGTAACTCCACTCGTAAACTTGGATCCATATCCACTTTCTGTTATTATCTGGGTGAGGGGATTCAGGCCTTTGCACAAAGCAGTGGGTATAGTGGTATGTTCCGCATTTATGCAGGATATACAAGTCTCCTGTATTTTCATCCTATCATCTTACTTAGTGAGGCCCTGAAGAAAAAAGTGCAATTATCCATGCTGTTTAATGAAATAAAAGGAGCACAGATGTAGATTCTTGCCTCTGGTGAATCATTTATCAACCAGAACCATTAAGTGACATAAAGACTTGCCTTAAAGAAATGTATGTGTGTAAGAGAACAAGAATTATGCATGGTTTCCTATATTGTAAAAACGTCTGGACAAGTTGGATTTGTTTGTTGGGCTGCAGTGAAGGAAAAGTTCTAGAAAGGTGTTGTAAAGAGCAAAACAGAGGGTGAAGTAATAAACAAGTGTGTTTGATAGTGTGACAGAATAAGAGTCAGGTGTTGAGAAGCATGTTGGTTGAGAGGAAGAAATGTCACTTCTCATTTTGGAGAAAGCTGGTGCTGCTGTCCTTTCTCTCACACCCACGCAACTCTTTGTGGCAGGATCAGTTACCAGTGACCATGACACCCACAGCCTGGTGTCAAGCCATCACTGGAAAACCAACTTATCTAATCAATCAAACTGACACAGTGGCATAAAAAACGCAATCACCTAATTGCAGTACTTTTAAGGAAATCAATTGTGTGTAAATTACTCCACCTTTATGGCTCTGAGTTGTTTAATTGATGTCCTTCTGTGTTTATGTATATTAATAGCCTAACAACACACACAAATATATGTGCGCACGCTCACCCACACACCCTATTGATAAAGCTTAAATGAAGCCTTAAGGGTAACCCTCAGATGAGCTGTCCAAACAAATGTCTCAGTCAAACCACAGAAGTGGAATTTTGTGCTCTTCAGAACTATTAATACATCATCCCATTCCCCTCCCGTATTCTTTACATAACATGATTTTTTTTCGCTTCACTAAAAATCTGTTGAATGAGCTCAGTAACTGGGAGCTTTTCTTTTTGCACACAATGGGAAGAAAATATCTGACATTGCTCAAACACAGCTGATTATCTCTCTTTTTAAAGTAGAGCATTGCAGCTTGCTTTCCCCTTGTCTTGACTAAAGTCACGTGAATAAGGGGCTGTCTGCCTTTTCTTGTTCTGTGTTCAAAGCCTTATTTGCATCATTGAACCAGTTTGGGAAAGTAGCATTTGAAATTTGTTTTTGGGTTTTTAGGTACTCATGTTTTGGCTCGGGAAAAAGGAGAGCACCTAGTCAACTCGAAGACCCTTTTAACACCAGTCTTATAGAACTTTGTTGTGGTGTGTGTGTGTGATAATGAGTCTAGATGTGTACAGTATATGTGATTAAGAAATACATGGGATAAGTAGGTTGTGTCTTGGTGTGACTTCAGTTAATGGAGGGAAGGTTGTAGTATTTCTTATTAAGCCCAAGACAAGACAATGCAGTGAGAGTTTAAAATATTGTATTGTTTTAACAAAAGCTCTGCTTGATAATTAGTAATTATAGAGCCACACAGATGTATTTCTTTATCTACGAAATGTTTAATCAAAACATTGATTGTAGCTGCACTAATCAATGTTTAGGTTTTAACAATTAATCAAATTGTTCCAAGTTCTTTTGTATTCATGATCCCACACAGAATTATTATGCAGCTCTGCTGGTCATCTTATTTTTGCTGAGCATTTTAGTGGCTTTATATTAATTGTCTTGGATCCATTGCCCAGATGTTTTCATTCAGTCTTAATTTTATCAGTGTTGTTTTCAGTGCCAGTAGACTTCTGTAAAACCCATGGATAAACCCACTGTCCACTACCAGTGCAGCACTAAATGACGACGTAAGAGACTAGATGGATTGCAGGACACATTGCAGGATTCAATAAATTAAAAACTATTTCCTTTAGGAATTGGGAGAGCGAATCAGAGCCATAAGCAGAATATAAATATTGAACTTATGTTTATCAGGTAACCAGAAACAATACTCCAAATGAATGCTAATTCTGTTTAGCATAACTCATTTACAACAATTTATACTTCATACATGTATACAACTTGATTTAAAAATTAATTACTATGAAAGAATTGACCTTTATCTCTGAAAAGTGTGTCATCACTTGACAAGAGTCATCATCAAATAAAAACTTTTTGGGTCTCATTGTTTCATTTAAAATGAAATCTAAATCTAAAAAATTAACATTTTAATGATCTTCACCTATGTTTTTCCAGCTAATCTGAAAGAGCTGATCTCTCAAACGATGGTCAGCTGGGCCCAGGAGTGTCACATCCAGGATCCAGAACTTGTCCGCAAGATGTTTAGCCTGCTCAGGAGGCAGTATGACAGCATTGGGGAGCTGCTTCGAGCAATGAGGAAGACTTACACCATTAGTGCTGCCTCAGTGCAAGACACCATTAACCTCCTGGCCTCTTTGGGTCAGATCAGGTCTCTGCTGTCTGTCCGCATGGGAAAAGAGGAGGAGAAGCTCATGATCGATGGATTAGGGTAGGTCATCACATTTCCTTGATTCCACAAAATGCTCTTTAAATTAGAACATTTTATAATTTGAAGAAAAATTTTTGAAAAAACTAATACATATATATTTCTTGTCTTAATATCCCTATTCATAGATGTTTTCAAACTAATAATGTATTTTATATCCAGCATATCTCTTTATGGCTTTTTTCCCTTTCCAGCGACATCATGAACAACAAGGTGTTCTACCAGCACCCAAATCTAATGAGAATACTTGGAATGCACGAGACTGTCATGGAGGTTATGGTCAATGTGCTTGGAGGAGACAAATCCCAGGTTTATCTGCTTCTACCTCTATATTTAACTCTGCTTTCACATGCCATCATTCACAGCACCCACTGCACCGCCTTATCAGAAATGATGTCATTCCCAAATACAAAGTTTGAGTTTTAGTCCAGTTTTGTTTGTTATCATTTGCTTTAAGTATGTTGCAAAGTTTTAGTAACATGCCTAGAGGAAGTCATTACAATAAGCGCTGTAATTCCGGTTAAAGCAATAACAACTTCAAAACTACTTGTTACAGTTTTTTTGTGTGACAAAATCTAGCAGGCAGATCCTTCTCATGTCTAGTCATAAAGATACTCCTCATTAATGCGTGAGATTGATGCCCCAGACTGAAAAATGCCAGGAGCATCTTATGTTGTCAGATGCTCATGATTAAAGGTCACGCAACTCTCATATTTCTTTTGTAATTATTCAACCAGGTAAGATGTATGACCCTTTTTAGTCTGAATGTAACATTCCACAGGAAATTGCTTTCCCCAAGATGGTAGCAAGCTGTTGTCGCTTCCTGTGCTACTTCTGTCGGATCAGTCGTCAGAACCAAAAAGCCATGTTCGATCACCTTAGCTACCTGCTGGAGAATAGCAGTGTGGGTCTAGGTGGGTAAAGCTCTCTGTCTCTTTTTATTACTATTATTCACCATGCTTCTAGGAGCTATTACATAAGTTTATGAAGAACATACAGCATGATTTCAACCAAACTTTGCAAACTGTAGGATGTACCAAAGGATGTACTTGAAAAAAGATCCAGCATGTTGGTTGCAACACTCCATAAAACAAAGGCCCAAAATATTTTTAAAAGCTCCAGAATGAATGAAAAACACATTGTAACAGCTGGCAGAATTCTTATTAATACTGGTGCATTGCTGTAAACATCATTTTGCTATCACAGGACTTGTTTGGTGCATTGGACCACTGAAAATGTAACAAAAATGAGAGCAAATTGTCCACTCTGTTAGAAGCCATTACCACAGTAAGCACCTTGCTGGGTTGGAGACACACACAAACTAATTATGCTATGCACATATACAATTGACAGATTGCTCATTGAAAAGGTGGCAACAAGTTACGTGGCAAACAATTAAACCTAAGAATAAAATTGTTAAGTCTTATTTTAGATGCCACAAAACATACACAAACTACTACAATATCAGAGATTATGTTTTTGTACACACAGTGCCTTCTGTGTACCCTGTATACCCAGTGTATCCCCTCTGTGTATTATGTGTGCAGACTAGCTGCTAGTGATATTCAGAAAAAGTGGAAATACCACCCCCTGCAGTTTGTAAAGCATATCGTTAAAATGAAAAAGGCTAATATGAATGACAATACATTTAAACTGCTGACCATGACCATGTGTTTACACTGTAGCTTCACCAGCTATGAGGGGCTCCACTCCCTTAGATGTGGCTGCCTCCTCAGTGATGGACAACAACGGCCTGGCTCTGGCACTGGAAGAACCTGATCTTGACAAGGTAAGATTTGCTTTTTGCTTTGTGACTTACAGAATATGTGCATGGGATCTACCTATGTTCTTATTAAAATTAAGATACACTCAAATTTAAATGGAATAAATAGATTAAAGCTGCGTAACAAGAATATTTTAATATCTACCGTGTATTCTGTATTTGTAGGTCGTCACCTACCTAGCAGGGTGTGGGCTCCAGAGCTGTCCAATGCTCCTGGCTAAAGGTTACCCCGACATTGGTTGGAACCCAATTGAGGGAGAGCGTTACCTGTCCTTTTTGCGGTTTGCTGTCTTTGTCAATGGTGCGACTCACACCCTATTTCTTTCTGCTACTTTTTTAAATTACGTAAAATTTCTTTTTTGCATCTCTTTAACCATGTAATATGCTAGCAAAGTTACAAGTCTGAGAAAGTGGATTAAGGCAAAGTCTACCAGTAGTTTTGCCGAAGGCTTGAGAATAGCAGTGTGTGTATGTCAGAGCTACAATATGTGTACTCTTCTAGGTGAGAGTGTGGAGGAGAACTCCAGTGTTGTGGTCAAGCTGCTGATCCGTCGTCCGGAGTGTTTCGGACCTGCCCTGAGGGGAGAGGGAGGGAACGGCCTCTTGGCAGCTATGAAGGAAGCCATCAAGATCTCTGAGACACCCGCTTTGGACCTACCGGGCTCTGTCCAGGGACTCAGTCCTGATGTGTAAGCCATTAAGATCAGGCAAAGCTTATTTATTTAGGGCTAGGGCCTTTAAGACTACCTGCTTATCTTCCTTGCTGTATTCTCATTTGAATTTTAGTTACTTCTAAACTGTTCTCTTTTTCCACTGTTAGATCTGCTGATGTAGATCACGAGGAGGAGGTGGTTCACATGGGGAATGCCATCATGTCCTTTTACTCTGCACTTATTGACCTGTTGGGACGATGTGCACCCGAGATGCATGTATGTGTTTGTTTTGCAATTTTTATTATTTTGTTGTTTTTCATTTTCCTATTTCACATGCATTTTATTCTCCCTCATTAGCTTATCAACAAGGGGAAAGGTGAAGCTTTGCGTATTCGTGCTATACTGCGCTCTCTGGTGCCGACTGAAGACCTTGTGGGAATTATCAGCATACCACTCAAAATGCCCATCACCAACAAAGGTCCTGGTTCCAGTATGGTTACAATATACCTTTCAATCAGATGACACATCATTTTCATTTGCATGCTACAACACAATGTCTACAAAACTGCACATTGAAAGGTGGAAGGTTATTGATTACATTTCGCTGCTCATGCCTTTTTAATCAGCGCAACACTTTAATGCACACTCCCATAGCTCTGAGTAAGCCAGATCATTTCTATAGCGAGCTGTCTTGCTCTATTGATTGATCTGCATAAGCCTGGCAAGGCTCGCCTCTTAAATTTGCTGCTGTGAGCACTGCCACACAAGCTCTGTCAGCAGGCCCGGAATGAAGACAGCCAGCTGCAGCTCCAGGACCAGAAAACTCTCATCCACAGTCTGCTGCGTGCTGGCTAGTGAATACACATGACTCTTCTAATCAGAAAAGACTTGCCACTACGTACCAAGCGTATTCATCTCCTTCATACCTGAGATGAGTACTCTGATTAAAACGCTTAATTTCTCTGTATTGCTCTCAGATGGTTCAGTGACAGAGCCCAACATGTCAGCCAGCTTTTGTCCAGACCATAAGGCACCCATGGTCCTATTTTTGGACAGGGTGTACGGTATCGAGGACCAGAGCTTTTTGCTTCACCTGCTGGAAGTGGGCTTTCTTTCTGACCTCAGGGCAGCTACATCTCTAGATACGGTAGGTAAAGCTGACAACACAGGGGAGAAGTGATAAACAGTCTCTATAACATGAATTCATCAAGGTGGTTTCAGATCAATAATATTGGGCAACCTTTTACACTAATGAGGAACTCCTCATTACACTGTAAGTTAAGTTTATTTTCAGGTGATTAATGTAATTGTTCTTTACGTTTATTTATCATCAAAACAGGTTTTATGAAGTTTTTATTAAATCCATTAAGAAAAAAGAAAATTGAGAAAGAAATTGGCCTTTTTAACTCTATACTGTTAAATGTCACAGGCTTTTTGCTTAAGTGAATCAGTCATCACTTAGGCTAATGTTTTAAAATGCTGTTTAAAATACAACAGCACACAAAGGAAAATCTTTCAGCCTGGCCTGTGAAGTGACGTCAGCTATTATGGGAGCTGCAGTCTCTCCACGTACATAAGATTTGTCCAGTGGTAACCTCGAATTTCCTAGACAGCAAAGGAAACCCAAAGCAAACTCTGTAATTTTTTTTATTGCTCTGGCAGTGCCCTAAAGCTGCTATTAGGCACTATGAATAGTGTTAGTGTGATAGCAGTGGGACAACAGCATTCAATTATCTCTGACCTCTCTGAAATCAAGAAGAACACAGTACTGTTTACACTGACAGATACTCACTTATTTGATATATGCAACGTCCCACAAACTGTTTTAATTGTGTTGGTGGTTGTAATAGCACCTTGTACTGTTTAGCTCAACTTGCTAATCAAAAGGGATCAATCTATGTTATGTACTTATACCTTGTACTACAGTGTAGTCTAAGGTAGTCTTGCTTTTACAAATTACATTACACATGTTGTTTGACCTGGGACTTTTTTTCTACAGGAGGGTTTGTGCACCACAGAGACGGCTCTCGCCCTAAACCGCTACATAGGTTCAGCAATGCTACCACTTCTCACCCGCTGTGCCCCTCTATTTGCTGGTACTGAACACTATGCCACCCTCATCGACTCCACTCTTTATACAATTTATCGTCTTTCAAAGGGCCGTTCGCTCACAAAGGCCCAGAGAGATGCCATAGAAGAGTGCCTGCTTGCCGTCTGCAAGTAAGAAACTCTTTATTTATAGAGTAAAAATTTTCTCTAGCTCTTGATAATACACCAAACATGTGTTGTATCTCTGCAGGTAGAAGTAGCAGTGATCAACAGAACATTTTATAGTATAACTCAGAGACTCGGTCCCCTAAATACCCTAAGTCAGTGTGACAGAAGATGTTAAAAGCTGCCCATAGCGGAAGCACTCTTATCTTTCTCTTACGATATTCTGCAGGCATCTTCGTCCCTCTATGCTGCAGCAGCTCCTGTGCCGTCTTGTCTTTGATGTGCCCTTGCTGACTGACTACTGCAAGATGCCTCTTAGGGTGAGCAACAATTTCTTCAGTTGTATCAGTCTTGAAACCCCTTTTCAATCTGGCTCTCTATCCATCAGCATATTATGTAAAGTCTAACCGTGCAATGTGTGCCCACTTTGTGTCACACTTTGATACCGCAGTTTTTTAGATTGTCAGCTTGGTGGAATCTTCCAAACAATTCAGAGCAGTTGTAGATTTAATGTAAAATTGCTGTTGTTCACTTCTTTCTCTCAGACACATATGCTGGATTAATCAATTAAGTATGGGACTGTGTTATTGCTGGCTTGTCTGCTTTATTGTTTAGTTTGGCCCCACAAGGGAAACACTGGATACTGTATGTAGTAAACTATGACTGTTGTGGGACATGCAAAACACACTAGTTCTTAAGTTTCATGTACACAGTTTAACTATTTTTTGAGTATGAGATGTTCTCTTTGAGGTTTATTTGCTGTACATGTGTAGTCTACTGACATTGACAGCATTGTGACTACATGGACAAGCTGCATGCATGTCATTAAAGCTTTTATTTATTACCCACTATGGCTTTCACCCCTCTCTGTGTCCTCCAGCTGCTAACCAACCACTATGAACAGAACTGGAAGTACTATTGCCTCCTGTCTGGCTGGGGCAGCTATGGCACGGCATCTGAGGATGAACTACTGCTTACCAAGAAAATCTTCTGGGGAGTGTTTGATTCTCTGTCCCAGAGGGTGAGGGGCCACTTACGTGTACGTACTGTATGTTGTCTGTATCTAACTTGGACCTACTTCCAAGAGAGTGTGATATCATAAATGTCACGCAAAAATGATTTAAACAGTTGAATATACATACAACAATATATTGGACCCAGCATATTTTCTAAATGTACACTCATGAAAGGAGGCTGTGCAAAGGGTCAGTCTGAAAACATCAATACCTAGAGAGCCATTTAGCATGCTGCATCTTTAAGGATAATTCTTCATCATTTCTCTTCCTCTGGGCCTGTTACTCTCACATAAGAGTGGCTATATCACATTTTGTAGAAGTGTAGTAACAACATTTCAGGAAGTACAGTGCACATTTCCTTCTGTAACTTTCTTTATTTCCATATGCAGAAATATGACCCAGAGCTATTCAAAATGGCCATGCCGTGCCTCAGTGCCATAGCTGGAGCTTTGCCCCCAGACTATGTGGATGCATCCATAAGTACCACTTTGGAAAAGCCTGTTTCTGTAGATGCTCAGGGCAACTTTGACCCCAAACCCATCAATACTGCTAAGTAAGCCACACATTATTGAGAAATACAGTATAAATACAGCTTGACATATTGTATTGTACCTGTGATAGTGTCTAGTATATGATGTATACAACTTTAGTAATACACATATTAATAGACTGGAGTACTAATCATGAGAATGTTTTTTTAGCATTGCTCTTCCAGAGAAGCTTGAGCACTTTGCCAACAAATATGCTGAGCATTCCCATGAGAAATGGTCTGCAGAGAAGGTAAAGCCTGAGATAAGAGCATCCAACTGGGAAAATGTTTTTTAAATATTGAATCAAGCAATGAGTGTTTAGTGCTTGACTCTTGTACATCCCTCTGTGCTTGTAACTCAGGTACTGCTGGGATGGAAATACGGAGATTGTGTGGATGAGAAGGCCAAGACTCACCCTCAGCTCCGGACCTACAAAGCCCTGACAGAGAAGGTACTGTATGCTCAATGTGACATTTATGAAGATTAATATTAAGGAGGCAATGACAATGTTTCTAGTCCTTGTTCCCCATTTCCATGTTTGTGTTTAAGGAGAAAGAGATTTACAGATGGCCAATTAGAGAGTCCCTAAAGAGCATGCTGGCAATGGGCTGGAGCATCGACAGGACTAAGGATGGAGAGAGTATGTCTCAGCAGAGAGAGAATGAGAAAATGAGAAAGATATCGCAGACCTCACAGGTAGCATACAAAGAATATGTTGATAATAATAGCATGAGACTATTAATAGCATGAGACTATAATAACATTGTGAAAAAGATTCAAAAGGTGCCAAAGTTTGGAGACCATATCTTAGGGACATGCTTTTTTAAACAATTACTTCTAGCTATTAAAATCAACTATTTATGTATTCTTACAGGCTATCAGACTTTTTGGTATTTTTTTTAGCACTCTTTACCCTAAAGCATAAGACTAGTTATTAACCTGTCTTGGGCAACAAGAACTGACAAAGCAAGTGGATTCTCATAGAGGATGTAACACACAGAGTTTGACCTTCTCTGATTGGTTTGAAGAGTGAGTCTCACTCAAAAGCCTTTAGATTGGAACACAATTTTCAAATTTGAAACAGAATCATTGCTTAAGAATCTTGTTTTATCAAAGCATTGAGAGGTTACTTCATATTGCATCTCACTCTAAATGTCCATTATTTTCAGTCAAATGGCTTTCATCCGAGCCCAATAGACACAAGCAAAGTGGTTCTTTCCAGAGAATTGCAGGTGAGGGACTCCATCATTTTTTGTTGTGTACATTTATTTCTTTTTAGATCTAAATTACTCTAAATGTGACATGAAAAGCAATATTTTTGAACGTAAAATTATATTATTACTTTGTCTTTGGTCCAAGGGGATGGTGGAGGTCGTGGCTGAAAATTACCATAACATCTGGGCCAAAAAGAAAAAGAGTGACCTTGGAAGCAGAGGTGAATTTCTAATGAAGTCATTCATGAACACATATTGAACATTGTTGCCAGCAAAAGAGAAAAGAAGAGTCTGTCTATGTGTGTGTCTGTGCGTGCGTGCGTGTGGTTCGGTGGTTGGACCAAGCATTGGTTGCACTGTTTGTACTGCATGTGCCTCTGCAAGTGATTGCCTTGCTGGTATGGAATAATTAGGTTCAGCTGAGTGGTTTGTGTTGCATTATTTTTTTTAGGTGGTGGAACACACCTACTTTTGGTGCCCTATGACACGCTGACAGCCAAGGAGAAGGCTCGTGATCGAGAGAAGGCCCAGGACCTTTTTCGCTTCCTGCAAATCAATGGCTTTAGCATCACAAGGTCAACACATACATGAATGCATGTACACACACACACAAACACACACACACACAATGGACTTAACATGGACTTAAGTAACCAGGTTACAGTCGGTTTTCTGAGGAAAGGTTATTTCTGAACTGCCATTAAATAATACAAAGTGTTACAGTGGTAAAATCTTTGTGGGACAAAGTGACTTATTCAGACTTCTATGAGGCACTTGTATTACTTAAACTTAGATGTAGACTAGAAACCTGGTTGCGCGTATACATGGCAGAGTAATTGCCGTTCTCAAACAGAAATCTACTTGGGGAAACCAGGTTTCCCTAATCCCCTACCCCGATTTTGTGAACTTGCTTTTCCAGTTTACATTACAATGAAGAAATCAGCTTTTGTGAAAAAAGCCAACTGTAACCTTCTTACTCTAGTCCATGTAAATGCACTAAATGTCTCTCTCTGAATATGTCATTTTATTGCATTGCATTAACTTTAGATTATGTTCTACCAAGAAATCAAGTGGTATGAAAATCTTGATTCGTAGCTATTATGTTATTGTGTTGCAGAGGTCTGAAGGACCTTGAGCAGGATTCTTCTTCCATGGAGAAGAGGTTTGCGTATAAATTTCTTAAAAAGCTGCTTAAGTATGTTGATTCAGCTCAGGAGTTCATCAGTCACCTAGGTATGTTAACATAAAATAGGATATTACTACAGTACAAATACTAGTCTCATTGCTTAAAATTACATAAATGTGTGTGTTCTCAATCCAGAGGCCATGGCTGCCAGTGGAAAAACTGACAGATCCCCTCATGAACAGGAAATCAAATTTTTCGCCAAAGTAAGGATGTGACACAAATTCTGCCGCATACAGTACAGCAGCACTTGAATGTTTGTGAAGACTATTGAATTTTTTGTGCATAAATATGACCTAAAAAATGATGAAATCAAGTCCTAAAATTAGCAAACCTATGAACTATTTTAGGATTATCAGTTAATTTGAAGGAGAAGTTAAAATTGAGAATTTCAGTCAGTCAGAAGACAATCAGGTGCGAGTCTGTGAGGTCAAGCTGTATTTAAAAAAAGATAAATTTGATTCTTCACAACCTCAGAGGTTTGCAGAACTGTTTCGACTCCATTCAACTCTCAAGTAGATTGTGTACATACATTCAGTACAACTATTAAGGTTCTTAGCAGGGGTCGACCAACAATAATCACACTAAGATAAAGACATGTATCAGTCCAGGTTACATGTTGTCTAGGAAACTAAATGTTCTTCTTGCAGTGGCTGATGTCAGGGTTCATGAGTTCGCCATTAGGAGAACATTAAATACCAATGGTGTTCATATCACTGGTCTGAAAATTTGATCATGTTTTAGTTCATATTTATGCAGAAACAGAAAATTCTACAGGGTTTACAAAACCTTCAAAGAAAATTGTCTTGAAAATAAAGGTTTAATTTTCAACTAACCTGATCTGATGTTGTCATTATAATTCTCCCCCTTTAGGTTCTCCTCCCTCTTATTGACCAGTACTTCAAGAACCACTCTCTCTACTTCCTCTCTTCCCCCAATAAGAACCTGAGCAGCAGCGGTTATGCCTCCAACAAGGAGAAGGAGATGGTCACCAGGTGCACAGTTGTAGCATTTAGTTACATTACATGCAGTAACAAGGGCATGAAAATAATTCTTTTCACTTATACCTAACTTAAAATCTTGATCTCTAACCATCTTTATTTCTAATATTCTTTCCAAATATTCACTCAGTGTAATTTTCTGATTTCCTTTCCTTTTCTAACCTTCACTCCTCCAGCCTGTTTTGTAAATTGGCAGCTCTTGTCAGACATAGGATTTCACTCTTTGGTAAGCTGATTACTACTGACAAGTAAGGAATGTACTGTTAGTGTCTATAACTGTGAAACTGAGTACCTGATATTTTACCATGTTTTTTTTTACTCTTCCGCTCTGAAGCTATAATGAATAGTGGCTTAATAATATTGTTTTAATGTACAATAATGTGATATACTAATACTAAATGCTTATACATAAAACTGCACACATCTGTTCAACAACAGCAGTCTGAGCCACTGAGATGATTAATATTGATTTGATATTGTTTTATGAAATTTTCTAAACATATGCATTTGATTGGGGGTCACACATAGCCCTGAGCTCAGTGCTGTCATGAGAATCCCTATACATGGCCAACATTATCATCCTTTTGATTGTTTTGTTCATAATGTCTTGCAGGGAGTGACTCCACCACCATGGTGAGCTGTCTGCATATCCTGGCACATACCCTGGACACCAGGTGAATACAGATTTGCCTGCAGTCATACTTACAAGGAACCTGGAAGCAAGTGCTGTGTTTATGTGTTGAAATGGGAAGGGAAAAAAAGCTAGTAGACAAATTCAACAAAAAATGCTCAGTTCATTAATGAATGTGGTTAAATAACATTTGTCCAGGAAGACAATAGAAATTACTGGGACACATTAAGGCTTAACAACGAGCAATTCCTTTAGCTATGTTATTAACTGTGAAATGCTGCAATTGGACAGACTAATCCTGTTAATGGGTTTTACTATTTCATAGCTTCACAGCATAAGTAGAAACCCCATCAATATTACCTTGAATTTAAATATCCAGCTAATTCATTAAATAAATCATTTATGTTTTATGATACGGGCGGTCAGGTTGATAGTCATATTTCATATTTCAGAACTAAAACCTTCCTAGACTGTGGGAGTGAAGTAATCAAATTTATACATAAGTGTCCCACTGTGGGTAAACAGTGTTGTCCTTTGCATATCAATGATTATCCAGTTTACTACAGTATAGCCCTGCCTTTTCATATTAGCTCATTTAGTTTTTGTCATTTAACATGCTCTCTTTCACTCCAACAGGACTGTGATGAAGTCGGGCTCAGAGATGGTGCGGGTGGGGCTCAGGACATTCTTTGAAAATGCCGCAGAGGACTTGGAGAAAACGTTTGAGAACCTAAAGCTGGGAAAGTTCACTCACTCTCGCTCGCAGATGAAAG
The DNA here is from genome assembly GCF_033026475.1 of Channa argus. Lineage (NCBI taxonomy): Eukaryota > Metazoa > Chordata > Actinopteri > Anabantiformes > Channidae > Channa > Channa argus. Next base: position 8,953,417 of record NC_090212.1, read on the forward strand.
GGGTGTCGCAGAATATCAATTACACCACTGTAGCTCTGCTCCCCATTTTAACTGCTCTGTTTGAACACATCACTCAACACCACTTTGGAGTCGACCTGCTTTGTGAGTCCTGACAGCTAAAAAAATGATCAAACGTGTTGTTCTACAGGATGCAATGTGCTGGTTTACACTTTTATATAATACAGTAATTGTATACTGTTTATACGGACAACACACAATAAAAAGCAGTGCTTGAACACCTTTAAATTCTTCTGAAGTTGATCTATTTTGCATAATTATTATCCACAATAATTTCCTAAAACTATATAAAGGGAATCTAATCAAGCAAAATACCCATATGGTATTCCTTTATTTATTATAAAAAATTTATTTAATATTTAATGCAAATATAGAGAAAATTGGACCGTGTCTTTTACATGTACATAAACATATTGCACTTCACAGATTACCCTTTAAAATGTAAGTCGTTAAACACTAATAGCTATGGGACAGAATCACTAAGGTTTTTGCATCAGTTTTTCAGGCGCAGATTCGACACATTGTACCCCAAAGTGAATTTACCATTTGCAGTGATTTTAAATAATAAGTGATGTTTAAATTTGAAAATAGTTGTATCGCAACTGCCCTACTCTTTCTTTATTGAATGCTTTCACCATAATGTGTCTTTTTCAGATAGACAAAAATCGACAAAACTAGACACGGAATTATTTTGACACCAAATGACCCAAATGGACAATAAAATAAAAGAGACAGGAATTACATAAAACACACATAGAATGAGGACAAACAGATAAAGAATTACTCAAAATAGACACAAATTAAACCAAAAACTGACACAACAAAGTCGTTTCATTTTTTTATTTATTCCTAAAATATAATAAATAATATAAATAAATAAATAAATACAAATAAATGACATGATGGGCTCGATTGCAGTCAGTTTGTCTGTCTTTTTAATTCTTGAAGTTCTGTATTGGAGGGACTTGGGGGCTTTTGCCTGTCTGTTTCCAGGGGCCCAGTTTCACATAATTGTTCACGAGAACTGTACAGTATACAGGTTTCTGATTTTGTTTTCTTTTCACAGTGGATGATGTCCAGGTTTCCTGCTATCGAATCCTGACCAGCCTCTATGCCCTGGGCACTGGGAAAAACATCTATGTAGAAAGGTATCTCATCATAAATATTGTATTGATTGATCAAATATTTATTAAAGACACACTGGCATTTAATATCTTTCTGGCCCTCAGACAACTGCCAGCTCTTGGTCAATGTTTAGCCACCTTGGCAGGGGCACTGCCTGTTGCCTTTCTGGAACCACTGCTGAACATGTACAACCCCTGTTCTGTCTTCAATACTAAGAGTGCCAGAGAACGAGCCAGTGAGTCCTATTTAATTATTCTAAAATAAAAGTGAGATTGCAGCAGAGATGGACCAAGGTGCCAAATCTTATAGCTATCATTATGAATATGGGACTTCCATTCTCTAAATATATACTGTATTGTAACAAGAAATACATAATTTGATTATATAAAAATGTAATTGTAATTGGTAATTAATTAACTGTGGTGTTTTTGTAGTCCTAGGTATACCAGAATCTGTTGCGGAGATGTGTCCCGGGATTCCACGGCTGGATGGTCTGATGAAGGACATCAATGACATGTCTGAGTCTGGAGCACGGTACACAGAAATGCCTCATGTGATTGAAGTGGTGCTGCCCATGCTGTGTAACTATCTATCATACTGGTGGGAGAGGGGTCCTGAAAACCAGCCAGCCAGTGGGGGCACCGTCTGCTGCACCACTGTCACATCAGAGCACCTCAGCCTCATTCTCGGCAACATCCTCAAAATCCTTAATAACAACCTGGGCGTTGATGAGGCCTCCTGGATGAAGAGGATTGCAGGTGAGTATGAGCTTCTACAGTGCATCATTACCACATCTTGCCCTATTTCTTTAGTGTAATGTATGTAAAATACATAGAGTATAAACCTGCTCGTGTTGGTTTGAGAAGTTAAGGATTGTGAATAAAAAAAAATCCCAGCACTTACTAACTACTCAAAATATGGTGCTATTTGCATAACATTGAGAGAACAGCCCTGTGATGAAAAATTACTTTTAGTGAGAACTGATGACAAATTGTATCATATCATTTCACATCATATGATATTGCAATGATTGGATCACAGCCACATATATAGTAAATTGTAATGTGGTATACTATGGTTTGTTTCACGTCTTAGTTTATGTACAGCCTATCATCAGCAAGGCCCGTGCAGACCTGCTGAAAAGCCACTTCCTGCCAACACTGGGGAAGCTGAAGAAGAAGACAGTGAAGGTTGTGGCTGAAGAGGAGCTGTTGAAGGCAGACAGCAAAGGAGACACTCAGGAGGCCGAGCTGCTCATCCTGGATGAGTTTGCTGTTCTCTGCAGGGATCTCTACGCCTTTTATCCAATGCTCATCCGCTATGTGGACAACAACAGGTTAGCTCACTAAGTAGTGGATGATGGAATCACAATAAAGGATTATTTAGTAGAAGATAATGCAGATGGTAGTGTTTTCAGAAAAAGTACAGTAGATAGGATGTATTAATCTTTCTCTGTTGCTCCAGGTCCAGGTGGCTGAAAGAACCAGACGCTGACTCCAATGAGCTCTTTAGAATGGTTGCTGAGATTTTTATCCTGTGGTGTAAGTCACATGTAAGTCTCACCATCACTCAACATATGTTGAATTACACAACACCTTAATCATTCAGTAGGTGCAGCATAGAGTAGCTACACACTAACTTCACATGGCATTTATCTTTCTTTAGAATTTTAAAAGAGAGGAGCAGAACTTCGTGGTCCAGAATGAAATCAACAACCTTTCCTTCTTGACTGGAGATAGTAAAACCAAAATGTCTAAGGTAGGTTTTATTTCTGCCCCCTGCTTTACCTCATTCAGCGTATCCTTATTCTGTAACTTCAGGCAACAGATCAACACTCTCTTTTTATTTCATGGCAATGTGATTTTATTTTCTAGGGTAAAAAAAGAATGAAAAGAAACAGCATCAGTAGGATAATCATGATCCATGTTAACATAAAATTTTTTGTGCACATGTGGTCTTATGTTAACATGTAAAAAAGATGATTTATGAAAACATACTACCAGTACACACATGTGACAAACAAAAATATATTTTACTGACCTAGTCTGCATCCAACTTTTCATTTACAGAGACCTCTTTGCAAATAAAATGACTATAATCAGTTTGACTTGTGACTGTTTGTGTTGGTGTGTGTGTCAGAACTTATGCATGCTTTTCACAGTCAATAACAGAAACTAACACTCATCCCTAAATAGAGAAATATTCCCTTAACCTGTAACCTAGTAGGCATTACAGAGATTACAACTTATTTTCTTGTCTGCCTGGTTTGGTCTTTTCAAAGGCAAACAAAGTGTTTTCATTGCAGTGCACATCCACGTGAGGACTTGAGGACTGTACCTTCATTAATTGCCCTCTCAACATTTTTCTTCTTTCTGCCTTTCTCTCTCTGTCTCTCTTTCTATCTCAAACAGTCCTTTAAGGAAAAGGTAGAGTGATGCAGTGCATGAGCCGTTTACCTGCCAGCTTATTGGCTTATATGCTCCAGTTACCAAGCAGAAAAGCCAATAGCTTGTGCCGCTGTGCTATATAGTAGTCCATAGTGTAGTTATATATTATTTCACCTGATTCATTGTGGCCTCCATTTATCACCATGTGTGACATGGTAACTCTGGTCATTTCTCATTGCCTTATGGGCGAAACACTTCTTACCTGGAGTAATGAAACTGTGCCCTTCGGTAACAAATCACGTAATCACATGCCACCAGTGTGTTTGCAGTTGATGGATTGTGGTACTATGGTGTTTTTGGTCAATAGTTACCTCGAGGTATTTCTATTATGTCATAGTTAGTGTGTGATAAGGTTCTGTGTGTTGTGTGTCAGTGTATATGTATCAATGTGGAAATTTGTTTTTTCTCAGAGCCAGCAGCTTCACTTTGGCTCACTGGTAATATCTTGCTGTTGCTAGTCCTGCTTCTCAGCTGATATGTGAGATTTAATGTTGCAGTTACACAGATTTATTTGGTCACAGGGCTGAGAAATAAGAGTTTCAGTTGCTTCTCGTTGTCAGGCACAAAAAGTCTGAGTGCTCTCTCTGTGAAATAAAATATTGTTAGGGTAAAGGAAGTACTTTAATCCAATATTAATCTCAGCAAAAAGGGCAAAGCCCTCATAGGCTTTTTACACACCGATGTGTGTTGTTTGAGGTTAATATGATTTTTTTCAGTCTGGAGGACAGGACCAGGAGAGGAAACACAAGAAGAGACGTGGTGAGTTTTACTCTATCCAGACCTCACTGATTGTGGCCGCTCTGAAGAAGATGCTGCCAATCGGACTCAACATGTGTACCCCAGGGGACCAAGAGCTCATATCTCTTGCTAAGACGCGCTACCTCCTGGTGAGACCGATTTATTGTGACTCTGCATTAGCCACACATTTGACATAAATAATATGTAACTACAGTAGCTATGTTTTACAATTACAAGGATATACTTTTGTGCCTATTTTTGTTTTATTTTGCCTGTTGTACAGAAAGACACAGATGAAGAGGTCAAAGACCACATTCGGCAAAATCTGCATCTTCGAGAAAAGGTGCGCAAGTTAAAGTTCATGACTGTAAGTCGTTTTTAGATACTATAGACTTTTTTGACATCTTTTTCTGAACCAGTCAGAGGATCCTGCAGTGAGGTGGCAACTAAACCTTTACAAGGACATAGTGATGAGGAGCGAGGGACCTCAAGACCCTGAAAGAGTGGTGGACCGTATCCAGAGAATCTCTGCTGCTGTCTTCAACCTGGAACAGGTATAAATTTTTTAAAGCACAGTAAAAGACATGCAAAGAATCATAAGTATGCGTGATCTTGTGTTTAGAGAATTGTTGTCCAGTGTAGACAGGTATACAAGGATTTCTGACAGAATCATTAGACATAAAACTTTGTTTAACATGGGTGACAAAACACAAACTACTGTTATAATTCACAGCAATATTTGAAAATGCACTGGCCCACCTAACCATTTCTGACATTCCCTCTGTTCCTCTCCTTTCATGCAGACATAGTTGAGTTCAAAACTCTTGCACTGAGGACAAATCTTTATGTGGCAGTTAAAAAGGTAGTTACACATAGAGAATGACATCATGATTAATAACCTGAACACTTTTTTCACTCCCATTAGGTGGAGCAGCCACTGAGATCCAAGAAATGTGTTTGGCAGAAGTTGCTATCCAAGCAGAGGAAAAGAGCAGTTGTAGCCTGTTTCCGCATGGCTCCACTTTATAATCTACCAAGGTATTGCTGTATACTGTTACACCTGTGGCGTTTACGTTTCTCCTCGTCCTTTAAAGTCTTCCAATCAAGCGAAATAGCTTTATAATCATAAAACCAGTGGTGACAATCCAAAAAAGGAAAGAGCTTGACTCTCATCATCCTTATGTTTGCTGGACAAATACTATATCATGTTTTTTATTCTGCTGTCTGACACACAACTCTCTGTCTGCCTGGGTTCTGACCTTGCATTAATGCACAGCCTCACTTCCCTATTTGTAGGACAAATGTCTGGCCCGCAGCTGTTATCAAGAAGTAGAAAAAAAGGACACTAGCAATTTCACGCCTTGCTGCTCTGTAACTCAATCATTGGAAATCAGGCACAGAGCTACAGTAGGGAGGAAAATAATTACGAGGCCCAACCTGGCGGTGGCCATCTTCAATATGTGCTCAGAAGATGGTGCCCGCCTGCCTGACAGCATGACTCATTTATTTAGAGTTGTTGACAGTGAAATATGACACAGCACAGCTAATAATTATTAGACCCTGTTCACAATGCAGGCAGAATTGATTGATTTTATCTGGAGTAACAGATTTGTGTTAGTGGAATGGATGTGAGGCTTCTGGCTTTCCCCGAGTTTCACGTATTCAGATGTCATCTTTTCTCTTTTGTCTCTATTCAGCCTTTGCTCTCTCCTCAAAGTGACACTGTATTGTACTTCATCCCCTCAGGCACAAAAATAATAATTACTTCCTGAATGCCTACCGACATATTTGGCTGGAGATAATGCATGAGAACACAGACTATGACAGTCTGCTCTCCATGCTGACGGTAACGTAGTGCTGCCCCAGTGTTACTAATGACCTTGCATACCTCTCTTAACTACTGTTCATGCACCTCCAGGCATGGTTTACGCTACAAAATCTAACTCCCATTCTGATAATCCCACTGGTATTTCTACTGCTTCATACATGTACAGCAATGCAGCAAGCTGAATTTAGAGCAAAGGGTTTAAAGGAACAGTTCAGCAGTGTAATGAGATGTTTGATTCCACTCTTGCACACCAGAAATTGTGCTACTGCCAGGAGGAAATAGCTTAGTTTGGCATAAAGACTTACAAGAGGGAACTATACCAGTTAAATAAAATCCAGCACAAAATGCAATTTAGAATTGCAGTTTATGAAATTATTGTTTTTACACAAAAGTGTAAAATTGATATGCTGCCATATTTCTTGGCAGTGACAAAAGCAGTGACTTTCTGGAGTCGTGTCTTCATTGTGTGGTTGACAGACACTGAAGTATCCAGGAAATATTTCCAGTCTTGGTGTTGACCCCTAAGCTAAGTGTAACCTGGTGGTATCTTAAGTTTAATTATACAGACTGAGTATATAAACTCATCTAACTCTGAACAAAAATGCCAGCGTTTTCCTTTAACTGCTCGTGTTTATGTGCCCACTTAATGTAAGCAAAGTAATAAGATCCACTTGAATTGCAATTCTGCCTAGTTATGACTTTGAATGGAATTGTTCTTTAAATTTTTGATTGGAACAGCCCTTTGTTTATAGTACAGTGTGTGAGTTTACGATATGCTAAAACCCTGAACTAACCCTTATTAACCACTTCTAAAGGGGCTTTTCCACTCCTTCGCTCACTCTGATCTAACCCAGGCTAATCTCCTTTCACCCCTCCTTAGGCATCGCTCTATTAACCTCTTCCTCCTGGCCTATCAGAGAATATGGATAGAAACAGAGGAGTACTCTTTTGAGGAGAAGCTAGTGCAGGATCTTGCAGTAAGTACTTGCGTCAAACGACTGCTGTCCTCGTTTTCTATGGGGAAATGAGCGTTGCTTTTGCCACACTTCTTTGGTCGTGTCATTGTCCCGCGTGCTTCAAAATTCCCTACTCCTGCCGTGCACCACTAGGCAACTCTAAGTCTATACAGTTTTTTTCAGCTAGATGCCTGTTTTTGACAAGCATGACATCACCACTGATGTCAGAGCCACTGTGTCTCATCAAGCAGAGGTAAGAAAGCATCCTGTCATGATGCTTGGAATTACCAAATTTAAGAAAGTGTTGTTCCTTTCCTAAATGTTCTCAAACCTATAACATCACAATCGTGCATTAAATTGTTGAAAACATAAAAAACACATAAAACATGTCAGTTTTCTTTTATGATCTACAAGATAATATGCATAGATGAAAATGCTTAAAGGCTTTATGAAGCGGAGTTTACCAATTATGCAAACTCATTTGCAGTATGTAAGATAAAAGCCAGAGTCCATCAGACAAGTTAAGAAGCTGTTTACCAGATGAAGAACTTTATAATCCAGGCAAAAAAACAACAACAAAAGATACATTCAGTCCGTCTGATATCATGTCTCTGTTCTAGAATAACATTAAAGGAAATTTATAATAGAGAGTAAACTAGGTCTATAGAGATTCATGCTTAACTCCATTGTACACCCTTTAACTCTCCTAAACATATTCCTTAGATGTTTGCATCTCTGTGTGTGCGTGCCAACATGTGTGTAGGTGCACCTATGTTCGTGCTCATAATTGTGTTTGTCTGCATGCTATTAGTGTATGAAATCACTTTCTGTTTTTCTAATCTACATATTTTTTGCCAGGTAAGCAGTGCATAGTAATGTGACAGTTATATATTACTGTTCAGTATGTGTAACACATTAGAGTAAAGATATCTCAGTTTAGTGGCTCACATAGTCAATACTGAGAATACATGCCTGAGCACCACTGTTGACTTATTGATTGGATTTGTCCAGAAAACACATCCCAAAGTGGAAGAAGAAGAAGAGGAAGAGGTTAGAAAGCAGCCGGACCCTCTTCACCAGCTCATTTTGCATTTCAGCCACAACGCTCTGATTGAGTGCAGGTAAATTTCCAGTCACTGTCACACACCTGGGCATCTGGCAGCAGCATTTATTGTTCCATCTGCTCTACATAACAGTCTTGGCCAACTCATGGCTGATAAAGAGGTCCATTAAGCTAAATCGTTGCCATATATTTTATGCTGGGAGAGAAATGGAGCAGATTTTTGTATTTCCTCTGCTGCTTACTCTATGTTCTGTATATTGTAGTGGCTATAAAATATAATATTAATATAATCACCAGAAATTGCTTATGGTTTAGATGTGATTTTGAGTTATACAACGTTTAACCATCAGACCATCTAATTTTTTGTAGTTCATTGGAAGAAGATCCACTGTATATCGCATATGCAGATATGATGGCTAAGGTATTTAATTCTCTAAATTGCTTTTACTAAAATGTTGCTGTTCAGAACAAATGTGCAGGATTGACATTCTGCTTTCTCTTTCAGAGCTGTGCTGAAGGTGAAGAAGAGGAGGAAGGAAAAGATAAAACATTTGAGGTGATATCAATTTCTCTGGGAATATTGTTCTACATTTCACTTTGGTTTTGAATCATATTCAGAAGTGGTGCTTACTGTATTATAATTTCTCATAGGAAAAGCAAATGGAGAAACAGAAGATGCTGTATCAGCAAGCCAGACTTCATGACCGAGGCGCTGCAGAGATGGTACTTCAGATGATCAGTGCCAGCAAAGGTAGTAACAAACACATTCATCTAGCCTCCACTTTTATCAAGTTTGGTATAACTATGAGGTCTAATTTGTTGGCATCAGGTCGACTTGGTGCTATGGTGACTTTCACCCTAAAACTGGGCATCTCCATTCTTAATGGTGGAAACACACTGGTCCAGCAGGTACACATCACGTTTAGTGCATAAATTGTGTGATTAACAGCATCAGCTCAATATTCATTGCGCTTCTTTCCTAATGCAGAAAATGCTGGACTATCTGAAGGAAAAGAGAGACGCTGGCTTTTTCAAAAGTTTATCTGGACTAATGATGTCTTGCAGGTAATAAAGCCATGACCAGTTGTAACACAAAAAAATGCAACATTTACTTTTTGTTTAAGTTTTCACTGCAACTTATAGGCAGATTTCAGCAATTATGTGCTTTAAGCTCAAGCAACTGAGAAAATAACACAGATGATGTCACCACAGGTATTGTAGTGTAAGTTATGAGATTAAAAGAATATTACAGAAAGTTTAAAAGACATTAGATACTACCAATATTTTGCTGGCATACCCTTTTAAAATGGATAATATTGAAATGCAACCTATCATAAGTATTTTTTTTTTATTCTGTCAGTGTGTTGGACTTGAATGCTTTTGAGAGGCAAAACAAAGCTGAAGGTCTGGGGATGGTTACTGAAGAAGGCTCAAGTAAGTGGGGAGAATAAACATGGAAAACTGTGACTCAAAGAGAACTGACCTTAATGTGGTACTGAATTAAAAAACATACCTGTGAAAATCTGTGTGTTACTATGCTTTGTATTACTGTAGATAAAGCTTGAAGTTTAGTTATTTGTGCTCTTTTCCCTGTTTTTGATAATTGCTGATGTGCTTCACGTTGCATTTAAAGTATGTTTGTTAACTGAGAATGATTATTTAAAATTTTTTATTTTTACCTTTTCCCTTAACAACACCAAAGAGTGTTGAGGCTCTAAAATCCTGAAGCACGAAACAAGCTATCAGTGAACTCTTGTTATATGAGATGTGACTCATTCAGGCTCATCCTGTTACTGTTCTTTAGTCAGGCTTGTAATACACTAGGCCTCATAGCAAATGGGACATTACTAGCTTAATGAAACATTTGCTCTTGAAGGCAATCTCCATGTCATGTTTGTCTCTCATGTGTTGTGTTGTACATCATCATCATGCAGGTAAACCTGTGCTACTGTATGTCTGAATCCTGTCTGGACCTAGTCTGCATCTTAGTTAAAACATTTAACAGTCATAAGAACATTCATATAAAAGTCTGCAGTAGATCATTACTGTGACTCTGTGTTTAACTCCATGGGTTGCATACAGTATATACATATATTTTTCTCATACATATTTCAACTCATTTTCACCCCATACACTCAGGCATAAGTGATGGTAACTGTTACTCTGTCTAATCTGTAAATATTAAATGCCTGCCTATAGAGCAGACTGTCCTTTAAGACTGCATGTCAGTGTTGCAAATCAGTGTGAGTATGTAAATATATATCTATAGCGCTATCATTCTCTCCTGTTCCTACTGATTCTGATTGAATATCAATGTCTTCTCCCTTGCTTATGTCTGCTTCTGTTTTGTTTGTTTTCTTCTTATCATGTTTTTAATCTCATCGGTCGCAGTCAACGTGAGTGAGCGGGGTAAATACGTGGTTTAGATTCTACTCATTCTATGCAATGCTCTCCGTTCAACTCTCCCTACAACCCCCTGCCCCCCACCTTCTCTACCTCTTTCTTCCTCCTCCACCTTCAACCTTTTACTGAATGCAATACGACCACCATGTCTGCACCCTGAACTGAAGGAACACATGCATGCTCTATTGACATCTAGATACTGTAAATTGTTCAGTCCATGGTCAGGTGTCCTATACTGACTCAAATCTCTTTACTTATTCTTTGATAAGATGTTTGTGCTTGTCATCTGTGTGGAACCTTTGATGTTTCTTAATTTGGTTAATACTAACCCGTATGTAGTAAGAAACAAATCTTTCAAAGCTTTGTCTGTGAGAGACAACAAAGCTTTGTGGGTGTTAAAAACAAAGTTCTGTTTTATTCCGGTCATAAACCATTTTTAATTTGGACATGATGCACTTTACCATGTATGTGTGTTCTGAGCCCTCAATATAGTGCACATTATTTGATGCTATTTGACAACTAGACTGCAGCTTTTGGAGGAAGTGAAAGCTATTTAAGCTTTAATGCCTGCACGGACTTTAAAATGATGGGTCTTTGACCTTCTACAACTGAATAGGAACATTAATCCTATTTATCCTATTTGGTCCTCAGGTTCCAAGGTACTACAGAATGATGAGTTCACTAAGGATCTCTTTAGGTTTCTGCAGCTTCTTTGTGAGGGCCACAACAATGGTAGGTAGACACTTTTTCATACAGTTAAATTAATCCAGCCTGCATGTAATGAACAGTACTCCTCTGCATCCAATTATTGTTTTAGATTTTCAGAATTTCCTGAGGACTCAGACAGGGAACACAACTACAGTCAACATTATTATTAGTACTGTTGACTATCTACTAAGACTCCAAGTATGTTTTTTTCTACAGTAAAATTCATTTTGTGTATTTATTTACCGTATTCAAATGTTAAATGCTTTTATTTCTATCTCTATCAGGAGTCCATTAGTGATTTCTACTGGTACTATTCTGGTAAGGATGTCATTGATGAGGCTGGTCAGAGGAACTTCTCCAAAGCTCTGGCAGTAGCAAAGCAGGTCTTCAACTCTTTAACTGAATATATACAGGTACAGGATCACAGTGCACTGCAAGACATGAAGAACTATTTATAATCATAATAATATTGTATGAATAATCTGTACTTTCTGTACATATGCAAACATAATATTATTGATCAGGTTAGGGTTGTCTGTTTTCTCTCTGTACTGTTTGTCCAGGGCCCATGTATTGGAAACCAGCAAAGTCTTGCTCACAGCAGGCTGTGGGATGCAGTGGTGGGCTTCCTGCATGTTTTTGCCAATATGCAGATGAAGTTATCACAGGTAGGTACTATTAAGCCCCTTTCAGACATGCACTAGAATTACATTTACATTTAATCATTTAGCAGATGCCTTTAACCACAAACACCCAAAAGTGAGGAACTCATTCATTCGACCCAACAACAATGTTGAACTGGAAAGAAAACGAAATTCATAAACTTCTGTCGATAACGGCAGACCTGGAAATCGGAACGGCGTGAGATTCTGTGATACGTGATACGACCAGATTACAAAGGAAAACAAAAACTGTCACTTCCGCAGCTTTGATTTTGCCTCATGTTCTGCTCCCCCCCTCGAAGTGCCCAAGCGACACCCTTTACCCAATTACACTGAGTATTTCTCTCACACGGACTATCTCCCGATGTTTGCTTCATGTCTGAAAGGGAAACTCCAGACAATGTCAGAAACTAATCCTCCTGACATTCTCTAGAGTTCATGTCTGAAACAGTGTTTAGTCTGCAATAACAGTCTAAATAACAGTGTTGCCATGTATTTCTTTATGGTGGTAAGAAATGACAAAAAATTGTGCTTGTCTTCTACTTCTACTTCACTGTATTTCAGAGGAATATATTGTACTTTTATACCTCTACATATATTTGATTCCTTTCTCCCAAAACACATGTGATCATCCCTTATAATAAGAAGAAATAAGAAGATAGTGTTCGTTGGTATCAAAAGAAGAAGGTTATATTAGAATATGACTGCTTACCTTGTGAAAAAGTAATAATAAAAAGTATAATATAATATAAGCATTTTATTAAATGTGTCTTAACCACTTAGTTCAAAAATGTATCCACATTTAAATCTGATGAATGCTTCATTTTAAACAATTCATAAAACATAATTATAAAAACTATTTGTGATACCTACTTAGATTTTCCTGACAATATCTGTGTACATATAGTATGTTTATATGGTTTCTGCTATACAGAAGATTCTATTTCTTGCCACTAGATGTCTCTCCAGGTTCAAGAACAATTGTAGTATACTGCTTTACTTTTACACATCAATCCACTCAACTGTATGATATAAAACCCCATCAATGATATTCCACTATTACCAATAAGTGTGGAATTATGTCCAACTATGTAACCTTATCTCATGGTCACCAAAAAGGGCTTGGTCTTACATTAGAAGCCAGTATAAAGGAGAGCACAGGTGGGTGTGTTTGAATTTAGTGCATCAAAATACATTTCAGATTTATGGCATGCTGTGTACAGATTCCATAGAGACCCTAAATGAGTCAGAGTGGCCTAGCCATCTGCTCCTAGACAGTAAAATAACATTAACCCTGGGGCTGATGGATGGATGTTACCTAGATGAGCCTTTTGGGCCACAGCAAGGCCATTGAGAGTTCCCACAATTGTGCCAGCCTTGATCTCCAAAAATGCAAGCAAGGGATATCAGACAGAGAGGCATAACCTTCAGAAAGAGGCCATCGCGTCTGTGTGATGTAGTGTAGTGTGATTCACAAGGTTTCCTTTTTCTGTTTTCTGCTAACAGGACTCAAGTCAGATCGAATTATTGAAAGAGCTCCTGGACCTGCAGAAGGACATGATCGTCATGTTGCTTTCTCTTCTCGAAGGTTGACTTTTTGATGACTCACTGACACCATAGGAATAGCTATGCCAGTAGTGTTAAATTAGATAAAGATAACCAATGCTCTTGAAGGATATTCTCTCTTTTAAGACTTTCATCAAACAGAATTGTTTGCTTGTAATTTAATCAAATGTTTACAGAAGAAGCTTTGCTTAATCTAAAACAGGGATTGTTGCTTTTCACTGAAAATTTGTGCATGCGTCTCTTTCTGTGTCATTTCACAGGTAATGTTGTCAATGGTACTATAGGCAAACAAATGGTGGACACCTTGGTGGAGTCTTCTAGCAACGTGGAGATGATCCTCAAATTTTTTGACATGTTTCTCAAGTTAAAGGACTTAACCACATCAGATAGCTTCAAGGAGTATGACCCAGATAGCACAGGGATCATTTCTAAGAAAGATTTCCAGAAGTCTATGGAGAGCCAAAAACAATACTCCCAGTCTGAGATTGAGTTTCTTCTCTCCTGTGCTGAGGCTGATGAGAATGACATGTTCAACTATGAGCAGTTTGTGGAGAGGTTTCACGAACCAGCCAAAGACATTGGCTTTAACGTAGTTGTGTTGTTAACCAATCTCGCAGAGCATATGCCTCATGATGCTCGCCTCTCGACATTCCTTGACCTAGCTGAGAGTGTTCTCAGCTACTTTGAGCCTTATTTGGGTCGTATTGAGATCATGGGTGGAGCCAAGCGCATCGAGAGAGTGTACTTTGAGATCAGTGAATCCAGTCGTACGCAGTGGGAAAAGCCTCAGGTAAAGGAGTCAAAGCGGCAGTTTATTTTTGATGTTGTTAATGAGGGTGCTGAGAGTGAGAAGATGGAACTGTTTGTCAACTTCTGTGAGGACACCATCTTTGAGATGCAGCTAGCATCTCAAATTTCAGAGCCAGACCTGGTGGAGCGGACAGAGGAAGAAGAAGAAGACGCCCAAAGTATGGTGGAGAACCAGGAGGAGGAAGATGAGGAGAGCATGATGTTGGAGTCTTCCTCTGCTTTTACACTTGCCTGCATCTCTATAAGGAAAAGCCTCTGCCACTTTCGGCAAATGCTTACTATCAAGAGCATGAGGAGACAGTATCGAAAATTCAGAAGGATGAGTGTGAAGGAGATGGTGCAAGGCTTCTTTTCCTTTTTCTGGATAATCATCACAGGACTTTTCCACTTTGTCTACAGCCTTGTTTGGGGTTTCTTTCACATTTTGTGGACCACTATGTTTGGAGGTGGCCTTGTTGAAGGGGCTAAGAATATGAAGGTTACAGACATTTTGGGAAACATGCCAGACCCCACTCAATTTGGTATTCACGGAGATGTGTTAGAGACAGAAAAGATGGAGGCAAATGAAGCATCAGCATTGACAGAGATGGGCCAGATGGCTCAGGGGGATGGAGCAGAGGCGGACCTGATGGCTGAGTTACTCAATATTCAGCCTAAGAAGGAGGGAAAACATGGGGCTGAACCGGGTTTGGGGGATGTGTCTGAGGTGGTGGTGGGGGATGCTCCTTCTATAGCCAGTGCTGTCAAGCAGAAGAAGGCACAGGTAAGGAGCCCTGTTCCTAATCATGTCATGTTAATATTGTATTTGAAACATATTTCTTGTTATATTAAAAAAACATGTTGTAGTAAGTGACGGTAAATGTGTTTATGTATTGTAGATGGCTGCAAAGAAGAGGGCAGCAAATGGAGACTACAAATCTGATTCAGAGAAAGGAGAGTAAGTTGTTACTTTTGCTGTTTATCCTCATTTAATATTATGTGATTCGGCCCAAAACTAGAAACCAAGACTAGACTATGGCACTGTGTATTTTTTTTACAAATGAAAATGACTTGTATTTGTATAAAGTGATTATCTGTATCTATAAATATTTCAGTAGTTTTAATCCTCTTACACATCACATGCATATGCATACTTTGTGGTTGTCATTTGTGTGTGAGACCTTTTATATTTCTTGATTTTAATGATACTAACCAGTGTGTAATATGCAATAACTCTTCCAAAGCTTGGTCTGTAAGAGACAACAAAGCTTTGTGGGTGTCCTATGCAGTCTACTGTATATCAGTCTGTCTCTAAAAAGGAATGTGGTGTTTCAGTTCAGAAGATGGTGAGAAAAAAGACCATGACAAAGCCAGAGATGAAGCCCCTCCAGAGCCTTCAGTCAAGGAGAAGAAAGCCCCAAAGAAGAGGCTCGGACAGAAAAAAGATCCACCGGAGGCCTTCACGGCCAGTTTTTTTGCTGGCTTGGAAATCTACCAGACTAAGATGCTGGTCAGATGTTTTTCCTCTTTTCTTTTCCCCCTATGATTTTTTCCCCACAGTTTTAAAATAATCTGAATAATGTGATCAGGCAGAGACAATATAATTAATCTGTTGTTTTACACAGAATTACCTGGCCAGAAATTTCTACAACCTTCGCTTTTTGGCACTGTTTGTCGCCTTTGCTATCAACTTCATTCTTCTCTTCTACAAAGTAAGTTTGCAGTTTAGCCACTATATGTAAAATTAAAGATTGTTCTAACTCAATTGTTAAATACTTAAAAATGTCTAATTGCCTTTCAGGTAACTGGTGATTACTCAGATGACGAAGATCCCTGGAATGGTCAAGGTAGAGCTGGAGAGGAGGAAGATGAGGGAGCACTGGAGTACTTTGTCCTGCAGGAGAGCACAGGCTACATGGCACCGACACTTCGCTGTTTGGCAATACTACACACGATCATATCATTCTTATGTGTAGTGGGATACTACTACCTGAAGGTTTGTTAACACTCACTGACAAAAATCATCTTTTATTAACAGTGATATGATTTAGCCACATTTTAAGAAAGTTTCATGAATTGCAATTTTTTAACACTTGGTTTTGTTTTATAGTGCTATGTTGTGACGCCACCCTTATAGTCCTACAGTTCCTGTCACGTACAGCAATAAATACGATCCATTGCTTGTTATAATCATCCTATAATGTTTACTGGGTGAAATTCTCTGTCTCCAAGGTGCCTTTGGTAGTCTTCAAACGGGAGAAAGAAATAGCGAGGAAGCTGGAGTTTGCAGGCCTCTACATTACAGAGCAGCCATCTGATGATGACATCAGAGGACAGTGGGACAGACTGGTCATCAATACTCCGTGAGTCAACTACAGTACAGCTATTGAACTGAGTCATAAACTTTTATAAGCAAATGTTTGCTTATGCTTTTTTTGTTGTTGTTGATTGTTTTGTCAGGTCCTTCCCAAACAACTACTGGGATAAATTTGTTAAACGCAAGGTAAATAGCTTATATAATTTGAGTATAATCAGTTAGTTACACAAAACATAAATCCAATCAGGTGATATTTACAGAATGCCAGTTACAGCATCATCCTTCAAATATGTTTCTGTTATGCGGCTGTTTGCAGGTGATCAAAAAGTATGGAGACTTGTATGGAGCAGAGAGGATAGCAGAGCTTTTGGGGTTGGATAAGAGCGCTCTAGATTTTAACCCTACAGAGGAAACGGTCGCCAAAGAGGCTTCGCTGGTGTCATGGTGAGAAATTAGACAAAAGAAGCAGAGAGACAATAACTGCTTGAAGCAGAAATAGAGGTCAAATTGAAAATATGAGCGCCTTGTATCAACCTCTGTCTGTTGCCAGGTTGAGCTCAATCGATACAAAGTATCACGTCTGGAAAATGGGAGTAGTGTTTACAGACAATGTAAGTTTGAACACACGTTGGGATGATTAATTGCTTTGTTGTGTGGTTTTATGGATGGCTAAGAGAATAATTAAATGGATGGATGGACAAACAGGTTTACCAATGATATTATAACTGGACAGATGGAGTCTGATTAACTTCTCATTTTGCTTCTTACCAGTCATTCCTGTACCTAGTATGGTACACAACCATGTCTATTCTGGGCCACTACAACAATTTCTTCTTCGCTGCCCACCTGCTGGATATCGCCATGGGTTTTAAGACCCTCCGCACCATCCTCTCCTCTGTCACGCATAACGGCAAACAGGTGAGCAGGATGTGGAGGATGCAAGTCTTTTTCCAAGCAGCAGGGGTCACTGCAGCATCAGTGGTTGAGTTTGTCGTGTAATTGTGACCTGTTCCCCAACTGGCAATCACACGCCAGATTTGTCAGGTTTTGTCCCACTGATGGTATCTTGGGTAAGACTAGTAGGAATCAGTGGCCTAACGTGTCAATAGAAATTAACAGTTTCATAATAACTATGGTGTACAGCTGACTTGCATAAACATATTTTGCAAATTGTTTTTAATAATAAATATTAATAAAATAATGCTTGACTGAGGAAGAATGCAGTACATCATCATCCAAATACTTTATGTGCTGTGTTGATTCTCATGCCTTTGATTTATTGCAGTGCTTCTTGAAAGAAGAGATACAAGTGAAGGAAGCTAGGATTCACACAGTACAGTAAATTAATTTAGATGCACTAAGTCTCCTTTGACATTTGAGTTCAAATGGCTCAAATGCCTTCATTTAAACCACACTTCAGACCTCCCAGGAATTCACATGTCAGCTGACCAGAAGCACAAATGAAAATTTAATGTCACCTCATTCTCCAAGGGTGGAAATGCTCCCAAATGTCAAGACTGCAAGGAACACCTCCCAAAGTCAGCTGCCTGTGGACAGATCAATCGAGCTGTCGATCAAATGCCGTTTATTGCTCCTTCTATGGATGATGAAATCTGTGTGCAGTGAACATTTGTGAGTGATTTCAGAATAGAGTTTTATGCCAGTTGTAAAATAAAAGGCAGCATTTTTCTAAGCATTATTTGCTCTATTTACCAAACCCTCACATCCCTTCTACTAATTTGAAAATTTTCTTTCTCACAGTCTGCTTTTCTCTTGCCACCGGCAATCCTGTTCCTGTTCCACATTACAGAAACCAAAGTGAAGCTGGCAGATTGGCCCCTGACTGTATCCAGTGTGTTTATATGTAAAGTTTGTAATAATGCCTCACTGTGTTTCTCTGTAGCTGGTGCTGACAGTGGGCCTGCTGGCAGTCGTGGTCTATCTCTACACTGTGGTGGCCTTTAACTTCTTCAGGAAGTTCTACAACAAAAGTGCAGACGATGATGAGCCAGACATGAAATGTGATGACATGATGACGGTAAATATTAAGCACACATATTTTAGAAAACTTTGGGCTTTAATATGGCCCTTAAATTGATGCTCAATCTCACATTCACACGGGCCTCTCCCCCTCTTTGTTTGCACAGTGCTACCTATTCCACATGTATGTTGGGGTGAGAGCAGGAGGGGGCATCGGGGATGAGATCGAGGACCCGGCTGGTGACCCCTATGAGCTCTACCGTATACTTTTTGACATCACTTTCTTTTTCTTTGTCATCGTCATTCTTTTGGCCATAATCCAGGGTGAGCTCTGGCAACTTATCAACACCTACTGTAGTGCTTAGTAACACTTTAGAGGTCTGGACATATTTCCTCTAAGATCACTTAACTCATACATGAGTAATATCTAATCTCTGAATTGATCTAATTTATTAGCAACACTAATATCACAGAAGTAACAATATTACACTCTGTATGATATTTTTAGTAAGTAAGAGGTGTAAGATTGTGGTTGCACTGGTTACACGGATCCGGTATATATGATAATCTCACAGCAATTCCTTTGTGGTTGTAGGTTTGATCATTGATGCCTTTGGCGAGCTGAGAGACCAGCAGGAACAAGTCAAAGAGGACATGGAGGTGAGAGGAAATTTATTCTCACCTACTAGACCTATATTTGCCAACCTATTGTATGCAGTGCTGAAGGAAAGTTCAAGGGAAGCAGTGGTGAAAAGAGAATAATAGGTTTTGTCCTTTTGTCCTTTATTTTATGGGAAAATAAAATGGTGTTTTTGATTTATTGTGACTTAAGGAGTTGTGCGACTAAGACCTATTATTTTGCAATTACATAACTAAAAGAAGTTCTATACTGGTTTCAGCTCTGCATATTGGCCTAAAAGCACAGTTAGGAAGAAATGAGTTTGAGCATGGATGCATTTGTCTGAAATGACTAATCAGTCAGGCAAAATGATGGTTAGAGGAGTTGCATTCAATAAATAATTGAAATCAATCAACTTTTCTGGAAATACATACTGTAAAACTATGCAACCAGGGACTCCAAGATAGGGCAGAGTTTTTCTACTTAGCCCGTGCTAGTTGTCTTAGATAACATCCAGATAGTTTTTTTTTTCTCTGACGTTAGAAAGTTTAGAACACATTTTTTACTATTCACAGGCTAAGTGTTACAAACAAAGCGGAGTTCACTGGCTTCTATGTTTAAACCTTGCATTATTCAGAATACTGCAAACATCCTGTTCATTACTATATTGCACACAAAGAAGAAAAGAGAAAAGAAGAAGGAACATGAAGGAGGAAAACAAAAACAACTATGTACCATGAACCTTTCTTCTTTTTTCGGTCCTCAGACCAAATGTTTCATTTGTGGGATTGGCAATGACTACTTTGATACAACACCTCACGGCTTTGAGACTCATACCTTACAAGAGCACAATCTGGCCAACTACCTGTAAGTATCCCAGTTTGGGTGATTTCGTGTAACCTTTAAATTTGCCTTTTCACTTTTACTGCAAAGATTTTCATTGTAATTGTCATCTTTGTCAAATGTTTTGTCAAATGTTTTGTTCTTTCACCACATGACTAAAAACTTTAGGACATTACAACAGCATTAGGTCCAAAGTCACCAATAGTGATCCAGAACACTAAATACATTCAGGTAGTCCGTCTGTGTTCCACCGCACTCTCTGCTTATCACTATTTTTCTTAATGCTCATGACAATAGAAAGTTCCATTCCATTTGCACTCAAAATAAGTTGGCCGGAGGACATGAACACGACCTCATTATGCCGCTTCATTACTATTTAATGCCATGAACTTTATTGGGAAATAGGTTTACGATAGTGTGCTCTCATACAGTATTCATCAGAATTTGGTTTGATGCCCACAGTGGCCTGTTGCCATTTATGCTTGATTTGGGACAAACAGGTGATTCATTAAAGGAAAATGGGATGATGTTACTTTGTTTAGACACTAGAATCCTAAATCATGAAGTCTCATAGTATAACAGAATGTGATATTTCCTGTGAATCTAGTGTTGTAGAATTCAAATGTGCCTTAGTAAAATTGTGATATGCCCCCATCTCTATTTTATGTTTTAACTGTAATAAGATGTTTATGTAGGAGAAAGTTTTTGGTGTGACATTTTTTGAATTGTCTGATTGGTGTGATTTTTTATTTTTTAGGTTTTTCCTGATGTACCTTATCAACAAGGATGAGACAGAGCATACTGGTCAGGTACAGTATGCTCAGTGTGACAATAGCAACGTTTCTCAGTGAAACCCCCAGTTAATCAAAAACAACTAAACACAGTTTATCTTTTCACTGTTGGAAATACATTAGTGGTGTGTTTATCTAAATCACTATTTCTGACAAATATTGGGTTTGAATTTAAATTGCTGTTATTTTCTGTTCATGTCTTTGGTCTGCATGTTAGCTTACATTTATTAGGATATATTTAGGCAGTTGAATTAATTTCAAATGCATTTGTGGAAACATGTGCAGACATGTTTTATAGTTATTGATGAGAACTTGATAGCTTTTATTAAAATAATGATACACTGCTGGTAAGTCATTGTACTGCAGGCCTAAATTCTGAAGTGTAAATAGAGAGATTCTGACAACTCTATACACAAGCTGTCTACCATTTATAGTCAATATTAGCTAAGCTTCTTTTTAGCTTCCCAACAAATTGATGTGCAATAGCAGCTGCCAACTTATTGATCTTATATGAGGAGCAAAAAGTCTTTTTCTTCCTGCACATTAAAAATGATTCATAGTAGGATTTTTTTTTCTTCCACCAAACTGTTATTGTGTGAAAAACTGTTATAATGTGTTTAAAATTGTAACTGTTCTAATTTCAATAATCAGTTTTTATATAAAATTTTCAACCCTTATTTCTACATGTTTGTAAGCAGGATTTTATAGGTTGATTTACTTCTTTGATTAACACTCTGATGTCTCTGTGTGCATGCGTTCAGGAGTCATATGTGTGGAAGATGTACCAGGAGCGATGCTGGGACTTTTTCCCTGCTGGAGATTGTTTCCGCAAGCAGAATGAAGATCAGCTTGGCTAGAGGGGATGCATTTTCTTTAACTGTACCTCTACCCATTGTAAGTGGGCTGCTGGGAAATGTAGTCCTCAGCACAGCTGCTCAACTACAGCACCACATACTTGTCGGACCATTGCTTCAGACTGACCCGAGGAGAGACAAGCAAAACTATTTTTAATCCAAGAAAAAGAAGAAAAGAAAAAGGAAACATCTCACACGTGGGTCGTATGGTCACCACTGGCACAGAGCCAGTCTAGGAGGAAAGGACCTGTAACTTGCCCAGACATTTTGTTTATCATTTAGTTTTGGGACTTGTTATTGACAGCGTGTTGCCTTTTACTCTACATAACCCTAAAAACATTGCACAATTGTCTTTTTGTCTTTTTGAGAAACAGTGGGTTGTGTGGGGTAATAGCACAAATCGTCAGTCATATTATGCACAAGAACCCGATTTCAATATTTTGAGAAATCTCCCAAAAAATCTCCCAAAAGAGATATGTGCAAAATGTGATATAGAGTTTTTTCAGATGTTTTAACCTGGCATATTGAGATGATAATTAGGATGACGTGGCAAAAAGTTTATTATGTAGGATAAAAAATGACTTCACTTTTTTTTCAAGAAGTGCCTTACAGTACTGTATCTACATTACAATGAAGCTATGCAAACCTTTTGTTTTTCTTTATTGTTAGTAAGTACAGTAATTATCCTGGAGCAGTAACAAGTAACGTTCCAGAAATATAGTTTGTGGGCTGAGAGTTTAATTTGAACATTGAAGAACAGCATTGATTGGATTTATTTTTAGCTGAATGCAGCATAACTGCAAAACTCATGGTAAATAGTGTGTTACTGACCAAACACAATTTACTGAACACCTTCAAACAAGAACAAAAATTAAATTGCTATTGTATGGCCATTTGTAGGTAGTAGCTTTGCTGATCTGTGCATTTATTTTGATGGAAAAAATAAAGAAATCAATGCAAGAAATGTCATTATTTATGCTGTTCTTTGGAGTCTGTAAATAACTGATGGCTGTACACATTCTACATATGCTGAACAGGTTGACTTGCTCCTCAACCTGTTCACTTACTTACATAGAGTACTGGAACATGACACAAGAGGTTACTCCAAGTCTAAAAGGTGATGGTGGGTGATTTTTAGTCTCTAAATCTGCAAGATGCAGCATCTGTCTGTGAATATTTGAAATAGCCATTTAAAATAAAATGTGTGTGCAAATAGCCATTGACATTAGTTCTAAATGAATTTCCCTCAGCCACAATCTCAAAGTTGTACCATAATTGTGACATCTAAGTTTTAAATACAGGTTAGTACGGTGAGTGGCTCAGTAGATTTGGACCTAGGGTTGATCAGACAGGAAGGACCAGGCCTCAGCAGGCTGCATGATGGGAGTTTTAGCCCTCTTGCCCATGATGGCACCTGTCAGCTTATATCATGTCACCACACCTCAGGCAGCACACAGTGCTGCAGCCTGCTGCTGGGAGCAGCTCTGCCTCTTCAAATGCTCTGGTATGTCCCAGCACATCATGAGTGAGTTATATTTTGTTAAATTAGAAAGTGACTTATTTCCATTATACTTCCACACCATAACCACAAAATAAAGTTCCATTTATCAATTTAATTGTTTTTAAAAGCTGTGACTATCATACTTTATTAAATGCGAAGTTAATATTGTTTTAAGTGCACTGTAAAAAAGCAAAGCCAGTATGAAAGGAAACTCACTAAAGTTTCCGGGATTATATTCTATCTCCTAACAAGCAACAGGGCCATTTAGGATAATAGGTGGCCATTATAGCAACGGGAAAAAACAGTGTGTAAAATCACTGATATGATCATTCTCACTAATTTGACATAATGAAAGCTGTGGGAAGCCATTCTCAACATGAAAAAGCAACAATTAGTCCATCAAATAACTGGAGACAGATTATAGCTATTACGGGTAAATTCTATTTCACATTGTTAGGTTTAATGGCAGCATAATGATGTTGGTTGTTGGGGGAACTTAGGCACATCCATAGTCATGTTCATCAAATAAAAATACATAAAGTATTACTGTATCACTACATTGTGTTTCCAGCAAACCTGAAACAGGAGCTTAGACATAATGTGGTTATGTGTAATATAATGAGCACGCACAATTAACAGAGCTTGCTGAAGCGACCTGATGGCCAAATGGTTTAGCCAAGGACCTTTGCTGCATGTCATAACCCCCCCCCCCTCTCTCTCTCTCTCTCTGAATCAACAACCAATCGATAAATTATAAAAAATTTGTTTAGAGGTGTTGATACTGGAAGAAAATATTTTAAAAACTTCAGGCAGAGCCAGGTTATATGTAGCGGTTTGTCTATGTTGGTCAGCAGGAGAGCAAATAAATGTAATTTAAAATGGTTCAAAGGCAACAAGCTCCACAGGGAGGAGCTGCCCTGTGTTGAAATACTTTTACACAGTTACTCTTTTCTCCTATTAGGTTACCTGTTTGTCAGGGGAAAAAAACATGAACAAGAAAAGGTCATTCGGTGAGCAGCTTAATGGTTCACACACAGCCTCCAGGGGCCTGATCTTCATCACAGAGTTTGAATGTGGAATGACACAGTCATGAGGAAAATTCACGCTTTTAAACACCAGACAGCTTTTCATTATTCGTATGACTACATAAAACTACGGAATTATAATTGTAATGTTGTTTTGGTACATTTTTGGTTTTAAATGACTGTTGAACTTGGAATCTGTTGTGCATTTACTTTATTTAGGATTTTTTTTCGCTCTAGCAACTTAACGCTGTTCTTTTTGTATAAATTCAGCAAATAACTCAGATAGCTCAGATCTCTATCTGGCCTGTCATCTCAGGTCCTGCATGGTGATTTGCACCATAGAACAACAGATAACTTGGGAGAAAAAAGAGAACACAGCTTGAGTCACAATTCACGCTGTCACCAGCAGCTGACCACCTGAGAAAACTGGTGACAGCACACTGCATGTGGTCTCTGCGTCCTGTCTGGCTTTGGGCTTTTTAGACAACATCCTACAACAGAAAAACTTCATAAATAAAGCAGGCATGTCGAGAGAAGCAGAAGAGGGATCATTCAGGTCAATTCTGTCTTTATTAAACACAGTTAATCCTCTTTAACAACCCTTTGATGCTGTTAATTCCCACTTTGTGTTATTTGTAGAACAGCTTGTTCATCTAACTAGTTTCTTGTTACCTTGAAAATTGTAATTTAACGCAACAGTGCGTCACTTGAGGTCCACATACTTGCTTTTTCCTGTACTTGTAGGAACTTTACATGCTACCATACATATTAATTCAATGAAAGCATCATTAGGTGCAATGCTGAAATGCAAATATCCTTTTCCTAATCTTAATATGAGGTCAGTTTGTTATTTTACAATTGTGGAAAACCCAAAACAATAGTTTGAAAGTGTGGCATTACAGTATGTGTGTCTTTGCATATGTGAAGAGAGTAAGCAGCCCGTATTTATAATACAAAATTCTCTGCCCTCAGTTCACACACTGTAGGCTAGTAGTGATGTGCAGAAAGATGTGATAAATGCACATGCTCCTCCCTGATGCATACTCTGCAATAATATAATTTATATGCAATTGTAAGTGTGTGTGTCTCTGACAAAGAGAGTGAGCAAGATGGATGGAGACTGAGAACAAAGGAGAAAAGGGAGCTATTGATAAATGAACTTACAAGGTTGGCAGCAGGTGTAAAAACAAAGAGTTGAAGAATTAAACCATCTGAAGTCTAAATATTGTGATCGTGTTTTGTGACTATAATGAGCTCGTGAAGCCTGAATCTACTGCACTGCAGCCTCACAGGAGTGAGGCTGAGTGATAACGATTGATGGGGGTAAATCATTTTCCAGTGTGTTTTGGGGAGCTTGAGCCCAGGTATGATGTGACCTGACTTAAATAAGGATGAAGTTCCTTTAACAGCCCATTTGAAGGATAAACCCAGCTCTTCATACAGTATGTTCAACATCTAAAGTTTTGCTGTGAAATGATTGATATATCTGGGTTGTTTAAACTAACAATGTCTGAGGGCCCAAAAAACAGTTTGTGAAGTTTCTTTTGTTGTTTTTCTAGGCCATGCATTGGTTAAGAAAGGATGGGTGGCAAAGTCTTTATTCACTGTGAATAGAGTTTCTTATGTTAACTCCGATATAATCCATCTCACTACGACACATTCAGACAAACAGGCTACAAGGAGTAGCCGTGTTCTACATGAAAATGAAACCACAACCCTTTTTGTTGTACTAAAGTCCTGATAGATTCAACAATCCACTAATATTTCCAGCAGCTCACAAGTATGGGAACACCGTCTCCAGTTTAATGAGCTGTCTGTTCATCTGTTTCTGCAGAGAACCATGTCAGAGGTTCTTGTCCGGAGGGTCTTGTTACATTTCCAAGGTCAGACAGAGGCACTTCAGCTTGTGGCTATTGAGTAACTGAATGCTGCGGGGCCAGCACTGCGGGCGAACGGCGAGGTGAACGCAGTGCTGAGCAAAGGTTGAAGTGAGCTGAACAGGCTGCTTCATACTCTGCGGGTTTTCTATTGCGCTGATGTGGCAGGGCGACAAGTCAAGAACAGATCCAGGTCTGAAACCAGGCCAAACGTACCTGGAGAGTGTGACTTTTCAGACTAGTACAGTACATATAGCACATACAGTACATACAGTACTGTACAGTTACTGTACATCTATGCATAAATATTTGATTCCATTTTTGAATAAACCAGAATACCTGCATTGAAATGGAGGAAACCATCCCAGCACCAGTTGCAGAACATCAGGTTGTAAGGGAAATTATTGCAATTGTAATGTATTGTTTGTCTACGCCTCCTAAATTAATTGGAGTTGTGCTGCATGTAAGATTTTCATGTCTCAATTTTCCGCAGCCCCACAAATCCTCACATTGAACTCAAATACAGCAAATACCGGCGGGCTTAAACCTGAGTGTAGCACAGAGGAAGATGAGAGCATCACACAGAGGATCAGACAGAATATGACAACAAAAGTGAGTGAGGGAGGACAAGTATTGAGCCTTAAGCATGTCTAGAATATCACCAACTTACCATTCATCTCATCATATACTAACTCTCACTGAATACAATAGATTGAAAATAATTGCTTTTGTTGCATTTAGTACTGTGAGCCAAAAGACAAGCTAAGAAAACTTCTGCTTTGTTCAGGCTAACTGTTGTCTCTAATCAAGGTAATCATGCATAAGGTTGTCATCAGTGAGTATAGACCTCATTAGCAATTAGTTTACAGTCCCCAGGTTGTCATTTGAAGTGCCAGAAAAGACTACTTGCATGAAAGCTACATGCAACTTTTGGGAATCAGGGAATATATCCACACAGGAATTCAAATTCTCATTCTGTGTCAAAGCCTATGGTGTTTCACAGACACATGGTATCTGTTGTATCTGCTTGTGACGCACCGGGCCCGGCCTTGTCTCATTTGCTAGAAGGGTGAGTCTCGCTCAAAAGCCTTCAGAAGGGATTATCTCTGCACTGCTGTCAGGCTGTTCTGGGAGTCTGTGTCATGGTACGCATCAACAGTCCCTCTCTACATTAAGATACACTATAGAGAAAAACATGCACATTGTTACTTTGAGCAAAAACACATGACTATGAAGGCTGTGATTATAATTTAATTTTATATTTCTCCTCCTCTCTATGAAAAATACATGTTATCATCAACGCAGAAAATGAATTGGGTTGACACTAATGCTGACCAATGTGAATCAGGCAAGGGCAGAGAGGAAAGACTCTCAAAAGCTCTCCAAGATCCCCCTCCATTGTTCAGAGCAGTTTTAGATTTCCACTTCATGGCCTATTTACTCAACCTTGGATGTTCGCCAGAATCAGCTTGTGTCATTTGAAGTATCAGAGCTGGGGGTCCTGAAAAAAGGAAATGGGAGTCCCAGTGGACTTTCTGTCAAAGTCAAGTGTAGGGCAGTGGATCAAAAGTATTTGCCTTTTGAATGCTTGCACTTATAATGACTGTACAGGTCACAGAGAGCACAGAACGTTGTCGATTAATCAAAAGATCAACCCACACGCAATGACCATT
Organism: Channa argus; assembly: GCF_033026475.1. Classification (NCBI taxonomy): domain Eukaryota; kingdom Metazoa; phylum Chordata; class Actinopteri; order Anabantiformes; family Channidae; genus Channa; species Channa argus. Next base: position 8,981,200 of record NC_090212.1, read on the forward strand.
GTGCCGTGACGAAAATCTGGGTCATTCAGGTATTATTTAGCATTTCAGCTAACTGAGTGGAAGCGGGATTCAGACTACCTTTACATCAATCCAGGTAAATTCTAAAACACCAAAACTGGTCGTTTTCATCCTACCTATAGATGACCTGCAGATGTAGATGACAGACAAAAAGGTCATTTTGATTGATTTGTCTAAATGAACAATAGATCTAGGAGTGTTGATGAAGCATTTCTGATGAGAGGTGAAATGTTTTCTAGGACTACAAACAAATGCAGTTGTCATCAAACAGCACTATATATATACGTATATATATATGTGTATGTATGTATGTGTATGTGTGTGTGTGTGTGTGTATGTATGTATATATATATATATATATATATATATATATATATATATATATATATATATATATATATGTAGATCTAGGAGTGTCACTGCCATAATCTTCATAATAGTCCGTATAATAATAACATAATAATAACTTTAATTTCATGCCCACACTACTACACTAAGGCCTAAAGTGTATCGTCTCACATCGTGTCGTATCGTACTGTAAGCCAGCGTTAGTCACTTCACAGGTCATTTTTGGAAAAGCTATGATTTAGGGGAAGGAAATGGCTTTTACTCTGGATAGAGAAGACAAAAAGGAGAGAGAAGGAACATCCACATTAGAAAGACAAAGACAACAAATTAAACAACATTGTTATTTCATTTGTTGCTGGAATACTTTTGATACTCAGGAGAATCTTTAATAAACACCACATCCCTGTACATTTCAACACACGGAGGCAGAAACTAGTCCAGCCCACTGACAAAACATCGAAACATAATCAAAGCAATGTGGTATATGCACTTCAGTAAAGATGTGTACAATGAGGAACTAAACCCTTTCACAAACATGTGGCAAAGCAGCTCCAACTCCTTAGGACAAGACTCAGCAGTCCATCTGCACCCAAAAGATGAGTCTGCTTTGTATTGAATATTGCTGTCCTCTGCTTTGAGGACAGCAATATTCACATTCTGGACTGGAAAACCATTACTTTGAATGAAGTGTCAAAGGAAGCAATTTATGCAAGACTGCGTCTCCAAAGAAATACACATGACAGTGGGGCTGGACAACGACCTCCAGGAGCCCATAAAAGACAACGACTCAATGACTCCACAGAGTTTGTAGGTCTGCCTCTTTAGCCAGTTGGTTAGAACTGATGAAGCCTTTCTGATGAGAGGTGAAATGTTTTCTACAGATTACAGATTTCCCTAATGTTGTAATTTCATTCATTGCCCCACCTGCACTTTCTGTGTGTTTTTAGAGTCAATTGTGGAATTAATGACCTTTACTACACAAAGATTAAATGCCTCACCCTCTTTGCCAGTCAGTTAGAAATAAGTAGGGCTTTTAGAATAGAGGTAAAACACTTTAGAATCCTCAGGCAAGCCCGCAACTAAGTGATGTTTGAGGAGGGGCTAAAGCAGGCAATATGTACATGGAGTGGAGCCGCCCGAGCACATATGGAGGCAGCTTTCTATATATTTTTTGCCCTGAATTTAATGAAGAGGCATGCGATTATGTCATTTTGCTCTAGCCAGTGCTGAAAAGGGAAAGCAAATACACTGATGTCATTTGATCCTGTGTGGATGCCTCAAGTATGTTCTGCAGCAAATTCCTATGTGACAAACTTGTAAAGGCAATTTACTGTTGTTTTTCACTCAGCTTTATTAAATTTTGTGCCCCAGGACTTGACTTGGCTCAGACGGCTTTAGGTTATTGTGCACATAAAAACAATGCAAGCAGTTGTCACCAGAATCTAAAGGCAGTATTAAAGTTTGTTGTTATCTGAAATGGGTTTAATGTTTGCAACAGTAATCTTGCTCTGAGATAAACGGAACAATACGTTATTGATTAAAGATACAATCACTGCTGCATTATCTGTCGTGTGAATCTTTTAATCATGTTATTTGCGACTGCAGATGAAACATTAGGATTGTACACAACAGCAAGTACGAGGCAGCTATCAGTGTTTGAGATGAGACTCATGAGTTGGCAAATGACCAGCCGTGATTTACCTTGTAATTATGGTTATTGTCCCTTTTCAACCCGTACATGCTGGCTGGCATGGAGACAAGGGAAGTAATGAGAGTCCATTCATTCACATTTCTCAGTTTCTGACCACAGTCACTAATATATGTTTATGTAACATCTAACAGCTCACAAGCAAGGATGAAGCCTGTGTGTGTGAGTCCAAAGCTGCAGCCTTTGCCTTAATCTCTTTACCTCTGGAGCTTATAGTGCAACTTCAACCAATTAGCACACAGCACCACAGGAAAGTGAATCTCATCAATAATCCATGGGACATTATTTAGAATAGAAATGAAAGATTCATGCTTGCCACTCCTAAAGTATGATACGTCAAAGCATCAAAATGCACTTTATGAATTGTTTTTGGTTTATCCTCAAACTGTGGAAGAGATGTCACTTTTAATATTGGCCAAAATTATCCAAGGGGACCATACTTCTGACAGCCATAAATCAGGAGTTCTCAGCTGCTGGGGAGGCCATCTGTGTTTATTTTCCATTAAGGGCAGCCCTCTCATCCTTCCTCTCTCATCTCTTTTTTCATCAAGGATACAAGGAGATGAGACAAAGATATATATATATCCTGATAGAGAGGAAGGATATATATACATACATTTAACTTTGTATTGAATACTGCATACAATTACCGAAGTGTACAAAAAATAGCAATGATCCATTTCACACAAAACGCTTTCCCCTCACTGACCCAACGAATGACCAATATCCCTTTTTGGCTTAACTGGTCCCAACATAATCTCCCGCAGTCCCCTATACAGAGACTATCGTCCACACATTAGGTTACTTTCATTTGGGAGAGAAAACTGTGAAAAAGATTGAAACTGTGCACAGTTCACATGTTTATTAGCTTCTGTTTAAACTTGGAAACTTCTCCCGTAACTCAGGACCACCAACTTTGCTGCACAGTCAATACAGTCCTGGAAGAGAGTGTCCCCATCTTCAAGTTTGCCCAAGAGAATACAAGCCACCCCTTTAGCTTTTGGAAACAGACAGCATTACGTCATACTAAGGCCAGAGGTGCTTCAACCTTTTGCTTTTGGTCAGTGAAAATATTTGAGATGATTTCCAATCTTTTATATTAGGAACATTTCCTACTTTCATGTTCTGGTAAGAAGTCTGTGACCCTTCAAGAAAAAATGATTTGTGGTACAAACAGTTCAAAATAGTATTTTTCTAACACTGACCCCCTTTCCCACTGGACCTGTGTTGTTTGGGAAACCAAACTTTTTACAGACACTACCTTTTTGAGCCAAAAGCTTGTCAAGAGCCATTCTATTTGGCTCAATTGGTCACCTATTCCCTTTGTTGCATATCTCGTATAGTTCACAATGCGTTGTTTATTGTAAAACAAATCATTTATCCAGTCTATATTTTTATTTATTGTTGACCACCAGAATAGGAAATATTCTACCCCTGCGGCTGTTTGGTGCTTTGTACCCATCAGTTACCCCTCTGTATACCCCAATAGCATCAATGTATAACTTACTGTCAAAGGTTCCACCGGGTTGGATTCCACGCCTCATGCGGGGGTATTTTTGTTTTGACTGGTGATGGTGGAGCATTCCTGAGAGATTCTTAAGGTATCATACCGGGAAGAGATGAAATGGCTTTAGTAGCTGCATCATCGTACAACTGCCATGCCACTTCGGTGGTAGTTTGGGTCTCCACACATCCACCAAAGGTCCGCCCTATTAACAGAATGATCAACAAACCATGAGGCAGAATAGTTTCCATTATTATGGGTGACCTCAACAGTTTCAGTACACCATTGTAGCACTCCTACATTTTTTCCTTGTCCTGTTAGTGTGAAACAAGAATAATTTCCTGGTAATGCCACTGTCATTGGGGTAAGGTGTTTCTTTCACTGGTGGGAACAATAAATTCCATGTTTTACATTGTTTAGTTTTAGGTTGAGTACTTTTGTTGTACAGAGGTTGAGGTTAGTGTAAATGGTGCCATACCTAATAAAAGTCGACCAGAGGACAAGGCCCCATCAGTTGTGCTTGGTACAAGTCTACTTCCTCACAGGAGGAAACTTATCTTGCTGTGCTCACGCAGGATAAAACAACAGCATAAATGAATTTTTGCACACACAAGTTGAGTTTGAATTTTATACAAACAATACAACAATTAATACTATTGATTACGCAGATAATATAACAAGTTAATGCAGCAAAAGATGCTGCTATTAAAACTTATAAGACTGTCAAAATCCGAAATGGTAGTGCATCAAAAGCTGCCTTAAGGTGTCGCGAGTGATAAACTCCCAGATGAATATGTCCAAACTGACTAGTTCCACAAAACTGAATGAAGCTTTGGATAATTCATGTCTTTGTTTTGGTTGTAGTGCTGGCAACTTTAATGTGCACTCCCTCAACTCTCATCAGCATTGTTTCCAGATACAGGCAGCTGTGTTCTGTGGAAAAACTGATAAACAGACGCGTGATAACTGCTCATACATCAAACAGTCAAACAGTAAGCAAAATTAAGTGAACACAGTGACGCATAAAGCTGCTGAAAGCCACATTTCCTTTAAAAGTTGGTGAAAGCTAAAGCAAAGCTAAAAGAAGAATGGAGTCAGCTGGTAGAAAATACTGTACAAATGTATTTATAGGAATTTAGCAGGTTCTAATATTAAACCTATGCTGTTCTGTAAATACTGTGTGTAGAAATGCATTACTACCAAATTATGTCTGTGATTAATTATCTTCTTAAATGTTTTACCGTAAGTCTCGTGTTATTTGAACATACTGCAAACAAGCAAAACCACTGGTATGGTGTGAATGACAACATCCAAAATTACTGAAAACCACTGATAGATTCTAGATTGTAGATACATTCTAGATTTGCCTTTGAAATTCTAAAAACAATAGAGAGGTGAAATTAAGAGTGGGCCGCAGTCTTGACTGGGGAAAGTTTTACCTCCAGCTAACTGCTGGCAAACTGCTGACAAACAAAATGAAGAAGAAATCACAGCAGAGGCTGTGTGAAATTGGAAACCATTGCCTTTTGGTCACAACTTAGTGAATATTTCCAGTCAATCGATAGGGACAGCATCCTAAATTACGCCTCACATCTAATGTCCTATTAAATTAGTTTTGGCCAAATATATGTGTATGTACAATTCAGTGTCCCTTGGGTGCCATTAGAAAGAGTGACTATGTTGGTCTCTGTTCACAGTGAGGGGCTAAGCTGCTGTAATTTGTGGCTTCAGAACAGTCAGTAGTAAAGTCCCACCATGTGGCTTTGTCAGGGCCTCACAGAACACCGATAATGAGGCAGGTTGCCTCATTAAAAGCCATGAGGCTTGCGCACAAAAGAATCTGACATCAAAAGCTTCCACGCTGACTTAAGTATGCTTCTCCACACATGCTTTTGACCACAGGAGAAAGGCCACAATTTTAAAGTCACACAAAATACAAAATACTTCACTGAAAGGCAACCATGCCTTTTTCTTCTGAAAATAAATACTCATTCCTCCAGATTTATCAAAGTTCCTGGAGGGGAATTCAGGGATAGGTCATGTATGTACCGGGTAAAACATTCATGCTTTCTTAATATATTTTGTTAACACAGTGTGTGGACTGCACCGAATATATAAACCTTTACTCCTTTACTTTTATTTATTTACTTCCAGTTAGTGCAACATTTTGGACCAAACTGGCTGTCATCCATGAGGGATGGATAACTTGAACAATAACTTTGGTGATATTTAATAACTTTCTCTTGCTATTGTTTTATGGCCTGCAAAATAAGATCAGGATTAATGAATGATAGAATGCTAACCAGCAAAACCAACACACTGAATGTGGTAAATGAAAAAAAAGGTTAAGTGTGGCTGAAAATAGTGGAGTTGGGGAAGTGGTGCTGTCCTTTTTTAGTCATATCAAATTAATTATACACTAACATTCCACACTGGTCATTTATAACTTGAAGTAAAAAGTTTCACTGTCCCTGATTGAGCCATTAGTGAATCACTCCTCTTGTCCTTTCTCCACCGGCCTTTTGCCAGTAAGCTGTATTGACTGTACCCTGACAGCTCTGATGTTCTACTGCTGGTCAAAAAATGTCAGGAGCAACAGAGCATATGTACTGGCAGGAGTGGGAGACAGGAGTCAGGACTGTGTTTTATTGGATTTGTCTCTGTGTATGTCACATGTCTGTGATTTTTAGGTGACAGACCTGTATGTGTTCAACAGGATGAATAGTATGTTGGGATTTGTAAAAGAATGTGTAATGTTAGGCCACATAAATAGGTAAAACCTGAAAATCCAGCTGGGTGTTTGTAGCTTCAGGACTGTAGGCATTAAACAATTTCCAAGGAATGTGACCAGAGACGGGGAGAGAGGGAGAAAGACTGAGAATGAAAGTGACAGAGAGAAGCAGAAGATTCAGAAAAAGTAAATGAGTCATGCGAAGCGCAGAACATATTCTTTTGTTCTTGAAGAGATGAGTCACAGTGTGTTAGTGCACAAAGCTGTTGTGGAGGTTTGCTATTTTATTTGTCATTTTGTTGTATAAAATATGTTATTTGCCATGTAAAGGGTCAAACATTGTCCTGCAAAAACACTTTTGGAGAAGCGTTGCTTCATTTTCCAGTTGACTCTACTTCTTTGTAAAATGTCTATCATTTTGGTGAGAGCAAGACACGACAGGCAGCATAACTTCAGCATAACTGCTCCACTGACTGCTGCAGAGCGTAGCATCCAACTTATTGACAGGTTTTGGCATCACAGTGCTCTCAGGCCAATTCTGGATACGAACAATGCGCCACCGGCTCAGACTAGTAAGTAAAGACATTTGGAGTATACTAGGTGTACTACATTTCCAACCAGTCAGTTTTTTTAAATGTAGCATTTATCTGTAGATCAAATACACTCGCGCTTCAGTTTCTACAGTTTTTAAAAAAGAAGACAATAAGAAAAAATCTTAAAAATGTTAATACATAATTCAGTTATCCATACATTTTTAATTTGTACTTTGCTCCATTTCCCTGCCCCCTTACTGTTGTTGTCTCCATGGGCTTCTTGAGCAATAATGGTGTTTAGCTGTGGGAGAAAAGACATTTCTTTGAATGTTGATATAAGTCTTTAATGGAGGCGGTCACAGTTGTCCAAACCTTGTCACTTTCTCCATTTGCCCCATGCTGAGTAGAGTGGCTGAGTAGTCTTCAGTGTTCTTCCTTTTTACTAAGTAATTTGACATGTAATTAAGTAAATAACCATTGTTGCATCTTAGTTTAGCCACAAACAAGGTGTCTGAAATGTGTGGCACATCTTGTGAATGTGTTTTAAAAAAGGAAAAAATTAATAAATGAAAGATTGAAGGTGTCATGGCAAAATTTGACAATTACTGCTAACAGACACCTCGAGTGTAATCAATAGAGAAACCTCCACATCCAGGATGTCTTTAAACGGTTTATTTTTTTGCAAGAAAGAAGTGCAGCAACAGAGTTCTAAGATCTTAACGTGTCAAACATGAATTTATAACCTTCTGTTGCTGGGCAGAATACTCTTTCCGTGTTGGCAGTCTAAATAGTTGACTGCACACAGGGAGTCATCTCCAAATTACATTTAGTTGACCTTGTGCACATCTACCAGCACTCCTCCAACAAAAAGATATATATCAAACCAAGTGTCACAACATCCCCATTAAAAATCCTGCAGAAGCCCAATTAACACATTCCATTAATACAAGTAAACTAAACAAAAGCAATAAAAGTATTCATACTTGATTTTCCATCACAGAAGGAGAGAAAAATCACGTTCACTTAGCATCACAGGCAGTAGCTTACATTTGACATGCTGATATAGGCAACTTGACATATAGAATTACATCCATCTTGATGACAGAAAGGTTTGTCTGACTACATCAAATATAATAATATATTTTATATATATAATTATATAAAATATAAATTATGTACAAACTGTGATTAAAGGAAGTCGAGAGGAAGGCATTTTATAGCAACAACACAGCAAATGGACCGGGATCAATATGCACATTTGCTGAGACTGTAAAACATTCTGTAAAACCTCTGATTAATATCAAATGTGTAAAGCAAAAAGAAGAAACTTTCACAGAGATGCATTTCCTTAGACTTTTCTTTTCAACTGTTTCACACATTCTGACCCTCTGGAATTTCTTGCTAATGAATGGGCTATGAATGCACCAGTAAGAAACAAATTCTGAAGCACTTTCAAAGAGTCTATGTCAGCGTTATGACCATTTCTTCATATAGACACATTTCATCATCACGGACTGAAAATGATAATTGATGAACGAAGAATCACATCAACTCTTGCAGTGCAGTTCAGTATCATTTGACTTCTTGATTGCTAATCAGATTAAACAGTTCCCAATCACATTAGATGAAGATAATGCGATAGTTCTTCTACTTCTGCAATCTCAAAAGCTCTGACGATGTGGTTTTCATCAAAGGCGGGTGTAGAAATTTTTTACAGGGACGGTCAGACTGGGGCACAACCTTAAAAATGTGGCATATTTGGAAAATAATTCATAAGGTTTTAAACTCAAATGTAAAACTATACAAATAATGGCAAATGGTATGTTTATACTGTATGGTGTTTCTTCAGGGCCAGAAATGTTCCAAAGGAAAATGTTTTCAACTCCCAACAGTCATAAACAAATTATACAAAAACAGCCTTGGAAAGAAGTAAAAGTCCATTGCAGAGATTATTTGCCTCGTTGCAACTTCTAAAAAATTCTATTATTACAAAATATATGAAACCAATTTAATTGTACATAATAACAAAAATCTATATATTTACAATGAGAGCTTAAAATTTGGTCAGTTCTCCTCATGGTACCTTCTCCCTGCTGCACTAAAGACATCACACTTATGTAAAGTACTTAACATAAGTTAATAGTTTAACAGATCTACACAAAAAACTAAAAATGAACAAAAATATTTATAAAAAGAAAAACTACTCCAGGCCTCCTGTGGAATGATTCTGCTAAACTATACCAATCTTTGGAAGCCAAGAATGGCCATTGATGCTATTGTCTTCTGTAGATCACATCTTATTCTTCGAAGCTTGTGTTATAGATTTTAATCTTGCTATGATTCATATTGGCTGTTTGACATTTCACATGTTTTAGAAAATGTTTTGCTATACTGGTTAAATTGTTAGCCTACCCAGATAACCAGCGCTTCCCTGAGATGGACTGGTGACGTGTCCTGGGTGGACCCCTGCCTTTTGCCCTATGACATCTGGGATAAGGTCCAGCTGAGAATTGTGAAAAAGAACAACTTTCATTCAGCTAATAGAATAGTGAAGAACATGTTGGTGCATTCTCTGACAACGACCTTTTTAAATAAAAAGATATAAATGTGGCAAGGCAGCAGCTACATGCATATTTGCCCATTGCATTGGCGAATATGGCATTTCATTACTCCTTCTGAATTTAAAATTCATTAATAACTCTTTATGGATTTATGATGCATCCTGCCCAAGTTATCTTGTGACTTTTAAATGTACTTGCAGATTTGAGGGTCTGAAGTGTCAGTGAGACATCTGTTTGTCATGTACTTCCTTCCTGCCCTTTATCTGACTCATCATTACAAATGCAGCTGGCAGAGCCGTGCGTCAGCGCTGGTGAACAGGTGAGAGATGGCCGACAGAGGGTTGCTCAGTCAGAGCTGTGTTGAAACAAGAGTAATTACAAATTAATGCAGAAACGCAGCTCGTCTGTGAAGGCAGATCGTCTCCCTTTCTCTGTTTCTTCCACAAACCATTACAGGCATCCCTCAGTGCTCATGTATCATGTATCTTGTGAATGTTAGCAATTTTATGTCTCCTCATAGTGAAGTAGGACTGCAGGTCAGCAGGCATTTTCATTGCTGGAGGCAGAAGACTTTGTGTCAAACCCACAAACCAAACTGGGCCATGCTGTTTTTAGCAGCAGGATCTAATTGTGTCTTTTGGGCCACATACAGTACATAGATTTTGTGGGTGAATGTTCAAATTAAAAAGTTTTATCAATGAGAAGGCAGACTGTCTGTTCAATATGAATTGAGCAGAAGTATTTTAACAACAAGTAGCGAATGTGGAAATGCTTTGATGTGTTGTGTGTCCTCAGAGCTAGAATGTGTTCCACCTTTGAAGCAGTAATTTAAATAATTTGAACCAAAGACATTGGTGAACCATGTTAGTTTTGAGTGCTTCTAAGTAAAGATGCAAGGCTTTGATTGGATTGTAGTGAAGTATAAATTCAGGGTGATAAAATAGACTTAAATAAGCATATAACTCCAAAACAGGGGCAAGAAGTTATGTTTTCAACTGGGTTGGTAAATATGCTGTGGATGTGTATTAACAGTGAGGAAAAACGGACGTTTGGTCAGCAGTTTATTTTAATGCTGTTTTCTCTCAGACGGAAAAAAAGCTTATTTCTAAAAAAGTCAGACAAATTTTTTACTAGAGAGAGAACGATGTAGATATACTGTAGACACACTGAGATGTTATATAAAAGAGCAATAGCTGTGTTATTCACATGCATCACCGATCAAACCGTTCAAATACAAGAAATACGAATGAAATAGCAATACCAGAAACAATTACACAAACAATAATACTATAATTATGATAATTAACTAAAGGGCCAAGAACCACACTCTGACTTTAAAGGTACACACTCATTGGTTGTGTATGTTTAGCATGTCAGGTATTGGACATTGCTGAACACTGCTGAATTGTGTCTTATTTTTGTATGACAATCGGCTTCATTGAAATAACTTCATTGAGCAACTCTTTATTTATCATACACTTCATATTTAAAGTTGTCTACAGGTTTGTAACAGTATATTTGTGTACTTACAGTATGAGATGTGTGTGGATGAGACATCCATCTGTCCATAATCTGTGACAGCTTATCCTGTTCAGGGTAACAGGGGGGTGGAACTTATACCAGCTGTCATAGGGTGAGAGGCAGGGTTTTACAAATGACGACCATTATAGTAAATGGTGTATGTAAAGTCTGATAGACATGATAGATTTATTTGGTCTATAATGCAGCATGTCTTGTCGCAGCTTTTCATCACTCATGTCAGAGAAAGGCAGATGGAAGCATTCAGTGGGTGGTCCTGAATCACAATAATTAAACAGACACAGCAAAGCCATCCCAACTCAAGAGCAGGAAAATTCCCCGACAGACAGGCAAAGTCAGGGCAACGCAGATTATTTTCAGTTTCTCTTTTCTCGCCTACGTTTTCTCTCTGGGGTCGGGTGGGGGCTAGCCGTTTTTTTTCCTCTTTCCATTGTGGAAATTGGGCTGCTGCTGATAAGTGACATTAACCAAGCTCATTTGAAGCCTCGAAGCCTTTTTTGAGTGAGCAATAATCCAAACGGTGACTGAAGGCTGACACCTCGTCCAAAAAATCTTCAGCATCAGTATGTGCATGAACGGAAACATGTCACACACCTCCATCCAAGGACTAGGAGAAAAGGTTATTAGAAGGGTTTTTATTTAGTTTTTTATTTAGCAAATATGTCACCACCAATGTTTTTGCAGCCTGTAATTATAGAAGAATTATTGGGAACAGTCAATAATTCTGTCAATTGTTATTATGTTCTCCATCCCAGACATCTTCTCCTTTTATGGAAACTTTTTCCCCTTTAAGAACTTTGACGAACACATGTGAGCATGGAGAGATTCTGGGTCACCACAGCGTGGGATAGTCTGCTGTTAGATATTAACTGACCTTGAAGCAGTTCTGGTAACACTTCAAGAAATATTTATATAAGAGAAAGTCTGACCATCCTTTAAAAATACACTGAGTACAAGTTGTAACTAGGTGAAATGTTAAGATTAAAATCTTATCATTTAACCATCTCAATAACAAGACACACAACAGAAGTCATCAGATGTACAAAGTCATGGAGATTTAATATACATCCTCGTAATGTTGTATTGGAAATTCAGGCACTGTTTTTGTGTGACATAGACATCATTGAGGTAAAGAGCTAAGCATAGATTAGGAAGTATCATATAGCATATTTAAACATGTTTAGTGATCTTCATTACTAGGATCTGTGTACAGGTCATCATCAGGTCGTAAAAAAGGTTTTTGCATAATTAGAACTTACACATGAGATAAGACAACATTCTACAACATCAGAGGTGTGGTGAATTGCTGCTGGTTCATCGAATCAAATTATTATTAATGGCACAAAGAAGACTCAAATCCTGCGGCTAGGAACCCCCATCTCATCTATGTAAATTTTCCATCAAATGGTCCTTTAGAGGCACCGCGCTTCCCTTGAGTGTGGGAAGATGTCATGTCCGACTGGCTCCCCCCTAAAATAGACATCCTTCAGTTGGAATAGAAAGGAGTTTTGCTGAAGCTATTCCCAAATTTGGAAATCTCTCAAACAACTTTTTTTTTTCTTATTGTCATGTTCATTAAAACTACTGGAGAACCTCAATCGAAGGAGACCTTATTCTTCACACCAATTTCGTTTTAAATACGTGTCAGTCAAACAACACAATATCTCTTCTCTCAATTGGGTATCAACTCAATGAAATCAATCACCACATGGTCAAATGATTTATCAGATGGAGGATGTGCTCCCTGTGGTATTAATAATTTCACACAATTAAGCAAGATTGACAATATTTCTGTGCATATGATGCACACTCTTTGGTAAACCATTGTTGAGTACGAACATTCCCCCCTTTGGACATATGGTGTCAACTTTATCAGTGTTTAGGAAAACTTTTAGAACTTTTGAAATTTGAAACCCCGTTTTTTTCCCCCATTTCTTTCTCAGAGATACAAAATTGCACAACAGTGTGCCATCAGAAAACATATGTGTCTGCTCAACGTGTGTGTGTGTGTGTGTGTGTTTGAGTTACTTCCTGTTGGGCAGCTTCCTTAGCTACAGCATCCACTTAAGAGTTTAGTTGCTGACTTAACCACTCAAGGTTAAGTTTAGACCCCCTAAGACTGAAATGGCATTTGGGGGATGCAAACTTTTGCACCCAACTTTTTTTTGATTCTTTAATTATGATTATGTGGTGATATAACAGGACATGTACTGCAGTATGTACTGACAAATTACACTGCATATTTTAACCTGTTCTCTTTATGCACAAGGTCACTGTTTCTGAGGCAGGGGTGTTTGAAGTGCCGGTGTTGGATGTCCTTAAAGGAGTGCAAATCCCAGGTCCACAATAACAGCTCAATAAGAGCTGCCAACCACCTAATCCTTTGTCTCAAGGCAACATTAAAGTTGCATTGTAGAGCGGGAGAGCTCATGTGGCACCCAGCCCAGCTGATTGGTAAACAGAGGAGGTGTGGTTGGCTCAATTACTGTTGGTCAGTGACATGGATACTTCTTCCAGACTCTAATTTCAGAAAGCACCTGTGTATTACTGAATATAAACACTGCTTTTATAGTAGCAGCAGAAACTTTCTTATAAAGAAAAAAAAAGGTATTTGTGCAGCGAATTGCCTGAAGTGAAGAAATGCTCTGTATCTTATCATGTAAGAGTTCCAAACAAACCAGGCTTTTCTACTCCAGGATAAAACCATTCTCCACAGCAGGGGGACTGTAAATCCACTGAAACGGTGCATGGTACTGGCAAATCATTATATCAAAAAAGGAGTTGTTGCTTGGGTCCAGAGGGAGACAGAAAAATAGTAATAGCCAGGGACAGAAGCAGATAAACATTTTTTACACATGAAAGCCTTTATGATAGAAAGACAGTGGAGGCGAATTGGTCAGCCACAGTGGACAGACATTTGCCAGGGATCAACTAGATTAAAGGGACATTCAAGTGAGTCAGTGATCGTGTCTGCAGGGTTATTCTGGTTAATCTTTATGGTGATGGGGGCTAATAGGGCACTTTTTTACTAAATACATCTCATTTTTCTCTAAGTCTTTATCTCCACTACATTTGGAGACTGAGCATGGAAACCAAATGAGATGAAAAGATTTTAGAATTGTACCAAGTAGAAGCTGATCTTTTTTGCCAGCTTATGGATGCACAATTGGGTCATAAGATAAGCAAGCCCCTCTGGACTGTAAAGAGATGCAGTCCATCTCTGTCTGTGCCAATGTCCTCCCCCATCTTGTCTCTCTCACAGGCATGCACCGATCAGACAGTGACCTGTGGAAATCAGCCCCATGTTTAGGATGCAGATGAGTGCAGGATGGCCGAATGATAGCATCTGCTGAAGCCTTGTGAATATTGTTTTCCTGAGAGGATAAAACAGGGATGATGAAAATGAAAACGATATCTGGTGGAACAAAAAACACTTAGTATGGTGTATTGGAAAACCATCATTTTGTTTTTTGGCTTTGGTGGTAAAGGTCATGTGCTTCATTTCAGTTACTAATGTATTATCTAGTTTCAAGTGCACACTGAAATTAGAAAGTTAATAATGCATTAGCTTGTCATCATTTCTCATAGACTTTTGTGATTTAATCAATAAGGCATATTTCACAAAAAAAACTATCAATATTAATGAGTTTATAAGGCGCCATGATTGTGGCTGCAATTTTATCTATACATGCACATGTATAACATAAAAATAAAACGATGCTGTAAACTCTGTGTGGGTCAGTAATCTGATGGTAATGATGAGCCAGGTGTCTGTCCTTTGGCCAGCTGCCTGGAAATAGCATTAGATTAGACTGTGAGGAGGTGAAGGTGGAGGATGGGTCAGGGATGCTCAACGCTCTGTAGAACAGACGGCTGGACGTTTATGAAACACATCAGTCATGTCCTATAGCCTCTGATCTAGAGGAAAAATAAGTTCAGTGTGACAACAGCATTTGTGATTCAACAAATGTGATTCTGTGTGTGCCAACACATTTCAACATTTTTACAACACATTTTTATTTTCCTCCTATAATTTGACTTTTTCTTTATCTTACTTTTTTCTATGAAGCACTTCTTGTCATCTGAGCTATTAACAACCAACCAATACGCCAAATTTCTCAAACAATTTCAGGTGTGTTCAAACATATAAATGATCCAGTATCTCAGAAGAAATGAAAGAAAACAGACAAAATAAATGAATATAAAAAGACTTAGTCCAGGAGAAAGTATTCCCAACTTGTGAATCATTCCACAACCCTCACTTATCTTATAATTACTTGAGAAATGAAATACATATCCAAAACAACATCAGTGCATTCCTTTTGTGATTTGATGTGGCAGATCAACCCCCCTCATCTGGATTAAAACATATAAGGACTTTACGCCCATCTTGGACTCTCGCCTAATGCCAAGCAAATAAATCACAAATCATCACAATGACATGTGGCTCACACTACTCACAAACACACACACACACACACACACACACACACACACACACACACACACACACACACACGTGATCCCAATGAAAAACAGCTGTCAATTCAGTATTGTGCTTATCTGCCCAGCCATGTTAGTGCTGTCCCCTGTGAGAACAAAAGGCAGCAGTTGTGTTTCACGCTGTGCAGATAAGTTTGCAGATAGCCACACTGCGTTAACTTCAATGCTGAGACCCAAGAGTGGCGATAATCAGGGTCACTCGGTCTTCTTGCTGTTCTGTAAAAAGACATGCCATTGGACGTAAATTAAGGAGCTGTGTACGTGTACGTGTACACATACGTGTACACGTACACAGCCAGACAGCCAATGCCAGAGAGCATTTGGCTCGACTTGTCTGACAAAAAAAATTTTCTTTCTGCCACCCCCACACACTCCGTCTCACACTCTCCCGCCCCCACACCTTGCAAATCAAACCCCTTAAAGCCACTATGCCAGCTCCTTTTTTTCCCATTCCCCATCTTCCCTCGCTATCTCAAACTCTTTGGTCCTAGCTGCATGCGCACCGCCGGCTACATCCGTGTCTGTCAGGCAGAGAAGATGCAATGCCAGCAGCAGCAGCAGCAGCAGTGTAGCAGTGGCAGTGACTAAGCTCAGGCGTCAGGCAGCCTCGCAGTGACATTATGCTTCAACTTGACTGAGAGGAGAAACATTTCATCCTGCTCAGGTCACACTGGTAGGAAAAGTTGTCTCCTGTTGTCTTTCTTTGGCTCCTGAGCAGATTCTGCTAATTTATGAATGACTGGGGAAGGATGCTGTACACCTTTAGGATCCTTTTTTCATTTGTAAACACAGTGGCTGTTTTTACTCATCTTGTGCAAGAATGGCCAAATCCACTCTGCTGCTTCTTCGTCTTTCTCCTTCACACTTTTCCCTGGACTCTTCTGGCATGCGAGGTCAGCAGGATTTCTCATCTAACACAGTCTTCTCTTCAACTGTGTTGTGATCCTCCTTCTCAGCACCACACTTGACCTAAAGGCTTCCCAGGCAAAGGGATTAATTATGAACTCTGCTCTCACTAGGAAACACACTCTCCTCCTAAACAAAAGAGCGTGGAATCTGATCAAAGTCAACCGTAAGTACATTTGTATTTTTTTTCCCTTCCTTTCCTTTTTTCCTCACAATGTGTATGGTAATACGACTGAGTGAATGTGCATTCTTTGATTAAAGCGCAAAGGCTGATCCTGATTTTAAGGGGAAATGGCTTCATATTTGCACAGTTTCATGTCTGAGAGGTCTCCGTTTGCATTTGTAAAGTTGCATCTTCATCAACTGTAATGAAAGATGTGTGTGGATGTGTTCAGACTTATGGTATAAAACACATTTGACTATTTGGTCACATATCAAGTACATTTTGAAACCTAAAAATTATTGCTGAATAATTTAAAGAATTTTGTATTTAAACACCGTGCACAGTTCAGATTAACATCTGCCATGATAACCTCCATCCATCTTTCACACACTTCTATAAACGCGTACCTGTCAGTAGTACACTCTACTACTTATTTCTTCTCCCTGTCTCTCACTTGCTCCTTATAATGTATCTTCTTTTAAACATGTCTTTTAAATATCTACTGCTAGCATTAAAAATGTTAAAATACATTCATATCGTTCACATGTTATTCTGCTCCCAGCAGTGCGTTTTTGAGTCAGTGGATATGACAATACAAGAAGGACTAAGCAGGAAAGCATGGGTTTGTCGAGTGTGTCCTCTTCCCTTCAGATACCGTGAGGTGTTACAACAAAACAGTTGAAAAGTAGTTACCCCAGGGTAACTCAGTCTCTATTGTGTGTGATGAGCTAATTTTGCTCTAATTTATTTCATACAGCATATTGTACGCTATAAAAATGTAAAATGTAAAGATATTAACAAACTATGGTAGTGGCTTGAGAAGGGACACACAGCGACATACAGATATGTTTGATAGTTTATGTGTTTTTGCACAATTATGTGTCTGCTCCTTCTTTTGAACATACACTTTATACCCACCATAAACGGAAAATGTATATTTGAACAGCATGGATGCTATTAAAACCAATAACCTTTGTTTTTGCAGATAAATGTGATTTCCGCTTAAGGAAAACTGGGCGTGAGATGAGGAACAAACAACATGAAGACTCAGGGGCACAAACAGCGACAGGCACATACTCATATTTAGAAAACTCTTCACACACGAGCACAAATGAGTTTATACCCAGATCATTATCTAAATGATGTGCCGTTAATGAAATGTTGTGGTCTCTCATAAAATACAACTCCTTGAGGCAAAAAATGTTATTGTTTTGTTCTCCTCAGTAGCTGCACAAACTATGGTTATGCAAATCATAATGATGATCACATTCATAATTCCTCATTGGATCAAAGATAATATTCCAGTTTATGCTCTTTTTAAAAAAAGTCTTGAGTCTTCCCTAGACTTTCTCCTAAAGCATGTCTCTTCGACTGCTAATCGCAGTAGTTATCTGTCTTGGGCCACGAACACTGACACACTGATCAGGAGAAGCTTTTAACATAAAGATTTAAAATGCCCTTTCTGTCTGCTCTAGTGCCTAATTCTAGCATTTCTTAGTTCCCCTTCCAGACCACATTTAATCCATGGGTCATTGGGCTGACTACAGGGCATGATAACTATTGTGCCAAAGCGCTCTGGGCTGATTTGCACTTCATACCTTGCAGACACACATGATGTCCTTTGACCCGCCTCTCGTTTGCTCTCTCTTTCTTCTCCTAGTGTTGCTCTCTCTCATCTTCTTTCCTTTTCTTGCACAAATGTCACATAGACACATGCTATTCACTTTCTTGTTTATGCTGTGCTGAGCGGTTGTGCAGCAACTAAAGGAGAGTGTGGAAAAAGGTTAAGTATGACTGAAGTCCTTTAAGGGAGCCGGTGTATGGGCCTACAGCGAAGGAGCAGTGATGGCCAGGTGCCAGCAGGAGCTGCAGGAAGCCACTGTTTATCATGTCCCCCTCTGCATTATGTGTAAAGGCTCAGAATAGATTTGTGCTACCTGTCCACACACACACTGGGGGCTAAACCACTGTATTGACCATTACCTATGCATATTGAGCTAACACGAACAGAGCACAGACTGACAATCTTAGGATGTATTCGTAACTAGGAAGACTTCCTGTTCTTGGCAAAAGCAAGATCAGACATTCTTTACATCGCTATTTGGCGCTGAATAACTCCGAATGCCTCTTAGTGTATTTAATACTTTTTTCTATGTCAGAAATTGTGCAGCAGTACTTTGTTTGTGTACAGTAACTTTTTTCCTGACCAGACACCATCACAAAGCTCCTACCACAGGGCATCACATTTGATACTTTCTCTATAAAAAGTCCCAAAACAGGCCATATTTACTAACTATATTGATGTAGAGTCCATGTTTAGCCCACACTCTGAGCTCTGAATGTACCATTTGAATGCTTCATTTTTCGATTTAGAAGCTACAGTAGTAGCAGACTTAATTTGTTTTACCTTTTACAGATTGAGGGGTAGAACAAGTAGATTTTGTTTTTATTTGCACGTGTGTGTGTGTGTGTGTGTAGTTTAGATTTACGTTCATATTGGTTGGGATTAGACATTTACACAAGGATAGAAAATACAGATGTGCCGAAACCTAAACATATTTGTCAGCACTAAGATGAGAATATTAATTGTTATTGATGGGAAGAGTCAAAAAAGATGACAGAATAAAATGTGAACTTGATGATGGGACGGATTGACAAATAAGGAATCAGCAAAGTTATTACATGGATGTCTGTACCATAGTAGATGATTGATAGTCAACCAATACCAATGTTGGCTCACATGGTGAGTGTTGGTGAGTGATGTTATAAAGGTTTTCACTTACAGTAGCAAGAGTGTTGTCTGCACTTTGAATTCGTAAAGAGGAGACTACGCTTTGCAAATCAGCTTGCAATTTTAGGTCATTACAATAATATCTCCTCAGATGAACATCCTGTTTAGAACAAATGGCAAAGGCCAGGACGTGGGATTCTGAGAATTCTTTGAACAGATTCACAGCAACCCCAACGCTTAACAGTCTAATGGTGCAGGGGATTTGAGTGATGTAATGCCATTCCACAATAAGTAGAAAGATGAGGGACAATTAAAGTTCTGCAGTGGTATGCACTGGTATGTTCTTTATGTTGCCCTTGGGCTGGAACCCCTGATTACCTGGCACTGTCCAAAGAATCCCAAGGAGTTATGAAATTATTTCCCAAATGTGAGGTAATGATTTCAGTGAATCCCCAAAATGTTGTAGTGTTGGTCTGAATTGTGAAACACCCCTCTCTCATTCTGAGGAGTATTTCAGAAAGAGCATTACATGAATAAATGCATTACTTCAGATGAGCTAAATTTCAGGGGGATAAGTGTGGTCTTTGGGAAATAAAACGTTAAAATGTCTCTGTACTCTATTGTCAGCAAACCTGCAGGAAAAGCTGTATTGTAGATTGTAGATGAGAGCCAATGTTGTTTGATATCTCACATAAATGTTTTAGCCAATTGCTAATTGTATTTCTGAAGCTTACTGAAGTTTGCCTAATTGTTCTATTGTCATGCTCTACTCTCTGTACATCGGTGTGGTGAAGGTAAGTAAGTCACGTAGGATCTTTGAGATGCAGTGTACCTCCCAAAAAAGACCTAATACATCCACTGATTGCTTTTCTTACTTCTCTGGGGACATGTGCCAGGAAGATTGTATAAAGTTGTATCTGTGCCAGAGCCTTCACACTCATTTGGCAGCTCTAGCCTAACAGTATTTTACTGTTACTGGTCTTGCAGTTGTGATCTGCTCTCTAGTTTGACAACAGGAATACTATATGTTTTCATTAGGATGTAATTGATGAAAGAATCAGACCATATATTTTAAAACCTTGAGGTCATACACAGAGCTGAGACTGTGACGTGGCACTGAGATTCCCTAATGTTGAGCACAGCAAGTGGCAGAGCTGAAAATACTAATGCCGTGGTGCCCAGTTGGCAGTGCTATTTGCTGAGAGAGGAGTGTCCTCTTTGGAAAGCTGGAAAGAGAGTGAGAAGTTATTAACTAATGCTCAAATACATACAAATACATAGTATCCATAGGGGTACTATGGGTGTCTGTCTGGGGTGGGTCTTGTGTCAGTCAAAACCTCAAGTCAAAACCTTACTCAAGAACAAATTTGGACATGTCTCAATGTGTGTGGGATATATGTGCCGCAATAGTTGTCCTTAAGGCCAGAAAGTTACCAAAAACTTGTGTCTATGAATGATCTCATAGGCAGATATGTTGCAGAAAAGAAAGTATACCATAGAGCTGGGGCATTACTGAAAAGTTCCACTTTTTTAAATTATGTTGTGGCATCCCTCTTAGAAATGAAGCATACATTGCAGGAATAGTAATATGATGCATGGCTGACAAACTGGCTGGCAGACTGTGTAATAAGTGTAATTAGTGTAATAAAAGCTGGGTAAAGATTGCAAGTGTCATTTTATACACTTTCAACAAAGGTCATGGCTGCATGTGCAATACTGGCTCATATATAGAAGTATCAACCCATGTCGTGATTTCTTCTTATAGTACTTCAACACACAGCACTTTTGTCATTCAACTAATGGAAGTAGATACATTTTAGATAATTTTGTATTTGTACACTTACTTAACAATCAAAAAATGGTCTTGGCCTAATTTAGTTTCTACACTATTAATATACCAACTGAAGATGTTTGCAGGGATTGCCCAAAATACATCATATGGGTGTGCCCATGTGAGCTTGATGTCATTTTGTAAGGTGAAGTAATGCCATCTTGTGGTCATGAATGAAACGGAGTGAAAGGCTCTAACATTTTCTTTTTTTTTTCCAGGTGATCACTAAAAAAATCAAAGGATATTGTCATCGTTGTATGCCAATAACTTCAAGAAGATCATGGAAGGACAGAACATATTGAACTGCTCTGTGAATACCAGCACAAAGGAAGTCCAACCAGTCACAAGTAGTCTCTGGGAGGTGATCCCCATTGCGACTGTGTCAGCTATATTAAGCCTTATGACTATAGTTGGGAATGTTTTGGTAATGATCTCATTTAAAGTTAACAGCCAGCTAAAGACAGTGAATAATTACTTCCTGCTGAGTCTAGCAGCGGCAGACCTCATTATAGGAGTTTTCTCTATGAATCTTTATACCTCTTATATACTGATGGGCTACTGGGCCTTAGGAAACCTAGCATGTGACCTATGGTTGACATTAGATTATGTAGCCAGTAATGCTTCAGTCATGAATCTGTTGGTGATCAGTTTTGACAGATATTTCTCCATCACACGGCCGCTTAGCTACAGGGCCAAACGGACACCCAAGCGAGCTTTGATTATCATTGGGATGGCCTGGCTGGTGTCATTTATTCTATGGGCTCCACTGATTATCTGCTGGCCATACGTTGTTGGGAAAAGGACTGTCCCCGAGAGGAAATGTGAGATCCAGTTTTTTTCAGAGCCTGTGACAACCTATGTTACTGCGATAGCTGCCTTTTACCTTCCTGTGTCAGTCATGACATTTCTATACTGTCGGATCTACAAAGAAACAAAAAAGAGGACCAAAGTTCGGGCTGAGCTGCAGGGGATTAACTATCCAACAGATTCTGGGGTCACCCAACCACAGAAGACCATTATCAGATCCGGTTTTAGCTGTAAACTAAAATCAACTTCACATGACAGGAACCAAGCCTCCTGGCAGTCCTCTAGCAGGAGCAATGTTGCCAAATCCATGGCCACCACCAATGACGAATGGTCCAAAGCTGGTCAACTGACCACCTTCAACAGTGATGCCTCCTCAGAGGATGAGGACGGTCCTGTGTCTCCAGGAAGTTTCCAGCCCTCATTCAGAAACCAGGTCTGCGAGACCAGCAAGAGTGGAGTAGGCAGTGAGAGCGAGCAGCTCAGCAGCTATGATGAGGACAACTTCTTTCAGACACCACCAAAAAGTAGCTCTCAGAAAAGCAAATGTGTGTCCTACAAGTTCGAACCTGTGGCCAAAGACACTCATGTGGAGCAACAGAGCAAAAATGGAGACACTAAAATGGTGTTGTCCACATTCTCCTCAGCTGAGTCCATGAGCGTGCCATCCACCTCCTCAACATCTAAACCCATTGACATGATGCTGAAGAACCAGATCACTAAGAGGAAGAGAATGGTACTTATCAAGGAGAGGAAGGCAGCTCAGACTCTCAGTGCTATCTTGCTGGCCTTCATCCTAACATGGACACCTTATAACATCATGGTACTGATTTCCACCTTCTGCTCAGACTGCATACCCCAGTTCCTTTGGCATCTGGGCTACTGGCTGTGCTACATCAACAGCACTGTCAATCCCATGTGCTATGCCCTTTGTAACAAGACTTTTCAAAAGACCTTCCACATGCTCTTGATCTGTCAGTGGAAGAAGAAAAGGATTGAAGAGAAACTGTACTGATATGGACAGAACCCTGTGGTCAACTCCAAGCTGACATAAGCTAGTAGTTTTGTATGATGGTTTATGATGACGGTTTTATGTTATGGAAAATCATGGCTTTAGGAACTTCTACACACTAAGTGGCATTAAAAGAAAACATTCTATGTAACAGAGATGGTATTTGTAGTGTTGATCATTAATAAGTAGATCTGCAGGAGAGACAAAACTGGTCAAATTATCCAAATAAAAGTACACATCAGCGATGTTGTTTTTAGTTTCCAAATTATTAAAACACCAACATTTACCCCCAGAGGTATGCTCCTATGCACGAAATGCTATTGATTAGCATATACTGTACATTATTTAATATTGTATTAGTAAGATGCACAGGTAAATATCTGGACACTATAATACAAACTTTCCATTGTATAATTTATTTGTTGATCTACAAATTGAGACTGTATATTGGCTGATGCTTTGCACACAGAAAGGCAAAATGTCTTCAAATCTTTTTAACTCTTTAGGTATTGGGTTTATACTGAGTCTGCACATTTTTGAAATGCAATTTTATTTTGAAGGGCTAACATGTGCTGTCCTGATGTCAGAGTCTGCTTGTAACTTGGTGATAATCAAAGCCTTTTCACGTGTGCCACTGTCTGTTGTCCGATAATGTAGACTCAGTCTCATTGTTTTCAGATTAAATTCACATTTTTGATCCTGCAAAATCTCAAAAGAAGGGAAGTGTAGTAATTTTAGAAAAATGCAGATCACTATCAATCAAATACAAGCTGAAAAGTGTTATTCCTCTTTACTCAAACTACATGACAAACATGAAAATGTAAGTGTTTACATGAGAACTGTATAGAAGATTGAAGAGCACACATTGCTTATTATAATCTGCTTTAATACAATTCATCTTCAGCATTGTCACTGTGTTAAATCAATATCATTATATCTTTCCACCAAAAAAAGGTTTGTATTTGTGATATGCTTGTTTCTGTAAACACTGCCATAAGCTAAACAACACAAAACACTTTATTTCTAACTGTGATAAACCAGATGTCTGCAGTTACAACTTGGGGAATTGAAGTGATGCTTCTCTTCAAGTATATTGACATGTGTGTTTGTGAGTGAAACAAAGCTAGACCTAAAACTGTACTGCAATTTTATACTGTGTTTCAAGTTTGCAGTAGTTTTTTGTTGTTGTTGTTTTCAGTATTTTATGCTCATGTTAAGGCATTTCTGAATAAAATGTGGTGAATTCAGTGTTCAGCACAAAAACTATTGAAAGAAATTCACTAATCTCACCAACTATAGAAATAATCCAAAAAATCCAAATGTCAAATCTAGTGTGTCCTTATAGTTCATCTTTCTTGCAGTCTCCCCTATGAATCAGTTTGACTGTGTCTGAAGGTCTTACTAGCATCCATGCATACTTGCACAGTCGTTCCTTGTTGCAGTCCTTTTGCCAATAGATCACATTCCTGCGATTTAAATTGGCACCAGCACAGGCATCATACCACCATCCTCCTCCTGGCACCCCCTGAAACTCCAGTTTTGCACAATTCTGGAAATAGTTGTCATTGTCTCTATCTTTAGTGGTGAACTTTTGATTATCATGGAGGTAGTTCTCTGTGTCTAATGTCAAAGCATCCACAGCTGTCCCCTGGAACAATCCCAGTCTCAATCTGTATGCCGATGCTTCATCCTCTACTAGAAAGGGGTCATACTCTCCCATCTTAGTGATGGCATCCCGGTCCACTAGTTTGACTCCAAGTTTATAGTGCCCAGGTCCATGCGTTAGCTGATGAAGGTATTCATTCCCAAGCCAATGGTCCCCAGTGACAACCCCAAAGCCACGTTTATACTCATCCCAGGTACGATCGAAATCCACACTACTGTTGACAGTAATATGTTGCACCACAGTCCATCCTCCCTCCTGCATGGCACAGTGGACCACGATGGGGGAACCACCGGGTTGGATCAGGTACACCCCATCTCTAGCTTGGCCTGAAGAGGTCATCAGCATTTCATGGCAGTCTCTAGGAAGCACTGTTGGGCAAAATAAAGGATAATTTGGGTTATTTTTTAAATCATTGTGATCGTTCACAATCACCATACAGACACTAAAACAAACACTGAATCTTTTCTGCTCAAGTTTGGTTAGTTGTCAGCCACCAGCCAGGATTAGCTTGTTATTCTGTTCTGTAGATATTTGTTGATGTCCAAACATTATCAAACATATATTAGCCGGACAACCTTCACTAACTGAGTGACATATTTCTGCAATCTAAAAGTGCTGATCCCTATATTTGTAACAAACATTGCCCCACATGCACTGATCGAGACGAGTAGAGACAATGAGTAGAGACAATTCGGTGTTGGTTTTAGGGTCTATATGGACAATCATTTAGAAAATGACCAAAATGATGTCTTAACATATAATAACTGTATAATAATTAGTAAATTACTGATGACACACACTAATGAAACAGCTACACTGTAAACATTTTCATTGACCCTCTGGGAGTTACTAGGTGAAGGAAGGGTGTAGTAAGTCCTCCTTAGATTTCTGTCCATTTCTGTCCCTTCTGTCCACTCTCAAGTACAACATGCTGCAGCACAAGTACAAGTACAATCACACTTACTGTAAGCTATATCTTTTATATGCTATATATTTTTTATATTGCAATGTTCACATGACCAATAAGGATACCAATACGCCTGAAATTTGATATATTAGCTGAGACTTTACCCCTTTATGTTCTTCATGCGTAGCCCGCAAATGCTTATCTCAACGACTATTACACTAGGAAACATCTATCTCTGCCCAAAATGAACACAATCTGTCTACCTCCACCCTTAAAGCTTGCTAATACACTTATCTTGTTTGTTTAATCTTTATGAAAACTGTAAATTCTGAAAATTTAGGTTCACAGGAGGTTACATGTGTGATGGAAAATCAAGCATGTCTTTAGTGATTACACTTGAAGGGTCTGGTACCAGTAATTGTCATGCTGGACTGACTTTTACCCTATCATTTAAATCAATTTAATTTGTGGAATAAACAGCTAGAGTGATTCTTAACAACAGACAGATTTTTATTACACTCTGAGAAAGCCATGCTAACTGTTTCCTTCTCTTTCCAACCCCTATGCTTTACACATACTCCACAGACATACAGTAGTATTAATCTTCTTATTTGCAGCAGGAAAGTAAAAAAGTATGTTTCCTATGTTTTCAAGGTTTTCCCATAAAATCAAACTATAATATTTGTCAAATATTAGTGATTCTTATGTTACTATTAAAAGCTTTACTTTGGTAAACAGCAAAGCACATGCCAGGAATTTGTTATTGCATTGATGATAACAGCACATCAACAGTGTTTCTCAATGTCTGCCACGTAAACACAGTGAAACCTTGATCAATAGCCAAACTATTACAACTGGTGGTTTGACAAACCATCTTACTTAGGTACACAAGTCACATCACGGAACCATATCATTAATGAGTCACCAAGCACATTGGGTAGACAGTCATAGGCACAGGGCAACTCACACAGAAAGGTGATTACGTTAATTTAGCATTTAAAAGCAATCACAGTATGCACTGTAAGGTCATATTTCAGAGGATTCTCCACAAGTTAAACACAGTTTTTTCCCTAGTAAATCTTAAGTGTATCATTGAGACAGAAGGCAAGAAAAGAAAGTCAAGCTAAAAGTGGAAGTCTTTAGAGATATACAGTACCTCTCATTCCACGGTTAAGGACCAAGTTATGCTTGTCAGGGGGAAGGAGACTCAGGTTCTCAGCTTGGAGATGTCCCATGTTGACTCCTGCCACACTAAGTAACAGCAGAGCCACTGCTGGCAGCCAGCATCTCAAACACTTCATGCTTTACCTTTCTCTTCTGACAAAACAACAGGTAATGGTATAATAATTTAAGCTTCTTATTACATTTATTTAAAAAAAAAAAAAACACACACACACACACAACACTGTGTTAAAAGAAAAATCATTGAAAGTATGTGCTTACCTTCAGTGAAGATCCCTGTACAAAGACAAAAATGAATACCTGTAGCTGAACTTTTTGCTTAGTCCCAATTGTATTAGTCAACACTGACTGAATGAAAAGCACCAGAATGCAAACAAGGCTGTCAAGTGGGTTCAGAGTCAGAGTTCACTCCTTTCACAAAGCCTCCCCTGTCCAGCCACAGCTGGACTTCAGCCTCAGGTTCACATCACAATAGCAGAAGCCAACCCTCCACTTATCTGTGTGAAGTGAGATAAACCCACATTTAAATGCCATATGTATCACTTCAAGACTGAATGAGGCTGAAGTCCAAATAAGATTGATATAAGACTGTGGGGATGAAATTGAAAACTGCATCTTCTGATCTGCTGCACTAGAATGTGCAGCTCCACTGAGGCTGTACAATTTGAGTTTTAAGGAATTACAGAAAGAAATGCCATTGCTGCCTCTTTCCAAAAAAGTCAGCAGAAATAGAGAAAATACAATAATACCAACCGCAAACTTTTAAATACAAATTTTATTTTTCAGCAATGGGGCAAGTAAATGAAATACAGACATATGGACACAAAATTAATACAGTCATCAAAGCCTATTTTTTTTTGTGACACTTTTGAACTTAACCTGATACTAATAAACCTCAGACCAAAATTGTACATAATTTCTGTTGGGAGAGAGGTTTCAGGGACCAAATGCACAGACATTCAGCACAAAAACAGTGTTTAACATGAAATCCAGCAAGGCCAGAAACATACTCAAACATAAGATGCAGAAGTGAGCTAGAGTTGCATGCAATTCTGAGTATTTAAACTGTTCAAGTTCCTCTAAAAGCCAATCAATGCATCCAACTCTACAGACATATACACTGCAACCTAGTATTGTTTAAATATTTCGAGGGGTTTTTACAGAACAATCTGGTTCTTCATTGCCGTCAGGTGAGATGAGACAAAAACGAATCAATGACCTAAGGGGAATAAAATCATGTGTATAAGTCATTTTGCAGTATAAGAACAGTCCAAGCCAACAATGGCTCAGGCAAATCTGTATTCATGCACACTATACAGCACTGACCATTGCCATCTCTTCTGCAGGTCCTGGAACAGATTTCAGTAAAGGTTCCTGCTGCCATAGCTCCAACAACTGCTGATTAAAGACTTTAAAATTTCTGCACCCACAACAACAACAACAAATAAAAACTTTAGTCCAGTTCCTTCTACAAATATAGCCAAATGTTGAAAATAGAAGGAAATGTAAATATATCTGGCTGGCATCAAGTGATGCTACATAGGTTTACAATAGAATGCATATGTTCACCCTTTGAAAAGAAAGTTTTGCTTAGATATTTATATTTACAACCTTTATCTCTCTGACATATACATGTTTATGAAACAGCACTTACTTATCCAAAGGAAGTTTAGCTGATCCATCATGGCCACCTGTTCTTAGTTCCTCCCACCAGTTTTTCAAAACTGAATTTATCCACTTTAACCCAGCTGTAAGGTACCTGTGGGCAGAAATGTCCTCTGTTAGATTGGTGTAAACTGGTGTAAAGAAAAGACAGTTTATTCCAGGGGAAAACTCACTCTTCGTGTGGACTGGTGAGGACTTTCTTAACGAAAGGGAAGATGTCAACACAACAGCCAATGGTAATCCTGGGAGAGTGCTCATCAATACTGCAGAGAAAATTTGATCCTGTTTAAAACAACATTTAAGCCACTTCTGGATGGTACACAGATTGTTGCATAATCCAAGTCCCTCACCTTTTGCTTATCACAGGGAGAAAATCTACAAACACACCAGTGTCTTGGATTCTGTAGCAGACACGACAGTTTTAATATTCAAGCAAACATATTGTGTGACACCCCTGAAATTACCTACAAACATACTGTACATACCTCAAAAAGTATGTCAACAGCTCTCCAATATTTCTCTGCCATAATGTTAAAGCTACCTTGAGTCTCAGATGTCTTCCAAAGAGGACATCAGTCATTGTGTTATGATCCCATGTGAGCTGAAACACATTGTTACATTCAGATTTTTTATCTGTATAATAGAACACAGCATCGGGGGCACAGCAGATGCTGCCTTTCTGACCTCATTGAGCGCACAGTAGTCGGCCTCTTCATAACCAGTTCCACCAGTCTTTTTATTACCAACATTTAGTGGGAACTCCCAGTGGTCCACATCGAGAATCTCCTGTTGCATCCCCTGCATGCAGTTCCTTTCATTCTCCTTGTTTGCTCCTTCATTAGTTCTCCCAGACCCGAGCTGCCTCTTTCGAGCTACTGTCAGATGATGGCTCTTCCTCTTGCAAGACACTACCCGCTTTACTCGGCCTGGGTTATTGCCCGAGCGACTAACTGGATACCTGGGAAGAGCAAAACGCAGGCTGTTGAAAACCAAAATTCACATTGCATTTATTCTTACATAAGTAAAAAACACATACTTACATACCTCTTTTTGTTGAACTCCTCATTTTTATCATAATCCACCTGCATACATATATATAGCGGTGACAACAACAAAAAACAGACTAATTACATGCAAACACAAAAGGTGCACCATGCATTACTGCATACAAAGGATCACAGTGAGTAACTCAGCTTATCTGCTTATTGTTTCACCCATGAAGATAACTCACTCTGTACTGAGCTGCATCATGCTGAAGAGCAAGGTCAAGATCTTGGTAGTCTCCATCTTCACTATTGGAGTCCATTAGAACTGACGAGACAAATTATAAATTGTAAATGTGTGTAATACCTATACCCATGCTGTATGCATGCATACATACACACACGCACACACAGTTTTACGGTGGTTTGGTCATCATGGTTTCTGTCTCCAGAGCTTAATCCACCGGATCATTATACTGTAACTTAGGTGACATAAATTTTGAGTCAATATAGTGAAACATGTTATTGCAGTTTTTGTTTTTTCATAAATCGATAACAATGTTATTCTCCAGCTGTGCTAAGCAGACACAATTTCCCACAATTCACGTAGGCGTTGTTTTTTTTTCTGTACCCTGACGTATCGAACCAGGAAATGTTACTGCAGCAAAACAGCTGATTTGTGCTCTAGGTGTTTTCAGGTAACGATACAACTTATTCTGCTCCGAGAAGACTCGGAATAGCTCCATTCATTAGCGTTAGCCCAGAGCTGTAACAAGCACCTTCCTATTGTCTGTAACTTAACTAAAAGTAACTTGGCAGCTAAAAGCACAGGTGGTTTGCACGGTTCAACTTTACGACCAGCGGTGTAAGAAATAATCGATAGTTAATAAGAGGCTAAGGCTACACTGTAGCTACGTAAGTGTTACTACATTTAACTTGAAATTCAGAAATTTAACGGGTGTATGTCTCGTACCCACCTTGTTTGCCTCTCCTAGCAGAGATACCAACGTTAGATTATTTGGTCTCCTTTGACTTTTTTAGACGGACGCAACCAGCTGATACCGCCCAGTATCAGTGAATAAAGTGCCCTGTTCATAAGATGTTTGGTGCAGAGTGCGCCCTCTAGCGACTGTTTCAAAGCCCAACGCGGCGCCCGGGGTTAGTGCTTTACGGTCATGCTCCCAGTCAGTCAGCTGATTTCACTGATGACACACGTGTTCAGAGAGGCAATAACTCTGCCACAACTCATGAGTTCATTGCTTTGACTCAAACTATGAATTGCTATTTAATGAGACATGAGCCTAATCAGGTGTATCAGCGGTTTGTTGGATTCAGTTAATCACAGACAAGCTGTGGATTGTGGGCTAATCTATGTTGTACTTGAGTTCACTTTCAATGCAAAACTTCCCTAAATGTAAAATGAAAAACATGATCAGCTGTTTTTATTGACACATGATCTCCTGTGCTGTTCTCGCTGACTCTGCTGTTTTGGTTCTGCAGTTGCATTATTCGGGTTGACTGATGTCAGCGTCACACACTGTGCAAACTGGACTTGAAGCCAAAGTAGGTGAATTATCATTCCATCTGGGGGGGGGGTCATGTGAATTATGATGTGAAAGCTTTAAACATCATGTGATTAGAGCAACATGACTATTTTAACTTCTGGGTGTGTATTGCTGTATTGCTACTTCAACCAGCCTTTTGTTTCTGCTGTGTAGTCTCAAAATGCTGCCAGTTCAAGCTGCCTGTGCCCTGTTAAGCCTTGCACCCTTGTTGGTGCTTGGTGTTCCTCCCATTGGCACCCAGCCAGAGCAGGTGCACCTCTCCTATCCAGGTAAGTGTTTAAACTGTTTCTTTTTAATCCATTGGATTTTCTTTTCGGGATACTGTGTCCCTCTTATGAAACAAGCCAGCATTTAGGAAATGTGGTGTGCAGGTTTTTTTTATGCTTTGTACAAATCACTCAGTAATAAAATAACTGAAAACACTGGTATGATAAGAAAGCTATTCTCTTTATGTTTCATGTAATATAGCTTGTTCAGTCAGTGAAGGTCTTGTTGTTTGCACCCTCTGTAATTCCTCTACTGTACAGTAGATAAAAGGTCTTCATTTTGTACAGAGGTGAAACGTAGTAGTCTTTAATGTATTGATATCTTAATGAAATAAGTACCTGGCCAGCCTTTAGCTTAACTCAGCCTTCTGATGGTTAACTGTTGACTGCAGTAAGATCAAAAGCACCAGTATTGTGCAAAGTCAGATTTTTCAAGTATCTCTTGGCTTTCATATGTGGAATTCAGAATTTCTGTCAGATCAGATAATGATAATAATTGGGTTCTTTTTTACAGGAGTGTCAGGTTTTATGATAGTGACTTGGACCACCTTCAATGAAACAGAAAGCAAAGTGGAATATGGAATTCTGGGGGGTCGGGTCTTTGACATGACTGCCAAAGGTTATGCAACTCTGTTTTTGGACTCAGGAGAGGAGAAGAGGGAGATGTACATCCACAGAGTCACACTTACAGGCCTGAAACCTGCTGCTGCTTACGGTGGGATGAGCTTTGATGTTACTGACTTTTCTCTTTAGGCTCGACTCACTGTCTCACCATGTAAACTATTTTCTGTATTAACTTTAGTGTACCACTGTGGCAGTGATGAGGGCTGGAGCGATGTGTTCTTCTTCATTGCTCTGAATGACAGCACCAGCTTCAGTCCCAAGTTTGCTCTGTATGGTGACCTGGGCAATGAAAACCCTCAGTCTCTGGCTCGACTACAAAAGGAGACACAGCTTGGCATGTATGATGTTGTCCTACACATAGGTGTGTTTCACATTCATAGAAATCTTACAGCATGCCACAATGTAAAAGCACTGAACGAAGCTTTTATTCTTAACAGCTGAAGTGTAAGACATTCACTACATGTATCTGGCTAAGCTTACAACAGATGATATTACTAAAAATCAAACCAATCTATCTGAGGGCCAACAAAAATGCCAGCAGTGATTAGCTGGACAGAAATAACCTATAGTTTGCCAATTTATTTGTTCCAGCATGCAACATCCTGTGAAACCACAACCTCATATTCCATACATTTAGGGTTTTGTGTGAATTAAACCAACAAGAGATAGATGTAGCATGTTAATTATCAAGCTTTAGAGGAGCTGGCACACAGATATTCTTATTTTGATAAAACCAACTAGCTGTTTCTTTCTTTTATGCTAAACTGAATATTAACATTAGCTTCATATTTAACATGGAGGCATAAGACCGGTGTAAATCTACTCATGTAACTCTCTGAAAAAACTCTCCTGTCTGAAACACAATGTTAAAAAAAAAACAAAAAAAAACATGAGACTACAAAGAGAGAAACTGATGAGAAAGTACATAACAGTGTTACATTGCATTGCTGTTTTGTTCCAGTAAAAGTTTTAAAAAAAGACAAGAAGACCCATTCTAACCTCTAGAGTTTTTCTGTTTTACAGGGGACTTTGCCTACGATATGCATGAGGTATTTGACTCCTCTGTCTTTTCACTAATATGAATTGTGGTCACACCTGTGCCCAGTTCAGTAAAATCACTGAGGGATCTTTCAACAGTATCTTATTCTCTTAAAGCCACTCTTGTATTCCACTATTTTGTATGTGACAGATGAGATACTGTAAGTGACTTTACCTTTCTTCAGTGCTCCTTTCCCAAGGCTCACCGCTATTTATTATCAGTGCACGCACAGTAAAGGCTCTCAGCTGTGGTTGAGACGCACAGCTTATGATTAGCATTACTGTGAAATGCCTTAAGCCGGTGGTGAAAGATGAGAGTTAGGGTGATGTGGCCTTGTATTTCACGAAAAACACATAAGCTATTTAAACCCCAAATCTTTAGTCACAGTTTAGTATTTGTTCATATGAAAACCTCCCAGCTGCCATCCTTGACATTTAGCTAGTTTTGGATGTTAATATTGCTTTTCATAAATGTGGGTTTGTTGCATTATTAATGCTATGTTTTTTTTAATATGGAGAGATTGCTACTGTAAATACAATCAACCCAACTCCTGTGAAAAAAAAGTATTAACCATAATCATCTAAGCTGTGTTTGTTGCTGGAATGTGTAAACACATTTTGGGGTTTCACTGATTGTATAAATAGAAAAACACAGAGAAAGGGAATTACATCTGAAATGCCAAGAATGGCTATGACAGGTAATAGTCTTCAGAACAGCCATCATCTGCAGTAATAGGATTTCAAAAATATGTGTTTTAATGAGGTTTGGCTAATGATACAATGCTGCATTTGTCTAAAAATGGTCAGTTCCTGAAAGTGATTTGTCTGAATATTAGTACATGGAGAAAAATGCAACATTGTTGTCTAATGGGAAAATGTGTGGCGTAATGTTTAACTACTGAATGAT
This sequence comes from Channa argus, assembly GCF_033026475.1. NCBI lineage: Eukaryota > Metazoa > Chordata > Actinopteri > Anabantiformes > Channidae > Channa > Channa argus. The sequence continues at coordinate 9,014,895 of NC_090212.1, forward strand.
GCTTTTCTAGGACAATGCCAGGATTGGGGATGAGTTCATGAGGCAGATCCAGCCCATAGCAGCCTATGTGCCCTACATGACCTGTCCAGGCAACCACGAAGCTGAATAGTAAGTGGAATTCAACTGAGTTTATATTTATTAAGAAATAAATAGAAATCAACTTGCACACTTTCAGCGAAGGAGTCATGATACATTCACAGTCAGTGACTCAACATAAAGGTTCTATGACTGTCTTCTATTTCCTATTAGTCAAAAATGTCTTTTTGTTTAGAGTTTGCTCCACATTGTCACATCCCCATTCAAAATAGCAGAAATATAATTAATGGCTTTTGGGCAAAAACAACAGTGCGCGTCATTTACTATATTGTTGAGAGTGGCTTCACACCCCTTGACAAAACAGCATCCCGTACTGGCTACTGTAAAAGGAAAGTGTGTAAGTGCATGACTTTGGCGTGGGGTGGGGGGTTGTGAACTCATGCCTCAAAAAAACAAACTTTTGTCTTTCAAAAACTCCTCACTGTACAACTTAAACAGATGAGAGATATTTTGGTCTCTAAAGGCTGGAGTGACCTCAGGAACCGCCAACATCTAAACAAGGCTACGCTCTCCAAAATAATCTTTTATCGGACTGGGAATCTCGCTATCTGTGTTTCAGTTCTCAGAGATGGGCTGTGGCTGGGGGGACTTTTGTCTGCATTTGACTCATCGTCATTGAATGTGTCGTTTATATCTAAGCCTGGGAAATTTCAGGATGCAGACAGGATGCAGACAGATCAGAGAATACTGCAAAATCTTAACTGTGGAAACACATTTCGAGCTGAAACAATCTGTTTATGTATCCGTTAGTTCAAAGTGAATTTGATTATAGATTGTTGACTTGAGCCGTCTCTTCAAGCAAAATCCTGAAAAATTGCAGATTTCCTAAATATAAATGTTCGCTCAAATATGTCTGTTCGATCTATGATCAGTTAACAGTAAATTGAACAAATCATGAAATTCCAACATGTCACTTTTGGATTTATTTTAAGAAATAAAATTCATCAGCCTAAAGAAATTGTAGCTGCCTATAGTTCAACTGTAGATACAGAAATCGTGTGCATTAGATATTATGATATACTGTATTCACACTGTCTTTGTAATTACAGAATGACCCTGCAGTGTTTCTTCATTAGATAATTATATGCGCCAATGTCTGTGGCTGGTAGCATATTATCTTTCCTTACAGCAATCTCTTAAAATATGTGCTTGGTCAGATGTTCTCGAAACGTGTGAAAGTAATTTGCCAATTCAATTAATTAGTATGAGACTTTCAGCAGTTCTCATCTTGTGGATCAGCGGTTAATGTATCCCTGAATTCCAAGCACATCTGCTGGAGTTAGTAGCATGTGTTTAGGCACCATAATATTTACTTGCTGATTCTATACCGAGACAGTCCTCGCTTTGCAATGTGTAATGTGGCTGCTGCCTGGTCTTTATTAAGGTGCTGCTAACAGAAGTCTCTTTTTGTTGGCGTTGCATCCTGAAATAAGAACCTGATATCAAGAACCAAGTTGCTGCATTACATAATCAGAAATCCAGATATTCTCTCCTTCCTATATACCTAAATGTGTGTTTTGTTCTGCGGTGTTGTTAAGACTCCAAATATTCCCAGCTGCTGGCCCTTACTTTTCTTCCTCACTCATCTCACTATACTTTTCTGTTCCTCTCTTCTTTCAACCTCAAAACCTAATGGGTAGAAAGCATTTGAAACAGAGCAGACCACAAATGTTTTCAGTCAGCATACCAGCAGGATGGGAACAGCACACCCACAGAAGATGCTGAGGCCCCAATCAACACTTTCTTTGTTCACCAAGCACAATGTATGGTTCATCAGGCCCTCAGACTGGGAAATAACCCTCACTGTTTGAAATAAAGTCCTGAGATGGCAGTTAGTTCATCAAGTGGTGAAAAAGAAGATTGGATGAGTAGGAAAAATATTATATTAGCTCAGTTTCAGAGTCGGGTGGTTCGGATTGAATTCGACATCCATCAGATTTCTATCACCATCTTATTTTAATGGGAAAGCAAACACACATAGCAACAAGGATGCTTTAATGACAGCAGTATATTTGTTCTCAGTCAGATTTTCCACCACTGAACAAAAGACTTAAAAGCCTGTGGCTTTATTTCTACAAGCTAATCCTTTGCCCTGGGACATATCTGGTTGTATCACTGTGTTTGGACTCCTAGAAGGTATGTGTATTATTCCACCCAATGCTAATTGATTGTTTATTTAAACTAACTGCAGAGCATATCCAGATGTTTGCTGCTCATCTTCCTAGCCACAAGATGGGAGTATACACCCATGTTATGACCGTTCTTAGTTTAGTGCTGTGACTTCACACCTTAATTGAATTTTACAGGAGCAAAATTCAGTCTTTTATTTAACATGTGTATAAAGCAGTGCGTTGTTGTGAATGCTATAATACTTTAAGACTATTTTAACTACATCTTGAGAATTATGTTGATTATGCGGAATAAGACATTGAAGAAGACAAAGAAAGCATTCAACATCAATGCAGTTGATAAGAAGTCAAAAAGTATTTCTTTGTATGGCAGAGGAGAGGTTGAATGATCACAGCTCACAGGCTGAGTCTTGGCCATTTAAACCTGACCCCAGTGTTCACAGGAACAGAATTTGTATACGTTGTATTTAGGATTATTAAAGGTCTCTGTGATCCTTCTTCCAAGGCCATGTCTCTGGCTTTTGACCCCTAATCCTCACTGTTGTATAGTTACCTCTAAGCATTCAGGGCAGTTTGGACAGCCGAACTGTGTGACCCTGTCCCAGCTGCAGTCCAGAATATTGCCTTTTTAAAACTTTGTTACGTAAGATAAAAAACAACCATTAATAATCACCTCACTTAGTTAATGGCCCATTGAGAAGACTGGCTCCTGCTTTTATGCTGAAATTAAAAACCGTGAAAAGAGTTCTAGCCAATTGACTTTGGGGAGAGGTTTCCGTAAAAAGAGTGTTTCTCTTTTTGCATTGTACACCCATTGTAACATTTGGACATCAATGGTTTTAATGTGGAGGATATTGCTCTTTCAGTTCCTCCTCAGTTCTCAAAGAGTGTGGACTCAGTGCTACTCACTGCGGACTCAGTGCTAAACACTTTGGAAGGGCCTCAATATGCAGTTCCTCTAATGGCTGCACTAAATAACAATTTCACCGTTCTTTAACTCAATGTCATGGGTGTAAGAGGGGGTATATTTAGAGATGCGTTTTTCTTGATTGGCATGTATGGTACACTTGTGGTACTCATCCCATTTCAGCTTCACCCAGGCTACCCCATGTTGCCCAAATTTTGATTATCTGGCTCCAGAAACTGACCAAGAATCTAAGCTTAAAAACATCCTCTCAAAAACCTATAGGGTGATGTCACATGTTTTCTAAAGCCTTTAATTTTGGAGAGGCAGCAACTGATAGCCTGGCTACAGCAAAGTGTGTGGTTTCTCTAAATATCTATGTCGGGCTTTATATTTTAAAGTTTGAAGCAGATGTCACGGCCGTGGTTTGATCATCATCTTTATCCATGGATCTTGCTGCTCTAGGATTTCTGACAACTTGAAAACTCCAAATGAACCCAAAACAAAAGAACGGCACCAAAACTAGACTGTCATTTAAGGAACTGCTGCTTCATTATGTTTTAGAGAAAACTTATCTCGAGGATATTCTGAATGGATTGCAGCCTTTTTGAGCTCTGCTGTAGAGGAATGAGCAGCACGTTGTGGGGTTGATTGCTGTTTGTCAAATATTTAGGGAATGGTATTATTATAGAGTATTATCAGGCTATCTAATTATATTTCTCGTGATCTTGTTTGTCCTCAGCAACTTCTCCAACTACAGGAATCGATTTAGCATGCCAGGCCAGACTGAGAGCCTATGGTACAGGTAAGGGAAAAGAACACAAGTTGCGTTGAGTCGGACATTGCTTTTTGCTGCAATTAAAGAGGTGAAAGACCCCCAGGCAGTTGTGGTCAGTAGAAGACTTGAGGCTGGCTGCACACACAGAGCTAAGAAAGAGAAATAATGTTTTTCCAACCCAGACCCCATGTGGGGTATCATGTGAAAGTGCACCAGACCTCCTGCTATATTTCAGTAAGCGTTAAAGAGCTGTAAAAGGCAGCCCAAAGGAACTGGCAGCAGAGGAATCCAGAACTAGTTTAGTCTACCTCTTCTATCTCTGGGACTACACAAAGGACCTATACATCTGACAGACCTCCTTCTCTCAGACAGAAAGATAAAACCTTGCTGGACCACAGGGCCGCCTGCCCACTTCTTAGTCATTGGCCAGGAGCCTTTAGCTCATGTGCACATTTAGGAATAAGGGGAAGCAGAGAGGACCGCTATAAAGGCAATCTGAAATCCATCAACTGCTACTGGAAACATGCAGCACACGTTCAACACACAGACTTTATGGTTATGGTAGTGTAAGATCTTTTATATGACACCACTACATCTGATGCTGGCTGAGCCGATTGAGGGTCATAAATGTGTTTATTTAGTAAAGTAAATCATCTGTTCTCAGCACCAACATGCCAGTGATAAAACGCCAGGTCTCAGATGTATTTTTCTCTGTACCAGTCAAGACTGTGCATCATTTTTATGATGTGTGTCTGCAGCTGGAACCTGGGGTCAGCGCACATCATCTCCCTCTCCACTGAGGTTTATTTCTATCTTGAATTTGGCCTGAAGCTCCTTTTCAAGCAGTATAAGTGGCTGCAGCAAGACCTGGAGGTTAATGACCACATCAGTTCACCCTTCAGATAATGGCTGAGTTTCCTTTGCTCTGTCTTAAAGTCTTTTCGTTTTTTTCCGCATTTTCTCTTTTATGAATTCTCTGTGATCTGTTCTGCATAAAATTGCATTACCTCTGTCTCCCTCTCCTACTGTAGCACATGTTTACAAAGCACGTTTCTTCTCCTGATCTAGGAGGCCAACAAGCCTGAGAACAGAGCAGTGCGTCCATGGATCATCACCATGGGACACAGACCCATGTACTGCTCCGATGACGACCAGGATGACTGCACCAAGTTTGACTCCTTTGTATGTAAATCATTCTATTGATTCATATTTTTGCCTGATGTACATGGTAACAAAAGCTATCGTGTAGAAACTTGTGATCAAGCACCAATGTAATGTACACAGCTAAAGAATGAAGGAAAAAAATCATTATTCAAATTACCTGTAAACGACCTGTTGTGTCCTTGGTTATGCAAACAACCACGTGTTTGTTGTAAACGGTTTTATTTTATCACATACTGGTATTTGTAAGCTGTATTTTCTAGTCTGTTGCCTGACATTTTAATGACTCCTGGTAGCAGACATGCCACGCGTTTTACAACCAGGCCAGTACATATCTCAACCCATAAGCACATTCAGTACAATATGCTGTCATAATCACTATAATTTGGACCAAATAGTTTCCAGTTAGAATAACTTCTCTCAGCACTTGGCACCGTTTGGACGGAGGTTGTTTGTGGACATAATGGGGGCTCTACCAGGTAGTGTGCCGGTTAGCAGGTACTGTTTCGGACGCCAGTGCCAGTTCATACTGCCCTCATTCTTCTCTAATGAATCTCAGGTCCGACTGGGAAGGAATGACACCAAACCACCAGCTCCTGGACTGGAGGATCTATTTTACCGCTATGGTATGTTCCCTATCTGACATCCAGCTGTGTGCTGCTAATGGGTGTTTAGGATCACAAATTTGCACGCTCAAACAGACTTATGCACTAACATTTGCAGAGAGTAAAGCAATCTGCATCCTTTATTTAAAAAGCAGGCCTTTGGTCTGGCTAACATGCCAGCAGCCATTTCTAAACTTTTTTCCTGTAATACATTTCTCAGACTTTTGTTTGTTGCATTTAATTATAAAACTTGTGGTGGAACGTTTAAGTTTCAGTAGCTCTGATCTCATGCTTTTGTTGTTGTTTGTTAGGAAATCTCAGAATTAAATGGGAAGATGATATAATAAACAAATTACACAGCAAATTTTGTTTAAATGAGCTGTTTTGGAAGTTTTTTTTCTTTGGAATAATTATATAAATATTTTTCTGTCAAATCTCTTTCACAGGAGTGGATCTGGAACTGTGGGCACATGAGCACACATATGAGAGGCTTTGGCCTGTATATGGTGACAAGGTCACGTACTCAGCTGCTACATTCCTGTTATTTCTAATGTCTTTTTGGTCTTTGATTTGAATCACTGAAGGAGATGTGCTGTGCTTTTCTCTTTAGGTGTACAATGGAAGCAAAGAGCAGCCTTACGTGAACCCCAAAGCTCCAGTACACATTGTCACTGGCTCTGCTGTAAGTACTTTCACATCACTGCGTCACTGTTAACATGTTTCCACATAGATCAATGCATGAATTGACAACAACATCAACCAAAGAATGTTACGTATTGTATACAGTTCTGTCTGTGCAGCAGCTGGTCTGCCACAGGAGTTTAGCTGTTCCTCTGGGTTTATTGTCTGATGTGGTAGCGAGCAGCACGGGGCATGTTTTGTCATCCAACCACAAAGTGCCTCGTCATTGAGAAATCAAAATGCAGCCAAGTTCACAATGAGGCACAGCCACAGATGCAAAAGATTACATCGGCCTTTGTAGACAGAGCTAGACATGTGGGCTATCACTAGCAGGTTCAGTTAAATCACTGCCGAATTCTCCGCAGGGCTGCAGAGAGAGGACCGACAGGTTCAATCCAAACCCCAAAGAGTGGAGTGCTTTTCGCAGCACAGACTACGGCTACACCCGCATGCAAATTGTCAACACTACCCATATTTACTTGGAGCAGGTTTCTGATGACCAGGTGAGCACATGATAGAGCAAAAGTGATACATTTTGGCTTCACAGATTATTATCCAGTGTAATAAGATATTTAACACACATTTCTGTGTCTTCCAGTATGGCAAGGTGATTGACAGCATATGGGTGGTAAAGGAAAAGCATGGTTTCTCTGCTTGGGTCTGAAGCCATATTTAAACTGAACTCTCTGCTCACAAAATGCACTTTGACTTTACATAGTGAAAAAAAAAGCACACATTTTTATTCCTGGTGATTCAGCTTTTCAAACCTATAGCAAATCTTTTAAATTCAGACATTTTGGAATGTGTTTTATCTAATTTAAAAGACCGTAACTGTATATGATCATCTGCTGTAAATGGACATACTGTAATGTAAATGTAGTTTGGTGTAAGATGCTCTGATACACAATTTTTAGTAAACAGGGCAAACTTCGTTTTAGTTTCAATAAATGGTACTTTGTAATGTCTGTATTTAGTCATGGCAGTTCATTACTATAGTCTGGCAAACATCAGACCCGTTTCTTTCTGACTATATTTTTCATTTTAGAAACCTGGAAATCCACTTAGACAGACCAGGTCTCCCCTCCATCACTTTATCAAGATGACATATTCTTCCTTGGCTAATCCTTTCACAATATTGAAACCACATGTCATTGTCTGTCTGTGTGGCCATCAAGACCTGATGCAAAAAGGCACACGGACGTCTACACCTACACAAAGAACGCCTCTATGTTAGTCAGGGATACTTGTGGCTTGGACGCCCACAGGGTGAGAGAAAGTGTGTGCCCCAGAGTGTTGCTCATGCCATGACTCTCACCACTATGTTGGTTTTAGTTCCTCATAACTGAATGGTGCCGCAGATGAGCACTGGCAGACAACCAGTGCAGATCTGCGTGTGTCTGTGTTTTGAGTTGTCAAGCTGTCTGTTAGCACCACAGTTTAATTATCTCTGCATAATTTTGTTGAAACAATGCACGCTGCAGTCTACATATACAAAATCCTTGATTCTTTAATACTACCCACGTAAGTTACCATACGAAATGTTATTTGGCAGACATTTGTATCCAAAGCACACGTAATATGCACATGTGGTGAAAGGATACCTATACAGGTTATTCACTAATAGAGCTGAAAAACAGCAGTGAAATCACCTTTTTTTAACATTACAGCAGCTTAGTCTAAGTTGACATTTGGCACAACATATTATAAGAAGCTGAGAGTTTTTGAAGAAAATACAGAAGTAAGCATCAGTAGCATGTCTACAAATCTAACCACAGATTTGCTGAACTTCTCTAATGTTAATGCCCCACAGTGCAACGATGTGTGGCAGAAGACGGAGACGCAAGTGTGCAGTGATTGCACTCAATACTCTGTGTGCCTGCCCATTTCCAACTGCCACTCACACACAGCCTAATGATTTTAAAAGCACCTTTGTGGAGGAGGTCCTGCACTTTTGACATCCCCATGCTGTACTCTGAATTGTACTCGGCCTATGGAGAGATCCAGTGGAGAGCGTGCACTATAAATCATTATATTTATTTGGAAAAGTTACCAATCACTTTTATTTGTGCAGTAAAAGTTGGGGTTTTTCCAGTTAGACATCTGTGTACAAGGTATGATGAGAAAATAGATTGTTGGAAGGTTCTTGCCTTAACTAATGAGCGCATCACATGGCATACACTTTTCTCATCATTTAGTTCATGTGCTTTCTTACAATCCAGAAACAAAAAAACATTGATTGCAATCCAGGAAAAAAGAGCGAGGAGAAATTAACACGTCACTTCAGATTTCAGGCCCATTGCTGAAATATGATGTGCTTATTACTGCCTATGATAGAGGCACAGCAGGTTTGTGGCATTGTGGTGAAGGGCTTTCGTTGACTGAAACTGATTGTTGCCTTTAAACACATTTTTTATCCTCGTCATGTCTGTGTTAGCCAATTTATTTCCATTTATTTATTTATAAGTCAGCTTTGTTGAATTGTATAAAGCAGCCCATTTTGAGGAATCATGTGCTCACAATTTCAGACCTACTACAGTCATTTTGGTGCCTTCCTAAAGGGTCTTGGCAATTTGTCCATATCAGATTAGTAAAATATTAGTATTAATTGCTAGATAATGACCCGCTAAAACAAAGCCTGGTGTCTGATTAGACAACTCAACTTCCTGAGATCTTGACATGACCATATAACGTTCCCACTTTAGTTAACTTCATTGCAACAGGCTCATATCTGATGACATATTAACAGCTATTTGTCCTTAACCTAAAAGTAATGAACTCTCTCAAGACCACATGTGAGATACGGAACCAGATGTCTCTTTCTCTACCCTAAAAAGCAGTGAACCCACTCTGTAAGACCCATCTCAACTCTCTTCAGTTAAGCTCTGTGGCTTACCAATGTTATTTATCTATTTTGAAAA